>NC_069781.1:78107623-78732623 GCF_027406575.1 Nycticebus coucang
CAAGAGATGAGTCTGTACGCTTTAAAAGGGAAGGTATAATTTTTTTTAATTTAAAGGGAATCATTTAATATTATTTTATAGATGCCCCCAAAATGATGTGCATGCACTTGTATAAATATAGCAACCATAAAAAACTGGGAATCTAGGAAATCTGAAACATTTATTAAAGTTCATAAACTTCTTACTAAATTTATAATGTTACATGGATTTAAAATTCTCTGAAAATCCAAGGTAATTTATGACTTATTTATATACGCACCTGGTTGTTATATGAGTATGTATGTACAGAAAAATGTTTTCCAAACACAGATTTTGTGTGAGATCTTGTTACTGCACACATCTGGAGATCTAAGAGCTTCCTGGAGAGTCTGCCCACCCCCAGCTTTTCACCCATATCCCAACCCCAAACCAGTAACCCAAGTTTCTGTGTGCAGAAGCTGTGGGGAAGAGTAAACATTTACTGACTCCTACCTATATGCCACACACTTTAATGAGGTACTTTACTCTCAAACCACCCTCTGAAAAAATCAGTGTCCCCGTTTTACATAGGAAGTTATCATGGGACAGCACAGCCCTGGCTGCCCTCTCTGGCATACTCTGGCCTTTGCACCAACCCACCCTTGGGTACTATATTTAGAAACTGCCCACTGAACCCAACCTTCACAATCCCTGTGTCAGGCAAAGTAACTCACTGTTTTTTTTTTTCTGGAGACAGAGCCTCAAGCTGTCTCCCTGGGTAGAGTGCTGTGGCATTACAGCACACAGCAACCTCCAACTCCTGGGCTCAAGCGATTCTTTTGCCTCAGCCGCCCAAGTAGCTGGGACTATAGGTGCCGGCCACAATGCCTGGCTATTTTTTGGTTGTAGCTGTCATTGTTGTTTGGTGGGCCCAGGCTAGATTCGAACCCGCCAGCTCAGGTGTATGTGGCTGGCGCCTTAGCCGCTTAGCCACAGGTGCCGAGCCAAAATAACTGACCTTTATCAGACGGATGCAGAGACTAGAAAGGAATACGTTAAGTGTTCTCCTTACATATTCTGAGCCCTGCCCCTGCCTCTGCCTGCAGTTGGCAGCTCACCTTGCAGATGCCCCCTCCTCATTTAGTCAATAGGGGACTAAACTGAAAATGGAAAGAGTAGAAAGTATTCTTATGACTTAGGGATACAAAGACACGCAGAATATGTTACCTATATCCACTAGGGAGGCTGGGAGCATACTTAACACATGACTGCACTCCAGAAAAGATGTAAACAAATGAACTCAACCTGTTTTGGAAAACACCTGTATTTTTTAAAGGATTTCTCCACTCAAAAAATAAATCTATTATTTTTACATGTGTTCAAGGCTTAGCATTGTCTTTGAATAATAGGCTGTTGAAGTTAGGGGCAGTATCTGTTTAACTCATTTTGTATAGCACCTCATAAAAGTTCCAAGTACATAATAAAAAGATTTGGTGTTTTTTCCTTAGTGACTAATGTCCAAAATCTATTTTACTACCATCCTTAAATAATCTCCTCAAGCTACCTTCTCCATGTACTTAAGCTTTCCTAAATAGTCAGGAAGAGAAGAGTAATAATTGATGGTTGTAGAGTATTTTATATCATTAAAAATTTAAAAATCAAAATTATCCATTTTGCTTTTTAAGTTGTTTCCAAAGTACTATGCACAACACTAATTTCAACTCAAAAGGTTTCTCTTAATCATTTTGTAAAAAATGCTAACTCCTACTGTCATGGCACTGGCATTGGGGGCGGGGGCAGATAGTATTAGTAGCACTAGAAATTGGTTCCATCTTTCTGGACAGCAATCTAGTGACATGTAATAAGAACCATAAAACTGTTCAGGCCCTCTGACCTGGTAATTCCACTCTAGGGAATAACCCCAAAGAAAGAATAATTGGCCCTGAGATGCTCAACACACTATTTGCATGAGGATGCACAGTGAGCTGCTTGGGAAAGGGGGGTAAGGGAGGCAGGAAGCATTCACAGGCAATAAACAATTAGGATTATGCTACCCTATAATCACTGATAGCCTTCCAGCATTTACAGAAATGGAAGAAATGACTTCTGGAGACCTGAGTAGAGACTGGAAAGTAAGGAAAAGAAAAAAGAGGAAAACTTACCCATCTGATCTTTTTGCATGTTACAATGAAAAGTGGCTAAACCTCAAGGCTGACCCTTGTTTGAACCAGCAAGTCTAGTATCTGTTTTCTCTCAAGAAGCCTATTTGTCTACAGAAGCTATAGGGACTTTCTTTCATTATTTTTAAAAACAAACAAAACCCTTACACATAATCACTCTTACCAATTCATATAAAAAACCCACTTTAAGATGATTTTGGTGATGCCATCTAAACATCAGTATTCTTTTCGAAAAATACTAGATTCTGCCGAAAAGAAAAATCCCTCTAAAAAACAAAACAAAAACCACTCTAAGTGCTGAATCTTCTGACATTGCAAAGACCCCTGACTTTTAACTTGAGTGATCTGTTGGAAGTCAATGGACTGGAACGAATAATTCTCCTCTAGTGATGTGAGAAAATAGGATATGCATGCTTGAAAAAAATTTTTTCTTCCTCTATATGTTAAATACTATTAAACTCCCACTAAGAAACCATTTAAAAATAAAATGCAAGTGGCATTCTTCAATTGTTAGCAACTCTTCACTAGATGCTGACTGCCAAGGAAGACGAAAGTGTTGGCCTCTTTGGTTTCCTGGAGTTTGTAGGCGTGATAACTGAAAGTCTCATGAAAAGCTCATGAAAATTTCTTAAACAACAAATTCTTCCGCCTCCTGATAAGCATAGTGTTTGGAAATAAAATCATGTTCAATCAATACCACTTAGCAGATATTTAATGTTTTACAATAGAACTCTTTTCCAGAGTGGGACTGCTGCCCTTCTCACTAACATTGAAAATAATTAGGATTATCTTAGCTGTCCCAAGCTTGGCAGGTTCAGTTGTACTTTCAAACAGCATTAATTCCTGGCACTCAGAACAAGGGATAAAAGGTAAAGATATGAATGGAGATCTTTATTCCACCTGATCTATCCTGGATTAGCTCATTCTTTTCCAGTTCATGCCTGCACTCTAGTTAAGAGGAAGGCTGAGCTGTAACTGATGTAATTAGAAACCACAAGCTGAGAAAAAATAGCCCTTTAGTAATCTCCCCCCATTTACTATAAACTCACCAAAAAAGTAATAATCTTTGAAACAATTAAATGTGTTTTTCTCCCTGAGTGGACAGGAACATAGGATTATGCTTTTCTTAAACCGTATCTTAATTATCAGTTCTAAAATCTAACACGAGTTTGGAAGGGGGCTAGCCCTGCACTTAGCATACACTGTAGAGAGAAATAACCAGTCTGAGGTAAATGAGAGTTCCTGCAGATAGAAGCAGGGAAATTATCAGTGCTTCCTCCTTCATACAACGAACATCACCTTTGCCAGCACTGGGAAATAGTGTACTTTATAAACAAGGTGAACTCAGAATAGAAGTACCTATTTGTGCAACATTAATGGCACCTCTTCCTTCTAAATTTCATGTATACACAATTCACAAAATAATACTGGAGCAACGTATTTTCCCCCCTAGACAGGTCTCACTTTTTTTTTTTTTGTAGAGACAGAGTCTCACTTTATGGCCCTCGGTAGAGTGCCGTGGCCTCACACAGCTCACAGCAACCTCCAACTCTTTGGCTTAAGCGATTCTCTTGCCTCAGCCTCCCAAGTAGCTGGGACTACAGGCGCCCGCCACAACGCCCGGCTATTTTTTTGTTGCAGTTCAGCCAGGGCTGGGTTTGAACCCGCCACCCTCGGTATATGGGGCCGGCACCTTACCGACTGAGCCACAGGTGCCGCCCGACAGGTCTCACTTTGTAACCTCAGATTCCTAGGCTCAGAAACCCTCTTTCAGCCTCCCTAGTAGCGGAGACTGAAGGTGCCCACCACAGGGCTAATTTTTCTATGTTTAGTAGAGACGGGGTCTTGCTCTTACTGAAGCTGGTCTCTAACACCTAAGGTCAAGTTATCCCCCTGCCTCAGCCTGCCAAAGTGCTAGGATTACAGGTGTGAGCCATCACACCTGGCTGGAACAACTTTTCAATTCTCAAGTAAACGGAAGCCTATCAAACATCCTTGTGCAGCAGGTCAGAGAGAGAGAGCATTGGGCTGGCAGTCTGAGAATCCAGCCTCACAGCCTGGCCCTACAGCTGCTGCAGATTCATTTTCCTGCTGCTTGAGAAACTGAGGGATAATAAACCAAACAATCCTACAAAGCCCTACTCCCTACCCCACCAGCAGAGTCCAACAGATACACAAAGGGAAGAATCCTTTTGTTTTGTGGCCCAGGGTAGAGTACTGTGGCATCACAACTCCCAGCAACCTCAAACTCTTGGCCACAAACCATCCTCTTGCCTCAGCCTCCCAAGCAGCTGGGACTACAGGCACATGCCACAGAGTAGAACACTTAGAATGTGCTACACAAAGCATGGGGCCATAGTATTGCGACATTTCCCTGTGTGGTCACCCCTACATGTGGCCTGGCGATTGCAGCATCTCAGCACCAGACACTGTCTGTATTGAGCCCAGTTCCTAGCATCTCTTCTCTACATTTACCCCCTTCTATTCCCCTGTCTACACCTGCCCCACCCCACCTTGCTCCATTTCTCTTGAGTTAGAGTAGGAAGCAGTCTGAAAAGGAGGCTCCTTTCTTGGAGGTTGTTTTCCCACTACACTCAGGACATCGATGGGCTAGGAGGGCTGAGGGGAGCCCTGCTCCAGGCCCTGCCCTCCTACCCTCAGGCTGGGCCAAGCCTAGCTCCAGAACAATGTGCATTCTGAGAATCATCACAGAAAGACCACGAGCACTGCTATCAGACGCAGATCCGTCAATAAATAATTTGAGCCTCAGTTGCCTCAATTGCAAAAGGAGGATAATTACTATTTATCTCACAAAGTTACTTTGAGAATCAAGGACACAAAACAGTCCTAAACTTTAAGGCTCTACACCAGCGGTTCTCGACCTGTGGGTCATGACCCCTTTTTAACAATGAAAATACAATGCAGCATTAGGAAGGCTGAGAACCACTTAGTCATTATTTTCTCTGTTCTCTCTCCTCCGGCTTAAGTATACTCTTCTCTAGGGAATAATTGTGAATTAGTGTCTATACTCCACTGTGTTAAGACCAGATCAAGAAATTAACAGGATTTTTCTTAATCACTGCTTGAGAAACAAAAAAGTAATCAGTGACAACACTCAAACATCTCTGAATGTTCTCAGACAAGTCTCAATTCTGACGTGCAGAGAAAATCAACTTCCACTTTCTTCATCCTTTGCACACCACAAGACTGAAAGTGAAGACGAGTTTCAAACTAAAGCCTGAGCCTATTATTTGTGCTTTTTAATCACGCATAAGCTTTCAGTTAAACTTAACCATTCCTGAGGCTGGGCCAAAAGGCAAGCAGACTCCACTACATTGGGCTCCGGTGGAAAGTTAGGAAAATCACTTCGGAGCAGAAGTCTACAAGGTGAAAGACAAACATCAGAAATTAAGCCAAGAAATGTCTACTGTGTTGTCCAGCACAGTGCAGTGCACACAGTAGGTTTTTAATAATGGAAGAATGAGTGACAAGGACCATGGAATTTAAGTCTTCATAAAACATACTGCCACTATGAAACAGGGCTAACCCACACACTGGCTAAGAACATCTCACGTCTAAAGCCAGTTTTAAGGATTTTAAAGTATAAGTGTGTTAATACTGTTTATACTGCGTCTGTACTTTACCAAGGCATGCTCCTTGGGGACTATGTTGTGCAAATCAGTGCTGAGGTCCACATACACAGGCTATGACTGGGTTGGTCACAAACATCAACTGCATCTGAAAACATTGCAAATCCAACTACATATGAAAACAACATGGTTATCTCAGAAACTAAGGCAGACAGGGCACAGGAGGCGCTCTGCAAGGTGTCTCCAGAATAGACTTGCTATTTGATTCTGGGGAAGCTCCTTTCTCAGGTACAAAAGCAATTAAACCCATAAAGAAAACTATGACATTTGCTATTCTTTAAAAAAATGTTTAAAGTAGGCTTGGAGAAGAAAGAATCAGATTCTTTATGATGGAAATTCCTACCCTGATGGACGTTCTTATTAGGGGATTTACGACGCTAAGTCAAGACTTCCATCAGGGGAGCTGGTCACGATGGGGAAACTTCCTTCAACCTAGGGCCCAAATGAGCTCGGCTTTCCATTTAATCCACAAGCCTGCAGTTGGCCTTTCACTGTGGATTTGTGTTATCTCTGATAAAAAATCTCTAATAAAATGCACTGTTCAACAACATATTTATATTTAAGATGCACAACTTCAGCTACATGGCTTTTGGGAAGTCTTTTATTTAAAAATATTCTGACACTTTGCAATTAAGTGTATATGAGAGAAAGTTCATGAGCCATTTTTCTCAAGTAGAATTTGTATAGAATTTCCAGTTTGTAATTTGAAAATAAATATTTCAGCTCCAATGATATATCCTCGTAGCAGAGTAGAGGATTGCATGAGGCAAATAATTTTACCTTTACTACCAGAAGACTGTCTTCTTCAAAAAGCAAACATTATACTATTTCTGGTAGATGTTACATGTAAGATGCAAATCTTCAGTGTTGGCTATAACACTGTACCAACTATTTCTTTCTGTTTCTAACTAGCACTGCCAGAAATATAAGACTAGTAAATTATTGGTATTTTTTCTCTAATACAGAAGAAGGGAGAATACACAAGGACTTATCTAAATTTCAGGCATTTCCAGACAGGAGAATATGTGCCTATTCAAAGTTGCACATACCATTTTACTGCTAAATACAACACAGCCATTATCGATGGAAAAGATTCAGATTACAGAAGCAAGCACACACCATTCTGAAATAGAAATAAAAAGTAACAGCATAGGCTGTGCTGTTTTTTTGTTGTTGTCGTTGTTGTTTGGCAGGCCCGGGTTGGGTTCGAACCCACCAGCTCCGGTGTATGTGGCTGGCGCCCTAGCCACTGAGCTACAGGCACCGAGCCAACTGTGCTGTTTTTTTATTTTCCATATAAGTCTATACTTTGCGTAAGACCCCAATACCTAATGTTTTAATACTTATTTCTTAAAACATTTTGTGGCTTAAAATGCTTTCTGGTCCAGTTGGCCCCTAAGAAAGGACTTCAACCCCAAAAAAGTTTGATCTCAGGGCAATCTCTTTACTGTTTATGATTTTCTAATTGTTTCAGGAAAGGAGAGCCCATGCCCATGTTTCGACAGTTATTTGAAATTTGCCTTCAAGAAAATGTTTTTCCTTTTCTCCCCATCTGCAGTCTGCGTGAAGCCAAACCCAGCCTTTCTTCAGGGGCTTCTGAGAACAGCCACCTCTGGTTGGTCTCTTTGGGTGAGAAGCTGCTGGTCAGGGCCTGGATCAACAGAGCTTGGCTCGGAACTCAAGGAAAGAAACTAAGACTGGTAGGGATTTTCCAAAGCATGAGACAAATTTTGATTTAATTATTCCTTCCTCTGGTCAATGAATTGGTTTCCCTTTCAGGATTTAGTTTTCTGGTTTTTTTCTTTAGTATTTTTTTTGTTTCTGTTTTGTTTTTGTTTGTTTGTTTGCTTGCTTTTTTTTTTTTTTTTTGAGACAGAATGTCACTGTTGCCCAGGCTAGAGTGCCCTGGTATCAGCCTAGCTATAGCAACTTCAAATTCTTGGATTTAAGTGATCCTCCTGCTTCTACCTCCCAAGAAGCTGGGACTACAGGCACACACCACTATGCTTAGCTAATGTAAAATTTTTTGCTTGAAGTACGTTTGGTCTTGAACTCCAAGGTTCAAGCATTCCTCCTGCTTTGGCCTCCCTAAGTACTAAAAATACAGGTGTGAGCCACCATGGTTAGCTAATAAAGGTTAAAAATAAATAGTTATCTTTAAAGTCCTTTGGTAGTCACCAGGTAAAAGGCTTACATGTGCCCAGAACTCAACAAGTAATAGTTGATGAACAAAATGAAAGGTAACTCTCACAAGTCAGAGCCAGCCAATGTGTTTCCTAGACTAGTCACGATCAGCACACTAGATGAATGTGCACAGAAAGAATGACAGAGAGGCGGCTATGACAAGACAGAAGTGGCAGCTGCCAGCCCCACATCCGGGAATGTGTGGGAAAAACTCAGGAGCATCTGTAGAAGCCGCCAAGGAATACAAGAAATGTGACGATGAACCTGAAGCTTCAAGAAAGAGTCAGCATCCTGAAGGTGAGAAAGAATGCCTGTCATCGAAGGCTGGAGGACAGGGGCCCCTGGCAACTGCCAGAGGAAATTTTATTTTTTTTTATTTTTATTAAATCATAGCTGTGTACATTAATATGATCATGGGGCACCACGGAGGAAATTTTAGTTATCTAGCAGCTTATTTATTCAAAACAGATCATTTCTCAATGATTGTGAGTTCACAAGGTACCCTGAATCTACTCCTAAACTCAGCCCTTACATGGATACCCTATACTCTGGATGTAAGGTGGTAACCATCAGATAGTGTTTGAATAGATTGTTTTTATTACTGATTGACTGAAGATGTAAACCACGCGATAAATAAAGCTTGACTCAACAGACCAACATTCTTCATAAGCACACAGGAAATATTTGTACAAAATAACCATGTGCTAATCCCAAAGTAAGTCTCCATAAATTTCAAAGATGTTTATCTTTCAAAACCATTGAAATCTGGGAGATAGCTTATACTCTATCAGATTATCTCCTAAGGAAAGAAACCTTTCAGCTTTAAAAAATCATCTATAAGAACATAAATTTCACTGACTCTTAACAGGCCAGCATTTGGTCACAATATAATTAATTTCACCTTTAATGCTACTGTTGAAAGTATTTAAATGTCCAGGCACTGACTCCAACCCACACACTCCTCCCCATCTCACATTCCAAGTAGATAAGGTATTTTCACACTTGGTTCATCTTCAGTGAAGACTGTAATTAAATCTTTAATTTGAAAACAAGAGAGTGAAAGTCTAGCATTCACTGCATACTGGCTGCCCGTGAAGCTCAGGGCAAAGAGCAATCACAGAACAAATGGCAACCTCAGCGCCTTCAAGTTTAAGTAATCTGCTAATTTCAGAAAAGTTCAGCTCATCTCAAAAGCGGCCTATTTGCATGTGGAAATGCTCTGTAGTTATCTGCAACCTTCCTGGGAATCGAAAATGTTATTTAAATTGCGCAGTTCAAATTTATGTGCTGCCTGACCTTTTGACGGCATCATAATTTTTAAGAACATGTTTTATTTCATGTTCAAGGTGTTGGAAGAAGCCTCTTCAGGGGCTAAGTACTCTCAGGAACATGATGAATACTGTTTATTTCTTCATTACCTCCAGAACTAGGCAAAACTCAAGCATAAAAGAAAGCAGTTTGCTGCTAATTTGATTACTTAATTCACAGAATATTTACTGAGTATCTGCTCTGTGCCCAGCACTTTTCTAGACACAGGGGATAGAGATGTGAATGAATCAAGGCTCTGTTTTCAAAAGAAAAGCACCTGTCATCAGACACACCAGGGATTAAATTCTGGCTAGGTGACCCTAGGCGATCATTTAACACCTCTGAACCTCAAGTCCTCATCCATTAAAGAGAAACAGCAATGTTAAAATCTGCTATTATTAAAAATACAGCATACCAACCCCAAATGGACATTCAGCTGACCCAAGTCCCCTCCCCTGACCGTGTCCCTTCCCATGTGAGAGATTATCTGCAAAATATAAATATAAATCAGGGATCGAATATAAATCAGGGATCCCTGAAACAAAATCAGCAGGAAGGTGAAGCTCTTCCTCGCTGATGAGCTTGCCTGCTCCTTTCCATCATACTCGCCTCTGGACTTCTTTTCTGTTCTTAGGTATTCTGTTGCCCCTTGATCATTCCCAGGGTCTCCCCTCCACCAAATTACACCTTACCCATCCTCCCAGCCTGCTTCAGAAACAGTTCTATTCTCTGAGTATACCACTGCTTGGAGCTCTTTGAAGACAGGCATCCAATTAAACCAAGACACCCAAGAGGTACAGACAGGCTTTATGCTGCTAAACCTCTCGCTGATGTTTTAATTTTAAAGAGAAGGATTTTAGACATTGCAAAGATGTCATCTTTGAGGGCAGAACAAATTTCTAAATTCCTAAAATATCATCTATACCAGGCATCCTCAAACTTTTTAAACAGGGGGCCAATTCACTGTCCCTCAGACCATTGGAGGGCCGGACTATAGTTTAAAAAAAAAACAAAAACTATGAACAAATTCCTATGCACACTGCACATATCTTAAGTAAAACAACAAAATGGGAACAAATATAATCACACCGCTTCATGTACCCCATAGGCCGCAGTTTGAGGACGCCTGATCTATACCAATCAATATACAGAATGTACTGCTATGCTAGTTAAGTGGATAAATTCTCTAGTTTCACTTTTACTACATCAGGTTTTCATAATGTACAGAAAAGACACATTCTTACAGAGCAAGTAAGGTTACTATCCACGTGTGGTCTGTGTCTCCAGCCCACAACTGAGAGTCACAGCCCCTCAAAGTGAATGAGATGATCTCAAACTGACAATCTGATTGACCTTGAACTCTGCCTTCTAGGAGCTTAATTAGAATGTAGTCCTTTTGGCCATACAGAAAATGACTAATACTTTTAAAAGAATATACACTAAAATAAATTTATTTTCAGCTACCAGTAAGGTGCATGAGGTCTCAATGCTTTATTCCATTTGTTAGAAAATGGAATAAAATTACCTTTTAATTATTTCCATTACAAAATATTACTAGTTGTGACACAGAATCATATAAAATTGAGATGCAGTGCCTGTGGCTCAGTAAGTAGGGTGCCGGCCCCATATACCGAGGGTGGCGGGTTCAAACCCAGCCCCGGCCAAACTGCAACAAAAAAGTAGCTGGGCGTTGTGGCAGGCGCCTGTAGTCCCAGCTACTAGGGAGGCTAAGGCAAGAGAATCACCTAAGCCCAAGAGCTGGAGGTTGCTGTGAGCTGTGACACAACAGCACTCTACTGAGGGCGACAAAGTGAGACTCTGTCTGTTAAAAAAAAAAAAAAAAAAGAAAAGGTTTGGGTGGTGCCTATGGCTCAGAAGAGTAGGCGCCGGCCCCATATACCAGAGGTGGTGGGTTCAAACCTTGCCCTGGCCAAAAACTGCAAAAAATAAAATAAAATAAAATAGAAAATGGAATAAAATTACCTTTTAATTATTTCCATGACAAAATATTCCTAGTTATGACACAGAACCATATAAAATTGAGAGAAAAGAAAAAGAAACAAATATTTGCATTAGCTTACTAATGTGCCTGGCAGTTAAGGGGGTAATTTTTTAACGCTTTTTAAAACCAAGGTCATCCATTTATTTAAAAAGCAGTCAGAAACTTCCATGTCAAACCAATCAAATAACAAGGAAAACACATGATAGTCTATAGAAACAAAAAGTGACATAAAAGGCAAAATGCAAGGATAAAAAGAAAGCAAAAAAAAATAAAAACAAACAAGAGTCACTGCTGGACACACCGTGCTCTTTGCTTGAACTGCAGGAGTGAAATGCTTTCTTTAGTGAGTGGAGGCTGATAAATGCAGGAGAAATTAAATGGGAATCCTTAGGAAGGCTAGACTCCTAGGCTAAGGCAGGAGCTGGTAAGTGCTGACTTGGGTAAGCAGGCTGTGAAATGAAGTTTGCAAGCTCACATTTTTTATTAGCATACATATTAATAATTGTCACCATTCATTAAGCCCCTATCATATTCCAGGCATTCTACTATACTTATCATCTTCATTAAAAAAACCCTCTGGGAGGTGGAGATTAATATCCCCATTGGCAGATTTTTAAAAATCGAGGCTCAGAGAGAGTGACTAACATGCACAAGGTTGCCCAATGTTGAGTGTCAAAGCCAAAATCTGTACTCAGGACTTGAATCTGGGATGCCTACCTGAGGCCACCGCACTCTGCAGAAAGCTGGCTGGTTTTATTCCTCAACACTGCTTGCTGCTGACCCATCTAGCCCTCTGCAGTGAGCGTTCCTGTTCTTCACATTCACAAAGCTTTTGCCCAAATCCCTCTCTAGATAGCTATGATTTTACCAGACCAAGACAGCTTTCAAGTCTAAGGCATCACCTGAGTTTCAGGTTTGCCTTCTAAAAATAAATAAAGCAAATACCCAAGAGACCCCAGTTCCCACATCCTTCAAATCCACTTTCTAAGCAGAAGAGATTCAAGAATAGAACTACCATCTATGGTCCTGGAATGCCATTTCTGGGTATATATCCAAACGAATAGAAAGAAATCAGGATCATCTTTATGAAGTGTTTGCACACCCATGTTCACTGCAGCTTTATTCACAATAGTCAGGGCATGGAAGCAACCTAAATGTCTACCGACAAAGGGATCAAAAAATGTGGTATAAACATACAATGCAGTATTATTGGGCCTTAGAAAAAAAGGACTCTTGCCATTTCCAATAACATGGATGAACATGGAGGACACTGTGCTAAGTGAAATAAGCTAGACACAAAAAGACAAATACCTCATGAGGTCACTTACCTGAGGAATCCAAGACAGGCCAATTCACAGAAGCAGAGAACAGAATGGTGGCTGCAGGAGACTGTGAAGGGGAATGGGGACTGCTCAAAGGGCTATGCAAGATGACTAAGTCCTGCTGGGCACAGTGGCTCACACCTGTAATCCTAGCACTCTGGGAGGCCAAGGCAGGTGGATTACCTGAGCTCAGGAGTTCAATACCAGCCTGAGCAAGAGGGAGGCCCTGTCTCTAAAAATTGCTGGGTATTGTTACGGGCACCTGTAGTTCCAGCTACTTAGGAAATTGAGACAAAAGGATTGCTTCAGCCCAGGAGTTTGAGGTTGCTGTGAGCTATGATACCATGACACTCTACCCAGGGTGACACAGTGAGACTCTGTCTCTAAAACAGAGAAAGAAAAAAATTGACTTAAGTCCTAGAGATCTACAGCACTGTGCCTGCAATTAAGTACTGCAATAACAATACCACACTGTATACTTAAAAAATATGCTAAGAGGGTAGATCCTATGTCAATTATTCTTATCACAAAATAGGAAATAATTAAGTAATAAAGAAAGAAGGCAGAAGGAAACTTTTGGAGGTGATATTTGTATTTTGTAGCATTGAGCATGGTGATGGTTTCACGGGTGTATACCTGTCTCCAAACTCACCAAGTGGTACACATTAAATAGGTATGTTTTTTTTCATGTCAATCAAACCTCAGTCAAGTGTTTTTTTTTTTTTTTAAGGGAGCAACTTTAAGGATCTATTTGGAGCAAGATTGGTGGAGTGAAGTGTTGGTGGCTCCCTGCCTGTTTGCTGCCTATCATATTCTGGTGGTTAGAGAGTTCAAGGAATTTTATTTTTCCTAATAGTTACGTGTCCTTATGGAGAAAATAGAGAAAGAAACCTTCCTAGGTTTTACTGTTCCCTTAATCCAATTTGAGAAAATGATGAGGAAAACTGTTCAGCACAGCACACATCCCACAGAGGGCCGGCTGGCACCTGAGGAGGCTGTGCCCCACAGGTCTGGCACTCGCCAGTGCCTTCCCAGGGCACAAAGTGGCACAGGAGGACTGAATCCCGTGTAAATCCACACAGGTGTGTCTTCAGAGTAGATTAGAAATTACCCCGTTCCACCTCGTATGACCTTCCATGAAGTCAGAGTGGAGACGATGACAAATGAACCAATTCACCCCAGTGAGTTCCAGCACCTCCTGGTCAGGACATCAAGGACCTGTTACATCTAACTCTCAGAAACGCTGCCGTGGCTGACCCCAGGTCCACCACTGAGAGAGACCAACCAATCCATGAAGCTACACAGTCCAGCTCTCGCTCAAATCTAAAACCCCAGTGACAGGAAATGGTTAGCAGTAATAAAATAAATAATAAATAAATAAAATAAATCGATAATAAAATCTTAAATTCATACAGTGTTTGTCTCTAAGGACTATGCCGTACCCTCGGGCAAGGCACCTTTGAAGCCTCTGTATCCACCTGTATAATGTGAAGAGGTTAAGCTCAGTGCCCTCTACCTTCTCTTCCAGAATTTAAATTCTATCATTGTGTATGATTTCTCAACCCTCTACTTCTTGTAAGCTCTGAAGTCAAAGTCAGAATTAATGGAGTACAAAGCAAGCGTTGAATAATTTAAAAAAGCAAGAAATTAAGACCTTGCCATCCTTAATAGAGACATCAACGTTCTCTGCCAGTAATAGACGAAGCTCTTTCCAGTCCCTGGTATCTGGCCACTAAACAGGACAAGTTCAATTCTTCCTTAGCTACTGTAGAAGAGTTGCTTCAAGTGACATAAAAGACAGCCCCACGCCAATCATGTAACAAGGTGGTTGAAAGTGGATTAGCTAACTCTGCACAATGAATTCTCCAACATTATTGCTTCTTCAGTATCTTGGTGGGTTCAGTCTATGAATCCAGTGCTTGCAGCCCTGAAAGTGCTACACCAGACTTGGAATCGCACCCCTGCTAGCACAGAAAGGATGGGTCCCTAACCTTTCCTACAAAGGAGACAGCATATTTTTCCATCGCAGTGGAAACACAGTTGCCCCACACCACGCATGCCAGCAAGAGAGCAGGGTGGAATTGCTTTCTTCTCATATATTTTTTCTTTTTGGGGGGGGGGGAGGGGTATGTGTCTATTACACTAGATCCTCTAGTAATGAGAAAGCAACTAAAAGATAGGAAAATCAGTGGGCTTTCCCCCAGCACCTCTGCTTGCAAAGAGCCAGCAATTTTATGTGGAGATTGATTGGGACTCAGTGCCAGGTGGCTGTTAGGCAGAGATGGACTGTGCTGGGGCTTGTCTTGTGACCTGCAACCCCCTCTTGTACTTTTCTTGCAGGGAAAGGAGAGAGCAGTGGTGAATAAAATGGTCCAGTTCCCTGGCACCTCAGGCACTGCCCAGATGCTGGATGAGGCTTCTCCCTGACCATCCTGGCTCTGATGGAATAGAAATAAAAATCACAAGGAGACTCTTATTTTCCATCCACCAGACAGAAAAAAATGTACCTGTTGGATACTCCATATTGGCAGGAATACAAGGCTGCTAGCAATTAAACTAGTATAGCCCGTCTTGGAGTTAAATTGGCAATATTCCATACAATCTAAGATGCAGACCTCTTATTAGTATCTCCCCAGAGAAACACCAGCCCAATTGCACAAAGAGAGGGCAGCATTTGTTTGTCACGTCAAAAAAAGAGAATTCAACATGCCTATCAATACATAAGAAAATGAACCAATAAACTAGAATCTACCCAAACTATGAAATAGTATGCAACAGTTAAAAAGAATAAAGCAGATCTGCATATGCTAACAGGTAAAGATCTTTAAGACCAACTGATACTTGAAAAAAGGAAAGGTTTGAGGTAGAATGTGTTGACTACGCTACTCATGTTAAAACGCCAAGCAATCTATTTCTACAGAGACACACATCTGCATGTGATTTCAAAGCAAACGGTATCAAATGAGATATGTCAGGAGTTTAGCTTTGGAAGCAACTATTAAATGAAATGAGGGAAAAGTTGGCCCCAACACAGTATTACATCAAGATCACAAACGGCACAACAATTGTATATTTTTTTAAAAAGCAACTGTCAGGAACTATAGAGAAAATGAAAACAGTAGTTCTCTGTTCGTTTAAAAAAAAAAAAAGTCATCTGAACTATACGTTGGGAAACACTTTCTGAAAAGCCAGTTTTCCAGAGTTGTTTTTGGCTGTTCTCTTTTAATCTCTGATTTAAAAGGCACTTTTTAGACAAATAAAGTATGAAAGACGGCTGTGTAGCAAGTTTCACCTTGAGGGAAGTATAAAATGGCTGACTGCAAATTATTATAAATGAGGAAAACATTAACTTGAGTCTAGCTGTATTGTGAAGATGAAGCACCTTAAACTATCTTGATTTTTAAAAATGCCATTTTGCAAAATATGTCGCTGGCTGATAAAACTTGCAATAGATTTTTCAGTGCTATTGCTAATAAATTTTCATACAGCAGCTCTTTGTCCAACAGAGGTCTAGACGATTTAACTTAGTTTAGTCATTTTGGGACCTGCATTTTATTTAGGCAAACTAGACTTACTAATTGTTAAATTATTAAGTGGTCATGTACTTTCCAAAACCAAAACAACTGACAACTATAATGAAAATATACTGTAAGGTCTATGTTTGAAACACCACAGGATAATAATATTTTATGACAGCCTTTTACTCTAAGCATATGACATTATCATACGGACACAAATAACAGTATTTGAAATAAAGCAAAATTTAAAACAATTCAAAAACCAAGCCAAGAATCAGGTTTGGCTCCATGTATACAAAACAGATTGTTACTTACAAATGAGTAATTTGAGATTAGAGGGCAAAGAGATTCTGTCCCCAAAATGTGCCTGCCACTCAAGGACCAAAATATCTGAAATTCCAACATTAAAAATTCATTTCTTCAGAATAAATACCAATCTCCTTTTAAAATGCAAATAATCATAAGGACTAAGACATAAAAATCAATATTATTTTACTGTGTAATTTATCAAATTGTTTTCTCTCAAAAGAGGGAGGGACCAGAGGCTGCTGAATGTGAGAAAAAGCTGGGTGTGTGTTGTGTGCTTATTCCATGGGGATGTGGGAGCAGAGATGACAACAGGCCAGCCCTGCCTGCCGCACCCCCGGCATCAAGCCGTGGCGGGATGGCTCTGTCCGCGTTGTAAAAACTGTGGTAAGGCGGTGAGTGCTCCCCGGAGCGTTGCCCCCAGTCCCCCTGGCCTGCGACAGCAGCGCATAAGTTGCCTAGCATGCCTTTTAGTGAACGAAAGAATTCATGAGGTGCGGCATAAAGGCCTGAATAACCTTTACCCTGAAACCTGTTTGAAACTTGTTTGTTGAGTAGAATGGTTAATTGTTGCTTGAATGTCCTCAGGAACTAAGAATAAACATAATAACTTACTAATCCATGACTTCATCTATACAATGGAGACTAAATGTCTCCAAGGGAACACATTCCCACCATAAAGGTCAGTTAATTGAAACAATGTATCAAGAGAATGCAGGGATGATAAGTTAAGATGTTCCTACCAGATACCCGCTCCCTCCGGTCTCTTATCTCTACCTTATGTTCCTTTGAAACTGTTTCTTTGAAATAAGTTTTCTATGAAATTACCTTCTCTATAAGCACTATTACATGTAAATTTCCTCACTATACACTTAAAACATATACATAATTCACTATTAATTCACCAACAACATAAAAATCATAATCAAATATAAGAATATATAAATACAAAACGTGAACAAAGCAGTTTTACTAAGAAAGAAAGTTTAAATATAGATAAAGAGAAGTAAAAGAGTAACTGCTGATAAGCAACAGTCCTTTGTTCCCCCTTGTGGGCAGAAACATTGTGTAAGAAAAGACGGTTGACTACTCACATCTACAAAACTCGATAAGAACTTTGTAAGCATCAGCAAGTCATAAAAATATCTTTTGTAGTTCGTAAGACATTGTCAAAAAATGTATAAATACCATGCCTTAAAATCAGTAAAGTACAGCTGCTTTCATCATCACTTCTGGTGTGTGGCAGTTTGTCATTTTCCATCCTGCGTCGACCTTCCAATCAACCTGAGCCGTTCGCCCTGAAAGCCCTCGGACTGAGACTCATTCGACTGGCGGTCCGCGGCACCTGCCGATAAGCATTTTGTTTCTTTCCTGGAATCAGTCTTGACCGGAACTCTTTCAACTGTAATCTTTCTAAAAATTCTGGCAGGCTCAAATTCAATCAGGAACACACAATTAAGAAGATCATAGAATTTCTGGACAACCAACAGAAGCAGCTACAATTTCCTGAGCACTACTCCTGGGACAGGTGCAGTGGTAAGCCCTTAACAAACACTATTCCACATAATCCACACAAAAACTAAGCAAAATGTGTACTATCCTTTCCAACTCAGTCAGGAAAACTAAGGGTCAATCACGGGAGGAAATGTGCCCAAGGCTATGAGGCCACTAGGTGAGAACCAGGTGTGAAAGACCTTCAGCTTACTCAGTACTCTCTTTTTAAAAGGCACTTTTTAGACAAATAAAGTATGAAAGTATGGAACAGCTGCCTCACTCCAACAAATACAAAGAAGGAAGTAATATGGCCACAGATCAGTGCTTAAGTCCAAAAGACAACCACATTCTCTGAAGGTCCCCAATGCCTTTAACAGCTTTTTTTCTTTAAATATTATATTTTGGGCCCGGCACCTGTAGCTCAGTGGTTAGGATGCCAGCCACATACACCGAGTCTGGAAGGTTTGAACCTGGCCTGGGCCTGCCAAACAACAACAACAACAAAAATAGCCATGGGTTGTGGTGGGTACCTGTAGTCCCAGCTACTTGGGAGGCTGAGGCAAGAGAATCATTTATTCCCCAAAGTTTGAGGTTGCTGTAAGCTGTGATGCAACAGCACTCTACCAAGGGGTGACATAGTGAGACTCTGTCTTAAAACATAAATGAATAAAATATTTTGGCTAAAAAAGTAAAAATATCTTCTTTCCCATGGTGCTTTTTCTGTTTTTCTTACCAAAATAAATCCTCTCCAGAATGGGGTACTGCATCAGTAAACTGAATCTGTTACAGACCTTCAACATATCACTCCAACCAATCCTACCTGCTTCCTTGCCCCAACTCATGTTCCTAGTAGAAAGGGAAGTCCATTTGGCAACAGACCAAATATCCAGCCATTTCAGTGACCCTCAGACTTTAATAAAAATAATTCACGCCACCCAAAATCCAGGATGTAAGTTAAATGTCAGAAAGAGCCTAGGCCTAGATGATTTCATGGGAAGAAGAAAACCCTGTAGTTAGCAACCCACCATCCACCATCTCACAGATCAATCACTGCCTTAAAGAGTCAGGAAAACAAGAAAAAGAGGCTGTTAGCACTCAGCATAATAAAAGCCATAAATGAAAAACCCGCAGCTAACATCATACTTAATGGTGAAACCAGTAAGCAGGAGCGAAACAAGAATGCCTACTTTCACCACCTCTGTTCAACGCGAAGTTCAAACAAAGTAAAAGTACTGGAAATTCCAGCTGGAGAAAATAGGCAAGGAAAAAAGGCATCCAAATTGAAAAGGAAGAAATAAAATTACCTTTGTAATAATTTACATACAATTACAAATAATTTAGAGTACACAAAATCCTGAAGACGCCACCAAAAAATAAAAATAAAAAACTGAAAGAGCTAATAAATTAATTCAGCACAGAATATAAAATCAACACACAAAAATCAATTGTATTTCTATATACTAGGAGTAAGTTATCCTAAAAGGAAGTTAAGAAAAAATCTCATTTACAACAGCATCAAAAAGTTATATATTTAACCAAGGAAGTAACAGGCACAGAACACTATAAAATAATGCTAAAAGAAATTTTAAAAGACTTAAGTAAATAGAAAGACATCTCATGTTCATGAATTTGAAGACTTAATATTGCTAAGATGACAGCACAACTCAAAGAAATGTACAGATTCAATTTAATTTCCATCAAAATCTGTTTTTTGCAAAAGTGGAAAAACCCATTGTAAAATTCATATGGAACTCTGAGGGATACCAAATAACCAAAATAACCTTGAAAAGGAAGAACAAAGGTGGAGGAATCATACTTTCTGATTTCAAAACTTACCACAAAGCTAAAGTATAAACATTCACATGTACAGTCAACTGATTTTCAACAGGTGCTAAGACTACCCACTGGGAAAAGGTGTCTTTTTGAAAAATAGTGCTGGGAAAATAGGGTATCAACATCCCCAAGCATGGAGTTGGACCCTTACCCTACACTACATACAAAAAAGCAACTTAAAACGGTGCCTGTAGTCCTAGCTACTTGGGAGGCTGAAGCAAGAGAATCACTTAAGCCCAAGAGTTTGAGGTTGCTGTGAGCTGTGATGCCACTCTACCAAGGGTGACATAGTGAGACTCTGTCTCCAAAAAAAAAAAAAAGAAAGAAAGAAAGAAAGAAAGCAAGCAAGAAAATTCAACTTAAAATGGATCAAAGTCCTTAATTCAAGAGCTACAAAACTCTTTAACTCTTAGGAGAAAAGAGAGAAACCTTCATAATGTTGGGTTTGGCAATGGCCTCTTAAATTTGACACCAAAAGCACAGGCAACAAAAGAAAAAATGGATAACCTGGTCACCATCAAATTGGAACTATTGCTGGTTGTGATGCAAAATCACGCAGCTGCCATGGAAAGCAGTTTGGCAGTTCTGAAAAAAAGTTAACCATAAAAGTATCATATGACACAGCGATTCTACTTCTAGGTATATACCCAGAAGAACTAAAAATAGGGACTCAGACACTTGTACATCGATGTTCACAGCAGCATTATTTCGCAATAGCCAAAAGAGGGAAACCCAAACGCCCATCAACAGAAGAACGGGTAAACAAAATGAGGAGTGTACATACAGTATTATTCATCCATAAAGAGGAATAAAGTTCTGACATGCAGTAACAGGGGTAACCTTGAAAGGTTATATTATACTAACTGAATGAAAGAAGCCAGATGCAAAAGGACAAATGCTGTATGATTCCATTTATATGAGGTATGAGGAATGGACAAGTTCATTAGGGACAGAAAGTGGGATAGAGATTATAATACTAGGGGCTGGAGGACATGAAAAATGGGGAGTTACTGCTTAACAGGTAAAGGAGTGTCTGTTAGGGATGATGAAAAAGTTCTGCAAAGAGACAGTGGTAATGGTTACACAACACTGTGAATGTATTTAAGGCCACCGAATTGTATGCTTAAGAACAGTTAAAATCGCAAATTTTATGTTATGTATATTTAGCACAGTAAGAACAAGTGATTATTAGCACGTGATTGAAGGAGACATTACTACATATTAATATGGCCCAGCAAGCCTTGTGGGAAAAGTAAGTGGAAGAAGACAACAGCCCATCCAAAAAAGAAGACAAACAGCAGCAGCCAAAAAAAAAAGAGAGAGAGAGAGAAAAATCACGAGATAGGGCTTTCAACTGGTATTAAATGTGAAGTAACAGGTATTTCATAACAAGAGCCACCACAATCAAACTTTGCAGTATCTATATCCTACTAAGAAGGGTCAGACCTCTGGTCTAATCTGCGTAAGAAATGCCGCCGTTTCTCTCTTGACTCCCAAAGTAAAAAACTATCAAGCAGCACACACCCTTTGTAAAGAAGTAGAGGCAAGCAATCCACAATAGAAACACACTTTCCAAAATTTAGTTCCTCTGCTTAGGAATGGTTGGGACAATGCTCTCTTTTTAAGAGCTCTGTGCATTGTTGCCATGTATTAGTAGTGGTTAGAGACAGGCTGATACTCATCAAGTGTCCCCAGTCTTAAAAACGTCTTTGCGACAATTTCAGGTACAGAGGAGGCGGGTGGGGCAGCACTTTTCTACCTAACAATACACAGAACCTGTACCTTGGCTTAACAGCAGCAAAGTGCTATTCACAGGATTAAAAAATGAACAAATCATTTGCCTCCATTTCCTGGAGACAAACATTTGGTTTGATAAGTAAACAAAAAGTCATTTGTACTCAAAAGACCACTCAGATGGATATAAACAGTTCTGATTTACTCCAATGGGTCTGGAGGGGGTATAATTTATTACAGTCCACTTAGTGCTGTAACAACTGCTTTTCAAAAACTGACATTGATTCATGAAAATGAACATACGGACTCTCTTTGCAGCATAAACCCTCACAGCCTCAGGCAAGTGCTGATAGAAATGTAGTACAAGGCATTGCAAGACTGGTATGCGGAAGCAAGCAATTACCACGGTATTAACCCAATCTATTGCTCATCAGAAAAGTGCTTAGCCCTGGAGTAAGACCCAGACAAGCTGACAGGGAGCACAGCCACTTAACTGTCCCCTCCAGCAATTACAGTCTCTCAACCCTTGAGTGTGTCAAATTAAAACAACTACACATTGACTTTTCACTTCTGTAAACATTAAGAGGTGATTGACAATTTCAGGCTGCAACCAGCCAGGCATTGTCATCTGCGGGTCTTTGCTTCTCTGCTCTTAGCTCTGGCGCTCCTTTCCTTAGGGATATTCCTACAGGACACCAAAGGGTATCATCAAACTTTTTCCCTGGAGCTCACAGAAGGAGGCTCAGCCATCTCTTGCATATCAGCAAGCTACAGATGACCCTTTAAAACTAGGTATTAAAAATTTACATTTGTCATTTTCAAGTAGAAAAATTCTAGGCATCTCGCACTAGAAAAATAGCAAATCAGCCACAGTCTTTTGCATGCCCTATTCTCGCTGCTCTACTATAAACACTGATTTTGGAAGGATTCTCTTCTCTTGTTATTCTATTAGTCTTTATTTCAGAACTGTAAAAGTGGAAAGAAAGGATATAATTGGGACAGCTGGGAAAGAAAGACAAGTAAACAAAGTAAAAGATGATGGAAAAAATAATCACCGTAGAGATCTGGACCGATCATCAACCAGCAACGTGTGGGCTTGAGATTCAGATTCTACCTTCAATGTTTAATGTTCTCAGATGCTTACAGAGTAAGGCCATATGATAGTCTCAAACTTTAACCCTCTGTCACATTTCCCACCCAGTGCCAAGACCATTCCACCACAGGGACTGGTCTTGTTTAACAATAGCGCTGGGGAAACTGGCTACCCGCATACAGAAGAATGAGGTTGGGCACTTACCTTACACTATACATATATAAAAATGGACTCAAGATTATTCAAAGGCTTAGATTAAATTTAAGAGTCAAAACTATAAAACTGTTAGGAGACAATATTGAAGAAAAGCTTCAGGACATTGGGTTTGGCAATGATTTCTTAGACATGGTAACAAAAACACAGGCAACAGATGAAAAAATGATGAATTAAATTTCATCACAATTAAAAACTTTTGTGTATCAAAGGACAGACACATCAACAGAACAAAGAGACAACTATGGAATGGGAGAAAGTATGTGCAAATCATAAATCTGATGAGGGATGAATGTCACTTTCCCTCTCTTGGCTTTCATGTAATCACTCCTTGCCAAATCCCCAAGCCCGTAAGACAAGTTCTCAACCCTGGGCAAATATTACCACTTTTGGACTGAGATCAACCAAGTTCTACTTTAGTAATTCACATCCATCTGCTATTAAAAAAAAAAAAAAAGTGTGCATCACAGGTCTAAGGATCAGCTAGTATCAGCATTCACTTAATGCCTCCATCAATAACACCCCTGAAATCTGACAGGTTATTTGAACAAGCACTGGTGAAAACTTAGACTTTTAAATGGTGTTCATTGAACATACGGTACTTACATCACGCCTTTGTTCTTGGGTTTAAAAAATACACTGCCCCCACTTGTCACTGTAAAAGTCCAAAAAAGCTGTCGAATAGAACATTCTATGCTGATAGACATGGGTACCATCCAATAGCATAGTCACTAGACACGTGTGACCTTTTTGAAATAAGCTGGTGTGACAGAGGAACTAGAGTTATCCTTGTAACTAAGTATAATTTAAGGGGTCCTGGGTGGCTGGTAACTGCTGTACTCGATGGCATAGGTCTGAGACATCATGCTGAAGAGAAGAGTCACCATACTGTTATGACAGCCTGAGGCTGAAAAGCATCCCAGAAAGACACCAGTCAGGACAGAGATGGTCATCCAAGCTGTGTTACCCATTCTCTCTATTCTGAAATTGGCTTGTTGCTGAATAGGGCCAATGATTTTTGCCCAACCTGCCTGTAGTATCACAGTAAGATATTTTGGTTTTGTCCCTGGTTCCCGGCACAGAGCTCCCCAATCCCCTGGGATTGCCTAGGTGGTACAGTGTGATAAAAGCCCCTTTTGTTCTAATGAAGTAACTCCTGTTTGGCCCTTAGACAGCTTCAGGATGGGGGCTGGTGGCCAGCTGGGAACTTTCAGAGGGCACGGAGGCTCTGTGTACCGCCACCCCATTCCCATCCCTTGCCCTCTACATCTCTTCCATTTGGCTGTTCCTGAGTTGTATCCTTTATTTAAAAAAAAAAAAAAATAGTATGTAAAGCACCTTCTGAGTTCTGTGGGTCATTCTAGGAAATTATACCTGTGGGGGAGTTTAAGGAACCCCTGAATTTGGAGTCAGCCAGGCAGAAATGTGAATAGCTTGGGCATCCCATTTTTGGCTGGAGCCTACAATGGGGGCAGTTTTGTGGAACTGAGACCTTAAGCTGTAGGGTCTGGGCTAACTTGGGAAAGTTGGCATCAGAACTGAATTGAATTGTTGGACACCCAGTGGTGTGACGATCTCCTGGGGTCAGGAGGAAAAGGCCTCTCATTACCTAACAAGATTGTTGCTAGGACTGTGTCAAAGTGCTTCATAGAATAAGATTATCTGTCATATTTGGCTGATCTACGACAGACATCAGATAGCTCACGAACATACACCATGATAACTTTACCACGAAGTTTCCTGTGCATTGGTTCATCACACAAGGCATCGGGCATCGCTCTCGCAGCCATGTCTCCCCAGGTGGAGGCCCAAATTCTCTGCCAAATTGCCAGGAAAACTGGCAAAGACCCCCATTTTAGCATTACATCATAGTTAGTTAAGGTATGCATAACATTTAAAGGGCAAAGATGGCAAGGAATCCAAACTCCTTTTACAAAATCCAGAAGGAGAAACAAAAATGAAACCAAATTCTAAAGGGGAAAATGAAAAAGAGAGGAGCAACAATTTGGAAAAGAAGTGTTCCAGGTGAGCAGGTGTGACACTGTTGAGTTCTCCATCTCTGAGAACCACCCCTGGCGTGAGGATGTGACCTGCAGATAAGGGTCTGACTAGGGCAGGCTCGGCATAGCAGGGAGCTTAGGAGGTAAGTGGTCAGCAAAGACCAAGCAAGGGGCAGGGAGACTAGGAAACATACTACACACGTTAAGCCGCCAAATCTCAGCACCTTTCTGCCATTTCCCAAGAACCTCGTCAAGAACAGCAGACGTTAAGAGGCTGAATTGGGTCCCCACCAAAACTGCTGAAGCCTTAGCCTGCTCTGGAACTGTATTTGGAGATAGGCCTTGTAGGGAGATAACTGGGGTTTAATGAAGTTACAGTCAGATAGGACCAGTGTCCTCATAAGAAGAGACACCAAGGGGCGGCACCTGTGGCTCAGTCGGTAAGGCTCCGGCCCCATATACTGAGGGTGGTGGGTTTAAACCCGGCCCCAGCTGAACTGCAACCAAAAAACAGCCGGGCGTTGTGGCGGGCGCCTATAGTCCCAGCTACTCGGGAGGCTGAGGCAGGAGAATCGCTTAAGCCCAGGAGTTGGAGGTTGCTGTGAGCTGTGTGATGCCACGGCACTCTACCGAGGGTGGTACAGTGAGATTCTGTCTCTACAAAAAAACAAAAAAGAAGAGACACCAAAACTCACATTCATTTCTTCTCCCTTTCTCTCCACATGCACAGAGGAAAGGCCATGTGAGGACCCAGTGATCTACAGCCCAAGAGGAGAGCTCTAACCAGAAACCGACCCTGACAGCACCTTCACCTTGGCCTTCCTGCCTCCACAACTGAGAGAAAATAAATTCCTCTTGTAAACAAGCTGCTCGGTCTGTGGTATTTTGTTACAGCAGCCTGAGTATATCAGCATAAAACAGGAAAATGACACACCCTGGACCATTCTACATCCATACACACCGTGTTCCTCTCTCCGCACACACGGCTCATTCCAGACCTTCATGTGTTGAGCTGAAAGAACTGAAGACTTAATGAAATGAGACAAAATACACATTTCACTTTGAAAATCTCATGGTTTAACAATTTTTTTAGATCCTGCAATGTTCTTTGAACTTAAAATAAACCAAGACCCTCTGTGTAATGGAATGTTGTTTGGCCACAAAAAGGAACAACACTCTGACTGACACCTGCTATGACATGGATGGACCTTAAAACCATTATGTTAAACGAAGGAAGTCAGACACAGAACGTCACATACTGCCTGACTCTATTGATACAGGAAGCCCAGAATAGGTACATCCATAGACAGAAAATAGCCAACCACTACTGGGGGCTGGGACAAGGCAGAAATGGGAAAGGACTGCTAATTCCCCAGCAGGGGGGAATGGTTTTTTGGGTGATGGAAATGTTCGAGAATCAGACAGTGGTGATGGTCCCACAACTCTGTCAATATACTAAAAATCCTGAACTATACATTTTTAAAGGGGTGAATTTTATGGAATGTGAATTGTATCTCAACAAAGCTATTATGAAAAAATAAATAAATAAAGCTCCATCCTACTTCTAGAGCCATGTAAGCAACAAGGTAAAGTGGCTGCATATTGGGAGCATTTATCCAGAGTGTAGCTCTAATCCTGGTTTCTGTAACTTGAAAAGAGAACTCTCCCTTAGGTTTATGGGGAAGATTTCCATCAAGTTTTGAGTAAGGTCAGGACAGCTATACACATAGCTAGCTACTCGAGGTAAGGCTGTTCTGCTGCAGACAGGAGGGGAAAGGAAGTGTCCCTAAAACTCTGCTAACATTTGGGGATCCGTGCAGACACACACCTGTGGTTCATCTCCTAGAACAGAATGCTAGGCTCACAGACCTATAATGGGCACTCAAGGAATTTCTTTCTTTCTTTCTTTCTTTTTTGGAGACAGAGTCTTACTATGTCACCCTTGGTAGAATACCATGGCATCACAGCTCACAGCAACCTCCAACTCTTGGGCTTAAGTAATTCTCTCACCTCAGCCTCCCAAGTAGGAATGTCTTATTTGTTTCCGACTGAGCTGTCAGTTTACGCCCTGGAGTGGATTAAGGAAAGAGACCTGAGGAATGGGCGCTGAAGGAGAGTCACTGTTAGGCCTCACAAGACAACAGGGGGATAAGCGAACAAAATGCTTGAGCACGTGAGAAGCCTACATTTTCATTTTCATTCTAGGCACAGTGTGATTAACTTCATTTTCTGTTGCACTAATATGTCTGACCTATAAAACACGAAGGAAGAAACATGATTCTTTTGACCTTCCTGGACCTATGAATCACCTAAACAGAAGAAGGAACAACACAGTAATATGATCAAGGATAAATTATAATCCAGAAGCTTTTCACGGAGAAACCCGTGAAGTGGCTTCATTCAAAGTAGGAAACTGTTTGGAGCATAATGAGCACTGCCTCTTGTATTAATATTATTTGTATAGAAATAAAAATGAAACAACCTTTGAAACTGCTGAAAATGCCTAGAAGAAGGTATTGCTCTCCTTTGTCCACTTACCATTTTTGCCTTCTACCCCAGGGTGGTTCGAAGGAGACATGGATGATGTACCAGGTTGCCAGATTTAGCAAATAAAAAGAACAATGTTGATTTAAATTTAAATTTCAGAAACAATTTTTTAGCATAAAAAAACTTGGTACATGCTTATACTAAACATTTTTGTTGTTGTTTATTTGAAATTTAAATTGAACTAGGTTTCCTGTGTTTCATCCAGACATCCTAATGAAATGATTGCACCTGTTGGACCAACCACCTGAGCCTCCTTTTGCTCAGGGCTGATTTTGAGCTAGTCTCTCCTTCCCCAGGAGTGAAAGCCAATGAAAAGCGTCTGGCTTCTCTACCGCCCCCAGAGGTCAGCACCATACACCTGCAAATGTTTCCTGTGCTGCTGGAGGGAGCTCACACCTGGCATTATTAATCAATCTCAAGTTAAGACATTAGAACTGAGAGAAAGCCAGAATGGAGCAGAGAGAGCACAGCCAGCAGGGAAGGAGGCAACCTTTAACCTAGACTTCAGGCAGGTGTAAATGGGAGAGAGACCCTGGATTCAAGGCAGTGCCAGGTGTGTGAAGAGCACAAAATGATTCTCTTAACAATCCTTCATGGGACTGCCAGAGCCTGCGGTTATCTCCAAATATTCTATTTTTATGGAACTCATTTTTAATATCAGCACTTTTAGGGTGAATGTAAATAAACTTGATCATGTAATAAATTCAGTGTGCTCTTTTATTTTGTAGATTTAAGCTAAAACACTATACATCTCTTGGAAGCAGCATCTTTCAGGATATCACTAATCAGCATTAAGATTATGCTATCTGCTAAAAAATCATAAATGAGCAACTAACTGCAGACACTGCCCCATGGGGATGTGTTCAGCAGGACAGGCAAGGTGTTCAACAATGGGTGGCAACAGTTGTAGGGGGTTTCTTCTCTTTGCCCTCGTATCTAAGGGATCACTCCAGAGTACCACAATAATCCCAGGGGCAAGTGTTCTGAGTCTCCCTAAGGATGGTAAATATAATCGCTTTATACACAGCACGCTCAAACCTACTTCTACAATTAAATAACCATCTACTCTAGTTCCCCACAATAATTCCATTCATGCCAATAAATGAACAACAGTTTGTAAGGTACATAAAATCTGGGCACCATTCTTTACACCAGAAGCCCTTCTGGAACCTGACCTCAGCATATATTGTATACCCTGTGTATATGTGCAAGATGGGAAGTATATGCCCATATATAAATATAAATACATATAAAGCTAACTTTCAATGTTCAGAAAACAAAAGCTATCCCCATATAACAGCCAAATTCTGACATAACTCAATTTGGACACCTCATCTGGTGTGCACTGCACTCATTCCGAGTGTAAACCCCACCGCGCCGGGCAATGATATACTGTAATGTCACATCGCAATCTGGATTTACTATAAAGGGCCGCTGACGAGCTTCAGAGCAGTAAACATTGCAGCGAGGTGTATTTCACACTGAGCTGGTTTTTATGAAGAACACTTCACCACCCAGGCCCGGCACCTGGATGATGAATGGTGAAAGATGCATGACAAGCTTCATCATTGTTTGTAAATCTTAACTGTTCCTGCTCACTAACTCTGCAGGCAATTTTCAAAGACAGCAGCCGACAGAAGGACAGCACAGCTTTCCTGAAGGTTATTCAAGTTGTACTTGGCCTGGCCGCGCCTCAGAAGAGCCAAGCAGGGAAAATAAACTCCTGACTGGGCCCACACCAGGCATGAGCAAACCCGCTAAGGCTCAGTGGATTCAAGGCAGATTCAAAGGGGGAAATCTCATGGGGGCTGATGCTGGATGCTCTGACCCTGAAGGCTACTGTCACATCCAAGAAAGGCCACGGGGAAGCTGGCTCTCTGCGATTTTTAAATACAGATCCTGAATGAATAACAGAAAGTGGCAGGCTCGATGATGTGTGATGTTGTGAGGTGCCCACAAAGTCTGGAAGCTCACAAGCAGAGCAGGCAGGCAGTGGACTGACTTTTACACCTGAATCCTGTGAGGATAACAGCACGGACAACTCGGCCAAGCAAAGTTTTCTACTAATTATGTTCGACTTGGTTATGTCAGGAGAGAAAGGAATTTCTAGAAATGAAGTTTCCAGAGCTCACTCTCCCTCATGTCCTCAGTCTAGGCTGTAATCGTTAGCCAAAGTGAAAACCTCTGCATGGCTGTTCTACATACTGAATTTATGGCTTTTAAAGAATAAAAGAAGTAAAAGCAATCTCATGCTAAGGGATTACCCCCAACAGACTATACAGAGAGTAAAATAACAAAATTATCTGAGAAAAACTGGCAGCTCTTTAGCTCACACTAATGTAAAAATAAAATAACAGGTAGAGTATGTGACTGCCTGGCAGTTCATGCACACACACAAAAATTACTATGTTTAAAAGGCAACTGACTGTATTCCTATGTGCACTTACACTTTCAAAGCTTCTAACTAGTTATTTAATTTCATAATATTCGCTCTCATTAAACAGTAACACTTCCACTTGACTTTCTCCTATTAAATAAAAAGAAAATTCAAATATAACCAGGAAATTAAAAGTGACTTTACTGTGCTCATCAAGTCATAAAGGTGTCTAGAAGTTTACAATGAGCTTTGAAAACAGCAATTTAAAGAGAAAGACTACACCTGACGTGCTGGGGGGTTCGAGGTTATTTTTGAGGTTTCCACTGTGACTCTAGCATGCTGTAGAAAGGCACTCTCAGATGGGGGCGTTTCTGCAGGAGGTGTGTGCTAATGGGACAGGTTTTGGAATTTTATCATGACAGCAAAAAAAGTGCTATTGCATTTATGCTTGAAGTCCAAGCAGATAGGACATTTCCAAGTACACACTGTAAGCCCTAGTCACAGCCATCATTTCCTCCAAAATATTTCAAAGAGAAGAGTGCCAAACTGTAGCCCAGGGAGGCCTTGAACAAACTATATCATCGCTGATCCTCCGTTCCTCCATTTACCACATAGAAACCGCACCCCTTCTCTTCCCCGCCTCGAAGGCATTGTCTCTACACCTCAGTGTCCTCATCTGTAAAATGGGGATATTAATATTATTAAGAGAATTGAATGAGTTATACCCAGGAAGTGCACAGAACTCTGCCCTGCAGATACTGAAGAGGAGCTGCACAAGTATTTGTAAGAGAAGGAAAGGGAAAGGAAGGTGAGAGAAAAACACAGGATAGACCAGCAGAAAGAACACCCAGGAGAGTGATTCAGAGATCTGAGTTCTCAAGCTGGCTCCTTCTCTTAAACGGCAGCAACAAGGCCGAGAGGAAGCCGCAGCACTGGGCTTGCACCTCCACCCGCTCTGTTAAGTGTGAATGTTGATTACGCTCCTCCTACTTTTGCAGAGCTGCATCCATAATGGAAAACCAGTCACCTATAAAGATTTAGTCCTTAAAATTTAAGTTTTTCAAAGGGAAGATTCTACATGATATAAACCTAGGATATTTGCGGTCCAGCCTACGTTCGCTCGTGTCTGATTTGTTTCACTGAGTGCTTCACTGGAGTGCCTAAGCTCTGAGTCAGCGAAAGATGAGCAGAAAGGATCCAACAGTTGGTTTCTCACTCATTCAAGAACCATGAACCATCCAGAGCCCTCTCTGAACACAGTATGCCAGAGGATGCCAGGCACCCCTAGAGGAATACAGCAGGATCCTCCATGTGTGAGAACATCCCCTGATCTTTCTTGCTAAAGTGCTGCAGAGAATGAACCTGTTCCTTACATGAGTGAGTCTGACCTCCCCACGTGGGCCCCTGGCAAGTGCCTGCTATTTCCAGATGACATCCTGGTGGGGGGACCCTGTCACATGGTAGTTTTATACACCCAGGACGTGATACGGGCCCACAGCTCTCAATCTCGCCCACAGTTTGCTTTGTGAGGTGCTCTTTCCCTGGAGAAAAAAAGTGTGGTTTGAAGGAATGACAGAAGAAATGAGAGAAATCGGGCTTCTCATCATGGCGGACCCTAGAGATAAGGCGCTTCAGGACTACCGCAAGAAGCTGCTGGAGCACAAGGAGATCGACGGCCGCCTTAAGGAGTTAAGAGAACAATTAAAAGAACTTACCAAACAGTATGAAAAGTCTGAAAATGATCTGAAGGCCCTACAAAGTGTTGGGCAGATTGTGGGTGAAGTGCTTAAACAATTAACAGAAGAAAAATTCATTGTTAAAGCTACAAATGGACCAAGATATGTTGTGGGTTGTCGTAGACAGCTTGACAAAAGTAAGCTGAAGCCAGGAACAAGAGTTGCTTTGGATATGACTACGCTCACTATCATGAGATATTTGCCGAGAGAGGTGGATCCACTAGTTTACAACATGTCTCATGAAGACCCAGGGAATGTTTCTTATTCTGAGATTGGAGGATTATCAGAACAGATCCGGGAATTAAGAGAGGTGATAGAATTACCTCTTACAAACCCAGAATTATTTCAGGGTGTAGGAATAATACCTCCAAAAGGCTGTTTGTTATATGGACCACCAGGCACAGGGAAGACACTCTTGGCACGCGCTGTTGCTAGCCAGTTGGACTGTAATTTCTTAAAGGTTGTATCTAGTTCTATTGTAGACAAGTACATTGGTGAAAGTGCTCGTTTGATCAGAGAAATGTTTAATTATGCCAGGGACCATCAGCCATGCATCATTTTTATGGATGAAATAGATGCTATTGGTGGTCGTCGGTTTTCTGAGGGCACTTCAGCTGACAGAGAAATCCAGAGAACTTTAATGGAGTTACTGAATCAAATGGATGGATTTGATACTCTGCATAGAGTTAAAATGATCATGGCTACAAACAGGCCAGATACGCTGGATCCTGCTTTACTACGTCCAGGAAGATTAGACAGAAAAATACATATTGATTTGCCAAATGAACAAGCAAGATTAGACATATTGAAAATCCATGCAGGTCCCATTACAAAGCATGGAGAAATAGATTATGAAGCAATTGTAAAACTTTCAGATGGCTTTAATGGGGCAGACCTGAGAAATGTTTGCACTGAAGCAGGTATGTTTGCAATTCGTGCTGATCATGATTTTGTAGTACAGGAAGACTTCATGAAAGCAGTTAGGAAAGTGGCTGATTCTAAGAAGCTAGAGTCTAAATTAGACTACAAACCTGTGTAACTTACTGTAAGGTTTTTGATGGCTGCATGACAGACATTGGCTTAATGTAAAAATAAAATAATGTATATATTGGCAATAATCTCATTAAAAATGTATGAATAAAAATATGTATGAGTAACATCATAAAAAAAAAAAAAGAAATGAGAGAAATCTGCTTGTTCTCATCAAATAGCACATCACCTTGCTTCTATACTATTCTTTAGGTATACAGGGACGTGTGCTGGGGTCCTCAAACACTCTTCCCTTCCTGTCACTTTCCTCTACATTCCCTGTAAAACACCAGTGTATTTTACTTGGGAAACATATCATATATGTGATATATTAAAAATAAATCTTTAAAGCTGCCATTTGCAAGTATTTATTATATGCTCAAAGTCAGTATGCTCCCTCTTCCTCACTCAGCACGACCATGATGTCTAGCTAATTCCAAGAATCACAATACACACATACTTACCCCTGCTTAATGATGGTCATCGTTTTCATTTGTAAGCCCACTGCCAGGCACCTGCTGTGCTAGAAAGATAGGGGACCCATGGTGACGGATCCATCACATAAAACATTTCTTATGTGATGCACATATAACAACACATAAATTTGTAATTATCATTTTCAACTTTCCAGATGAGAGAACTGAAGCTTTAAGAACTGAATTGAGCATCTCACTGCTGGGTCCAGAGCTGAGGATCTGAGCCAGACCTCCTCTCCTGGGCTGCAAATCACTCCCTTCTACACACTGGCCTTGCTGCCACTGAATGTCCCACTTACTTTCTGTTCAAAGATAAAGCTGAGAATAAAGAGATCACATAAGGAAAATAGGCTTAACCAGCCCAGGGCTCTTTTCTTTGAAATTTAGCAAATGATAAGTCATTTCTTAAAATGCCAAGTTTAAATTAAACTCAACATTTTCTAAATGTCGCATAAAACACACTCAGCTATCCTTAGAGCAGGGAAAGACAAGGGTCAATGTTTTTCTCCCCTACAGGCTTGCTTTACAATTCAGGGTAGAACACACACACATAACAAAAGCAGCCTTCCAATTCCTTGACCCTCTCTCCTTCCTGTCTGAGCCAAACTTTCAAACATGGTCAGAACATCATTCTGCCAACACAGCCCTTGCAGGATGGAATGATAAAGAGTCAAGGTAATGTTTGCCATCATGTATCGCACGTTGTGATTTATTGAGCTTATTTACAAGCTAAGTCATCTTACGTTAAAAAGGCCTCCTCAGAGCCAACATCCTCAGCCTTCTTGTAACAGGTGAGGAAAGCCAAGCTCTTGGAGAAGTGTGGTGATCCTAATGCTACAGAGCTGGGATCATGGGTCCATTCAGAATCTAAGTACAGAATGTTCTACCGCTCCACACAGCCACTTGCCACAGAATGTCACCTCACATTAAAGGCAGTTTTGGTGTTCTGGATCATGAGCCAAGAACTCTGAAGGCCCTCCCAACAGAGAGCAGAACTACACTGTTCTCACCTGCAAAACGAATAGGTTCAGCAATATGACAAAGTCCAATTCTAATGTGCTACACTAAGCAAGTCCACTCACTGGGGGGTAAGCGTTTTGCATATAGTCATGACAACTGTGGAGAGGCACATGGTACCAGTGAAATCAGGCACTTACTAGGTCCACTGGTCTACAAAACTGTTAGCACTAAATGGATTAAAAAAGATGTGTTTGGGGCGGCGCCTGTAGCTCAGTGAGTAGGGCACCGGCCCCATATGCCGATGGTGGCGGGTTCAAACCCAGCCCCCGGCCAAACTGCAACAAAAAAATAGCCGGGTGTTGTGGCGGGCGCCTGTAGTCCCAGCTGCTCGGGAGGCTGAGGCAAGAGAATCGCGTAAGCCCGAGAGTTAGAGATTGCTGTGAGCCGTGTGACGGTACCCGAGGGCGGTACAGTGAGACTCTGTCTCTACAAAAAAAAAAAAAAAATGTGTTTGGGAGCACAGATACCTCTGCAGGCTGCTCAATATCTCAGAGGAGCAAGGGTCTTCAACTCGGACAGGCTCTTCCCCTGGCCCTGGCCACCTGACCTTTGGGTAAAATGCAAATGCTCTGCCCCTGCTTCACAGAGCTGCTGGCATCCTGCACACATTAATGAATAACACGCAAACACTTTGCAGTCTGTAGAAAACACCTCAAATGCTTCCTTCTGGAAAGAGCACAGGCTGTGTGAGAAGGCAGGCTGAGGCTGCACAGGAGCCTGCCACACTGCATCTGAGTTAGAAGAAGCCACAGGACCAAAAGAAATGAGGCACAATTTCTAACTTTTAAACTGAGATCACAAAATAAATGGACAAAGGGCCTAATTCTGTTCAACTTCACCATTTAAACCTAAACCTTTTTGTAGCTGTTACCAGTCATATAGAACTCATACTCAAGCGTCAGAGGAAGATGCCTGTTCACAGATATGAAATGCTGCCCATGTGCGTCTATTTACACAGAGGCGCTGCTGTGAAGACCAGCCTCTTCATCACCAGCTGAGGAGGCATCAATTTCAGGATGTTCCCACTACCTGCTTCCTGAACAGCCTGCATCTGTTACTATGAAGTGCTCACACTCTTACAGCAAAACTCTTTGAGGACGCTGTACCGACTGCCCCAATTCTTCTCTCCCTTGCACCCCTACAAGGCTTGCTTCCCGCTTCCCCACCCAAATGGCCACTCAGCAAGGTCACTGATCCTTTCTACCTTGGAACAGCCCATAGTCAATTCCAGTCCTCATCTCATTTGACCTGTCAGTATTATTTGGCTCTGTTCATTAAAATAATTTTAACTTGCTTTCCAAGACACCACTCATCTGCAGTTTTCCCACCTCACAGGCTGCTCTTCCTTCCTTTCTCCTTTGCTGGTCCTCCTCATCTACGGAACTCTCAACACTGGAGGTCTCTAGGACTCAGTCCTTTGTCCTTTGATTTTCTCTAGGAGATCTCACAGGTTCAATAACACCTATGCATTGAAATCCCCACTTTCATTGGCAGCAGGCAAATTTCCCCTCAACTTCAGACTTCATGCATCCAACTCCTACTTGACAATCTACCTGAATGACCCATGAACACCTCACACGTATGCCAAGTTATCTCCCGATCCACAAAACCTATTTTTCCCATGGCCTTTTTTCTTCAGTAAGTGTAACCTCCAATTCTATACTTTATCAGGTAAAAAATTATAGAGTCAATCTTCACACCTCTCTTCCTATGGCATTATCAAACTCATTAGCACATCTTCTGGCTTCTATTTCAAAATATTCCCAGGATCTGACCACCCATCATTACCACCATGCTCCCACCCTGACTGCACCACTGTCCTCTTTTACCAAAATTACTGATATCACCTTCCAACCAGTATCCCTGCTTCCACCCTTGCCTCTCTACAGTCTACTCCTAAATTGAAATCAGAGTGATCATTTACAACCACAAGACAGACATGTTACCTATGCTCAAAGCCTTCCAATGGCTTCCCATGTCACTTGAAATAAAAGCTAAAGTACTTGCAAAAGCTCACAAAGCCCCAGGTGTTCTCACCATCTTCCCAATCTCCTCCCCTCCTTAACATTTTTCAGCCTAAGGAAAGAAGAGAGAATGACTCCTACTCTTTTTACAAAAACAAACAAAAAAACCATTAAATAGTAGGAACATGGCAGGAAAACTTCTCCTGGGATTCTTTTCCTTCCAACATTTTATTTTCATGTTGCAATCTTTAGCAAACCCAAAAGAAAACAGTGAATCTGGATTCTTTTTTTTAAGATGGTAAAGAGAGGCTAAGCTTAAACTTACCTTAAAAGAAATTGAAGATATACAGATTTAATGGAAAAATGTATACTTAAATAAAAATTTAAAGAAAATAGTAAACTTACTAGAAACTATAAGTTTAAAGTTCCAATTATTTACAAATCCCCAAGTACAAGAATAAATATCCTATTTACAAATCATAATTTCATCATGAATCTGCTAATGTGGCTGGTCGTCAGTCAGCCTTTGCCAATTTCTCACAAATGCATATACTGATGTCCTCGTTGCATGCTGTCCTCAGCCTCAGCCCCACAAACCCAAAGGCCCTAAGGTGCCCCCAAAGAGCTCAACTGCACCAATTCAGATAATAAAACTGAGGACCTGCTCTCCTGTGAAATGACCTGTGGGTGTCCTTATTGAGCTGCAAACACAATTTTCCTTTCCCTTCCCACTTGCGTTGTAAAAAATTTAATGCAACATATAAGCCCCTAAAACAGACCAGGCACAGTGGCTCATGCCTATGGTTTCAGCCATTTGGGAGATCAAGGTAGGAGGATCACTTGAAACTAGGAGTTTGAGACCAGGCTGGACAACACAGCAAGATCCCTTCTCTAAAAACAAAAACAAACAAAAAATTTTTAAATCAAGCTAGGTGTGATGGTGGGCACCTAGAGTCCCAGCTACTCTGCAGGCTGAGGACTGAGCTGAGGAGTTCAAGGATGCAGTGACTACACCACTGAACTCCAGCCTGGCCAAGAGAGTGTGACAAAGAAAGAAAGAGAGAAAGAGAGAGAGAGAGAGAGAGAGGGAGAGAGAGAGAGAGAGAGAGGGAGAGAGAGAGAGAGAGAGAGAGAGAGAGAAAGAAAGAGAGAGAGAAAGAAAGAGAGAGAGAAAGAAAGAAAGAGAGAGAGAAAGAGAGAGAGAGAGAGAAAGAAAGAAAGAAAGAAAGAAAGAAAGAAAGAAAGAAAGAAAGAAAGAAAGAAAGAAAGAAAGAAAGAAAGAAAGAAAGAAAGAAAGAAAGAAAGAAAGAAAGAAAGAAAGAAAGAAAGAACAACAACAAACTCAAACTAACATAGCATACATTTGGAGTCATAAAGCCTTATTTCTTTAAAAACTTAGCTGAAAGACTAAGTTTTTACTAGGGAGCAGTGGCTCATACCTGTCTGTAATCCTAGCATTCTGGGAGGCTGAGGCAAATGGATAGCCTGAGCTCAGAAGTTTGAGACCAGCCTGAGCAAGAGCAAGAGCCTGTCTCTAAGAATAGGTGGGTATTGTGGCAGGCGCCCATAGTCCCAGCTCCTTGAGAGGTTAAGGCAACAGGATTGTTTGAGCCCAAGAGTTTGAGGTTGCTGTGAGCTATGATGCCACAGCACTCTACCAAGGGCAACAAAGTAAAATGCAAAACAAAAAATGAAAACAAAAAAAACTTAGCTTGGATTTTCTATGAATTCATACACTCTTCCATGATAATTCCAAAGTAGATAGTACTGAGATTTCACCACAGCTCTTCCTGGCTAACACTCTCATTTCTGAAGCGTGAGGCTTCTGATTAATTACTAAAGAGTTAGAGTAGGAAGGTTAAGCCTGGGGCCTCCTCACACACTACTCTTTGGAAGATACACATCTCCAGGTAAGTTATAAGAAATTACAGTTATTTACCCAGTCTTTCCCTGTGAACACAGTTACAACAAATGGTCTTTTCTCTCTCAGACTGTAACCTCCTTCCTTTGAGTCACTTCCTTTTCCACTATAAATTTAAACTACTGCTCCTCTCCAGATCTCTTCCTCTCTGATCTAATAAATTGCCTCTTATATTTTTGTCTTACTGCTCTGCTGTGAATTTACACCGTTGTCTCAAGAATGCCAGTGCTTCTAAAAATATTCCATTATTCCTAGAATAAAAAGTTCAGGCAATTCCTTCCTGAAAGTGGGTTGCATTCCTGATTTTCTGTATGAACAAATGTTCCTGTAACTGCTTTATCCCCAAATTATACACCGGTTCCATTAGACAAAGAATAAGTTAGGAATTTGACCTCTTGTGTTTGTATTTCCTTACAGGGCAAGCTCACTTAAAAATACTACCAAATCCATTCATTCAGACTCTCAACCAGCAAATAACTTAAGGCATCGTAACAGATAAAAATGTATATAAACTGTGTTCTCCATCCTTCAGGAGTTTGTGGCAGTATGGAAAGACGGTCATATGGACATATATATTGTGAATATTTATGAAAACAGAGTTGTTCTTGACCACTCCCAACAGAAGGGGATTATTAATAAAAGTGAAAATGAAATCAATGATATATACATCACTCTCTCTACAGCTCAGATTATATAGGATCATGACCTATATGTCTCATATTAACAGGGTCCTTTATTTTATTTTAGCATGATAAATAAGGTATTACTTTCCCAGCTTTTTTAGTCTTTATTGCTCTAAATTTGCAAATCAGTGGAAGATTTTGATTCTCATTCTCTAAACATTTGCTTTGCAAAGAAACAAGTTCTCTATGGGGTCAAGTTATTTAGAAAATAAGGTTCTCTTTTTATTTAGTACAAGGTTAAGTTCTATTGGATCTGCTTTTCTGCCAAGTTTCACTATTGACCTGATTTCCATTTATCGCCTCAGTTGTATATCCCGCTCATTTTCGTAAATCAAGATGATGTTTAAATATAAAGAACTTAAATACAGGATCTGGAAACACAGCAGTCATAAAACACCTGCCTATCATCACAGTGTAAACGTTGGGGAGAAGGTTAAAACTGAAGTTGAGGAACTGTGTATTTCAAAGTGCTTTGGTTCATTAAACAGTCATTTTTTATTTTAAAGCCATTATATCAGAGTTATTAGCATTGCTACTGCATAAACTCTGAGATCTATTGTATTCAAAATGTTTTATTGTGTTATTTTATTTCCTCCCCAAAAGATAAATACACCTTCAATTTTAAAATGAAAATCTTTGGGAAATGAGTTTTCGATATACAGAAATTCATCTCACAAAAAGTATCAGGACCTGAACCACATTTCAAGTACCTCTGTGTTTCATATCGATCCTCAAAACCATACATTTTTAGCTTCCAAATGGGAGTCTCTCATCCTATTGTCACTCTAGGTATCCAAACATGGCATTAGGAATCAAGCAAAGCAAAGTTACTCCATAAGTAAATACTTTAAAGGATACTTACCTAAGTTTCACACAGCAATAAACAGATAAAGCATTAGGGAGGGCTTGGGACCCAGTAGTGGACAAGCGTCCTCTCACCACCTGAAATACAGTCTGTGTAACCAGACACCTACCGCTCGCTTTGGCTTCCGAATAAGAAGGGCCATCTTCAAAAGTGAAGATCTGGGACATGCTCTGGCCCAGGTAAGAGGGAGGCGGATAGTAAGAATGCATCCTGTACTGGGAACTCATCGCATGGCGGTTCTCCGAGTTTTTCATCTGCTAAAGAAAAAAAAAAATACATTGAGACCAAAGGTTCATTTTACCATTATTCCAAGAATTGTCTATTTCTGTAAGTGTGGGGAATGGCCTATTCAAATTGGATATCTTCTACCAGGAATATGCTCCTCCAGTGCACTGGGCCTCCGAAATACAAGCATTGTGCATCTTGAAGGTACCAATTCTACCGTGGGGTCCCGTCTAAAGCACCCCTGAAATTGCCTCTGCTCATATGGTGCTGAACTAACCAGTTCCGAGGAAGATACAATAGCAGAGAAGGGACAGCACGGCTCAGAAGCAAACACCATCTGCTGTAACACTGACCAGCTTCTCTGACCGGGAGCACGTCATCGAACCTCTTCACACATTTACACCTTGTTTACAGAGTTCAAATAAATAGAATATTTTTTAAATAGGATATTTTTAAAAGGCTATAGAAAAGTAACATCCAGACCACTCAGCGTCCATCCCAGCTCCTTTTACTCTGTTCCCTACAGCAGGGGACAGAAGTCTGGGATCTAGATTCTGCTAACTGGCCATATGGAGTGAGAATGGAAAGACAGCAGGGAAGCACAGCTGTCCCTCCAGCAGCAGTGGCAGCTGCACTTGGGCTTGGCAGTCATTTGTTTTTCTGGCAGGCAGACCCTGTCTTTGGAACCAAAGGGCAGCTTTTATGAAAGGAGCAGTTAGTTCCCTGCAGCTTTTGGAGCTTTCATTCAAAGCTGAGGAGACATGACCTGATGGCTCAGGAGAGGCCCCAACTTCTGCCTTCCTGGCCCTGCTGATGACTGTGTAAAGACCCAATTCCATGAGAAGCCGGAACTGTTTCTTACAGGGAGCCTGGTACAGATACTGAGCATTCAACTCCCGATCCTCTCTCCACACAAGAACTGAGCTGAACGTCAATCATTTCTAATGTCTTCAACAACTTAAATTTAGAGGGTATTCACTTTTATTTTTTGTTTTGGGGGGTTTTCTTGAGACAAAGTCTCTTGCTGTGCCCTGGGTAGAGTGCCTTGGCATCATAACTCATAGCAACCTCAAAACTCTTGGGCTCAGTCAATCCCCTTGCCTCAGCCTCCCAAGCAGCTGGGCCTACAAGCACCTACCACAATGTTCAGCTAGTTTTTCTGTTTAGTAGAGACAGGGTCTCATTCTTGTTCTGGTCTCAAACTCCTGAGCTCAAACAATCCACCTGCCTGGTCCTTCCAGAGTGCTAGGATTATAGGTATGAGTTACTACACTAGACAGAGGGTATTCACTTTTAAATAAAGTCAATCTAAAGAAATGTTCAAGATAACCAATTCTGTCCAGAATTAAGGAACAATTTCACAATTATGTTTTCCAATCAAATGTTTGGAATGCTACTTTATACAGAAAACGGTGCTAACTTGGCAAGAGCCTTGCAAGATAAAACCAAGTTCAGGCTTCCTCAAGATTCTCTAGCACGTGAATTCTGGACAATGTCCCAAGTAACCACTGGCCTAAGAGTATAATTTTAAACATTGTTTTAATCAAGCTGTTTGAAACAGGAAATTTTAAGGCAGTTCAATAGAGCAAAGTTAAGAATTACTCTATTAGGATAACCTGTGAATAAAGTTCAGGTTGTATGAATTTGAACTTCATTGGAAGTTTGGCACCAGAATGAACACTGGTCTAAAGCCAAAATTTTTTCTTTAGTGTTTAGAAGCCCTAAACGTGTTTTCCTTCAGATTAAAAATAAAAGCTTTGCAATAAAACCTCATTAGCTTGACACTGACTATGCTGAATGCAACTTAGCTTAGATCACCAGAATTTCAGTTAATGAAAGTAAATCGGCCTTGCAGCAAAAATTTGAAACCTTGGCAACATGTGAGTTTGCAAAAATGTCTTGTCTTTGGTGTGTCAAAGCACATCCCCCCTCCAGGTAATGTGGTTCCTATTCCACTCTCATCAGAATCAGAAAGCAGCTGGAGATCAATTCTTACCTCTCCAATAAGATTGCTAGGTTTCAATTCCTTAAAATATCAAGCTAACAAGATTACATCCAATGTTTATATAATTTCAGTGCAAAAAAATTTTACATATATTTGTTTAATATTAAAGTCTCAATCTGTGAGATGGGGTTACAAAGAAACATGTGAACAAGCCAATGCTCCCAACAAAACCATATGCACTCTCAATTTCCACTGTGCACTTATTGTGGAAAGGAATTAAAATGAAGTTTTTTCTGTACTTTGAATATTATAGCATTACTTGAGAGAAAGTTTCTGTATGTTACTTTGAGAGACTCAAAGGATTCACTGTTGATCATCTTACTGCTCCCCAGCTCAGTTCTATGCTCTGATGGGCCATTTATTTCCTCTTGGAGAGACAAAGAAGACTCCGTTGTAGGTGATTATTTCCTTTCAAGTGAAGTTTATCTGGGACGTTTCCTTTATCCTTTCTAGTTTGTCTTTTTGAAGTATACAGACCGTCATTTTTTCTAGGTCAGTCACCCCACTTTCATTTTCTACCATCAAAGGGGGAATTCTGCCCTAATGAGAGAGAGGCAGGACGGTCCACCAAAGAGCCTTGAAATCAAGGAGCAAGCAATACTAGCGGTTTACTACACAGACCGAGGTCCAGTTATATACCACTGCTGCCCAGTGCTCTCACTGTGCACACACACAGTGGGTCTTGTTAAAATGAAGGCTCTCAACAGAAAAAGAGCAAACAACCCCATCTATCATTGGGCAAAAAAGCATGAACAGAATCTTCTCTGAAGAAGACAAATGAATGGGCAACATGCACATGAAAAAAATGCTCAATTGTCCCTAATCATCAGAGAAATGCAAATCAAAACCACTCTGAGATACCACTTAGCCCCAGTGAAAACAGCCCACATCACAAAGTCTCAAATCTGCAGATCTTGGTGCAGATGTGAAGAGAAGGGAACACTTTTACACGGATGGTAGGACTGCAAACTAATACAGCCTCTATGGAAAGAAGTATGGAGAACCCTCAAAGCACTCGAAACAGACCTTATGTTTGATCCTGCAATCCTGTTACTGGGTATCTACCCAGAAGAAAAAAGTCATTTTATCATAAGCACATCTGCACAAGATTATTTATCACAGCTCAATTTACAATTGCCAAGATGGGGAAACAACCTAAGTGCCCATCAACCAAGGAAAGGATTAATAAACTGTGGTCTGTGTATACCATGGAATACTATTCAGCCATTTTTAAGATGGAGACTTTACATCTTTGTATTAATCTGAATGGAGCTGAAACACATTCTTCTTAGTAAAGTATGGAATGGAAAAGTAAGTATCCGATGCACTCAATACTAGTATGAATCTGGCAGAGGAACTAATACACACCCACACAAGGGAAAAACTCAACTCAAGTTGAGGAAAAGAGAAAAGGGAAGAAGGAGAGGGGAGGAGGGAGAGGGTTGGAGTGCTCCCATCCGATGGGCACAATGTAAGGGTATATGGCACATCTCCTAGGAGTGAAACACGACGACGACAGGGACCTTATATAACAAATGCAAACGATTGTAACCTAATCATTTGTACCCTCATATTAATCTGAAATTTTTTTTTAAAATGCACATTGTGAAGCATTAAGTCTGGGGCAGAGATGTTGACTGCTGGCCCTCAAACCTGGTTCTAATGAAAAGAGGATAGAACGAGTGACCCTGTCTCTCATCCTTAGCACCTCTGGGGGCCATGACCAAAGGAGGGCCTTCTAAAAATCAACCAAAAACTCGTCTTTTTATCAACTGTTTACAACCACCAAGTTTCCACCTAAACTGGGGGAAGCTAGAAATACACAAATAGCAATTTTTAATTTTCATTATTTTTCTTTTTAGACATAATATTCTCCAGAGCTAAAAGACTCTTTTCAGGGGTGTGGCCATCTAGAATTGCTGCAGTGGTAATAACAAACTCAGGCGCTCTGACCTGAAGAGCCATTTCTGCCTCCATAGACTTCCCTCAAGTCAATTACACAGTCTGAGTAATGAACACTGAATTAGGAGCAAGGTGCCGACTTTTAAGTACAGAATGCCTAATATAAATCATGGAGTCTCCCGGCTCCAAATGCTGAGTTAGTCACATCTCCTTCAGTTTTGACAATATCTGCAAGTCTGTTCTTCAAGGAAAATGCTTTTCAATTTTCTCTGTGTACAACAAAAGTGACAGGGTTAGAGCCTGCCAGCTCTGCAAAATGCTAGACTTTTTTTTTCTCTTACTGTGTAAGTTTATACAAAGCTGCTTTTCAGAATGTTTGAAAAATGTTCACCATGAGCCTACAGAAGGGGTCAGCAAACTTTTTACCATAAATGGTCAAACAGTAAATATTTTAGGCTCTGCAAGCCATGTAGGATCTCTAGGCAACCAGTAAATGGATGGACATAGTTGTGTTCCAATAAAACTTTACTTATAAAAATCTGCACTGGTTCTCAACCTTCACTCCTACTGGAATAAGGGCAGGAGGGGACCCAGTAATGGTGCCTCAGCCCCACTCCTATAGAATCTGATTAAACTGGACTGGGAGATGTGCCCTGTTTTTTCAAACTTCCAAGATAATTCTAATATGATGCCAAGATTGAGAACAAAAGCTCTACAATTACCAAGATATCTTCCACAACCTGGGAGGTGTGAGTCCCAACATCCCCCTTGTCAACTAAAAGATACAAAAGGCTGAGTCTGACAAACAGACTGGTCAACTGGGACCAACCCCAATGTGTATATTATTTGGGAAAAGATTCGAGTGAGCAGTGTAGTTCTTATTTAACTAAAGCTTACTGGAAAATAAACACAATTTCTAATCTAAGCATATGCCCCCCCCCAACTCCCTTTTCTATGTTTACAGAAAGCATTGGATTATATGGATAATATGGAAATACTGGAAATAGAAGTTGAGTTATCTGCATTCCAATATACAACAATAATTTAGCCTACCCCCATTGTAAAGAATAATCCATAAATAATCCATGTGACAACCTGAAGGCAAGAAAGAAGGGCAGCCTCATGTGTTTCCAAGCGCATGTGTGAACCTCTGAAATATGAAGTTAAAACTGAATGGCAGTTCACACAGACAAAGGCGTGCAGGGCGTGATTTCAAATTCCCAATCACTTTCTGCTATCTTCTAACTCCAGGGAAAAAACTCACAATCCTGGTACTACTGACTCAGACAAATGGAAAAATAATAAAGCCTTTGAAACGCATTGTTTTATTTTCAGCCAGTTCTCAACTGGGGACAATCTAGTCTTCCAAAGGACATCTGACAATGCCCAGAGATACTTTTCTTACAGTGGGGCTGGGGCTATTGATGCTGCTGGCAACCATGGGTGGAGGCCAAGCATGCCACTGTCCTACCATGCACACAGCTGTCCACCACACAACAAAGAACTATCCACCCAACCTCCCAACAGTGCAGAGGATGAGAGGCCCTGCTTCAGACTAACCTAACACCCCCCCTGGGCTCAGTCCCTCCCCTCTAGTGAGAAGAAAACAGCAAAGTCCTGAGGGGCAGAAGCAGTAAACGAATCTGAGAAATTATTCAAACCTGCTAAGGGGAGATAAAGGTATTTTTTTCCTTTATGCAATACCACCTCGTTTCTTCCCAAGGTTTTGTTTTTTTTTTTCCAAGTTAAATAAATAAACAAAGTCAATGCTAAAACCCAGGATTTCAGTGAATTATGACTACTATTATTATAAGCAGTGGTAACTGGCAAGCACAGAGGCACGTTTTATGTTATCACCAAGTCTCTGAACCAGAATACGACCCCCAGCTAAAAGCTGGGCAGGTAGAGATGCTTATGGTACATGGTGTTAGCATGAACTCTAGAACAAACCTCATGGCTTGGGGTCTTATTTTATTAAATTGTTGAGTACATCCTAATGAATATGAACCATAGGTTTCCTTTTATGTACTTTAGCTACCCTATTTGACATCAACAATAATATCCCAAAGAAACAAAGATGTTTGACTTTACTTCTTTTTCAAAAAAAATTCCTAAATACATTCATTGGTGTCTAATTAACATTTCCAATAGGAAGAATGTCTGGTCTTATACTACACCCAGATGAGTGGCATGAGGGGATCTGCGAAGGCCAAATTGTCGTCTACTTGTTTATTAAGCATGATTTAAGCTGTAGAAAATTGGAATTGATGTGAAGAAGGGGACAGTCTTCTTAGAAGAGTTATTCTATAGGACAACACTCCTAATTGCAAACTCTGATATTTAAACAAACAGAGCACAGATTTTCTTGGCACTGATATGAGGCTTACAGTTTTTTTTTAATTGCAAAAGCCACATTTGGGGTAAATCTTTAGTTTTCTGAACAGGAACATTTTGCAAAAGAAGGCAGGAGTCTTCACAGGCTGTGGAATTCTAGGTCTCCTGGTGACCCAAAGAGTGAAGGTTGGGACAGACTTTTGCCCTCATTCCATGATGTCTTTCATTTTAACAGAATCTTCTTTTCAATCTAGTTTTCAATCATCTGAATGCAATGCTCAGCTAACCACATGCACTGTGAGCTATCCCAGCCCACAGACCTAACCTGGGCAAGGTGCTTCGCCCAAAAGGCCCCGGTCACCTGCTGAAAAACACTCCTTGCTCATTCTATGACATTCCACACTTGCTAAAATGATCATTTTATGCACACATTTCAGGGAGTCCTGAAACACCAACAGGCCAAAAGCTGAGTCACGTTAGGCAAGCAGATACCCCTGCTAAAATCCACTGTTCCAACTTCTTTCCCCTTTATATCCAGCCCTCTGGAAATACTTTCTTTCTCCTAATTTTGTTAATGTCCTCCACCCCACTCACCTTGCTTCCTCCTAGGTGGTTCATGCTATGAAATGCCTTGAACTTCCTACTCTAGAGGGAAGAAGAGGAAAAGAGAAAGGCAGAGGAAGAAACATGCCTCAGGGAGGACTCCAGCCCCTGTAGAAAATTCCCACAAAGCCCAAAAGATCCTTCCACGTGTCAAGGGGAAAGCTGCCATGCTGAGGGCAAGGATCCACACTCAGGACTCCGAGAAGCTGAAGGACATCAGAGCTCCTTGTCCAAAATGCAAAGGAGGTGCTCCCTCCCCAGATGAGGGAAAAGAGGAAAATCAGAGGATGGAGCAGAGGAGAGAAAGAAGATGCTTGCACAATATGGCAGAAAAAATCACTTAAGAAGTGATATATCTAAGCTGTTTTAAGTTATAAACTCCAAGTTTCCCAAAGCGTTAGAAAGTCTGTAACGTGCGCAAAAACAAAAGAAAACATGGGTGGGTGGGGCTTTTCAAAAAGAACTGAAGGGAACTTTGAATTATTATTCTATTTCATTCTGTTCACCCCCATACCTTTCTTAAGGTGGATTAAAATTTTTTAAAAAACAGCCATAAGATGGACCATGGAAAAATAAGTCATTTGGAAGAACAGAACCAAACTTGATCATGAGGACAGAAGCAAGCCTACCCCCAATTCCCTGAAATCCTGGAGAGGGCACAGAACAGGAATCTACATCAGTCTTGAATAAGCATTAAGGACAGAAAACCCACAGAATGTCAGGATTACATCATATTTTTAGTGGTCCATTTGGCTTGTCTTTATAAAAAATGCAAAATGTGAATATCTCTACCTTTTACAAAAGCCACATTATTTTTTTTAACTTGTGTTGCTCATTTGTTTGCACCATCTGCATGAGTGGTACTAACAGAACAAGCGCGTACTTCTCAAGACCATGTTCTCCAAAAGGCAGAAGTGCCTACCCCTTACTGGGCCCTCAAATAATTGTGTCTGCAGCCAGCCTATGTGTTTAAAAGAAAGGTATGGGAGTGAACAGAATGAAATAGAATAAAGAGAATAAAAAATGCATGAGAATTCATTGCACACACAACGTGGGTACAAGCTGTTCTACGAAACTTCATTTTCTGTGCATACTGGAACAGTTTTTTACTGTGGGTCCCCATCTAAATGTTTTAAAGTCATTTATGTCTAAATCAGGCAAAGGGAGGCAAGTCCCTTTAAAAAGAGGTACATAGTTAAGAAAAATCCAAATTTTAGAAAGTTTCCTTTTCCTAAAACCTGGAGAAGTACTGGTACATTTCAGGGAGGTGGGGTCACTAGAGAGAAAGGGACAGTCAATTTGGAACAGTGTCTGGCTGGGGCCAGCCCAATGCCTTCCTCATCTTTACAAATCTATGCTGGATTTTTTAACTCCTGGGTCAAAACTTTGCATTTGTCTGACTCACACATCTAGTTACAGACCCTAATTTACCAGCCGAACTCACGTACAGCTAGGCTAAATGAAAAAGTATCATTTACACAACAGCTGATAGGAAATAGAGCTTCAGTAAAATAGGTGGAGGAAAACAGCATGAGAAAGTCTGTATTTTAAAAATTTGACTAATAACAATCAAGACCTTGGGCTCTCCACTTTCTAATATAGCCAGTTTCTGCAAGAATTATATAACACCTCATAGGATTGCTGGATTGCAGGAGTGCCTGTGGTGGTGACATTCTTCATTCACTTTTCCTAAGAAACTGTTGCTTACTGACTACAGGACTAATGGAATTTCAGAGGAAGAAACGAGCACTTATTGAGAAACTACAGAAACGTTTGTTATCCCATTCAATCCTCATAATTTAACAACCATCAACACAGGAAGAAACTGCTCAGACAGATCAAATAACCTGGTTCAGCTCACGGGGATTAAGCTAAGAAGGCAAGATTCAGAGCCAGTTCCCCCAGAAGCTGCTGGCATTTCTCTCTACTGAACCAAGCCAGCTATTTGATTTTAAATAAAGGTACTGTATACGGTTATTACAAAGGCTGACTCATCGTCTTTGGCTTTTAACAACTCTTCATGTCTTCCCCGTTTCCAAATGCAAATGAGAAACTTTTTTTTTTCTAGTTCGAAAATGAGGAGAGAAGAAGCCCATAACCGCACATCTGGGAACTTTGATTTTAGACCAGAAATATCAGAGGCATCCATATCCGTCCCCACCATGATGGACAAACTTAATTAACCTTTGCTACTCTGTTCCAACCTACTGTTTTAGACAAAACTGGTGACCCAGAAACAATATGTTACCATCACAATCTCCATAGCTGTGACATCAAGAGATATAGCCCCATCAGCAATATAGGGAAATAAGCCACTTGGATTAGCTGCGCTAAGAAATATGGATTACATTCATGTCACACATGAGCTGTCAGAAACATAAGGATACTTTTAGCATAAATCAGCAGTGTGAAGGGTGTCTTATGAATACTGAACACGACAGCCTGCCAGGAGGGCAAGGTGAGGCTGTCTGGGCCACCTTCTAAGGACAAGCCACATACGCTCACACAGTGTACCCAAAGTGGTAGAAGATCTGAACACTGTCTGGTGGACATACCCAACTTCAGGTGGCATGAAAGGACCCTTCCTGCTCTAAGACCATGACAGAGAGCATTCAACTCTAAGTAATCAAAACGATGCAAGAATGACCAAAAACAGCATATTTCTCCTAAAGTGTATATTGTGTGTATGTGAAAGTGTATGCGGACACAGAACCAAGCTTGAGAGCTAGCATCCTACGTGGTTCTCCAGAATTCCGAGGCATTATACAAGGAAGACCAGGAAACACGTACTGCCCTACAAAGAAGGCAGAGACATCATGGGAACGTGACCTTTGCAGGCAGGCAATCGTCCTTCAAACTTCAGCATCCCCACTACCAGCTGTGTGACACTAACGAGTTACTTCACCTCTCAGAGGCTCAGTTTCCTCATCCACAAAAGGGCACCGACAATCCCCGATAAGGATGTTTAAGGATGGATCAAAGGGCATGAAATACAAAGTGTGCATGAGACTGCTAGACAACTCTCCTGCTAACACTGTCCCCTTCTCCTCCAGGACCACTGTGTCTTTGGAGGGGCATCAATAGGAGAGTGGGTGGTCACACTCAAACACTCTCTTCTGGGTTTGCTACCCAATAACTCTCATACAAAAAACATCTCACTACAGCTCGGCACCTGTGGCTCAAGCAGCTAAGGCACCTGCCACATACACCCTGAGCTGGCAGGTTCAAATCCAGCCTGGGCCCGAAAACAACAATGACGGCTGCAACCAAAAAATAGCCAGGTGTTGTGGCGGGTGCCTGTAGTCCCAGCTACTTGGGAGGAAGAGGCAGGAGAATCACTTGAGCCCAGGAGTTGGAGGTTGCTGTGAGCTGTGATGCCACAGCACTCTACCCAGGGCGACAGCTTGAGGCTCTGTCTCAAAAAAAAAAAAAAAAAATCTCACTACATACTTCAAATATTGTTTTAAGTACATAAGTATTCTGTTCAATACTTGAAAGAGAAGTCCATTCTCTGCTTAAATTTTTTTTGTAGAGACAGAGTCTCACTTTATGGCCCTCGGTAGAGTGCCATGGCCTCACACAGCTCACAGCAACCTCCAACTCCTGGGATTAAGTGATTCTCTTGCCTCAGCCTCCCAAGTAGCTGGGACTACAGGCGCCCGCCACAACGCCCGGCTGTTTTTTGGTTGCAGTTTGGCCGGGGCCGGGTTTGAACCTGCCACCCTCGGTATGTGGGGCCGGCGCCTTACCGACTGAGCCACAGGCGCCGCCCTCTGCTTAAAATTTTTAAAAGTTGAAAAACTGACTCACAATCCTACACTAACACTATCCAACACAAACACACACAGGGAGAGAAATGTATGCCCTCACGTTTTTTAGTTTTATACAAATAGTCAAAACAGGGACTTAGGATGCCTGCCTTCCTTTTCCAGAATGACTTGGTGGGAAGTGAAAATTGCCAAAAACAATGTTTATGAGAAGGAATGTGGTTTAAAAAAAAAAAAGATGAAAAAGATAAAAACATAACACCTTTTCCCCTGTTTCTCAATCTGCTTTTGAGCCCCTGCCCAGGAGGCTGTGTTCCTTTACCGTGAAGTCAGGAGGCCCAGGTCACACCCAGGCAGGAGGGTGAAAAGCAACCTATCTACTTCAGGCCGCAAGGGGGCGTGCTCACAAAAACCCAAAGTCAGTCTGCTTTTAATTGTCACCATGCATGGCTATTCTCAATAACCGCAGTGATAAAATGCTCCTCTTCACTCTGTCTTTTGGCATGGCACTGCACAGGGCTCACCTTTTCTTTTTCTTTTAGGGTTTTTTTTTTTTTTTTGTAGAGACAGAGTTTCACTTTATGGCCCTCGGTAGAGTGCCATGGCATCACACAGCTCACAGCAACCTCCAACTCCTGGGCCTAAGCGATTCTCTTGCCTCAGCCTCCCGAGCAGCTGGGACTACAGGTGCCCGCCACAACACCCGGCTATTTTTTTGTTGCAGTTCAGCCGGGGCCGGGTTTGAACCCGCCACCCTCGGTATATGGGGCCAGCGCCTTACCTACTGAGGGCTCACCTTTTCATAAAGCATCGCAGCTCTCCCCAGGATAACCCCAAATTACAAATGCAATAAGAGATGATTTGCGTCCTGACTCTTCTTCCTGTCCATTCCACTGTGACTCAGTACTTGGAAGTCGAGCCCCGCACCAGGCACGGAGGAGCCACTGCACAGGAATGATCAGTGGATGAAGGAAGGAGGGACTATCTTACACACACTCTAGTAGGATGGAAATTTTTTTGCAACCCTATTCTTTTTATTTTTCTATCATAGTTCTGATAATGGTATTTAAAAAGCAGGGCACTCCTGTCTGTTATGCATTCCTTTGATTTTCATCTTTATTCACATAATGAGGAACACTTAACAGACCACAGAAATACGGACTCTCAAGAAATTTGAGAATCGCTTACCTATGTACTTAAACATTCTGAAAAGCAACTATTTTCATATCATAGTCATGCCTACTTAACAAAAAAAAAAAAGATAAGCTAAAAGGGAAAACATAAATGGATAAGATTTTGACCACCAGCTCAACCAAATTGAATCTGAAAGCTTTCAAATACTGTGATCTAATTATCTAATTTCCCAGCGGATTATGAAATCCCCAAATGAATGTATTATTTACTAACGGTGATATTGTTGTGTCAGAAAATAGGTAATGTAACAAACTTGCAAAATACTCTTCCACCTCCAATTCAATTTTGGAGCGGTTCCTGGGGTACATGGGCACTTTGCGAGGTTTCCGTCTATATCAAACTGAGCTCATGTAAGAATGGAAATGAGTCTACAGGACTGACCAGAATGTATATAGATCCCCCCAAAGGCTCCTGTACATCTGAACTTAACACTGTATCTAGATTTCCTGGGATACTACTGCCCTTTCAACCAGATTGAAAAAATAAGCCTTTAGTCCATCCAGAGCCCAGCTCCTTGTAGACATTCTCTGAGTCAGAGCTGCCTGTTTCTCAGTGACCCAGAGGCCAGTTCTACTTTCTTCTGGAATCCACACGTTTTTAACCAAAATACTAAGAAAAAAATGTCTCTACTGTGCAGTACTGATAGATTTTCCTCAGTCGCATGTCTTACCATCTACATAGTTGAGCATCTAAATGCCTGCCACCACCCTCGCTGAGCTCTGGCTCCACAAAAAGCCACCGAAAACACTGTCAGCACAGGTACCAATTCTTACAACACCTGCCTTCACTGCAGGATCAAAAGCATGCAAGTCATTAAGCTTTCATCATCTGTGAAACAAAACAGCAATACCTTCACAGAAAGGTGTAGTAAAAATCAGATGATGACTGCCATGGTCATCACTTGTCATCAGTTAAAATGAGACAATATAGCAATTCCGTAGTGGAAGCGCAGGTTTGTAAGGTGATAGCCCGAAAACAGAAAGGCAGGGCTGTACTCATCCAGGCTGTGAAGTTTCAGAGGGAGACAGGATGGCCCAAAGACTACTGCGCTGCTCTTAAAGGGCCAGCTGGGAGACAGGAGCTTTTGCTTCCTGCAGGAGTAAGAATATGGTATAAAGGCTCAAGAGAATTGTATTTATTTTGATTTCTCCTTAAAAGAGAGGAACCTGATGAGGAATGATGTTTCAGAAGAAAACATTTAGACATGGCTAAAACTCAACAGGCAATTTAAGAGCATGTTTACAGTAGGGGCAATGTGACAACCCCCAAAACACACACAACCTCAAAGGAGCCTGAGGCCTTCAACTGCACTGGCTATAAACTTTCTATGGTCTGCCATGACTTTCCAATTGAGTTTCTTTAAAAAGAAGATTCTCCAAGGTTGCCCTGCTCATCTGGCAGGCCCAATCATTGTGTCCTTGCTGTGTGCCAGGTGCAAGACCTACTTGGGGGGCATGTGAAGGAGTCCCCCAAAATGCTGGACTAGCATGAGGATGTTCATAGGGCTTCCATGAAAGGGACGGAAAAGCACCCTGCAGGTCCAGAAGCTCACTGAAAGTTAAGTCCACACAGTTGCTAAAGAAGCATCCAGAAGCCCCTAAAGAACTTTGTTATTACCCTGGGGACACACTGATGAAGTGGTTTCCAACTGGATTTCAAAGATCAAGAAAACGTAAAATAAGGAGGGAAGGAAGGCACATGTATGCACCATAGTCCCAGGCTAAGCTTAAGCTTCGGCTTCACAGCATCCTACCCAGTGCAGCTGCAGAGGCCATGGCCACTTCCACAGAGCAAATGCTCCAAAAGTACTTGTTTCTTGCTTCTTTTTTTTTTTAGACAAAAGACTCACTAACTCTAGCCTGGGTTCAAGCGATACTTGCTCCTCCTCCGTCAGCTCCTGAGTAGCTGGGACTACAGATGCCTGCCACAATACCTGGCTAATTTTTCTGTTTTTAGTAGAGAGGGGGTTCTCATTCTTGTTCAGGCTGGTCTTGAACTCCTGAGCAAAAGCAATCCATCCACTTTGGCCTCCCAGAGTGCTAGGATTACAGGCATGAGCAGCAGCCTTCTCCCAAGACTTGCTTTTCTCGGTTTTTGTCTGTTTTATTCACACAGTAGGCCCTCACACACGTTCATTTAATATATAAATCCATTCCAAAAGGTGCATAATTGTAAACAGCCATACTATGAAATACATCATATGGAGACCAAAACAGCCACCAGAAAGAAAGATATCACTAATGTTGCCATTAGACTACACCCTGACTGGCTGGGATCTAAGTCTATAATGGCACAACTTCACAAATGCAATCAAGAGGGCGCCTGCCAGAGGGACTGAAAAGAGATCCTGGGTGCAGCTTGGAGTCCTCCCATATTTATTTCTGCACACTTGATATGCACCTCTCCCTTGTCAACCTGGTACAACATGTTTATTTAAGAGATAATGTTGCCGTGGAGGAGTGCACAAGGCAATAAACAGCTTTTGCAGGCAATTAAATGCAGAAGTGAAATGGAGCTGCTGGTCAGCGGAACCAGCCATTCATCGTGAGTTTGTTCCAGTGTCACAAATGTTATTCCTGTTTCACAACAGGACAGGAATCTATGATTGGGCCACAAATCTCCACAGGCTGGAGGCAGACTGCAAGTGATTAAAGCAGCTCTCAGCATACAGGGCATTTAGACAAAAGAGCCTTGGAATTCTGGAATGCTGACCTAAAAGACTCCTATATTTTTTTAAATTAGGCTTTGCACTTAGTAGGTGTTCAATAAACTGTGGCTCACTTGATTTTATAGGGCAAAATGAAGGAAATCTCAACTGTACAATAAAAAGTTGATGGATTCTTTATGCAAATAATCCAATACCCTTTCTATACTCATCTCTAAAAATTCTAGTTTTAAAAAGCTATGATGCTTGGCCCAGTGCGGTGGCACATGCCTGTAATCCTAGCACTCTGAGAAGCTTGAGGAAGGTGGATTACCCTGAGCTCACAGGTTCAGGACCGGCCTGAGCAACAGTGAGACCCCATCTCTAAAAATAGCCAGGCATTGTGGCGGGCACCTGTAGTCCCAGCTATTCAAGAGGCTGAGGCAAGAGAATCGCTTGAATGCAAAAGTTGGAGGTTGCTGTGAGCTATGATGCCACAGCACTCTACTGAAAGTGACCAAATGAGTCTCTGTCTCAATTAAGAAAAAAAAAAAGTGATGCCTTCCATTCAAGTCAGACTTTCCTCTATGAACGAGGAAGGAGGACTTCATTCCCTTATTTCTGATATAAATCTGAATCTTAATTCTTTTTTAAATTGATTGGTTTTTTTTTTTGAAAAAAATTTGAGGCTGGGCGCCCACAGCTCAGTAGTTAGGGCACTGGCCACATGCTCTGGGGCTGGTGGGTTTAAATCCAGCCCAGTCCTGCTAAACAAAACAAAACAAAACAAAAATAGCCAGGTGCCTTTAATCCCAGCTACTTGGGAGGCTGAGGTAAGAGGATCGCTTGAGCCCAAGAGTTTGAGGTTGCTGTGAGCTATGACACTTTCTCACCCTACCAAAAGTATTGAACACCTACTAAGAGACAAAGTGAGACTCTGTCTCAAAAAAAAAAGAAAAGAAAAAGAAAAAAATTTGAATCCTTCCTTCTTCATTCTGATATAGATCAGAAAGCAGTTATCCCACAGGATACAAAATCAACATACCAAAGTCAAACCAATAGCAAACTATCTGAAAAAATAATCAAGAAGACAATCCTATTTACAATAGCTACAAAAAATAATACTTCAGAATAAATTTATCAAGGAGGTAAAGGATAACTACACTGCAAATTATAAAACACTGCTGAATACTCTGGCGCTAAGAGGCAGGAGAATCACTTAAGCCCAGGAGTTCAAGGTTACAGTAACGACGAGCATTGTACTACTGTAACCCCACTCCAGCCTGAGTGACAGCATTGAGATCTTGTGAAGACATAAATAAATGGAAAGAGAGTCCAGGTTCATGGATTGGAATAGTGTTAAAATGTCATACTACCCATATCTGTATCAGAATCAAGCAAGAAAAACAAATTTTTGTATCCCAAATCAATTATTTTGTATTCTAGCAGGATAACTTATAAAAAGTGGCTCCATCTGGCAAACTTAGGAGGAAAAGTCAGGTCTCAACCACAGAATCAAGGAAGTATATGCAGACTTGGCCTCAGATTTCAGCCCTTAAGTCTGAGCTAGTTTCAAACCAAGGGAATGAGTCAGGAGAACAATAGCTCAGATGCTCTCCAGATGCCGCTGTGGGGCATCTTCCACAAAGAAGCCAGAAGAGTCAGGTAGAAACCAATGAAGACTCCCTACCCTGCCTGCCCTGGGAGGCTGCTGCCAGGAAAGACAAGCCACTGTCCAAAGAGCAGAGTCGGAGTGCCTTCTACCCCGATCCCTGTTCCCAATTCCCCTGCCATAAAGACAGCCCTGGTTAAAAAGTGAGCATACTAGCTCTTCTCCCTTCAGTACTTCAATACTTCCATAAGCATTATTTGTAGGTTGTTAGTATTTAATGAATACTTCTTTACAACATCTATATCTCAACGAACACATTTTGTGCCATTATTATCTTTATCTATGCATTATGTTTTCTACTTCCTAAAGGGATCAACTTCTTCCCCAATGATACAGAAATCTTTCCACTTACTTTCATCCTTGCTCCATATTCACGCACCAATCTTTTAACTTTTAAGAATTAAAATGTGCATTACTTATATCCTAGCTTGTTACTAAGGGGATCTGAGGTAGCTAATTAAAATACATGTGAATAAATGGTGAAGACTTAAAAAATTTTTTTAAAAAGGAGGATTAAGGGGCGGCGCCTGTGGCTCAGTGAGTAGGGTGCTGGTCCCATATGCCGGAGGTGGCGGGTTCAAACCCAGCCCCGGCCAAAAAAAAACACACAAAAAAAAGGAGGATTAAGGGGCGGCGCCTGTGGCTCAAGGAGTAGGGCACTGGTCCCATATGCCAGAGGTGGCAGGTTCAAACCCAGCCCCTGCCAAAAAAAACCCCCAAAAAAAGGAGGATTAAGTTTCAAAAATGGTAACAGAAATTCACTGCAGTTAGTATCAGCATAGCACTTCCCAGTTTGCATGTAAATCCTCACATAAACTCATCATCTCACTTGTGTTATCACACTGCCTTTCATATCCATGCAACAGTTCAGTGAAGATGGTACCATACACACTTTACAGATAAGAAAATGGAGATTTGGGGCGGCACCTGTGGCTCAGTTGGTAAGGCACCGGCCCCATATACCGAGGGTGACGGGTTCAAACCCGCCCCGGCCAAACTGCAACCAAAAAATAGCCGGGCGTTGTGGCGGGCGCCTGTAGTCCCAGCTACTCGGGAGGCTGAGGCAAGAGATTCGCTTAATCCCAGGAGTTGGAGGTTGCTGTGAGCTGTGTGAGGCCACGGCACTCTACCGAGGGCCATAAAGTGAGACTGTGTCTCTACAAAAAAAAAAAAAAAAGAAAGAAAATGGAGATTTATCACTTCTCAGCCTTTTGGTTAACATCAAGTGAAGAAAATGGAGATTCAGTGAGTATTTTGTTCAAGATTACCGAGGTAAGGCTAGGCATAGTGTAATCCTAGCACTCTAGGAGGCCAAGGCAGATGGATTGCTTGAGCTCAGGAGTTCAAGACCAGCCTGAGCCAAGAGTAAGATCCCATCTCTACTAGAAATAGAAAAACTAGCCAGGTGTGGTGGCTAGTGCCTGTAGTCCCAGCTACTTGGGAGGCTGAGCCAAGGTGATCCTTTGAGCCTGTTGTGAGCTATGATGTCACCTCACTTTATTCAGGGCAACAGAGTGGAGACTCTGTCTGAAAAAAAAAAAGCAATTATAGAGTTAATTCCAAGTTAGAATAGAATATGGATCTTCCAGTGCCAGAATCCAGGTTCCTTAAAGCACACCCTTATTGTTCCCCTAAACCAATGCACCTCATCACTAACTAGCCGTGGTGCTGGAGACCTCAGTTTTCTCTAAACCAAAATGGAAGTGGACTAGGACTCTTTAAAATCCATTTCAGCTCTGCTTGTCACTGTACTGATTTTCATCTGTCATTTTGCAAATATGTTCGCAGGGAGAATGGGGACCAAAGACCCCATTCTTGGCAAAGGAATGCACCCCCACAAAAAGAGGAAAATTAAAAAGTAAGCTGAGTGAGTCAGAACAAAGAAAAGTCAGCTAGTTTACATGTAAGCTAGCCATTGCTAGCAAGCTTCCTGCCTTTTCTGAAATTCTAGCCTGTTGGGGATACAGCTTACAAACACCCCTGCTGGGTCTGTGAGCACTCTGAGAAAAAATGGTTATAGATGAAGCTATGACAAGACCTAGAAAGATACTGGGTCGTTTCCTGCCTAGTAAACAGGCAAAGCAGATACCCATTGTGGAGATTTGCATTTGCCTGGGGCAGGGATCAAGAGAGTAGCTTGAGCCCTGAGATATGGTCAGAAGAGTTTATATCCCTTATTGCAGAGGAAGATCCTCTGTGGTGGTGATAGGAGGAAAATTCCTCCCTCCCACCAATTCCTCAGAGGAGACTAACGCCGGTGGCATTCTACTCCACAGGGAACTAGCGGAGTTTAACACCTCCCTAGAAATCTGTGTGTGAGAGCTCAGGCAGGAGGTTCTCCCAATACAAGGCTCAGATTTCAGATTTCTCAAGGCCACCCTTAAGATTAATAATAATAACAATAGGAGCTGATATGCTCAATCAGAGAAACTGCTAGTGTCTTTGTTCCCTCTCCCCTCCTACCCTCTGGGCAAACAGACTTCAATAAAAGCAGAGTGGAGCAAACACTCGGGGCCATTGCCGGAATCCCACGAACGGGCATTGGACCCTGAGCTCGCACCTTTAATTCCACTCTGTGTCTCATGTCCCTTTCTTTACCGCGGTTTCTAACTCTCTATTTCTTCAGTCAGTCACTGCCAGTTCCACAGGTCTTAGTGGACCCTGCCCCTGGGGCGGGATCCCAACAATATTGGTTCTAGTACCTTTCATGTAAAAGTTTATTTCCATTAGAACTAATTTTAGCAGGCATGACCAAAAAAACTGTAAGTCAAGCTTGTGCTTATATTTCCTTACAAGATTAATCCACAGACTCATAAAATGTCAGAAAGGACAGGGAGACGATATGGTGGAGCACCCTCATCTAAATTTTTTTTAATGCTACACACATATTGCAGACATGCCAAGACTGCATGTTTTAGGAAAATGTCAGGGCTCTGTTCTCAGTATTTCTGACATCCACAAGTGATGACAGAAAATCAGAATAGAGTTACACGAAGACCCCCAATGGAAAACAAAGTACTTTATTCCAAGCCCTAAGGAACTAAGGATGGCCTCAGTATTAGTACTTAATTGATCTTGTCAAGTTTACCTGCAGAGACTTCCGCACATTTCTCAGAGGTGTCAGCTCACACAGGGATCCCTGGAAGTGGTTTCCAAAGCCCTGATTTTGTTGTAAACCCAGTGATAATCAAGATAGTGTTGAAACACACACTTTGGAGTCAACCAGAAATGGTTCAAACCCTGGCTCTCCTCCCACTTGGTGGTTGTGTGGTATTAGATAAGCCATTCTCTGAGGCTCAACGTACTCACCTATAAAAAGGACAATACCATTTTCTTCCTAGGGCATTAACTGCTCAATCTATAATAGTTGTCATTATTGATGTTCTTATTTACTAAGAAAGGGAATCAACCATAGTAGGAAAAACCTATTGCCTCAAAATAAGTTGTTATATGAGATAAATCACTGACCATGACTGGGTAGGAAATAAGAAGGCTTTAGGCCCTTAGGCCCATCAGTAAATGATGCCTCAGTGTCTCTCCTAGGCTCGAACCAGCAATACCTCACTAGCAAGTCCCAGAGAAGATGCTAAGCATCAAAATTACACATCCTTCACGGGACTAAGAAAGTGTAGCCAATTCTTTCCCTCCTATCCTGGCTAATAGGTAGATACTACCCAAGTCAAGCTTCTTCTCAACAAAATTTGTCCTCAGGGAAATCTCTCTTAGGACCCAGCAGCTGAGGCAGCTCTCCAAGACCAAGCAAAGGTACATTCCACAGAGCCTGTCGCCCTGGGCTGATCCTCAGAGGGTGGACTTTGATAAGTGACGTCCAAAGACATCTAAGACCTGTCATACCCTTCCCAGGTTTTCCAGGTAGACAGCAAAAATGAACAGTAATATGCCAGGCAATCATCTGCCATTTGAAAGATTTTGACAAAGTAGAAGGGCCAATTAATTTAGCAGATTTCTGACTGTGCTATAAAGTTGGTGTTAAGCTGGAGAAAAAATTTTTTCTCATTCTTCATCACCTAAGCCAACAGGTTCACAGACCCTCCTATCTTCTTTATCTCCAAAGCTCAGGAGCAGCCAAAACCCCCCAAATAGCAGAGCCTGGCTCCTGGGAATCTGCTGAATGAGGTTTAAACTAAGATTTTTCTACCTACAGGGTAGAGAATCTCCAGTAGGAATCAACCTAAATTCTTCCCCAAAGCATAAAATCCACAGGCCTAAAGAGGTCCAGCCTAAAACTCCATAAATTACTGTGTTTCCTTTACATGCCTATTACCTCTTGATTCTATTTTTTAATCACTTTTATTTTTTGTAGAAATTGTGTCTCATTATGTTGCCCAGGTTGGTCTTGAAGTCCTGGCCTCAAGCTCTCACTTCAGCATCCCCCAAGAACTGGGAGCACAGAAGAAGCCACCAACCACCTCCCAATTCTAATCCCAATGTACGTCAGGCTCCCTTCAAAAAAGTTTGATTCCAAAAATAAAACATGAAAAACTTAGGAAAATTTGTAACTTGGGGTTAAAACTGACATTTTAATAAATCCAAGAAGTCAGCTACCTGAGGGTAGCAAGAAAATCCAAACAGTGGGTAACTTGAACATTAACTTCCCACACCCCCAAAAGCAGAGGCAAATGGAATGCATTTGTTCAAAGGAAAATTTCAATTCACATTTTTCAAAGTGAGCTTCAGAAAGTCGAAGACTTCTGAAAAGCGTCCAACTCACACAATCAGAGTAGACTGGTGGTTTCCAGGGCTGGGGACTGGGAGGCAGAGGGAAATGTTGGTCAGAGGGTACAAACTTTCAGGTATAAGATGAGTAAGTTCTGGGACTCTAAGGTACATCATGTGACTATAATTAATAACATAACATATACTTGAAACACACTAAGAGACTAGATCTTAAGTGTTACCGCCACACACACAAAAATGGTACCACGTGAGTTGATAAATGTGTTTGTTAATTAGCTCGACTGTGGTATTCACTGCACAAGGCATACATGGATCAAATCATCAGGTTGTACACCCTAAATATATATAATTTTTATAAATTATACATCAATAAGGCTGGGGAAAAAAGGAAGGTCAAACACTAGCACTAAATTCCCAAATATAGGTATGCGTTGCATCCTCTCAGCTGAGAAAGCCTGAACACAGTAAATGCATCTAAAATAAGAACAGTTCTCCTGAAACCTTAACATCTTTGGGTCTGAAGGGAGTTGGTAAGTGTCGAGTCTAACCTCTCAGACGTATGCACAGTCCCACCACGTGTGGATATGTGGTAATCTAGCCTCCGAGTAATTCTGGTTCCTTGAATCTGCTGCGGGTATACTGGCCCAATGGAGATGGTTACAACTGAGGAAGCAGAATAGCGCTAGACAAATGCTCTTTCTCTGCTGAAGCAAAATGCTTTGTTTCATTCTAAATATTAAAAGCTCCTCCCTCTCAGCCTTAGTCCTCTGCCCTTGTCTGAGGAGGCTGTTTATGTGGACTGACCCGAGTCTGTGAATTCTCCGCTCCAATCCCGTCCAACCTTCCCCCATCCCAGCTTTCTATTCTTTGAAAACTCTAAGAATAGGGCGGCGCCTGTGGCTCAATGAGTAGGGCGCCAGCCCCATATACCGGAGGTGGCAGGTTCAAACCTGGCCCTGGTCAAAAACTGCAAAAAGAAAAAAAAAAAGAAAAAGAAAACTCTAAGAATAATGTCCCTGCATCAGTTTTTACTAGAGCCAATCACCTGTCATGCCTGGAACAGGGATTTACCCAAATTACCCTTAGCCCCAATAATCACGAAGTGCACATCTATAAGAAAACGGGAGCTAGTGGATAAAAGCTCATGAACTCAAGGAGCACAACAGACACATCACAGGTATTGACTGGGTTCCCAAAAGCAACCACACCATCTCTTGCAGGGCAGATGGCAATGCCTATGTCTGGAGTCAGAAAGATGGTGTCCGGAAGCCAACCCTGGGGATCCTGAGAGTTAATCGCGCAGCCACCTTTGTGAAGTGGTCCCCCTTAGAGAACAAACTTGCTGTGGGAAGTGGAGCATGACTCATTTCTGTTAGTTACTTCCAGTCTGAAAATGACTGGTGGGTAAGTAAACACATTAAAAAGCTGATTTGCCCCACAGTCCTCAGCTTGGACTGGCATCCCAACAATGTTTTGCCAGGATCATGTGACTTCAAATGCAGGGTGTTTTCTGCCTATATTAAAGAAGTGGATGGAAAGCCAGCCAGTACACCCTGGAGCAGCAAGATGCCTTTTGGTCAGCTGATGTCAGAGTTTGGGGCAGTGGCACAGGAGGCTGGGTCCATGGGGTCAGCTTCTCTGCCAGTAGGAGCCACCTGGACTGGGTCAGTCATGACAGCACCGTGTCTGTTGCTGATACTTCAAAAAGTGTACAGGTATCAACTCTGAAAACAGAGTTCCTACCCTCCTGAGTGTATCATTTGTCTCGGAGAATAGCGTTGGGGCTGCTGGCCATGACTGCTGCCCATTTAACTATGATGACCGCGGCTGTTTGACCTTTGTGTCCAAGTTAGATGTTCCAAAACAGAGCACCCAGTGCAACATGGACAAGAGGGCCCAACCACAATACAGCCCTGGAGACACTGCGCCAGAACAGCATCACTGAAGTGTCTACTTATGAGGTGGACAAGCAAGATTGTCACAAATTTTACACTACTGGCATTGATGGAGCCATGACAATTTGGGATTTCAAGACCTTAGCATCTTTATCCAGGGCCGCTGTGAAGCTGAGTGAGCCTCTGCCATCCAGCACAACAAATAGTCGCTGACCGCAGCTCTGCCACTGGATGGTGAAGAAAGCCAGCGCTAAGGAAACACTGAAAACACATATCGTGCAAATATTGTGTGGTTTTGTTTGAGTACAAAATTGGTATGGGTTTTCTTAAAACACCAGTGATTTTTATTTATTTATTTTATTATTATTATTTTTTTGGCTATTTCATTCCATTCTTGACCAAAGCTTCTCTTCAAGTAGTTTATTATGGAGAATTGTCACACTAACTTAAAGGAAAGGGTGAGGGAGATACATAAATTTGTCCAGTAGAAAATTAAATTAAAATACTGAAAAATAAATAAATAAAAGCTCCTGATGGCATACTATTTTAAAAATACATACTTAAGAGTGTGAAAGACTTGGGCAGTGCCCAGGCCTCAAGGAGTAGGGCACTGGCCCCATATACCGGAGGTGGTGGGTTCAAACCCGGCCCCGACCAAAAACTGCAAAAAAAAACAAAAAACAAACAAAAAAAAAGTGCTGACAAAGCTGGAAGAGGTGGGGCCCCACCCAGTAAGCTCCTTATGAATCTGACTCCAGCTAACTGGGTGTTCATGTGAAGTAACAATGAAAAAACAGGATAAGTAAAATTTGAAAAAGAAAATAAACATATGCATTCTTTTTTACAATTCCTTGCAACCCAACCTCTGGGATTAAATGGCATTATCAGCAAAGTGAAAAATTCTTTACACATTTTGCATACTGTGCCTACGTATGTGTGCTAACTGGGCACACATGTATGTGGCGTGTACATACGTATCTGTGTGCCTGTGCCACTCTGTACACGTATGTGTGCTTTTCACATATCTAGTTCACCCACTGGGTAATAGCCTACCTGCCACTGGTTTCCTGCCTGACCAGGCACATAAGGTGTCGGGAGGCTCCGAAGGCTATTCTTCACAGGGGACCCTCCGAGGGGACTTCCCACATCCCCAGGGGAGGAATCAGCAGCCAAGGCCATGGAGTACTGCGGATAGTTGTACAGATTGTTGTAGTAAGGAAACAGAGACGGCTGGTAAAAGCTGCTGTAGTAGGTGGAGTCAGAAACCAGGTCAGGTGCGTTCTCCACATGCCCTCTGCTGGTGACAGAAGGAATATCCTGGATGACCATACGTCCCTCTAAAAAGGAAAAAAAGACAACATGGTATTAAGGTGGGGATCCACAAATCTTTACCCCTAGATCTTGACAACACATCAGCTTCCTGGTCAAGATTTGCAGAGCCACGTACCTGAGGAGCAGGGGCAGCGCTACGTGCTGTGGCTCCTATGGCCAAGGTAAGGGAGGGTTTCTAAGGTAAGCTTCACTCTGGTGGCACAGCCAAGACCTTTGCCGATTATTTTTATTGAGATTACCAAAAACATTTTAATCACATAAAGCTGACAATGTACCTTCTACCTAGAAATTCCTATGCTAATATATCAAAAAACTGAAGGTCCAATCTAGTTAACTTGCTAGCATAGTCACACAATAAAATCAACTGTGCTTTACTTTGGGTAAAGTAAACAAATAGCTCAGCACCCCAACTATGGCAGCCACATGGATATGTCGCAAAGCCGAAGCCAAGAGGTTAAGAGTTTAAGCGAACATTGTTTCCATAACTTCCTTCTACAGCTGATACCATATCTTCAGAAGTCTGGACAATGGTATGGTCCAGAGGTAGACAAACTTCTGTAAAAGGTCAACTGGACATTATTTTAGGGTTTGGGGACCATTCAGCCCCTGCTACTTGCACTGCAGTAAAAATTTATTCACAAAAACAGGCAGTGGGATGACTGGACCTGAAGGCTACAGTTTGCCAGCCCCTGGCATAGACTCTATCAGTGTTAATTCTGATCGACAACTGAATGAATTCCTAAGTCTTGCATCCGGAGTGGACATTTACTAAACAATATTCTAAGAGACAGTCCAGCTGCCTAGATGGGGGCATGGTGTCAGGCTGTCCTGCCCAAGGAGCCCACAGTAGAGGGCGAAAGACACAAGGGATTACAAATACCGCCCTTCATCACACAGGAGTGCCCACAAACTCCTGTGGACAGTCAGAGGAGAGAGTGATGACTTGCAGTCTAGCAAAGAATTCAACAAAAACTACATCTGAGTTGCACCTTAAAAGAGAAGCAGAAAATCGGTGAAAAACAAGAAAAGGAGAGGCAGGCAAAAGGGGCAACAAAGACAAAGGCATGGAAGCTGGGCGGTGATGGGGAGAGCACAGAGTGATGGGCGGGGCAGTCGGGCGGACCAGCTGGGTGAAAAAGGGGGACGAGGAGGTCCAGTCTCAAGACTCTCTTTGGGATGTAATGGGAACCACTGAAGAGTGCTGAGTAGGGAGGTTACACGTCAGAGCTGTGCTTTGGGAGGACTCTATCTCATAGCAATCTTGAAGTGGAGGGGAGAGAGGTCAGAGGCAGGGAGACTCACTACGGAGCTGAGGGAGTAGCCCACGGAGAGACCTCAGAAGGCAGCACATGTACAGGAAGGGCCTGTCCTGGGGACATGTGTGAGATTAGACTCACCAGAACTGGACAGCTGGGGACTATCACCAAGCTATGGGGTGAGGGGTGCACAGAGCAGAGGCTGGGTGTGGCAGAGGACAGGGAGGGCACACAGGTGTCAGGATGCAGGTAAGAACTTGGAGCCTTGGCTTATTGTACCCTCAATGAATCCCCAACAATAAAAAAAAAAAAAAAAGAACTTGGAGCCTCTGCCCCTGGGAGAGACTGAGGCTGGAAGCTGAGATCCAGGAGTCATGCGGAGAAATTAGCTGTGGGGAGGAGGAGGGGACTGTTATAGGAGAAAAGAGTCAAGGCCAGCACTCTGAAGAACTCAATGTCACAGAGGCCAAAACTGACCTGCATCACAGAGGGGGCAGGCTGCAGTGTCCACTGCTGCTAGGAGATCAAGCTAACTTAGCTCCAGAAAAGACCAACAGAAGACTAGGTCTTTAGGGCCTGTGGTTTTAACATAGTGGGAAGAACATGAGCCGGCTGCCAGAGGGCAAGGAGCAAGCAAGCAACGAGAAATCAAAGATGAATGTGGTGAATGGCCTTCTCTCCCGCCAGGATGTGAGATCTGGCAAGAAGGCACCCTGCCTCCTGGTGTGTCACTGTGTCCCCTACTGTACAGTCTCCGTAAATGCCACTCACAGAGTTGGTAAACATTCGCCAGAGGGATCAATGAACATTTCCAGTCCCTTGGAATAAAAAATAATGTAAGTTAAAAATAAAAGCTCTAGGGAGTCATAACACGTGTTATTTTACTTTTAAAGCAGAGGTTTAAGCATCCCTAGAAAGGGAGAGGGGGCTCATGAAGAAAAATTCCCAGCATAATTCGTGGCCCAAAGAAGCCCATCAGAAAGTGTCTGCCGGCTAAGTGTGTGGAAGGAGAAAGAGAAAACATGAAAGGGAGGAGGCCACTGAAAGTGCAGGTTCTGAAAGGTCTGGGTAAGAGCTGCGACCAAATGTATTTTTAAAGCTTCACTTTAAAGTCAGCCCTGGAGTTTCTTTCCTCTGAAACAATATACATGCACCCATCTTAAGCTCCTGTAAATGCACTGCCAAGCCACCATTCTCCTCTATTTTTTCCCTTCTTCTTTCTTCCCCGTCCCCGCCGGGAGTTGAAACATGCTGGTTTCATTATTCCACACCCCAGCTCTCCGGGTCTAGAGGGGACACGTGTTCATCCTCTCCTCTTGATCTTTCTCTTATTATAAACACCCAATTTGGTGGCATAATTAGTAGTTTTCAGTATTTAATTCTTTTGTTTTCAATGTTCTGTTTCCACTGTTAATTTGATTACAAAAACAAAACAAACTTCTCAAAATTGGTAAATCATACAGATGTCTAAATCAGAAAAAGAATGAACAACATATTTCTGCCTTCCAGAAATACCCAATGAGAGCATGGTTCATTCCAAACCCTTTTAGGAGAGCATTCTAGATGCTCTTCCTCTCCCTGTAGTGGAAAACATGGAATACCCCTTAGGGCCTGGGCCTGCCCTTCAAAAGTGAAGTTTTTGATAAAACAAACGCAGCAGCAGCCAAAATAGAAACGTGAAGACTCCAGCATTCTAGGAATAGGGCACAACGCAGATTCCTGAGTTTCTGCATCATAACCTTTCCCAGACTCAGTTTATCAAGAGCCAAAATGATGCCAGTAATAATTCTCAAGGTAACAAGAGAATGGCTTCAATAAACTGCATAGTGAAGCTCAAATAAAATGCTGTGTCAGGTCAAAGCCATGATTGGTTTGCTACAGCTGCCTGTAATTAGTTAACACCATTACTTTTCCACTTACCTGTATTTTATTTCCTCTTTCAAATTATACCAAGCTTTAAAAAAAAAAATTAATAATAAATACGAGAAACCTGTTGGAAAAGTTGTTTCATGAAAGCACTTAATAAAACCATTTGAATGTGAAACTTAGTAAATGTGGAATGTAAATGTCTTAGCACAATAACTAAGAAAATGCCAGGAAGGCTATGTTAACCAGTGTGATGAAAATGTGTCAAATGGTCTATAAAACCAGTGTATGGTGCCCCATGATCTCATTAATGTACACAGCTATGATTTAATAATAAAAAAACTATTTGAGCTTGATTAAGAGTAGATGCCTACCCATTTTATAATCTTAACATGTGTAAGCATTCTTAAACAGTGAGACTTTAAAAAGTATTATGTGTATTTATAAACCACTGAAGTCTGTATGTTAAAAGTTCTAAATTAACATTCTTGGTCAACGTTAAGAACAGCTTTATGATTCCTAGCCCTTAAGTCCATGCTACTAGTATGTGAAAATTTCCCCAAGTTGAAATAAACATCCACAAACTACATGTGTCTAATCCAGTCATTAGCAAAGTGTGGACCCTGAATCAGCAACTACGTGTGCCTAATCCAGTCATTAGCAAAGTGTGGTCCCTAAATCAGCAACTACATGTGTCTAATCCAGTCATTAGCAAAGTGTGGCCCCTAAATCAGCAGCATCAGCATCATCTGGGAACCTGCAGAAATGCAAATCCTGGGCCTCGCCACAGTCCTACTCAATCTGATATTCTGAGCGTGGAAACCAGTAATTTGAGTTTTTAACAAGCTCCAAGGAGACTCTCATGTCCTCCAAAGTTAAGGACCACTGGTCTACTGTAAAAATTTAAAGCAACTGCTCCATACATCATCTCTAAAAATAAATGACACCAGTAAGCCCCTCACTGCATTACTGTAATAGTTCTGATGATAAAATTAGAGTTGAAAAATGAATTCCATTGTATAAAGAAGTTGGGCTTCTCCTTATTATTACTACAGAACTCAGATCACAAGTCGTGTGTGCTATGTCTGTGTTGATGCCAAATGGTTCTGATCTTAATGGCTGCGTCCAAGATTTCTTCATTATTCTAACCACAAAAACTTAATTCATCTATTCAAGCATTTATTCTATTTGACAAGCACTTTTGGCCGGGGCTGGGCTTGAACCCGCCACCTCTGGCATATGGGGATGGCACCCTACTCCTTTGAGCCACAGGCACCACCCTTTTCTTTTTCTTTTTTTTTTTTTGAGACAGAGCCTCAAGCTGTCACCCTGGGTAGAGTACTGTGGCATCACAGCTCACAGCAACCTCCAACTCCTGGGCTCAAACGCTTCTCCTGCCTCTGCCTCCCAAGTAGCTGGGATTATAGGTGCCTGCCACAACGCCCGGCTACATTTTTTTTTTTTTTTTTTTTGGTTGCAGCCAACACTGTTGTTTGGTGGGCCCAGGCTGGATTCGAACCTGGCAGCTCAGGTGTACGTGGCTGGCATCTTAGCCGCTTGAACCACAGGCTCCGAGCCTTGACAAGCACTTATTAAGCACCTACTTACCAGGCACCTGGGTACAACACTGCAGCACCAAACTTAATAACCCTCATAAGGTTTCTGGATCATGTGGAGAAGCAGGTAACATAAAAAAATCACTTATTATTGACCTTAAGTTATATTTTATATTTACATTTGATTCATTCACTTATTCTCATATAAAAACTATGCCCCCCCACAAAAAAAAAAAAAACTATGCCCAAAGCTTTGCTCTAGCTGTTGTTCATGGCAAAAATACTTTAAATGTTTCATTTCTTCCTCTATTTGGGAAAACTAGGCATAGACCAAGAAACCAAACCTACAAAGCAATAATCTAAGTGCCACAGTGACAGCATAGGTAGACAATGGAGTGTCAGCAAAGGCCTCGGGGGTGATGAGCCAGGACAGAGATGAGTTAGATGGGAAAATACGCCAAAAAGGAGGATATTAACAGAGTAGTGAAGGAGGTCAACAGAGTCACAAGGAGGGAAAAGGACAAAATGTGTTCCAGGGACAGAGAGCAGATGAGCCTGGCCAGAATGTGGAGTTCACATTAAGAGATAATGGTGAGTAGGAATGGTAACTTATGTTACCATTGGTTGTTTGAAGGGAATTTGTCCAACACCAGACATGCTAGTGAATTCTATGAGATTCCTTCCGTGACCACAGCTTCTCTGGGAGCTCTATAATATGAATGCCAGTGAGCCCTACATTCACGGAAGACCTACAATAGGAATGCCAGGCCAAGCAGCTCTGGTTTCTCCTCCAGGGAATCAACGGTGGTTTACAAAGCAAGGGCATAACATAAAAATATTTAGGAAAATAATAATAATAATCTGATCCACACTCAAAGGCAGATCTGGAGAATAAGGAGGCGGGGAATAGAACAGGTCCTTTAGACTCTCCAGGCAGGCAAGAGGAGGTCATTATGGGTTTGCACGGGGAAGCTGCGGTCACGGAAGGAATCTCATGGAACTCACTGGCATGTCTAGTGTTGGACAAATTCCCTTCAAACAGCCAACTTGCACTTTTAATATCTGTCATCCACAGACCAGGAAAGGGATCCAGCTTCCCTTCTGACCCTTACTCAACAGCTGAGCAATCATGCAATACTCACTGGCTCCAGCCTGAGAAGAAACATACAGCTCCTTGTCCAGAGTGACAGAGTGACACAGAGTAAGACCCTGGGCAGAGTCTGCCCTCTGGTCAACTCTACTATGACAGGGATCATGGCAGAACTCCCCAGAGGAGCTTATGATGATCAGGTTAAGTGTCCCTATTAATTGGTGATAAACCTAAAAATAAGATACCCAAGCCACGAAATCCACAAACCAACTATACAAAATGTGAAATTTGTGTATATGCACGTGCGTCAGTAAGAACTGACAGTTGGCTCCACAACTGTGATGAATGCACCAAAATCTATCAGGTCCTTTGGTCTTACTGTGAATTCCTCCTGCCTGTCCCAAGCCTCACATGCACCGTGACAGGGACCTTTATAAAACTGGATGGCCAACATAAGTAAGTTCAAAGACCATACAAGTATACCAGAAAGGAAACAACTTGAGTACACTAGAACTCACTCTACAGTTGTCCAAAATAAAAACTGGCCCAAACTGCTTAACGATATTAATAATCGCAGAAAGCACAATAGCACTGTTACCAAGAAAATGTGGTAGCTTTCTCAACCTGCAGTCACTTAGAGAATTACCAACCTGCCGATCTTCTGCCAAGATGCAAATGGAAATGCGAAGTTAGATGCTGTAAGTGTTGTTATTCTGGTCTACAGTCCTAATTTGTGTGATAAGATAGAAGTTCAGGAGTGATTCAACAGCCAGGAAAGGAGTATCTTGAAAAACTGCCACCTGCAGAGAGGCTGCCAGCAAATGCAATTGCTTCTGATTCTAATACTCATGTTTGTGGCTTTGTACGTTTAACATCTGAGCATCCACTTCTGTGATAGGGCTTCACAACACCTCTGCTACTTCTTTTGCACTAACATAGGCACCGTGAAATACGATTCACTCCTTCGTGAGAGATCAATACACACACATGATAAATACCCTTATTGATCCTGAAGTGTTGTATGCTGGTCTTCAAGCCCGTGGCATATTAATAGCAGTTAACCAGTAATTCATTTTAAGGTAGATGAAGTCTTTCTCCCCTCTTCCCTAGTGTCATGATTCCCAAAGTTGTTGTACTTTGAGTCCTTTGTGTTCAAACCTGTACTCTCCTCAGTGACAAAACCAAATCTGTTTCCTATATGAAGTAAACAAATACCATAAATAAAACCAAAATTTATTCTTTACAAACCATGAATAGTTGTAATTCACAACGATTCCATGCAAATGATTAATTCATACCAGGTTTCTTCTTTGTAACTACACACCTTGCATGTGCTTGTCCTATTTAGCTTCTGAGTTTTTAAAGTTACCAGTCAAGCAAAGTGGTTCACCAGTACATCTGAGGTGTTAAAATTATCTGTCATCAACTAATATGCTGGGCCGAGGGTTCAGAGAATGCAAAAAAAGCACAAGTCATTTTCTCCATTTTGAAAAAAATTGATGTCTCAGATAAAAAGACTGATTTGGTAACATGTCATGGATGCTGGAGGATGACAAGGGGATGCTCCTCGTTGGAACAAGAAGTTTGCTAACTCAGCTGCCCTGTTTTTAGCATCCTCTGTGGGGCAACTTCATGTCTGGGTTGATTTCCTACATTTGGGAAAAGCTGAGTCATCCAGGATGAGGCCTCAAGGGAGAGAAGCCAGAGAGACGTATATGGGAAAGGAACTGAGCTGACCCCTGGGCCCTAGAAGCACTCAGACAATTACAAAAAGGATAAAGGGTGCTGTCCTGACCCAGGGAATGGGTTGGTTTTCTGAGATAATCCAAAGCTTTATCTAAGTGACTTGGGGTGTACTGACTGTTCTACACCACTCCCTGCTAACTGCTATGACAGATCAGGGAGATCACCACAAACCATCACCTGTGCCTGTTGGAAAAACAACTCATAGCCAGGGCAATATACCTTCACTGAGCACCTACTGTGCACAAGGCAACTGGTTCAGAACCTGGGGGGACAGAGGAGGCTGTTCATAATCCCCACAGGTCAAGAACAGACTGACCAACACTGTGGGAAAACACAAAAAAGTGTGGAGGGGAGAGAAAGATTCATTCCAACATTGCAAGTACAAGTTCTGCTGATGGTGGCACACTAATGTCACTCTTTTATAACACAACACATAAAACGTGATTTAGAGTCTATTTCTCCTTTTTCTCTGGGGAGTTTTCTGGTTTGGTTTTTTTTGTGTGTGTGTGGTTTTTTTTTTTTTTTGGCCGGGGCTGGGTTTGAACCCACCACCTCTGGCATATGGGACCGGCGCCCTACTCCTTGAGCCATAGGCGCCACCCTCTGGTTTGGTTTTTTAATGTCCTGAACGAATCTTCAGTTTCCCCGTCTTGCTTTTCATAACAAAGTGAGCCTGAAGCTTTTAAAGACAGGAGCAGGCCTGGTGCAAAGGAGCATGGAGTGTCAATGTGGGGTAGGTGACAGGCTATGCATACGGGATCTGGTGAGAGAGACAGAAAGAGAGACGAGTGGAAAGGTGGGGAGAGAGAGAGAGAAGAGGCATGACAGCACACAACCAGACCTAACAAATTAAGCAGCAGACCTGGGGAAGATGGCAAAAATACAAACATGAGAAAAGCCAATGCATGCCTTTAAGGTAAGCGTTTATCTCCACTTGAAATCAGTTTTCCTGGGGCCATTGAAAAGCCCAGTCACAGCCCATCCACTGTGTGCAGAAATTCCCAAACTGCTGGGAGAAAGGAACTCAAACAATAAATTCAGGCAAACCCTGGCCTCAAAGAGCTCATTGTCTTGGGGCGATGATAGTGCAAAGGAGAACTGGAAGGATCAGAAAAGGTTTCATGGCAGAGGAGACCTTCAAGTGAGAGGAGACTGGGGGACGTAAAGAATGAGAATGGAATTTCAAGTTAAGGAAAGGTAACAGCAAAAAAGTTTTTGGAGCACAAATAAATTTAAAAGGACAGCCTTCGGACCACGGCAGGTGGAGCACAGGGTCCGTGGCAGGATGAGAATGGAGTGCTGGGGCATAGCACCATGAAATTTGGGTTCCTCCACCTCCAGGAAAATGAACTGGGCCTGGAAAGATTGGCACAGAAGGCCTGGCTCAGCTGCATGCTGGCTATGGCATCCCATGTCCACCTGCCACGGGTCTCTCCCTCTCCTTTCCCTGATTCCTGCTCCCTCCTGTATCTTTCCACCTCCTTCCACCCTTCTGTCTATGCCTCAGAATATCCCCGGATCGCCCAGGCAAACTGTTAATCCTAAGTGAGTCAGATTTGGAGAAAATGCCATTCTTCTGATCCTCCCAGAAAATGGCTCATGGCCATGAAAACCTATCTCATAACCAAGGAAGAGATTTTCTCTTTGGGCTAATTCAGAATGTCCTATCATTGGTAAGATACCAGAGACAGTATGGGACTCTGTCAACACCTCCTGGCAGACTGCAAGAGCAGGCAGTGCCACAGACAAGCTAGTGTCAAGGCTTGAATGTGAGAGTAGAGGAGAAAAGAAAAGGAAGATTCTTAGCACAATTCTCTCCATCAAATGCCATATTCTAAGAGATCTTACAGACAGTCCCTTCTTGAAACTTTTTAATATTTCTTACCCTGGGGACGCTTACATAACATTTTTACCGACTATTAATGTATTTAGGTATCCATAGAAAAAGTCTGCTCTGAACTGTAATCAGACAACTTAAAATATAGGGGTTATGCCAGGCACAGTAGCTCATGCCTGTATTCCCAGCACTAAGGGAGGGAGGCTGGGGCAGAGGACTGCTTGAGGTCAGGAGTTCAACTCCACTGGGGCAACACAGCAAGATCCCATCTCCACAAAAAAAAAAAAAAAAAAAAGGGAAATTAGCTGGGCATGGTGGCAGGCATCTGTAGTCCCATCTACTTGGGAGACTGAGAGGCAAGAGGTTCACCTGAGCCCACAAGTTCAAAGCCACAGTGAGTTATAATCACACCACTTCATTCCAGCCTGGGCAGCAGAATGAGACCCTGTCTCAAAAAATGAATTGTTTTTTTAAGGGCTTTGTCAGTTTTATCTAGACCATGAAGGGAACTGAATAGGGAGGTGTCAAGAACATGCGTGCTGGCTTGCTCATGGCCAGCACCTTGTAGGTTTAGATTTTAGGTCCTGCTTTCATACATTTCTTATAGAGTAGACGGATGTTTGCCTTTGTTCCTGCAGGTCCCAGAAGGTGGTCTGAAATAAAGGAGTAGACCCCTCATCAATGTGAGGGGGATACAACACCAAACCACACCTCATTATATTGTTGCATATAGTTCTCATTCAACTCAAGATTATACCAGTTCAATTTAATATTGCCAGTTTTCAATCAGGTGTTTGTCTCATAAAATGTTTCAAGCTGTAATAAACAATAACTTATCTAATTGCTAAGGGGTCCCTAGCTGTATTAAACAATAACTTATCCAATTGCTAAGAAGGGGGTCCCTCAAGAACATTCTAGAACATTTCTCTAAACCAGTGGCTCTCAATCTTAACAGTATGGGAACACTTGGGGAGAAGAGGAGCTGCCACCCCAAGACTACTCTCCATAAGATGAAAATGAGACCCAGTGATGGGACAAAGGCTCCAAACAGTTCAGCACTCCCAGGGAAAGCCCAGCAGGCAGTAGGGTTTGAACTGCTTTAAATCCATCAGAGGTTAGTGCCCTGGTGTCAAGAATCACACTCTTATATTTTACCCCAGCAGCTGGCATACTGTGTGTGGTTGAAGGCCCTCTGCCCACAACTCCTTTCTGAGGGCCCACGAGGTCAAATGTATTTTCACAATAATGTAAAAATGTTAATTTGCCCTTCCCACCATGCCAACGTCGACACTGATGATGCAGAGCTGGTGCTGAGCACAAATCAGGCCTCATACTGCACTGATGGTCTCATCTTCCTCACTGCTCTGCAGTAAGACATTAAACAACTTCTTAAGTTCCTTTTAAAGTTTCCTTAAGATGTCCTTGATGCAACTGAGAATATCAGTAACTCGATTAACCTTCTACCTGAGTAAACTACGTCCTTTTAAAACCTCTGCAACCAGGCCGGGCACAGTGCCTCATGCCTGTAATCCTAGCACTTTGGGAGGCCAAGGTGGGAGGATTGCTTGAGCTCAGGAGTTCGAGGTTGCTGTGAGCTATGATGATGCATTCTACCCAGGGTGACAGAGTGAGACTCTGTCTCAAAATAAATGAATAAATAACCTGTGTAATTCAATGGGAAGGACGTATAAAGCACTTCAGCATAATAATAGGCCCCTGTGCACCGTGTTAAGAGTTAAAGCCACCTTCACTGCCTTTTCTTAAAGGAATACTATACCCTTGAAACAATGATGACAAATCATGGTGATTGAGACTCGGGTATTTGGCAGATTTATTTTTTCTTTAAAGAAAGTGAACTGTCACTTCAAGGAAACAACTGACAGTAATTATTGTCAAAATTTGAACTTTTCAATAAAATCCAGAATTTCGGAAAATTGATGGCCACTACTTACATGCTTAACACTCTCTCAAAGAGTCATCTGATGAGATCAGTAGTAGTATTAATGAATGGGGTTTTCTGTTATTTTATGATGAAATGAGTCAACATTTGGGAGATCTGCATAAACTCCGGGAACTTACATCTTTTAAATGACCAATGCGTGATGCATTGGACAGAGTCAAACATTACAGAGTCAGACATGGATGAAAGAGTCATTCAAAGTTCAAGACAGACCAACAGATTTTAATTAAAACAGGGTACAAAAATTCATTCGCATGGTTCCAGCTTCTGGAATGCTACAATTCATCTTTAACAAACTGCCACTTGTCAAGTTGTAGTCTAGTATCAAAGAATAGTCACAATTATCTGAAAAGACTATTGAAACACTTCCCTCCTATTTCCAACTATTTCCCTATAGGAAGCTGAATTTTCTTTGTGTATTTTAAAACAAGAGACTGAAGCAGAAACTATGCAAACCTCGATGCATCTTACAAACCAGACATACAAGAGATTTACAAAAATGTAAAGCAACGCCACTCTCACCAATTTGTTTTAGAAAATATAGTAATTTTTCATTAAAATGTTACTTACTCAAACAAGTAATGGGTTTACTATTATTTTAAAGCAATAATTTTTTTTCATTTCTCAACCTGATTTCTAGTATGACATTGACAGTGACAGCCCACATAAAACCTCTTAAGGTCCTCAATGATTTTTAAGATTGTAAAAGACTCTGCAACCAAAAAGCTTGAGCTTGAGAACTTGGGTCTTCCAGGCTCCTCTCTTTCTCAGAGGATTGATTTCAGAGCCTTCAGAGCCTGGTGGTTCTCTGAGTCATGTTAATTCACACAGTAGTCAGTAATAGAGCCCCACTAGGCATCTCTAGCTGTATCCTGAAGCCTGAAACGTTTCTTCCAATGAGAAAGACATTAACCACACAGTACGACCAGGCAGCAAAACCTCTGGTTGAAGAGCACAGGCTCCATTAGACTGTTCGCTCAGATCTGGAATCTACTGCCACATTACCATAGGATAAGTCAACTTAGTTATCTGCACGTTCCAGCGTCTATACGTAATGTGAAAAAATCCTACTACTTAAGAAAATAGGAAAATATTTGGATAGTACTTAGAAAGGCCCTGCCACACAGTAAGTACTCAATAATCATTAGCTTTTACTGTAGTGATGGAATTTTCTGCCATCATGCAAGACAGCCACCCAATAACTCAGCCACAAAAACTTCTTGCTCCCAGTGCTCATTAGGGTCCTGCAGGAGGGCTGGGCTGCACCTGGCAGGGCTTCCCAAATGCCACTGAACTTGGAAAAGGAGCAGAATCCTCTGCTCCTGGCCGTCTCTGAGGTCAGACAGTAGCCTTGAGTGCAGTCGGTGTGATTTCACTCCCTAAAGTCATAATCAGGAAATGCGGGAACAATGTGTTTCTCCCACAAGGCAATCATGGCAGGGCTATTTTAAACGTCAAACACAAACCTGGCGCCAGAAAAGCAACAAACGCTTACTGTGCACCCCCTGCGAGCCAGGAACCACCTCTACTTAGTGAGACAAATGAAGCCAGCTGGAACAGAGGAGTTCACCATTCTTTCTCTTGGCAAAATTTCTGTCTCTCCCAACCCCTCCTGCTCCTCTGTTTTTGAGAAGCGTGGCCACTAAGGTGCCTCCCTTGAGTAAGATGGAGATTTTATTTATTTGGGGGGCTGCTGCAGTCCCAAGGCTGAACTTTTAGCTTGCTATAAAGTTAATGTGCTATTCAATGTTCATTCTGGGCAAGATTGTGGGGCTGTGTATTTTCTGCCACCCCCGGAAGGCCATTATCTATAATGGCCCATTACCATGCATAATTATTTCTCCTAGCTTGGTCTATGACCTCCAGGGTTGCACGCTGGAATAGCTACATCTTACCACATGTGCAAAGGAAGCTTTTCTGACCTTTACTGCGTTAAGTAAGTATAGTCCAATAGATGGTTTTGCAGGCACACTGACCCAGAATCAGGAATATTTCAGATCTCTCCTAGATGTACTTTTCTCAGCTTAGTGGAGTTTTACCTCCCCTCAAATAAAGGAAAAATAATCAACTCTCCATTACATGGGGGCTGATAACCCAAACTGGGAATTATCTGGAGCCCTTTATACTCCCTTTTCTTGGATTTTGCTGCTTAACTGTATTGTGCTTTTTAAAGACTACTATTTGGAAAAGGTGGCAAAAGGAGAAAGAACAGAGACAGAGTCAAACTTTAAATCTTAAATTCAACATCTACGTTCCCACATTTAGCTTTTTTGGAGTGGGAGGAGAATTATGTTCAAATTAATGATTAAAATGAGACTTGCGGAGGCCCTGTGGATTTGAAATATTAATTCGAGAACTGATACCCAGTGCCACATCCCAACGTGTAGCTTGACATCTAGCTCACTTTTCAACGTTAGAAGGGAAAGAAAAGGGGAGACCTGGGTTGCTGGCTATACAATGGAGTGGGGAACCTGTAGCCTTAAGGAAACTTGTAACCTTCCTAGCCCTGAAGTGTGGCCTTTGACTGAATCCAAATTTTATAGAACAAGTCCTTTTTATTAAAGGGGGCACAAAAAAGAGGTGTAACAGGCAGAAGCAGCTTTTCTTGCTGCCTTTGGTGCTTAAAAAAGAAGGATCTTGAAATCACAAAGGCACAGGCTCCCCACCCAGTGGCATGCTGTCATTCCTTTGTCTCCTCAGCAATTGCCTTCTTCAGAAGCCCCCCGCCCCTCACAGGGGTGTGATGTAACTCTAAAATATTACAGGGCTCAAAGACAGCCCAAAGATTGTAGGGTCCTAAAGGTAAGGCCACTCAACTTTTGTGTGGTTCACCCAATGCTTGTATTTTCCTTCCATCTTCCTCATCTTTGGAATAATGCTCCTCTGAAATTAAAAGGTGACTCTATAAATAAAAACTCATGCATCCTTTTAACCATCATTTCTACTGAAATCAAGTAAGGTGAACCATAGAGAATTCAACCTAACAGCTTTTCACAGAATAGGACCGCAGGGAAGGCCTTGAAGGCAACTTTGTGCCTTGTTTCAACACTCAAGAGAAGTCCCAGTAACAAGTCTAAGGGCACGTGTGCAACTGGTAGTGGGCAGTGAAGCTCCCAGGTCTGAAGCCTCACACTTGTCCACCAAGCTGTGTCAGAAAGGGAAAAGCGAGCCACTGAGATGTAACTGATACACATTGTCAGTTAAAAGATACCCGCCTGGGCTCGGTAACTCGCACCTATAATCCCAATGCTTTGGGAGGCTGAGGTGGGAAGATCAGCTGGGGCCAGGAGTTTGAGACCAGCCTGGCAACATATCAACGCCCTATCTCTACAAAAAAATAGGAAAATTAGCTGGGTGAGGAGGCACACACCGGTAGTCTCAGCTTTGAGGCAGAAGGATCACTTGAGCCCAGGAGTTTGAGGCTCCAGTGAGCTGTAAGGATGCCACTGCACTCTAGCCCCTTCATAAGACCATGTCTTAATCAATCAATCAATGAAACTACATCTGTTGCTACTGACAAGGAGTCAACCTGATGGTTTCCTGGAAAAGAATGTAAATGACTTCTAACTATTTAAGCACAAACATGAAAGTGTGTCATAGAAGTCACATTCCCAACTCCAAAGACAGACTGATGTCAGGCCTTCTCCTCAGTGGGGAATGTCAGATATTCTGAGAGCTGTGGTTTGGTCCCAGGTCACTTCACAATCACTCAGAGCTCCTGGCTGTAGCTCTTTAGAGTTATCCCTGAAGCAGCACCCTCCAACACTGGCTCCTTGTTTCGCTCCGCACTTTGCCACTACAGCCTCCTTTGCCAGCTGCTGCCAACCTAATAAATAAGTGTTGACCTATTCTCAAAGCGTGTACAGCAGCTGCTCTGAACCACATAAGATGACTTGTCCCCCAACTCTCAGCTGTGTCCTCCCAGCTAACTGTTCCATCAAGCATACCACTAACCACAGGGGCAGGGGGGCAGAGCAAAAATTATCACAATTCTTGTCTTCCCAAGGCAAAAGCCCCAGCCAAGCATGTAATGTGGCTCTGCCAATCACACAGGGCATCTTTTTTTGGCTGAAGTCACAGACTACTGGCTTTTTGTGGCAAAAGCAGCTATGTCCCAGCAGCTCAAAGGTCCTGAAGGCTGGCTCAGCGCCTGTGGCTCAAGGGGCTAAGGCGCCAGCCACATAAACCTGAGCTGGAGGGTTCGAATCCAGCCCGGACCCGCCAAACAACAATGATGGCTGCAACCAAAAAAAAAGTAGCTGGGCATTGTGACAGGCACCTGTAATCCCAGCTACTTGGGAGGCGGAAGTAGGAGAATCACTTGAGCCCAGGAGTTGCGAGGTTGCTGTGAGCTGTGATGCCAGAGCACTCTACCCAGGGTGACAGCTTGAGGCTCTGTCTCAAAAAAAAAAAAAGGTCCTGAAGGCTTTGGCAACCTGGGATATGAAGGTTTGTAGGTAGGCAGGAACTGCTTCTCTTGACTTCTGGCTAAGATCAAGTGCAATATATGCAACCATGCACATTACACACTACATATGTCTTTGGCATGTAGACACTCACATATCTCCAAATCTTAATGTGACTATGACAACTAAGAAACAAAGAGCATGACAGATGTTATCTAACCGGCCAATACCTACAGTCACACCTGCGTCGTCTAGTGATCCACATTGTATGGATTTTGTACATCTGATCAATGGAAACGTAAAAGGCTTTCAGAAATTACACCTTACAGAAAGGCTGCAGAGGTGTGAACTATTTGATAATATTCAAAGTAGGTATTAGAACCTATGAAAATCTGTCAGGGCAGGAGGGTAAACTTGTGTTGGAGGAGGACAGATTCTGAAATGACCAGGCCTGGGCATAAAGGGAGCCCTGTCTGTAGCAAAGGAGTTCGCAAAGTCTGTGGGCAGCACCTGGTATCAGGTTTATTCCACCACAGAAACAATACTGGCTTGAAGTGTTAAGAGGTGAAATATACTTTTTTAAACTAACAATGAGGCACGAGTCATTATCTGAACAAAGACCAAAAAAGCACATGCTCCTACCACCACATAGGTCTTAAGATGAAGTTGTTAGTTTATTTATAAAGAGTTGGGAGAAATCTCGGGAGAGAAAGGGAGGCCAAGAGAGACAGCGGAGAACGAAGTTCCTTGTAATGCATGCTGAAATTTCACTCAAGAAATTAACCTGCCAAAATTTGACTCAGAAGGCTGCTGTGTTACAAATTCCTTTTTGGTACCATGGCCCTTTTGGTCATTAGGAACACAGTGTTCATGGGAAGCTGCCCTCATTAACAAGAATGTCTGATTTAGGATGCACAGACGTATTTAAGGCTCATGTGTACCTCTCACACACACAGTATATATTCAGATTGGGTGTAATAAAAAAAAAGAACTTATCTGAAAGGTTAACAAAGGGCTATGAAAATGACATAAAAGGCCAAACAAAGCAAGAACTACATCTAAATATAAAAACAGATCCAATCTGTAATAGCACGAGTATATAAAGGTTAGATGTAGCCGCTCGGTGCCCACAGCACAGGGGTTACAGCACCAGCCACTTACACCAAGGTTGGCAGATTTGAACCTGGCCCAGGCCAGCTAAACAATGATGACTAGAAGAAAAAAAAAAGCCAACCAGAATCCACAGAGAACTCAAATGTACAAGCAAGAAAAGAACAAGGGATCCCATCGCAGGCTGGGCAAAGGACTTGAAAAGAAACTTCTTGAAGAAGATAGGCGCACGGCCTACAGACATATGAAAAAATGCTCATCATCTTTAATCATCAGAGAAATGAAAATCAAAACCACTTTGAGATATCATCTAACTCCAGTAAGATTAGCCCATATCACAAAATCCCAAGACCAGAGATGTTGTGTGGATGTGGAGAAAAGGGAACACTTTAGCACTGCTGGTGGGAATGCAAATTAATACATTCCTTTTGGAAAGATATTTGGAGAACACTTAGAGATCTAAAAATAGATCTGCCATTCAATCCTGTAATTCCTCTACTAGGTATATACCCAGAAGACCAAAAATCACATTATAACAAAGATATTTGTACCAGAATGTTTAATGCAGCCCAATTAATAATTGCTGAGTCATGGAAAAAGCCCAAGTGCCCATCGATCCACGAATGTGTTAATAAATTGTGGTATATGTACACCACGGAATATTATGCAGCCTTAAAGAAAGATGGAGACTTTACCTCTTTCATGTTTACATGGAGCTGGAACATATTCTTCTTAGTAAAGTATCTCAAGAATGGAGGAAAAAGTATCCAATGTACTCAGCCCTACTATTAAACTAATTTATGGCTTTCATATGAAAGCTATAACCCAGTTATAACCTAAGAATATGGGGAAAGGGGAGGGGTGGAGAGAGGGTGATTGGTGGGATTACACCTACGGTGCATCTTACAAGAGTACATGCGAAACTGTAAATGTAGAATATAAAAAAGAAGAAGAAGAAAAAAATTGCCAGACGTTGTGGCAGGCACCTGTAGTCCCAGCTACTTGGGAGGCTGAAGCAAGAGAATTGTTTAAATCCAAGAGTTTGAGGTTGCTGTGGGCTGTAACAACATGGCACTCTACCTAGGGCGACATAGTAAGACTGTCTCAAAAAAAAAAAAGTTAGATGTAGGCTCTATGATCTTTTGAAAAACTACTCAAATGATTCTGCTGTTCTTATCCACTAAGTAGAAGTTGCACAATCTCAAGACTGAGAAAAAACTTCAAGACTGATTCAGTTTACTCATTCATTACCTTCAGATAGAATCAAATACTCTCGAGAGATGACAGTCTATCCCCTATTTAAAGCTGAGTGAGCACCACACCAATCTGAACTCTGACTTCCCAGAAGGACTACATTTCAACTTGCTTTCCCATTTAATCTTAAAGAAATGGAAAATGTATGGTCAGCATACTATGTAAGAAGTTTACTTAAGAAGCTTTTAGGTATTTTCCACCACAAGGCCAAATAGGCCCACTTTCTATGATATTTCTTTCCTCCTAATAACTGAATTACATTTTGTGAGTCCAAGAAGAGGAACTTAACTCTCTTGTTCTTTTATAGTATTTAAAAGGCATTAGAAGGCTACGACCTATTTATTTAGAGACTGGATCTTGTTCTGTCACTTAGGCTGAGTGGAGCAGCACAATCATACATCAGTACAATCTTGAACTCCTGAGTTCAAGTGATCCTCCAGCCCCAGCCTCCCAAAGTGCTGGGATGACAGGTGTGAGACACTGCACCTGGCCATCGCCCCATTTATCAACACCTTGCACCTTACCTTTTTCTTTTCTCTCTCTTTTCCTTTTTTTTTTTTTTTTTTGCAGTTTTTGGCCGGAGCTGGGATTGAACCCGCCACCTCTGATATATGGGGCTGGTGCCCTACTCCTTGAGCCACAGAAACCACCGCACCTTACCTTTTTCATTGATCCACTGCCAAGCTGATGTGCTTCCCTTCATTTCACTTGCTCACTTTGCCTGAACAAGCTGGCATATGCTAAAGCACACAACACCAAACCTGATACTTTTCCTCCTCCACCCCCCCCCATCTAGCCATTCCTAAGGATATTAAATGTTTTGTGTGTGTGTGTGTGTGTGTGTGTGTGTGTGTAGAGGCAGAGTCTCACTTTATCGCCCTCAGTAGAGTGCCGTGGCGTCACATAGCTCACAGCAACCTCCAACTCCTGGGCCTAGGCGATTATCTTACCTCAGCCTCCCGAGTAGCTGGGACTACAGGCATCCGCCACAACACCCAGCTATTTTTTAGTTGCAGTTTGGCCAGGGCTGGGCTCGAACCCACCACCCTCGGCATATGGGGCCGGCACCCTACCCACTGAGCCACAGGCGCCACCCAGGATATTAAATGTTTATAGAATTGCTTAAAAACTCAAAAATAAAGACAAAAAAAAAAAAAGACTTAAAATTGGGGAAAGAATTTAAATAGCCATTTTCTCCAAAGTAAACACCAGAAAGGCGAGCCATCTGTCAAAATGCAAATCAAACCACAATGCGAGGCCACTTCATACCCACTAGGATGATGTGATCAGGAATTTTAGGTGTCAGGTGTCAAGTTGATTGGGTTGAGGGTTACCTAGAGCACTGCTACCTAGACCGCAGACACACCCACATCATTTCTGGGCGTGTCTGTGAAGGTGTTTCCAGAGGAGACTGGCAGGTGACTCAGTGGACTGAGCGGGGAAGATCTGCCCTCAACATGGGCAAGCACCACCCAATCAGCTGGTGGCCTGGACAGAGCACAAAGGCAGTTTCCCCTCTCTCCAGCTCCTGGGGCGCACTCTCCTCCCTGTGACCCCTCAGACATCAGGACTCCAACTAGGACTTCAGCGTTTATACCAGAGACCTCCTGAGTTCTCAGTCTACCTTTGGCCTCAAACTGAAAGTTAGAACACTGGCTTCATGGCTGATGCTTTGGGGCTTGGACTGAGCTGCTATCAGCATCCCAGGGTCTCCAGCCTGTAGATGGCCTGTTGTAGGACTTCTCAGCCTCCATAATCATGCATACCAATTCCTTCTCAGCTCAGAGCCTGTAGCTCAGCAGCTAGGGAACCAGCCACACGCACCAGAGCTGGTGGGTTCGAATCTGGCCCGGCCCTGCCAAACAATGACAACTACAACCAAAAAATAGCCGGGCGTCATGGCGAGCACCTGTAGTCCCAGCTACTTGGGAGGCTAAGGCAAGAGAATCACTTAAGCCCAGGAGTTTGAGGTTGCTGTGAGCTGACGCCACAGCACTCTACCAAGGGCAACATAGTAAGACTCTGTCTCAAAAAACAAACAAAACAAAACAAAAAAATTCCCTATCTCCACACACATATATACAGAAGGTGCCAAAAAATATACACACATTTTAAGAAAGGAAAAACCGTATGAAAATTATAATGGTGTCTTGCACACCTCTTGGGGGCAGGACACAATTATAAGAGGGACTTTACTTAACAAATGCAATCAGTGTAACCTAATTCTTAGTACCCACAATGAATCCAAAACAATAAAAACATTTTAAAATATCAATAAAATTATATGGGCAGTGCCTGTGGCTCAGTGAGTAGGGCACCGGTCCCATATACCGAGGGTAGCAGGTTCAAACCCAACCCCTCGGACCAAACTGCAAAAAAAAAAAAAATAGCCAGGCATTGTGGCAGGTGCCTGTAGTCCCAGATACTCAGGAAGGGAGGCTGAGGCAAGAAAATTGCCTAAACCCAAGATCTGGAGGTTGCTGTGAGCTGCAACGCCACGGCACTCTACCAAGGGTGATAAAGTGAGACTCTGTCTCTAAAAAATAAATAAAATTATAATAATATATTTCAATAACAAAAGATGACTGCAAGTCACATTGAGCACCTCTTGTAATTGCAGGCATCAAATATGACTTAAGTATTATTACAATTTTAATACAGTTTTTTCCTTTCTTAAAATGTTTATGTATTTTTTGGCCCCTTCGGTATATACACTGGATATCTCCTTTCGGTTCTATCTAGAGAACCCTGATACAGATGGTTATACCAAAAAGACAGTAATAACAAGTGTTGTTAAAGAGGTCAAGAATCATTGAGCGCTCCATGTCTGTTGCTGGTAGAAATGTAAAATGGTGCAGCCACTTCTGAAAAACAGTTTAGCAGCCCCTCAAAATGTTAAACATAGAGTTATCTACCTTATAACCCAGCAATTCCACTTTTAGATATATACCCAAAAGAATAAAACACATTTACACAAGAACTTGCAACTTCTCCATTAACTTACGAATAAACAAAGTTGTGTATATTCGTACAAAGGAATGTCAATAATAAAAAGGACTGACGTATGATATATGCTACAACATGGCTGATCCTCAAAAACAGCATACTAAGTTAGACACCAAGGGCCCTGTGTTGTATGATTCCACTTATGTGGAATGTCCACAGTAGGCAAACCTACAGAGACAGAGAGTAGGTCAGTGGCTGCTAGAGGCTGTAGGGGGGAAATGGGGAGCAACTGCTGATGGGTATGGATTTGGGGGAGAGAAGTGCAAGATTGCATTAGAACTCGATTATCGTGATGTCTGCCCAACTCTGCAAATATATTAAACACCACTTTAACATGGTGAATTTTATGCTATGTAAATTATACTTCAGTGAAGCTGCTGTGTGTTTGAGACAAGGTCTCATTCTGTCACCCAGGCTGGAGTACAGTGGCACAATCATGGCTCACTGCAGCCTTGAAAATCCTGGGCGCAAATGATCCTTCTGCCTCAGCCTTCAAAGTAGCTACGACTATAGGTATGTATCCCCACGCCCGGCTAATTGTTTGGGGTTTTCTGTTTTTTTGTTTTTTTTTTTTTTTTAATTTTTGTAAAGACAGCATCTAGCTATATTTCCCAGGTTCATCTCTGATTCTTGGCCTCAAGTGATCCTCGGGCCTCAGCCTTCCAAATTGCTAGGAGTACAGGTTTTGAGCCACCACACCCAGCAAGTAATGCTGTGATTTTTATAAGTGCTATAAAAAAACAGAATTTCTGATTATTTATTGAGAAATTGATTGAAAAAAGGCAAATAGGCACAGAAAGATGAAGGAAAGATAATAAAATAAGAAATTATGATTTTTAATGACTGTTGGTTTAAATTTAAAGCATGTTCTTAGTGGATCTGAGATTCCAGACTCCTTGAACAATCAGATGAAATTGCTGGACCACCTTCTAAGAGAAATGCAGTTTAAAAAGCCTTTTAAAAGTCAAGAAGGGGCAGTGCCTGTGGCTCAGTCGGTGGGGCGCCAGCCCCATATACCGAGGGTGGTGGGTTCAAACCCGGCCCCGGCTGAACTGCAATCAAAAAAATAGCTGGGCGTTGTGGCGGGCGCCTGTAGTCCCAGCTACTCAGGAGGCTGAGGCAAGAGAATTGCTTAAGCCCAGGAGTTGGAGGTTGCTGTGAGCCGTGTGATGCCATGGCACTCTACCAAGGGCCATAAAGTGAGACTCTGTCTCTACCAAAAAAAAAAAGTCAAGAAGAATATAAACAACTCAGGGTGCAAAGAAAAGAAGAAAACAGGAAGAGCCCCAAGATCACCTGTGGAAAGTGGCAGAAAGCCTGATCTTCTGAGAGAAGATATCAAAACTGCAGCTAAAAGATTTTAGAGCTGAGGGGCGGCGCCTGTGGTTCAGTTGGTAAGGCGCCAGCCCCATATACCGAGGGTGGCGGGTTCAAACCCGCCCCCGCCAAACTGCAACCAAAAAATAGCCGGGTGTTGTGGCGGGCGCCTGTAGTACCAGCTACTCGGGAGGCTGAGGCAAGAGAATCGCTTAAGCCCAGGAGTTGGAGGTTGCTGTGAGCTGTGTGAGGCCACGGCACTCTACCGAGGGCCATAAAGTGAAACTCTGTCTCTACAAAAAAAAAAAAAAGATTTTAGAGCTGAAGAGGTGGCTTAGTGAAAAGACTATGATGGATGCTGTCACAGGCAGGATTCACACAAAATCAACCACAGAAGAGGTAACAGAGGTATTCTTTCTTACATGTTGAGCACTCACAGCAGTTTGCCCCGGAAAAGTCAATTTAGGAGAAAAAGCTCTTAACCTGCAACAAATTCATTCACTTCTTCAGATTCATTCATTCTATACAGACTAGGTCTCAACTGTTATCTTCCAGGCCCATTTTCTCACGTTATCATACAGATGCACAGACATCATTTTTCATCCGTATCCTAGGTACATGCAGGCGTCTTTGGGTTCAGCTGCATCTGTAGTTGAGGAGCCCACCAACTCCACAGAGCGTGGAAGACTAAGACAAAACAGACACTATGCAGACGTGCATCACTCGCTAAAATAAAGCAAGGGGAGAAAAGGAGAAAAGACTATTAATAGCGCCACAGAGAATCTGACACCTTCAGAAAAATTAGGAAATAATGAGAAGCAGATTATTAAATTTTCAGGGACCGAAGAAGCAAAAATAGGGAGGAGAAACAAAGTCACTGCAGATTAAACATAGAGAGTTTTAAGCCAATTATAAAAGATCAAAGAGAACAAGAGAGGGGAGGAGTAGCCTTACAAGTAACCGAGATAGGAGACCTTGGGAGAAATACAGCCAGAGTCCAGTCATTATTACAGTTCACAGTAAAAGTAATCTAGGGATGATTCTGGAGGGAAATTCACCAGAGAGTACTACTGGGAGCAACAGCACAGGGACAGCAATCAAAAAAGCTCTTTATTTTATAATGGCACACAGCTCCCCGGGGAAAGTAATTCTTCTGGAGAACAGCATGCAGGGTTGGCAAACCTGAAAAGTGCAGATGAAAAATGCCAGGGCTGGGAGCCACGTTCTGGGTCTCCATGAATTCCGCCTCTGACCAGGAGATTAGGCACGGCCTTCATGGCAGGTCACCGTAGTTAAAGGGGAGGAAGGGACACAGGCTATGGTGGAAGCAGAATAATAACCTTAAAGCTCACTGGGCACTTTCTGTTCTGCCCCTAATACAAATCTGATACTGCCCTTTGAATCATGTCAACTCCCCTCAAAGTCTCAGCCACTCCTAACTGTCTCAGATTTTTACCAAGAGGAGCTACACTAAGAAAGAGGTGCTAAGACAAATGGTGCCATCTTTTCACCTGAGTATCTTTCATTTATGTAATACTCTGCAATCCGTAAACAGCGTTTTCCATCTATTCTTTCAGTTGCTACTCTCAACAACCCTATGAGGTTGACAGACCTGGGACTACAATGGCCCCAGAGGAGCTAGGTGCCCGGCACACAAAGGGCAGTAGCTGGAGTCTGAATTTAAACATGAAAAACCCAGACACCTAGCTCTTCACTTTTACTCTGAGTAATGAATTCTGTTCATTTTGTTCATGCAATCACCAATACATTGGAGAGTATAAAACATCAGAGGCAGAAAGCTAAGGAAAGCACAGAATACAGCAAAGGGACCCCCACGGCAACTAGCATGCAAGGGTCATGGTGACAGCTGCCTTAGAAAGCTTGTCCTTTCCTAAGTAAGACTGTACAGATCGCTACATAACCAAGGATGACAGAAAGCCTATGGTATAAGTGAATCTACAGAAAGAGGAAATGTAATAAATTCATAATATAGCACTTCACTGACACTGAGAAAGTATCTCTCAAGGAAGAGGAGAAAGAGCAAAAGAAAACAAAGGGGGCCCTGGACATTAATTCTTTTGGTTACCCCAGTACCTGGAACAAAGCGTCTAGCTGACCACCTAGTGAGTCCCAATTACTACCGTCAGGACCGTGAGGAGGGGGCATGACATGGAGCTGTGGGTCACAGACCTGGGTCTGAATCCCAGCTCCATCACTTCACACTCCGTGCTCTCGAGCAAGTTACTGAACCTCAATTTCTTAATAACTGAGAAAAACAGTTCCTATTTACAGGGTTGCTATAAAGAGTAAATGAGAATGTAAATAACAAAGCAGCTGAGACAATGCCAACAAGAGGCAGACACTCACTCAGTAAAGGACAGGTAGGCGGGATTGCAATTATTGCCAGCACCTCTGAAAGTGTAATGCGAAGAGTTGGGAATTAAGCGAAGTACATGCTTAGGAAGCAAAAACAAAACATTGTCTGCTCTCCTAACCTCACAGCAAGGAATCAGGCCAACATGATTCACAGATGTTGGATCCTCAGTCTGATAAGAATGCTACTTCTTCCTGCCATTCCCGCTCCACGCAACACGAACTAATGTAAGAATTACATTTCTTTGCTTAATCACCCTTATTACACTTCGGTTGTTTTGTTTTTCAGTCCTCCCCAATTTCCCCTTGCTCCTAGATGCAAGCTTTTGTTCCCTGTCAAACTCCTCTCCTCTGCTGTAAATAATCTCTCCCCCTCTTTTATATTACCTTTCAAATATTTATAGACTGTTATTCTCCTTCTCTCCAAGTCATACATCATTTTTGTTGCCCTTCCCCTGGATTCTCTCTAGTTTATCTACATCTTTTAGAGAAAAACAAACCCCAGGTGCTTCATGATGAGTACAGCACACCCAAAGCTAACAACCCTAGACCACTAAGTGCCCTATTCAAAGCCACAAAAGAAATTCTTTGATGTGCCTCTTACTCCTTTTCTCCTGTAACTCATAATTCCATCTCTCAGATATAAATTGAGAGAGGGTGATAAGGAGGAAAATGATAACACCACTCTCATCAAGGAGATGACTGGAGCTCTTTTTAGGTAGCAGCTCCCGGGCTGGGATGCTGTGGGACAGTCTCACATATATCCCAAAGTTGCTAATGAAGAATTATGTGCAATTTACACACGTTTCCTTACCCACCCATTACACTCAGCAGCAGTGTGTTATTCTCAAATATCCTTGAGAATCCCGGTTGCTTTCTGCCTTGCCCCTAGAGAAAAATCTCACAGTTTATTTTCAAATAAACGCAGATTTGGGAGTTTTTAAAGAGGAAAATTTTCAAAACTAAACACTTAAAAATACCATCCTCATCACCAAGTTAAATGAGTCCCTCTCACAGTGGATAATAGTTGAGACACATGTAGTTCAGCTTTCCCACATTTCTTCTTGAAGGCAGCAAAATGTCTGAAATGTTAGGACATCCCTTTGCCCCCCAACAGGTCAATGCTGACACCCCCCATCCCTTACTCTGGTATGCACATCCTGATGGCTTCCAAACGTGTACTGACAGCGCTTTACCTATTTTGCCAAAAGTAACTTCCCAATCTCAGAGTATCTGTGTGGTTATATAGTAATCCCCACCCTTTAGGAAGGATAATGATGACTAATACTGAAGACATCAGTTAAGTCGACAGAACAGAGTAAAGCAAGGTCATAAAAAAGGGGAATACTTATATTCTAACATGCGGGCATAATACATGTTACTATGTTCGAGAATTAAGACGTACCACTGAAATTCCTGGCAGCTGGAGGTATAGGAGATGTGATAGGTTATACAACCCTCATCCAGAGATGGAATTATTATATCAGATCAACGAAGTTCACCAGCTTCATTTTTGCAAAACCCACTTTAAACATGAAAAGGAGAGATCACATCCGAGCTCATTCATCTGCTCCTCCTATTACTGTCAGAAATAAGAGTTCTACAACATGTTTACCATACTTCATTGTTTATGAAGAACTTTTTCATAAATATATTTTATAAAAATAATTGAGCACCATATCTCCTGAAAAAGATGAGCACGATAGCAATTCTCTAAGATATACCAGACAGATGTGATTCCATCCATTTCACAAATGAAGAAAACAGACACACACACACAAATTAAATAACTGCCGCCAATCAGAAGAAAGTTGGTAAGAAACAAAGCCAGGATCTTTTTAACTCTCCATCTTAGGTCTTTTCTTTCTTTCTTTTTTTTTTTTTTTTTTGTAGAGACAGAGTCTCACTGTACTGCCCTCGGGTAGAGTGCCGTGGCGTCACATGGCTCACAGCAACCTCTAACTCTTGGGCTTACGTGATTCTCCTGCCTCAGCCTCCCGAGCAGCTGGGACTACAGGCGCCCACCACAACGCCCAGTTATTTTTCTGTTGCAGTTCAGCTGGGGCTGGGTCCGAACCCGCTACCCTCGGCATATCGGGCCGGCGCCCTACTCACTGAGCCACAGGTGCCGCCCCATCTTAGGTCTTTTCAATGAAGTGGAGCTTCTCTCCCAAAAGTAAACTTTTCAGTATAACAGCTGTGTCCTCAAAAAAATCTTTGGTTGAGCTTTCACTACCATTCACCATCCTCTCAGGGGAAAGCTGGCACCACCGTGCAGTAATAATGATAATGCTCATTCCTCACCAAGGCAGAGAGTAAAATGACTTTGAGATAGCTGCAGGGTAACATGCATTCTCATTTCATGCAAACTTACCATATTTATAAGAATAAGATTGGTCTCCAGTAACCAGAATTAGTCCCTCCCCCATTCCTCAGTCACAGCTATACCATAGTTCATTATGCAAGGAATAACGACATTGAAACTTCTGGACCATGACTGTGAAATGGTTTGGTCACTGAGGCCTTTAGCTTGAGGCCTGCTGCTCATGGCTAGAACTGAACTGAGGAGCTGAAGTTGGCAGAGTTCACAGAACACAGTGGTTTAGTCACTCCACAGCCATTTCCATGTGGCCTGGCTAATGCCTACACACAGGAACTAAAGAGCCGCAAGCTTCTGCTCATCTGCTGGTCTCCAGGGACTGCAGTGACCAGGACTCAGTCCTGGGGCTCTTCTTGTCCCTGCTGTTTGTCCTCAGCCAGTCTCATGTAGTTTCATGGTCTGAAATATCAAGTGGTGGGGGGGAAAACCCACAACTCACAGAGGGCCAATCTCTATAGTAAGTAGGTTCGAACGCTCCCATGTTGGGGGGAGGGCTCAGAAGAGACAGGGAAAAAGGACATGCACAGAGGGTTCACCGAATAAAACACTTTGGGCCCTTAAACTTATGAAAAGATGCTCAGTTTCTCTAACAAGGAAAAATGTGCATTGTAAACTATACCAGCTGCATTTAGTTACCTTTCACTGTTAACAAAGTACTACAAATTCAGTAACTTAAACCCCACAAATTCATTATCTTCCAGTTCTATGGGTCCAAAGTCTTGACATGGGTTTCTCCCAAGGTAGTCTGGGGGCTACCTTCCTTTCTAGAGGTTCAAGGGGAGACGGTTTCTTTGCTCAATCAGGCTGTCAGCAGGATTCAGTTCCATGTGTCTAGGGAACTGAGGTCCCATTGCCTTGCTGGCTGTCTGCTGAGGGCTGTTCTAAGCCTCTAGAGCAATGTTTTTCAACCTTTTTCATCTCACGGCACACATGAACCTGTAGTTAAACGTCCACAGCACACTTTCATCAAAAAAAAAAAAATGTAAAAAATATTAGAATACACGCGGTGTATTTGAACTTTGAACTTTTTCTTCTCAAAATCATGTAATTAACAACCTTAAAAATGCTCGAGGCACACCAGTTGAAAATCACTGCTCTAGAGGCCTCTTAGAGTCTGTGATTCAGGAGCCCCCAAAACCAGCATCAGCAGTCCAGTCTCTCAAGCTTGCAAATTGCACTCTTCTGTGATGGCGCCTCTGCAGGCAGCCAGGAGACCAGGCCCCACTGTTAAGGATTCATGCCATTAGATCGGCCCACCCGGGGTGGCGCCTGAGGCTCAGTGAGTAAGGCGCTGGCTCCATATACCGAGGGTGACGGGTTCAAACCCAGTCCCCGCGAACTGCAACAAAAAAACAGCCGGGCATTGTGGCGGGCGCCTGTAGTCCCAGCTGCTCAGGAGGCTGAGGCAGGAGAATAGCGGAACCCCAAGAGCTGGAGGTTGCTGTCAGTCCTGTAACGTCATGGCAATCTACCCAGTGCGGTAAAGGGAGACTCTGTCTCTACAAAAAAAAAAAATAGATCGGCCCACCTGGAAAACCCAAGTTCATCTCATCTCTGCATCCTCAACTGCATCACCTGTGCCAAGTCCCTTCTGTCACAAGATAACATCTTGACAGTACCAGCATCTTGACAGGTTCCAGCAATTGGGGCCTGGGCTTCTTTTGGGGGGCCATGATTCTGCTGACCACACCAACATAAAGCTCTTCACCTTTAACTCATAAAACCCTAACAACAACCTAGTACTGGCAATGCTGTGGCAGCTGCTCTCAGAAGGGAACGTCAACAGTTATCTACCAAAATTGCACATAAATTTACCTCCAAAACGGACTTCCTGTCCTGCCCCTTCTTTCCATCTCCAAGGGGAGTCCAAGCAGCTCTCCCCTTTCCCCGGGCAATGGCACAGCCTTCGCATCTGTTTCCACTCTCACTCGCCAGGCTCCCTCCAAACTATCCTCCACAGGGCAGCAGAGAGCTCTTTCAAGAAAGTAAACCAGGCTGGACATGGTGGCTCACACCTGTAATCCTAGCACTCTGGGAGGCAGAGGCAGGTAGATTGATTGCCTGAACTCAGGAGTTCAAGACCAGCCTCGGCAAGAGTAAGATTGTGTCTCTACTAAAAATAGAAAAGCTAGCTGAGCATTATGGCAGGTTCCTGAGGTCCCAGTTACTTGGGAGGCTGAGGCAGGAGGATCTCTTCAGCCAAAGAGTTTGAGGTTGCTGTGAGCTATGACACCAGGGCACTTTGGCAGCAGAGTGAGATTCTTTTTTTTTTTTAGAGACAGAGTCTCACTTTATGGCCCTTGGTAGAGTGCCGTGGCCTCACACAGCTCACAGCAATCTCCAGCTCCTGGGCTTAAGCGATTCTCTTGCCTCAGCCTCCCGAGTAGCTGGGACTACAGGTGCCCGCCATAGCACCCGGCTATTTTTTTTGTTGCAGTTTGGCCGGGGCTGGGTTTGAACCCGCCACCCGCGGCATATGGGGCCGGCGCCCTACTCACTGAGCCACAGGCGCCACCCCAGAGTGATATTCTTATCTCAAAAAAAAAAAAAAAAGTGAACGAGATCATGCCATTCACTGCTTCAACACTCCAATGACACACTCATAATAAAACCCCAACTCTCCATGGTCTACACAGCCCTGGAAATGCAGCCCCACTCATGTCACCCTGTGCTCGCAGCACTCCAGCACCTGCCTGTTTTCAGTGGCCTTACCTTGCTGCTCTTCCCGCCTGGAATGCTCTTCCCCAAAGTCTTACACAAATAGCTCATTTTCATTCCAGACTAGCTCCAATTTAATCTCCTTAGAGCATTCCTTCTTTGACCATCCTATTTCAAACAGCCACTGTCCCCTTGGGTCACATCTATCACATCACTGTGCTTTTCTTCATAACACTATTTTCTGGACATATTTTTTTTATTTTTTTTTTATTTATTTTTTTGTGTGTGTGGAGACAGAGTCTCACTTTATGGCCCTCGGTAGAGTGCCATGGCATCACACAGCTCACAGCAACCTCCAACTCCTAGGCTCAAGCGATTCTCTTGCCTCAACCTCCCAAGTAGCTGGGACTACAGGTGCCCGCCACAACACCCGGCTATTTTTTTTTTTTTTTTTGGTTGCAGCTCAGCCAGGGCCAGGCCCGAACCCGCCACCCTCAGTACATGGGGCCGGCGCCCCACCGACTGAGCCACAGACGCCGCCCTGTTTATTTATTGATGTACTTATTTATCAATTATCTCCCCCATGCTGGAAATGTAAGATCCATGAGAGACAGATGTTTTATGCACTGCGGTATATTCCATACCTAGAATAGGATCTGGCCCAATGCAACCACGCAATGAATATTTGTTGAATGACTCACCAGCAGAGGAGAACTCAATTCAGTTCAGTAAACATGTATTTGATAAATCCTATCTGCTTCACTGAACTAATACATATTCTATGTGTTTTAGATAAACCTTAAAACCTCGGGACCAGGGCGGCGCCTGTGGCTCAGTGAGTAGGGCACCGGCCCCATATGCCGAGGGTGGCGGGTTCAAACCCAGCCCCGGCCAAACTGCAACAAAAAAATAGCCGGGCATTGTGGCGGGCGCCTGTAGTCCCAGCTGTTCGGGAGGCTGAGGCAAGAGAATCACTTAAGCCCAGGAGCTGGAGGTTGCTGTGAGCTGTGTGAGGCCACGGCACTCTACCGAGGGCCATAAAGTGAGACTCTGTCTCTACAAAAAAAAAAAAAAAACCTCGGGACCAGAGTTAAGGAGTGGTGCAAAAGTAAGTATTGCTGTAAAAGCTGAATCAATACTGAAAGTCATCTATTGATATACACTGAAGTGAACTGACACGGGATGGTTGAAGCAATACCTAAGAACTCTTATTGCCAACAAACTCCAGAAAATCTGCCATTACTGTAATACTGAATCAATATTTCTTGACAACAAGCCGGCTATTTACAATCTACTTTAAGAGTTTCTTGTGCATTTTTTCAAAGTATGTTCACTGGTATCTGGTACAATAAAACCCAGATTAGTAATTGTGAAGTCTGTCTACAGACATAAGGGACTAGAGTAAAATTGGCTTGAAATGTTAATCTGTATCAGCAAGAGGGATCAATATTTATGTGAATTTTCACAGGGGACTCACCTTGAGTTAATTATTTTTGAATCAGGTGAAAAGTACGACACCTTCAGGCTGCAACAAAAATGTAGATACGGGGCGGCGCCTGTGGCTCAGTCGGTAAGGCGCCGGCCCCATATACCGAGGGTGGCGGCTTCAAACCCAGCCCCGGCCAAACTGCAACCAAAAAATAGCTGGGCGTTGTGGCGGGCGCCTGTAATCCCAGCTGCTCGGGAGGCTGAGGCAAGAGAATCGCTTAAGCCCAGCAGTTGGAGGTTGCTGTGAGCTGTGTGAGGCCACGGCACTCTACCAAGGGCCATAAAGTGAGACTCTGTCTCTACAAAAAAAAAAAAATGTAGATATGCACTTTCGGAGTTGCCTATGACTATGACAACTGTAACACAAACTCTGACAAGTCAAGAACCAGAGAGAGATGGCAGCTAAAGCCTCGCAGGCACCCTACTGTTTTCTCTGCTTTGTGGCACAGCTGAGAGCTCTCCTGGGCCCAGAGTCGAACCTGTCTGGAAGAGAATTTATAGCGTCCTGCATTACATTCCCTGCACCTCTTTCCTATAGAACCCTCAGTCCTTTAGGAGACCTCGGAGTCCCTATTCCTCCCAAAGTGTAATTAGAACAGGATATAAACAAAGAGGGAAGTCGGCAATACAGTCAAAATGTGGGGTCTGCGAGAAGAAAAGAGATCAAGGAATCATCTTGGTTCATGGAGTCTACAGCTGATTTCAAAGGCCAGGAAGCTTTGAGGGAAGGTGGGCTGGCAAAAGAGACTGTCCTCAGCCAAAAATTAGGTGATAAGAGGGGCAAAGGAGGAGTTACCGTTTAGTGGGAATAGAGTTTACTTGGGAAGTCCTGGAAATGAATGGCAATGATGGTTAGACAACAACATGAATGCACATTAATGCTGCTAAACCGCACGTCAAAAAAGTGGTAAATTTTAAGTTACAATTTTTTTTTTTTTTTTTTGTAGAGACAGAGTCTCACTGTACGGCCCGCTGTAGAGTGCCGTGGCGTTACACGGCTCACAGCAACCTCTAACTCTTGGGCTTACGCGATTCTCTTGCCTCAGCCTCCCGAGTAGCTGGGACCACAGGCGCCCGACACAACGCCCGGCTATTTTTTTGTTGCAATTTGGCCGGGGCTGGGTTTGAACCCGCCACCCTCGGCACATGGGGCCGGTACCCTACTCACTGAGCCACAGGCGCCGCCCAAGTTACAATTTTTTATCACAATAAAAAAACATTTTAAAAAGTGGCAAGACATGATTGCAAGAGGGACTTTACCTAACAATTGCAATCAGTGTAACTGGCTTATTGTACCCTCAATGAATCCCCAACAATAAAAAAAAAAAAAAAAAAAAAAAGTTAGTGAATTAAACAACAGATGGGGGCAGCGCCTGTGGCTCAGTGAGTAGGACGCCGGCCCCATATGCCAAGGGTGGTGGGTTCAAACCCAGCCCCGGCCAAACCACAACAAAAAATAGCAGGGTGTTGTGGCGGGCACCTGTAGTCCCAGCTACTCGGGAGGCTGAGGCAAGAGAATCACCTAAACCAGGAGTTGGAGGTTGCCGTGAGGTGTGACACCACGGCACTCTACCAAGGGTGATAAAGTGAGACTCTGTCTCTAAAAAATAAAAAAATAAAAAACGGGGCAGCACCTGTGGCTCAAAAGGTGCCGGCCCCATATGCTGGAGGTGGTGGGTTCAAGCCCAGCCCCGGCCAAAAACTGCAAAAAAAAGTTAAAAAATAAAACAGCAGATGGGACAGAAAAGCATCCACAAGACCCAACAATTGGCTGAGGGGTGGATCAGGACAGGATCCTCAAGCCAACCAGGAATACTTAGGTCAAGGACTCCAGGGGCAGGCTGGTGAGCTCGCAAATGAAGATGAGACACAGATGAGCTTTGTGACGTTCCCTAAGTGTCCTACAGTGGCAGATGGAAGGCTGCACCACACAGGGCAATCCTTGGAGTCACCATTTATAAAAGTTCTCCAATAACGCTACAACCAGCTCTTGGCAGTAAATGCTGAGCGTCTTTGAGAATTGCCCTCTCTCAGGTTTTCACTCACTCTCCAGAAGCTTTATGGTGGTGTTCCAATTTTAGAAATTCATAGATAAAAACTTTCTAGGACAAGAGAATTCCTGCTCCCTCATTCTCAGGACACGCATGTCATCTGAGGTATGAGAAATTGTTTAGTCCTTCCTAAAGATAACCAATATTTCTATCAGCCAACAGTACAGCTACAGCCAAGAGAACCCATCTTCAGGTCCCTTGGAATTGCTTTACTCCTGCAAACACTGTTCCTTTCACTACAAACTACACGTGGTAATGAGGTAAAGAAGAGACTTTTTTAAAAAGTTATATATATTAAATCATTTCTAGTAACAATAAAAACGCAAACCTGAGTAATCCTTCACCATCTAAACTTCTCATCATTGAGTCCCTTATTATGTATGTTTTTGTTGTTGTTGTTGTTTTGTAGAGACAGAGTCTCACTTTATTGCCCTCGGTAGAGTGCTGTGGCGTCACAGCTCACAGCAACCTCCAATTCCTGGGCTTAGGCGATTCTCTTGCCTCAGCCTCCCGAGTAGCTGAGACCACAGGAATCTGCCACAACACTCGGCTATTTTTTTTGTTGTTGCAGTTTGGCTGGGGCTGGGTTTGAACCCGCCACCCTTGGTACATGGGGCCAGCGCCCTACCCACTGAGCCACAGGCACCGCCCTACTATGTATGTTTTAACAGGATGAAGCCATCGTATCTCTTCATTTTAGAAAATGTGTTTGAATTTTCTGGAATCCTCATTTACTGTTGATGAGAATTAAAATAGTGCAGCCTCTGGCCAGGTGCATGGCCCACACCTGTAATCTTAACACTGTGGGAGGCCGAGGTAGGAGGATCACAAGCTCAGGCCTTTGAGACCAGCAAAACCTCATCTCTAGGCGACTCACAGCTGGAATCCCAGCATTCTGGGATGCCAAGGCAGGTTGATCCCCTGAACTCCTTTAGGAGTTCGAGACCAGACTGAGCTCAGTGGGACTTGTCTCTAAAAACAGCCGGGCGTTGTGGCAGGCACCTACAGTCCTAGCTACTCAGGAGGCTCAAGCAAGAGGATCACTTGAGCCCAGGAATCTGAGGTTGCTGTGAGCTATGACAACACACCACCCTAACAAGGATGACAAAGTGAGATTCTGTCTCAAAAAAAATAAAATAAAATACTCCAGTTCTAGTAAAAGTAGAAAATTAGCTAGGAATTGTGCATGGCAGGCATCCATAGTCCCAGCTACTCAGGAGGCTGAGACAGGAGGATTGCTAGAGGTTGCTGCGAGCTAAGCTGACACTATGGCACTCTAATCTGGGCAAAAGAGTGAGACTCTGTCTCATAAAAATTAAAAAAAAATAAAAATAGTGCAGCCTCTTTGTAAAAGAGTCAGGTAATTCCTCTAAAGCACCAAGATTCAGCTGGGCACAGTGGCTCAGTAAGTGGGGCGCCGGCCCCATATACCGAGGGTGGCGGGTTCAGGCCCAGCCCCTGCCAAACTGCAACCAAAAAATAGCCGGGCGTTGTGGCAGGCGCCTATAGTCCCAGCTGCTCGGGAGGCTGAGGCAAGAGAATCACATAAATCCAAGAGCTGGAGGTTGCTGTGAGCTGTGACGCCACAGCACTCTACCCGAGGGCAGTACAGTGAGACTCTGTCTCTACCAAAAAAAAAAAAAAAAATGCATGCTACAACAGATGAACCTTGCAAGCAACAGGCTAAGTGGGTCACACATCTGATCATTCAAGTCCTATGAAAGAAAATGTTATGTAGTGGTTACCTAGGGCTGAGGTGGGGAGCACATGGGGACTATCTGCTGACGGCTACGAGGTTTCCTTTAGGAGGAGATAAAAATGTTCCAAATCTAGATTCTGGTGATTGTTGCACAATCCTGTGAATTTACTAAAAAACACCGAATTGTATACTCTAAACAAATTAATTATATGGTATGTAAATTACATCTTAAGCTGTTAAGAAATTACACTTGAATTTTTAACTATTTTAAAAATTCAGATAATTTTTTAAATAAAATTATAATTTTGTTTAATTTTTGTAAAACAAAAATGCAAATAGAACATGAATTATTTTACTCTCTTACTCTCTAATGTCTGAGGCAGGGTGAGGTTCATGATCATTCCTCTAAGTGTTTTAAAACACAACTTTAGGGCGGTGCCTGTGGCTCAGTGAGTAGGGCACCGGCCCCATATGCCGAGGGTGGCAGGTTCAAACCCAGCCCTGGCCAAACTGCAACAAAAAAATAGCCGGGCGTTGTGGCGGGCGCCTGTAGTCCCAGCTGCTCGGGAGGCTGAGGCAAGAGAATCGCTTAAGCCCAAGAGTTAGAGGTTGCTGTGAGCCGTGTGGCGCCACAGCACCTACCTGAGGGCGGTACAGTGAGACTCTGTCTCTACAAAAAAAAAAAAAAAACTTTAACCATCATTCATTCATTTATTTAACAAAGATGTGTTGATCATCAACTGTAAAAACTGTAAAGTAGGCACACTATATACAGATGAATGAAATGCAATCCTTGTCCTTGAGATTATATTTTCACTAGGGAGACACAGGTGTAAACCAGTTAAATGTTTTTTCTGTGTTTTATATATGCCATTATAAAACTTACCTATTGACTTTTAAAACCCCATATTTACATTTTTATGGCTCTAGATATTTTCTACATTTCCTTTCTAGTCAAAAGTAGACCAAGTAGGTTACTTTCCTATGTACTCCATTGCTATGATTGCTTTACTAAAATACTGTCTACAAAGAATTTCTATCAGGCTAATTAAACTGCTGTATTTGACATGTAAGCAAAGATTGCCCTTGTAATAAAAAAAAAAAATTACTAAGACACTATTTAAAACAACAGGCTATCAAAATAATTAGTCCCAGGCCCAGCACAATGGCACATGCCTATAATCCTGGCACTTTGGGAGACCAATGTGGGAGAAATGTGGGAGTGTCTCTTAAGGCTAAGAGTTGGAAACCAGTCTGGGCAACAGTGAGACACTATATATTTAAAAAAAAAAAAAAAATCAGTCCTATTAATCTGAAAAAAAAAAAAAGAATTTTTTTTGAGACAGTGTCACTATGTCGCCCTCAGTAGAGTACTGTGGCATCACAGCTCACAGCATCCTCAAACTGTTGGGCTTAAGCGATTCTCTTTCCACAGCCTCCTAAGTAGCTGGGACTACAGGTGCCCACGCAACACCTGGCTATTTTTTTGTTGCAATTGTCATTGTTGTTTAGCAGGCCCTGGGCCAGGTTCGAACCTGCTTGCCTCGGTGTATGTGCCAATCTAGAGCATTTTGCATTTAAGCCCTTCTACTAGTGCTTTGGTTTAAGTTTTGTTTCATTGGAAATCCTGCAAGTTTCTCTGACTCCGAAAGTAGAATTTTGGAATACTTTTATTTGAAGTCTTTTTAAAACCTAGTATCATTTCCTATTCTACGTGCAATTGAGAGCTCAGTCTAAAATCAACTAGAGCTCATCTAAGCGGCCAGAATCTTTCAAAAATGAACTCTAAAATACTTTCAGTGTTCATTTGAATTAAGTAATTCCTTCCTTACAATGTAAAAAAGATAAAAACTGAAATCTTGTTTTGTTTTTTTTGTAGAGACAGAGTCTCACTTTATCGCCCTGTGTGGCCTCACGCAGCTCACAGCAACCTCCAACTCCTGGGCTTAGGCAATTCTCTTGCCTCAGCCTCCTGAGTAGCTGGGACTACAGGTGCCCGCCACAACGCCCGGCTATATTTTTTTGTTGCAGTTTGGCCAGGGCTGGGTTTGAACCCGCCACCCTTGGCATATGGGGCTGGCGCCCCACTCACTGAGCCACAGGCACTGCCCCAATCTTATTTTTTTTAATTAAATTATAGCTGTGTACATTTTAGTGCAATCAGGGGGTACAATGTGCTGGTTTCATATATACAATCTGAAATACTTTCCTCAAACTGTTTAATATAGCCTTAATGGCATTTTCTTAAGTTATTGTATGAAGACATTTGTATTCTGCATTTGGTAAGTTTCGCCTGTACCCATTCTAAGATGCACCGTAGGTGTGGCCCCACCAATTACCTCCCTCCACTCCAATCTCCCCGCTCCCCTCTGAAATCTTATTTTAAATTTAAATAAGCCCACAGAGGATTTCTGAGGCAGTGGAAATACTCTACATGACACCATCATGGTGAGTACATGTCATTATACATTTCTCCAAGGTCATACAACAAGAGTGAACTCTACTGTATACTAAGACACTAAGGACTCTGTGTGATAACAGTATGTCAGTGTAGGTTCATTGATTCTAATCAATGCACCACTCTGGAGGGGGACATTGATAATGGGGGAGGTAATTTATGGGAAGTCACTGTACCTTCCACTTAATTTTGCTATAAACCTAAAACAGCCCTATTTTTTTTTTCCATTTAAAATAACTCAATATCTTTGATTGTTGACTCATCAGCCCTACCTCTTACTTATAAAAACTGAATAGGGGGTGGCGCCTGTGGCTCAGTGAGTAGGGCACCGACCCCATATACTGAGGGTGGCGGGTTCAAACCCAGCCCCGGCTGAACTGTAACCAAAAAATAGCCGGGCGTTGTGGCAGGTGCCTGTAGTCCCAGCTGCTCGGGAGGTGGAGGCAGGAGAATCGCTGAAGCCCAAAAGCTAGAGGTTGCTGTGAGTCCTGTGACATCATGGCCCTCTAGTGAAGGCAGTAAAGTGAGACTCTGTCTCTACCAAAAAAAAATAAAATAAAATAAAGAAAAAAAAAACTGAATAGGGACCTTACTCCAATTTTGAGAGACTGCATTTCATGTCTGTAAAGCATTTAAACTCTCAGACATCCAGCGTGTTGCTTCCCTACTGGCATGTGCTCTTTCCCTGTATGCCCTCCAAGTGGAAATACTGCTGCAGAACAGACGTGAGGAAGGGGCCTCTCCAATATTTGGCGCAGAACTGACCCACCCTTCCATCAGGTGGAATACCCTGAAACAGGGCCACGGGCCATAGGAGAGACTGGCGCTGCCGGGAGAGGCCCGAGGAGAAGGCAGGAGGTGGTTTGATCCGGGGGAGGTGAACGTGAGTGTGGAAGTCCAGGGTGCTCCAGAAGGGAGGGCCCCAAAAGAGATAACATTCAGGTCCTTACAAAGGACACACATGCAGAACCCAGTTATCTACAATGCAAGCCTTCATCTGACACTGTCTGCATAGAAAAGGAGAGGTGCAGAATGATGCAGACCTTAGCACACGGACTGGTCAAACAGCATGCTCCACGGGGCCCAGGGAGGTTGAAAGAGGAAGGGAACAAAATAAAACAAAGGGAGCCCAAATTTACAAAGAAAAAGAATGCCTTGAGATTTTTCAAAGTCAGATGATAATTTTTTTAATAAAAAAGTACAATTTATAGTAAAAATTTTTTAAATGAAGTTAGGTCCTACGGCTCATGCCTGTTAAGTCCTAGCACTTTGGCAGGTCAAAGTAGAAGGATTGCTTGAGGTCAGAAGTTTGAGGCCAGCCTGAGCAATAGTAAGACCTCATTATCTATTAAAAAAAAAAAAGTTAACCAGGTGTGTGTGGTGGCCTATGCTACTAGGGAGGCAGAAGGACTGAGCCCCCAAGTGGAAGGCTGCAGTGAGCTATGATGATGCCACCGCACTCCAGTCTGGAAAACAGCACTAAGAAAAGACAAAAAGAAAAGAAAGAAAGGTGCTTAAACTGTTATTAATTTGTCATATTTACAGCCAAAACACTCATCTTTTTTTGAGTCCCTAGAAACAGCCAGAAAGAAACTTTGCTAATCAATAGTGTACTTGCTAACACCTGATCCTGATAGTACCATAAACATCAAAAAACAGTTTTCTTCACATAGCTGTTTCTTTCTGCAGTGATACCCACAACATAGAAAAAAATAACAAAAATCTTTTACACCCATTATTTGAGGAATATTATTCAATCTTCTGGTCCATTTTAATCCATCTTTGGCTAAGGATTATATATACTCTCTTTGAACTTACATTATCCTACTCAGAGGGGTCAACTCTTCAATCAATGAAACAAACAACTTGGCAAATCCAATTTCCTTCTAAGTGTTCTCACAATTCGGCCCATAATCTCAGCAATAATTCTTGAGCATTTCTCTCTCTCACTTTTGGCACTTTTAGGAGCCAGGAGATAGCTAAGAAACTTCAAGGACATAAAAATTTACTAAATTTCACCAACCTTCTGGTCAAGTAGACAGTACACATCAGGTATTAGGAAAGATTAGACAGGAAAAGGCCAGCAACTTGCCCCCAGGTGAGCCTAGGTTGGCAGGTCTCACCCTTACATGGCTACAACTTTGACCTCTCACTTAATAATTTCAAATCGTGGCCCTCCGTATCTATAGAATGGAATTCTAGGCTACGAAAAATTCCAAGCTGTGTTAAGCGGGGAAAAAAAGAAAGCTAGTTACATGAATAGGAGCAATATACTTCCTTTATATTAAATATGTGAATATCATATATATACATATATGTAGATCCACATCAGGAAGATAAAGAGACACACACCCTGTACATGCATCTAGTAATCCCAGAATAACGAAGAGAACTACAGGTTGGGGTTGGAAAACCAATCATCATTCATTGAATATTTGTACTCTACTATAAATATGTACCACTTACCTGAATAAAGTTACTAATGTCATTTTAAATAAATCCGAATTATGTATTTGTTAGTAGCAGGCTATCTACAGTCAGGCTCCATTTGTGGCATAAAAGCTTCAGGAGTCTTTGGGAAGTCTGTTTCTGGTTTTCTCTCTCTCCTCCACCCTCCCTCCCTTCCTCCTTCTCTCTGCCTTTCTATAGTTCAATTCTACTGGTATTTCTGTCTCCCTCTTGCTCACATCCTGAATCAGCCAGGAAGGGATCAATCCCCTCTCAGGAGGTTCAGCAGAAGTCCCCTGAGCGGTGAGGATCAGCTCCCTGGCTGGGAAAGAGCCCATCTTCCTGAGTAAAGGAGCACAGGACACACTCTCGGCTTCAATGTTCCCCTTGTCTTTGAAAACTGGTTCGGGACTCCAGAACATCTCCAATGGCTCCAGAGGCAAAAAAGGGAACCTGGTTTTATCCTCCTTGACCCTGAACCCTCTATCTTGCTCCCCTGCTGCTTCTTTTTTGTAACATTCCCTATCAACACTTTGGCCACCCTGCAATCCCCTGGGAGAACTTTTTTGCTGTTCTGAACTCTGTGCAGCCTGAAATCCTCCTCTAAAGCTCCACTATCTTTGGGCATACCATCAGGTTCTGGTGAGATACCACAGAAAGTGAACTGCAGGATGCCAGGCAAGACCCTGAGTCTACTCCCGGTGCCCTTCACAGTGTCCAGCCCTGGCACTGTCCCCTCATGGCCTTTCTCTGTGTACCTCCCCTGAAAACCAGTGACTTCCTTTTCAGCCAAGATAGAATGGCAGGGAACTTCTGCCCCAACATTATTTTTATTTGCCTATTAGCCTTAAATCCTCCTGAGACCACAGGCTCTAAACTATCAAAACTGTCCATTCTTCAAGGAAACATGGCAACTGGTCACCCAGCCTCTCCTCTCAGGCAAGTAGGATGGAACTGACAGGCCTGGAGTGAAGCCCAACTCAGCATAGCTTTTTTCTGCGGCAGTTTCCTTACCACTTACTAAGCCTTGGTTTCCATTAGATATATGTGAAAATCAAATGAGTCATTCCCGTATGTAAAAGCTAACACTGGGACCCTTTCTGTACTCACGTGATGACACACCCCCAGTTCTTATCACGGCCCTATTGCTCAATCCACCATTATCATTTAGTCATTAAGTCTTGGACACATCTTAAAATCCCAAAGTGTGAAGATCCTATTTCTGATATATACTCCTTCCTTCCTATGAAAAGCAAAGTATGGCAACTGCTCTAAGTGAACACTATCAGCAATTGATCCCAAAAGAGTGCCTGTTCTTTGGTTAATTATTGACTCTACAGCTCCAGTAACACACACAGACACACCTACCTGCTTTCCTTGGTGCCTGTTTACCTTCATTCTTGGCGTTGCCCAAGATTCATCGGGCCTTCAAGACCCTCAGGAACCCTCTCCAGCTTATTTATGAGAAGAGGAAACAAAAGGCCCAGAGAGCTTAAGCAACATGTTCAAAGTGGCACAACTAGTCAATGATGTGCAGTTGAATAAAGCCAGCCCAGTGGAGAAGCCTGGCAAACTGAGTAATTCCTGAAAGCTTAGTCAAGGCGGCACCACATGGCAAGACCGTATTTCCCAGAGCTTAGCAACCTTTACAGACAGTCTGTGAATCAAAGGATGCGTACTTTATTTCAGGAAACAGCAGGATTCCACAGGTCTTCATTTGGTGGGTGTTCTAGAGCTCCTGTTGTCAAATGAATCTTCCTGAGAGGCAGAGATGCATTACCCAATATGGTAGCCCTTAGCTATACGTATGTGGCTATCACTCACGTGAAATGGGGCTGGTGCAACAGAGAAAATGAATGCTTTCGATTGACTTCATTGTAAAATTTATATTTAAATAGTCACATGTGGCCAAAAGCTTCCATATAGGACAGTGCAGCCCTAGACCACTCCTGAGGTAATTTGGAGACCCAGGGCAGTGAGCACATGGAGCTCCACAGGCAGATGGAGAGATTCAGATACCTTCTAGTTCATTAACTTGCCTGGTCTTTTAACTTCCTACACCTTGGTTTTCACATGCGTAAAGGAGGATTGGTAACGCACCTCACAGAGCTACTCTGAACGTGAAGCAAGATGGAGCACACATGTAACCCCCGGGACAGTGCTTAGCACACGGGAGAGAAGTCAAGCTGAGGGCCATGCCTTCCTGTGTTACTTTCCTGTGCTCATTCTAATTTGACACCCAAGATGTGGCCTTGTCAGACACCTTCCCCACACAGATGCAGTCCTGGCTGGAGAAACAGACTGTCAGTTTAGAAAACAAGGATCTCCCATCAAGATGACCCTTAACTAGAAAGGCAGACCCAGATAAAATCAGAATAATCCCACTTCTCTCTGATAGTTTGTGATTCTGACTCTGTCCAGATTCACTCTTGACTAAGAAGCAACAGGAAAGAGAAGCTGTTCTCCATCTCTAGAATCCATGGCCACCTGCTTTGTGAAGCAGCCAAAAACAGACCCTCAGGGGGAGAGCCCTTTAAGAAAGTCCTCTAAGCTCTGCATGTTATCCATGGCTCATGTGGCTGCAGCCCTCATGCCTGGCCCACATGTGAATCCCCCGCCCTCCCCCGGGTTACCTGAAGCACCAGTGGTGGGAGTACTGGCCGGTGGTGGCTGCGAGGGGCTGCTGCTCTCGGTCAGCAGGCACGGGTTGCTGCCATTGTTCTCTCTCTTGACAAGCAGCTCAGCCGCACTGGGCAGCGGGATAGGGTGGCTGATGCCCAGTTCCTCCTCCTGGGCCTGCTGCCTTCTCAGGGCCACCTGGAAGCACAGGACAACAGGTTATCCTCCAGCACTCAAGAATCACGTGTGCAGCTTTGCAAAAATACCGCAGAAAGCCCTGCCCATCCCAACCCTGTGATTCACTAGCTCTCGGGGTGAGGTCTGAAAATATTCAATTTTATTTTAAAGCCACCCAGGTAACGATGATGTGCAGTTAAAGATGAGAAACAGTTTAGAGCCAAAGCACCTGGCCTAGAATAGGTGCTCAAAAAATACTTGTTAGGGCCGGATGCAGTGGCTCATGCCTGTACTCCTAGCACTTGGAGAGGCTGAGATGGGAGGATCACTTGATGCCAGGAGTTTGAGAGCAGAAACAGAATAAGACCCATCTCTACAAAAAAAAACAGAAAAATTAGCTGGGTGTAGCAGCATGCACCTGTAGTCCTAGCTACTGAGGAGGTGAGGCAGGAAGGTCACTTGAGCCCAGGATTTTTAGGCTGCAGTGAATCACTGCACTCTAGCCTAGGGGACACAGGGAGACCTTGACATCTTGTCTATAAAAAAAATAATAAAATAAAAATGCTTGTTACACAAATGAGTGGGTAGAGCATCAGGATACAAGATCGGCTAGGGAAAAGCAGGAAAACTTGTACGGTCAGGCAAGCAAAGGAGTTCAATCTGAAAAATACAAAAAGTCACAAGCCACAAGCATTGATAGATTAGGAAGGAAGGAGAATGGGTTCCCTCACTACTCATTCCACCAATGTAAAAGACCACTGCACTGGCCAGGCATGGCAGTTCTGGGAGGCCAAGGCAGGAGAATTCCTTGAGCTCAGGAGTTACAAAACTCTGCCCCTACTAAAAATAGAAAAATTAGGCTGCCATTGTTGTGAGCATCTGTACTCCCAGGTGCTCAGGAGGCTGAGGCAGGAGGATGGCTTGAACCCAGAGGTTGAGGTTGCTGTGAGCTAGACTGACCATAGCATTTTAGCCTGGGCAACAGAGTGAGAAAAAGGACCATCTACATGTAAGAAGAAGGACCAGTAAGATTAAGCTACTGTTTAAAAGGAGAAACAGGGCCAGGCATGGTGGTTCATGCCTGTAATCCTAGCACTCTGGGAGGCCAAGGCAGGTGGATTGCTTCAGCTCACCAGTTCAAGACCAGCCCGAGCAAGAGATAGACCCCGTTTCTACTAAAAATAGAAAAACTTAGGCAAGAGGATCACTTGAGCCCAAGAGTTAGAGGTTGCTATGAGCTATGATGATGCCATGGCACTCTACCCAGGGTGAGAGACTCTGTCTTAAAAAGAAAAAAAAAATTTAATAAAAGGAGAAACAGGAAGCAAGCAAATAACATCCAAGACAAAATGTGATAAACACCACGAGAGATGTACACACAAACGTTAGAATCAGTGAGAGGTAGTATTTGAACAGAGTATTGAAGAATAGGATGATTAGGACTTGGACAGACAAGGAGGAAGGGGTGGAACAATCTGGAACAGGATGGGCAGGTGAGGCAGAGCTGCTTGGGAAAGCCTGCAGAGCCATGTGTCCCAGAGCAGGAGAGAGAATGAAGAGAAGCAGTGGGAGAAAGGGGTAGGAATCTCCAGGAAAGGTGTTGAAGTCCCTGGACCAGAGAGAGGCTAGCAAAGGGAGGTGGGGTGGAGAAAGGGAGAGGACAGGCTTGTGATATTCCAGGCAGGAAGGAAGGAGAGCCAGAGCTGGGGGCTGGAGAGACTCTGATCTACCTAAAAAACTCCTCATGGTCCCTCTTCCATTGATCTTCTTTTAAATTACATTGTTAAAGGTTAAAAAAAGAGAGGTTTTCTTTTGAAATTGACTACAGTACTACTGATTATGAGGGTAGAAAGTACCTGTCCAGTACGGCAGAAGCCACAACACAAGCCAAAAGACAAAATCTAAATGTTAAATAAAAAACACAACTACAAATTGTGTGTTGTTTCAGAAAAACCGTAGTCCAAACATATAAAGCTAATTCATTGGGAATTCTTAGTCATAACCAAAAAGTCTTCAACTTAGAAAAAGTAATCAATTATGCTAAAAAATAAATGATTAAGCCTAAATCTTGTATTTTTCTATCACTAAGAGGTTTAGAGGCAATTATCTATAACTTTGACCAGAAGTAAGTTTTTAAAACCTTGCAAACCTCTCAAGTATGTCAATGCACATTTAGACCCAAAATGCACAGGGTCCCTTTTCCATAAACTCAGTGCACCTTTACAAATATTTCCTCTAACAGTTACTTAGGAAATGTTATTTAAATGGGGAAGGGGTGATGAATGATTAAAAATGCAAATTAATTTAGAATCATTACCTAAGACCAATTTCAAATTATTTTATTAGAATGACTAAAAAGAAGTTGTTATATGTTTTTAAGAATTCACCTGACACAGCCCCAGCCTTCTGGTGTGTAAAATACTTAAGTTTCACGTTCCAAAAGTAACCTTGACTTGCCTTTGTTTTTGATATAGCAAACAGCCACCTCAAAATTAGTCCCTCCACTAACAAAGTTTATTAAAAATTAATTTCCCCACTAGGATAAATATTTGTATTACATTTTCTATCCACGCTGAATATTTAAGCCAATAACTAGATGTTCAGAATCTTTTTCAACCCAGAGGTGCAATCCAGAAGTCCCTAAGTTTGGCTCCGTAAACTCACTATGAGCCCAGCGTATTTGCATCCACCATACACTAAGCTAAAACATCTATTAATATACCAAGGAAATAAATCTGTTTTCAAAACTGCATTTACAACCTATGAAGCCAAAATGCATTTAGTTTAAAACACATTTTTAAAAATCAGATGTACATAAAAAGCATTTAACCTTTATTTCGGTAGTCTTATTCAATGGAGGGTATTTACATGTTCTTAAAAGTAGCGCATCATTAGCAAACATTTCCTTGGTTTCTTTTTAAATAACCGTAGAAAAACGAAACAAATTTTTAGCTGGAAAGAATGTATGTTATTGTTTTCCGAAGATCATTTTAGGATCCTAACGACATGAAGTATTCTGTTAAGATGCTAAATTACTAGCCTACTTAGGAAGTTAAAAAAAAAAAAAAAGACCGTCAAAACTTCCAGCCCCCCCAAAAAAAACCTTCCAGCCCACACACACTTTTTTCCCCCTGCACATAGTGTTAAAAATTCTTAAAGACGCTTTAAAATATCTTCAAAGTAATCTGCACATGAATAACGTGGTCTTCACTGCAAAGTTCCAGCTCTCAAAATGGCTGAGGCGCTCAGCCTCGATCCCGCGGGGACCGATACAAAAAGTGCGCCGAGCGCGCAAGGAAGACCACGCCACGCCGGCGTCCATTGCAGAGATCTTTCCAGAAAAACAAACAAAGCCTCCGGATCCGTTACCCAGGTAAGCCGCAGCCCCTGCACTTTTCTCCTTCTCTCCAACGGAACCGCTAGGGCACCGAGGACGCTCCTTAATTTAAGCGCAATTTAGCGGGAAGGCGGAGTTAGGGCTCGTGGGGACCCCGCGAAGAAATCGTATACTGAAACCCTTAGCTTGGAGGGCGCGATCGGAGAGCATGGGGAACCCCCTGCAGGGCGAACCCTGCAACTCTGCTGGGCTAGCGAGAATCAGAAACCTGGGGACTGATTCCCTTAGAAGCGAACCCCCCACCAACCTTCACTTCGGAGGGTCGAATCGCAGGTACTGAAAATACCCCAGCATAGTGAGGTCTGCAACTCTCTCGACGGCGGACTCGGGGATCCCCGGAACTCCCATAGGGAGTTGCACTTCTTGCACTGGCAGTCCCGCCACGTGCAGTATCTGGCAACTCGATACTCCCAGAGTGGGGTCAAGAATCCAGGGACCCCGGAGCAGAGAGACCCCAGAAACTATTCTGAGAGACGAAGTTAAAGATCCCGAAGATTCCCCCCAAACGAACCCTGCAACTCTGCTGGGAGGCGAAATCAGACATCGTGGGGAACCCCGAGCAGAGCGAACCCTCTAAATATGCTTGGTGGACAAACCAGGGACGCTTCCCCTGCCCTGCGAGCCTGGCGTCGTAGCGTGGCTGGGAGCCCCGGACCCAAAGTGTGGCGCGTCTGTCGGCGACCACACTGCCGCGTCCCTCCAGACCCCGGGCCCGGTGTAGCGACGGCCATGACTCGGCAACCTAATCTAAAAAGCTGGAGCCCGAACCGCGGTTCCGGGACGCCCGCACTCACTCACCTGCGCGGCCATCACGCGCTGTCTCTCGGCGATCAGGTTGCACTTCTTGCACTGGCAGTCCCGCCACATGCAGAAGCGCTTGTGCCCCTTGAGAGGCGAGGCATAGCCGTGGTTCCTGCAGCGCGCGCACTTGGGCAGCCGAGGAGACTTCTTGCTCGCAGCACCCAGGCCCGACGCCCCAGAGCCGCTGCCTCCGGCACCCGAGCCTCCGGCTGCCCCCAGCAGCGCCCCAGCTGCTTTGCCGAAGCCCCCGGGCTTTCCCTGCGGCGGTGCCCCGGGAGCGTGCGGAGCCTCCGACGGTGCCGAAGGCTTGCTGAATGCTTCGTCGTTGGGCATGGTGCCCCAAGGAGAAGCACAAGGACTCTCTGGTCGCCTCTGCCGTCTGGAGACGGCTGCAAGGGAAGAAGCCAACCGACGGCTAAGTTCCCAAAGAGGAGAAGCAGCAGGCGTGTGTGCTGCAGCCGGAGGTGCAGCCAGAGTGGCGAGGTCGGGACACGCCTGGAGTGGTGGGGGGCGGGTGTCTAGGTTTTTTTTTTTTTTTCGTTTGCGCGCGCGCAGCGCAGAACTTTTGGATACTTTTCCGAACGTTCCCGGGACTGCCTGGGCGGGAGAAGGCGCGAGCGAGGGTGGCCACGCCCGCCGCCCCCCAACTCTGGTTACCTCGCTCCTGCCCCGTGCAAGCTTGCACCGGTTGCAAGGACGCCCGAGGCGTTTCTGCAGAGTCTTTGCAAAGTGCACTTGCACTGAGGCCGGGGGATGCTGTGACCCTGCTCAGGTCTCCAAGGCGCGGAGACCAAGCTGCCAAAGCACGTTTCAGCGGGAAGCTGGGCTCCGCAGGTCAAAAACAGAGGCGTGCAGGCTGCAAACCACCCTGTGGGGTCCTCTAGCCTCCCCCCAAAGAGACACATTCTCTAAGTTCAATAAAGTACATCTTGGTAGCAGCCAACTCGGAAAATGGTTTATTTCTGTCTTAAGAAAATTAAGCATGGGGTTGAAAGCCTGAGGAAAAAAGAAGTCTCTGCGTTTATACGGCCTAATAAATACCTTCAATATAGGGGGCTCCAACAAGCCCAAAATGTCAAAGGTTGGGACTTTTTGTTTTCCGTTTATCCTTTCCTGCACCTATGTTTATTTGCTTACAATATTTCTGTCTACTGGCTCCAGAGAACGCTAATTTGTAGTTCCAGCCTTTTTGCTTCTCACTCCTGGTGTATACAGCTTCTTGCTTTTGAGGGAGCTTCGCTTAGATTGCAGGCACCTGAAACTCAGACTTTAAAATGTCTCTTTTTTCTTTTTTGATGGGGGGGGGGGGTTTGGCGGGCGCAGACATTTACCCAAAATTATTCTACACTTCAAATCTGTGCATTTTACTATATGTAATTATACCTTTAAAAAAAAAAAAAACTGGATCGGCTAACAGCCTTTTCCCAGGGCATTCATCCTGACGGACCACCCTAGCCATGTCGGTCTCCTCTCTGCACCTGCACAGCAAATCCATCCCTAAGTCCTATTGACTGTTCTTCCCCGTGTCCCCCTAAACCAGCTGGTCGTTTGCTGTAAGTCTGTGCAGTAGTTTCCAGCTATTCTCTCCATGTTGTCTTAGTTTTCCAGGATACTCCATGCACACTGTAGGGGCCACTACAGTGGCTTTTCCATGTGAAAAAAGTTAAAGCTACCAGGCTGGGTTTAATGCACTGTGAAAGAGCCTTGCTTTCCACCAGTGTTCACCTTCCAGAGCCTAGGCCCCAAACTCAGGGGATTAATTCTCCAAAAGAGCATGACTACCTCTCTTGGCTTCTCATCAAAATTCTTGTCTAGGGCAACGCTGGCCCCAGATGCTAGAGGTGGGGAGTTCAAACCTAGCCCTGGCCAAAAACTGCAATAATAATCATAATAATTAATAAATAAATAAATAATTCTTGTCTAGTGGCCATCACTTTCAGCAATTTGATGTTTTCAGCACTGAGCTCTGAAGTCCTTTAATCTCCTTTCGAGTTCTAATGCTAAGGCCCCTCTTACAAGCCCATTCCTAGATTTTCCACATTTTGTCTGGATTTTCCTCATTAGTGTTATTTGTTTGAAAAGTATTTCCTAAAGAAGCTTTTAGCGTTACACAATACCTCATAGCCTACCTTAGAGCTAGTGAAGCTCTACTCTTGACAGGTGCTGGGATGCTACCATACATTCCAATCTGGAACCTCTTCAATGATAACTATTATTCTGTTCAGAAATATCTCATTCCTTTTGAGTCTTCCATTAAAACACACATGCCAGGCAGCGCCTATGGCTCAAGGAATAGGGCGCCAGCCCCATATACCAGAGGTGGTGGGTTCAAACCCAGCCCTCACCAAAAAAAAAAAAACAAAAACACACATGCCAATTGTTATTATCCACTATTAATTTTCTTTTTCCATATTTACATAGACTGGAGCTGAATTATCCCCAACACCCAGTTTTCGAGAATGAAATAGATGTAGGAAGAAGCAGCTGTCAAATCGCAAATTACAAGGAAATATATGTTCCTTATTAGCACCCTATCAGTAGTATCTATAAAGGAGGGATTTAAGCCTACAGAAAATTTGGATCTAGATATCCAAGATATTGAAATGTACAATATTGTGATGAAGTTAATAACTTAGCATTTTTTTTTTTATAAAACAGAGAAGCTATAAGAAAAGAGATGATTGAAAATGAACGGGGGTGGCGCCTGTGGCTCAAAGGAGTAGGGCACTGGCCCCATATGCTGGAGGTGGCGGGTTCAAACCCAGCCCCAGCCAAAAAAAAAAAAACTGCAAAAAATAATGAAGACAGGAAGGCCTAAATAATGAACAGAATCATGCTATCATGCTGGGCTTTTTTTTTTTTTTTTTTTTTTTTTGAGACAGAGTCTCACTGTGGCATCACAGCTCATAGCAACCTCAAACTCTTGGACTCAAGTGATTCTCTTGCCTCAGCCTCCCAGGTAGCTGGGACTACAGGCGCCCACCACAATGCCCAGCTATTTTTTGTTGCAGTTGTCATTGTTGTTTAGCTAGCCCAGGCCGGGTTCAAACCCACCAGCCTCCGTGTATGCGGCTGGTGTCATAACCACTGTGCTATGGGCGCAGCACATATTTTGAGTTGTCTGGTCCAATTGTCTCCTTTCTTCCCTCTCTACTTTCTAGAAACCAAAGCCATAAAGATACTGATGTATATCTGAATTTATTTACTTAGAAATACGTCCATACTAATGAGTGTGAGGGAGGACAGTTCTAAAACTTGTAAGAGTTAGGCAAAGACTTCCTAGATAAGACACCAAACATACAAGCAATAAAAGGGAAAAAAAATGATAAATTAGACCTTCAAAACTTTTGCGCATCAAAAGACACCACTAGGAAAATGAAAAGACAAGCCATAGACTGGAAGTTGTATATCTGATAAAGGGCAGGCATTCAGAATATATAAAGAACTCTTTAATAATAAGAGGACAAATAGCCCCATTGAAAAATGGTAGCAAAGGGTGGCGCCTGTGGCTCAGTGAGTAGGGCACCGGCCCCATATACGGAGGGTGGCGGGTTCAGGCCCAGCCAGAGCTGAACTGCAACCAAAAAATAGCCAGGCGTTGTGGCAGGCACCTGTAGTCCCAACTGCTCAGAGGCTGAGGCAGGAGAATCGCAGAAGCCCAGGAGCTAGAGGTTGCTGTGAGTCCTGTGACATCATGGCACTCTAGCCAAAGGCGGTAAAGTGAGACTCTGTCTCTACAAAAAAAAAAAAAAGAAAAATGGTAGCAAATCATGTTGGTTCACATCTGTAATCCCAGCACTTTGGGAGTCCCTGGTAGGAGGATCACTTGAGGCCGGGAGTTTGAGACTAACCCAAGCAACATAGCAAGACCCCATCTCTAATGTTTTTAAAGTGAAAAAAATGATTCAAATAGACATTTCACCGAAGAAAATATTCAAAGGGCTGACAAGCACATGGAAAGATGCTCAGTATCACTAGTCATTAAGGAAATACAAATCAAAACCATAATGAGGTATTGTACCACACTCATTAGAACAGCTATAATCAAAAAGATAAATGAGAGCAAGTGTTTGCTAGGATGTGGAGAAACTAGAACTCTCGTATATTGCTGGTGGGAATGTAAAATTGTACAGCCAGTTTGGAAAACTTAACCACATAACACAATATTTCCACACCTAGACATCTACCTCAGAGAAATAAAAATATATGTCCATGTAAAGACTTACACATAGTGCTCGCTTCGGCAGCACATATACTAAAATTGGAACGATACAGAGAAGATTAGCATGGCCCCTGCGCAAGGATGACAGGCAAATTCGTGAAGCGTTCCATATTTTTTTTTTAATTTTTTTTTTTTTTGTAGAGACAGTCTCGCTTTATGGCCCTCGGTAGAGTGCTATGGCATCACAGCTCACAGCAACCTCCAACTCCTGGGCTTACGCGATTCTCTTGCCTCAGCCTCCCAAGTAGCTGGGACTACAGGCACCCGCCACAACGCCCGGCTATTTTTTGGTTGCAGTTCAGCCGGGGCCAGGTTTGAACCCGCCACCCTCGGCATATGGGGCCGGCGCCTTACCGACTGAGCCACAGGTGCTGCCCAGAGTTCCATATTTAAAAAAAAAGACTTATACATAAAAATTCCTGGCAGAATTATTCACTTGAAACAATCCAAATGTCCATCAGTGGGTGAATGAATACATAAACGTGGCATGTCCATATAATAGCATATTACTCTGCCATAAGAGGGAGAAAGCACTGACACATGCTACAGCATGGATGACATTATGCTACGTAAAAGAAGCCAAATTCAACTAGCCGGGTGTTCTGGTGGGTGCCTGTAGTCCCAGCTACTGGGGAGGCTGAAGCAAGAGGATCACTTGAATCCAGGAGTTTGAGGTTGCTATGAGCTATGAGGCCACAGCACTCTGGCTGGGGGCCACAGAGTGAGAGACTCTGTCTGAAATAAATAAAGCCAGATTCAAAAGACCACCTATTGTATGATTCCACTTATATGGAATGTCCAGAGCAAATCAATATAGAAACAAAGTCGATTAGCAGTTACCAGAGACTAGTGGTGTGAACTGGGAGTAAGTGCCAGTGGGTATAAAAGATCTTTTGAGAGGGTGATGAAATGATCTAAAATTGGTTTGTAATGATAAGTACAAAACTCTGTAAATTTACTACAATTATCTATATGGTTAAAACAAGTGAATTTTTATGGTATATAAATTATACCTCAATGAAACTGTTTAAAACTTTGAATTAAAAGACAGAAATCTAGCTGTGATGCACCATATGGTTCCGCTGTTGAAATAGCAACTAGTACATGTTCATATCTGTTTGAGTAGGTTATTTAAATTTCCTTGTGTGATAGGATTTTGGATGATACTCTCCTTCTACTGGGTTTCTTATCTGCTTTTTTTATTTTTTTAACATTTAGCAGGCATTACTTTCACTATTGGAGAAAAACGAATACATTATTTTATTGGTCAGGCAGTGTGGTATGTATATTAATTAAATGCTTAGCTTTGAATCCCAGCTGTGTGACCTTAGGCAAGTTACTTAAGCCTATGTGACTCAGTCTCTCTGAGCAGTGGTCTCCAACCCTTTTAGCACCAGGGACGGGTTTCATGGAAGACAATTTTGCCATGGATGGGGGGAGGGTGAGAGGATTTGAAAGGAGACAGAACTCAGGTAGTGACGTGAACAACTGGGAGCAGTCATAAATACAGATGAGGCTTCACTTGCACGCACTCACCGCCTACTGTGTGGCACAGCTCCTAACAGGCCAGGGACTGGGGTCCACAGTCTCTGAGGGTGAAAAGGAGGGAAATAATAACACCTACCTCAAAGTGTTGCTAGGCAGACTAAATTAGTTAATACTTGGGAAGTACTTAGAAAAGTATCTGACACAGTATTATTATGTCTATTGTTGTTATGAGTATTATTTCCATATTGGAAAGAAGAGCAGAGAGAAAGCAGGGGACTTAGACATATATACCTCCCACATGTTGGGAGGACCTGCGGGGAGAAGCTGTATTAGAAGGCACCGATGATAAATTCCATCTACTTTTCATGTTGTCCCTGGAAAGCTGTTTTTCCCCTAGGTCTTGGAGCATGTCAGAGAATTCAAGGGAAAGTTCTCTGTGTTGCCTCTGACCAAGTACATGACTCACTATTTGAGTCAAAATATTCAGCTCCTTATGTCAAATGTGCTGCTGTGAGTCAACCAGCCTGAACGGATGGCGAGGTGTACAGCTGTACATGATCAATGCCCCCGGGACGGGGATGTGCGGTGAGGACAAGGGACACACGGGACTGGTAGGGCCTGAGGGACTTAATGAAGGAAGAGTGTATGTGAGATGGAATACTGAACTGTCCTGAAGTTGCACGGGATCTGAGTAGACGGAAAGGAGAAAACAAGACATTCTAAGTTGTGGGAAGAACTCGTGGAAGGCTGGGTGTTGGGAGTGAGCCTGCGGGTTGGGGGAGAGGGCACACACATGCCAGTCTGGAACAGAGGAGGCAAACCGGAGCCCAGCGGGAGATAAGGTTGGGAAGATAGCATGGCACCTTGCCTGCCAGTGAGGAATTTGGCTTCTATCCTATAGGCACATGGAGAGAGAAGGATGGAGGCTTTTGTCCTTGAGGTATTTGAGGAATGAAAATGTGAGTTCTGCCAATCACTGGGTGATTAGAACACACCATGTAGCATCTTTGAGCCTTCCTCCTTATATGGGGACAACACTGTTATAGGGATTTGAGATATTTATAAAGTGCCCAGAAAGATGCCTACCACAAAGAAAAAGCTCGATCACTGTTGGTAACTGATGCTGACTGTAGTTTGGATTGGAGGAATAAGAGGAATTCAAAAGCAGATAATACTAGCAAGGACCTAATTCTTTAAGAAGATGGTTCTGCCTGAGGTTGCAGCAATGAAACCTGATTACCCAGCCACCTTCCTTTATGCACTGAAGTTCCATACACTCAGAGGACAGCAGTAGAATCCTGTATATTGTGGCAAATAGAAATACAGATCTTGAGGTCAGGCTGCTTATGCTGGAGTTCCAACTTTGACACTTATCACACTTACCAGCTCCGTATCTGTGAGCAAGTCACTTACCCTCTTCTTGCCTCCCTTTCCAATTCCTCTGAAATGAGAAGTAATCTGGGAATTATTGTGAAGATATAATGGTTGATGTCTTTAAAGGGCTTAAAACAATGTCTGCAAGAGAATAAGGATCATCCATGTATAAGCCACTACTGTTTTAGAATTCTGTAAAAGGAATTTTGAAACCCAGATGGAAGATGAGAGGAGCTAGGAGGAAAGTTTTAGGATCTGAGCAGGTTGCTAGTTCTTCTCAAGTGTTCCCAATAAGTTCAGTAATTAGGAGCTCAACTTGGAACCTGGAAGTAAATGACAAAGCCTCTAGGTACCGCAAACACATGTCACAAAGCACATCATCCTCATTTCATATTAGCTGAGCCTCAGAAGCTAGTCTCAGGCTTTTAGTGAGACAAAGGTTACAATACGATGGCACATCATGAACACCACACTGCAGGCTAGCAAAGGGAGCTGGGGAGAGGAAAAAGCACAGCCATAAAAGCAGGGAAGCCTAGTCTGTGATACTCAAGGCAAGGGCCATCATTAATTCGTGAGACTGTACAGGTTAGGTACAACGGCTCAAGCCTATATTCTTAGTGCTCTGGGAGGCCACGGTGGGTGGATTCCTTCAGCTCAGGAGTTCCAGACCAGACTAAGCAAGAGCAAGACCCCATCTCTACTAAAAATAGAAAAAACTAGCCAGGTGTTGTGGTGGTTGCCTGTAGTTTCAGCTACTCTGGAAGCTAAGGCAAGAAGACTGCTCAAGCCCAAGAGTTTAAGGTTACTGTGAGCTATGATGCCATGGCTGTCCAGGGCAACAGAGTGAGACTCTGTCTCAAAAAAAAAAAAAAAATTATTTGTGCTTTAGGAAGCTGAAGCAGGAGGATCACTTGAGGCCAGGAGTTCATAACCAGCCTGGGCAACATAGTGAGACCTCCTCTCTACAAAAAACTTAAAAATTAGCTAGGTATGGTGGGACAGCTCTATAAGCCTAGCTACAGAGAGAGGTGGCTGAGGTAGGAGGATCACTCAAGCACAGGAATTCAAGGCTGGAGTGAGCTGTGATGGTGCCACTGCACTCTCACCTGGGAAACAGAGCATCATCTCTTTAAAAAAATTATTTTACAGGGCGGTGCCTGTGGCTCAGTGTGTAGGACGCCGGCCCCATATACCAAGGGTGGCAGGTTCGACCCGGCCCTGGCCAAACTGCAACAAAAAAATATTCAGGCGTGTGGCAGGCACCTGTAGTCTCAGTTACTCCAGAGGCTGAGGCAAGAGAATCACCTAGGCCCATGAGTTGGAGGTTGCTGTGAGCTGTGTGACACCCTGACACTCACCAAAGGCGATAAAGTGAGACTCTGTCTCTACAAAAAAAAAAAAAAAATTATTTTACAAAGATGAATTTAAGAGGGAAAAGTAAATATATTTACTGTTTGATAGTTGCGAGGAACAAACAGATGTCAAATTGCTATATTTTATTTTAACGTGCAAATACTTTATTTTAACTGACCATTTGAAAATAAAGGAGTTTGATATTTTAATTTTAATAATCCACCTAAAATTACTGATTATGTATTTTCTTATACAATTAATGGTTTAATAAATTGAGACTATCTTGAAAGTTTTCCTGTGCCTTCTGTTGTAAGAGTTTTAAAAGAACAGAGGAAACGGTGAAAACAAATCCTGATATAAAATTTCATTTAAGAGTTTCAAGATGAATTAGAAGTTAAAATGTATATCACCAAAAGTACTCATATATATCCCCTATTGGGTTCAATAGCCACTATCTTGCTGATTCCTCAGCCTGTTAACAAAATAAAAACAAGACATACAGACCATCAGAGCTGATGCTGCTAGGATAAATAACAATGTAAGTGTACCTGTATTTTTATCATAGGCCACTTACATAGAATAGAGGGTTGGGAATAGTAAAATAAATATTTTGTGACTGATTCGAAGTTTAAAAATTGAAACCTTAAGTAAACATGAACATATCAGCTATTATGTATTTTATCAAGCCATTTTTTTTTTTTTCAAAGAAAGCCTCCTCAGGTTTCCACTTTCCCAGCCAAAGAGAGAAAACTATACTGAGTTTCAGAGGCACCGCATAAAAACAAAAACTCACCTAGTTATAGAAGAAAGAATGATCAACCTCAAAGCAAAAGAATGAGGATGGGTAGGTTATTTGATGCCAAGAATTAGAATAATCAAAATCACTAGTAATTATTGACAAATATTGTTTAAAAACCATTTGCAACTAAAAAAAGACCCCCAATTATAGTCCAAGAATATGGGGAAAGGGGATAGGGAGGTGAGGGGGAGCAGGGGTGGAGGGAAGGTAATCAGTGGGACCACACCTATGGTGCATCTTACAAGGGTACATGTGAAATTTACTAAATGTAGAACATAAATGTCTTAACACAATAACTAAGAAAATGCTGCGAAGGCTATGTTAACCAGTTTGATGAAAATATTTCAAATTGTATATAAAACCAGCACATTGTGCCCCATGATTGCATTAATGTACACAGCTATGATTTAATAACCAGAAAAAAACCCGAATCGATTATACAGAGGGTGCCATAAACATGTATGCACATTTTAAGAAAGTGAAAAACTGCACAGCTACTCTGGAGGCTGGGGCAAGAGAATAGCCAAAGCCCAAGAGCTGGAAGTTGCTGTGAGCTGTGACTCCGAGGGCGTAAAAGCGAGACTCTGTCTCTAAAAAAAGAAAGAAAGAAAGTAAAAAAAGTATTAAAATTGTAATATTCAAATCACCACTTACTTCTACAATTACAAGAGGTGCTCAAACATGACTTGTATTCATTTTTTGTTACCCATATATATTGACTATTACAATTTTAATACAGCTTTTTCCTTTGTTAAAATGTATGTACGTTTTGGGGCACCGTCTGTATTTGCTTATGTAATTCTATACTACTATCGATAAAGTTGATTATGTGATCATTATCACCACTGTCTGCTGTGATTGGAAGGGTCAAAAAACACCTTTAGCCAAACATCGCCTCAGGCACATGGATAAAAAGCATGTTCCTGGCCCTTGGAAAACAAATGAACTATCTAGCAATAGAAAAAAACAAATAGGAAACAACTCAGTTCTAGAGGTGCTGAGAGTTAGTGCAGGATTCATTGCCGACGGCGATGTTAAACACTGAGTTTACAGGAGAATCTGGAGGGACGCAGCAGGGCGAGAGGCTTCCTGGAAGCAGCAAGCTCCCGGGAAAGCAGCATGTGGATTAATGAGCCCTATCAAAAAAGAGTGGAATACTAACAGAAATTAGAACGAGAGCCTCCAAACACGGACTGGATCTCCCTGTGGGGACACACATGATTGATATTTCCATCCCTGGTGTGCTCAGCTTCCCATCCTCCAACACTCTCAGCTGCCTTACACTGTCCTTAGGTGAATTATTCCTCGTACTTAGACTCAGGAGGAAGACATAGCCTTCCTATTTTTTTTCCCTCCGGGAGCCTTACTGAAACAAGGCCAGAATATTTTTTATTTTTTTTATTTTTTTATTGTTGCAGTTTAGCCGGAGTTGGGTCTGCCACCACCCTCGGTATATGGGGCCAGCATCCTACTCACTGAGCCACAGGCACCACCCAATACTTATTACTATTTACAAATACTATCGAAAGCTGGAAACAAAGGAAATAATCGCAGAGTGCAAGGAATCGATACACTCTGGTCTGCAAGGCGTAACCTCCCAGTTCTCTTCCTGGGAGGCCCAAGAAGCGGCCTAAATAGGGCTCCCCCGGCCCGGGCCAGGTGGGCGGGTGGCAGGGCCATCTGGACTCTCCAGTGGGCTAGCTCCACGTGACCGGTGCCGCCTTCTTTCTGCTCCTGCGCGGAAAATGTCCAATGATTGGCAGGCAGGGTCTGTGTCTTATCACCCACACAGCAAGGCCAAAGGGATCTCCTCGGGGGAATTAAAAGTTAACTCTTACGGAGGGTGAGTAATGAGGGGAACAGATGGGGGTGGGGTAGGGAGGGTGGTGCGCAGGCACAGAGGTGTTGGGGTTGGGAGTGGAGAGTGAGATTTATACCTTTACACCTAGAGACTACTACAGTAAAATCTTTGACTTACGGGGGTCAGATACATAAATACATAGGACATACTAAAAATCAAAGAAAGTATTCCTTGTTTATCTGGAATTCAAATTTATCTGGGAGCCCTGCACGGTGGCTCACACCTGTAATCCTGCACTCCGGGAGGCCACGGAGGGGTGGATGGCCTGAGCTCAGGAGTTCCAGGCCAGCCTGAAGGAGAGCCAGACCCGTTTCTACTAAAAATAGAAAACGTAGCGGGGCTTGGTGGTGTATGTCCGTAGTCCCAGCTACTTGGGAGGCTGAGACAAGAGGATCACTAGAGCCCATGAGTTTGAGAGCTGAAGCCTCAGCTCTCTCCCAAGGGTAACTGAGTGAGATTCTGTCCTAAAGAAAAAAAAGTGAAATTCCTCCCACCACTCTTCCCAGTCACCCAGCTCCTGTAGGAGTTATGTTTTCGGAAATGTTTTGTGTATGCCTACGCAAGCAGATCCATAGGTACTGTGTTTTCTCTCCACTCTCCCCCTACGTGGAATTTTTAGTACAGTATACAGGCTGTTTTGCAAATGGCTCATGTTCACTGTATATTGAGATTATTCTGTTTTACAGCTGAATCAACTATATGGATGTTGCACTTTAACCCCTACTCTACATCGGTCATGTAGGTCTTATTCCTCCTTCGCTCTTAGAAATAGTGCTGCAGTGAGGAAAGTATGGAGTTGAAGTAAAATGATTTTAAAACACAGTGATCTGCAGGTGCAGTGGCTCACACCTGTAATCCTAGAATTTGGGGAGGCTGAGGCCGGTGGATAGCCAGGCAGTAGCGGGCGCCTGTAGTCCCAGCTACTTGGGAGGCTAAGACCAGAGGATCATTTGAGCCCAAGAATTTGAGGTTGCTGTGAGCTTTGACACCATGGCACTCTACCGAGGGCGACAGAGTGAGACTCCATCTCAAAACAAAAAACAATAAATAAATGAAGCACAGTGATCACCACTTTTTAAAATTATCTGGAAGTCTCAACCCACCTGTGGATGTGAAATATCATCCACCATTGTCAGAATCTGCTGATTTCAGAGGTGGCCCAGGCTAGTGGGGGGAAAAAAAGATAGTGGCTTTTGAAGCAGACAAACCTGAGTTCTGCACCATTTCTGCTGCTTCTGACTGGCATTCCTTTGGAAGAGCTATTGAATTCCTCTTCAGTTTTCCACATCTGAATTGGGATGGTCATGCTCCTAGGCTATGAAGATTAGATTAAATGCAGTAATGAACAGGAAGAGGTATGTGGTACATGGGAGGGAATTAACATCACCTTCATCTCATTGTGCTGCTGTGTTGGAGCCTCAGAATTCCCTCATTCTTCTCCCTGCCCCTTTTTTCCATTTATCTTGAGAAGAACAGCTGAATGATTTGGAGGGCTATGGCGTGGATGAACCTTGAGGACACTATGCCAAGCGAAAAAAGCCAGTTGCAAAGGACCACATATTGTATGATTCCACTAATTTGAAATGTGCAGAAAAGGCAAATCTATAGATTGATAGTTTCCTAGAGCTGCGGGGTTCGGGGAATAGGGAGAGTGACTGTTAATTAGTACAGGGTTTCTTTCAGGGTTGATGAAAATGTTTTAAAATTGATAAGATTTTAGTACACTAAAGCCCATAGGATTGTATACTCCTATGTATATGGAGTACATTTATATGGGTACATTTTACAACATGTGAATTAAACTTCAATAAAGTTAATATAAAAATGCACTGGCAGGAAGGTGAGCTAGAGGAGCAAAAAGGGTGGAAGGTCTGAGAAGCCGCAGACAAGCACACAAGTATTTTGGCACACAAAATACACAAGGTGCAGGTCTGGGGCAGCACATGGCATCGGAGGGCCTGAACTTCATCCTGGCTTAGCCTCCAGCTGGCTTTGTGACCTTGGAAAAGCCCCTTCACCTCTCTGTGCTTTGTTTGCCTCATTAAAAAATGAAACGAAATGAAGTTAAAATAAGGAGGTGCAACTTGGTAACCTGGGGTCTCTCTCCTGAGTGAAAGTCTACATTTTGCCTCCTGCCTCAGGGTGGGGGAGGAGAAGAAAGGGGAAGCCTGAGATAGGAGCAGAGCAAGATACTCGCTGAGCCTTCCCCTCCTCTCTCTGCCCTGCCTGCACCCTGCCCTCCCCTTGAACCCTGAGCCTGTCTTCTGCTTCCCCCAACCCTGGAAGTCTTTGCATGCAGAGGAGAGTGTGAAGGTTGGGTCAGGTGAGGGTCATTGAGGAGGCCCGCACTCAGATATCCTTCCATTTTCTAGTAGAGATTACAGACCTTGGGAAGGAAGCAATGTGGAAAAACGAAGAGCCAAGGCAGATTGTCCAGGCAGAGAGGAGGCCCTCCATCTGCTTAGAAGGATAGCGTTTCCATCATCAAGGCTGGTTAAGCAGCATTCCTTAATATATGGTAGTCAGCTATAATCAAGTATGTGCATTTAAATTTTTTATTATGGTAAAATATACATAACAATTTCCACTTTAACCATTTTTAAGTGTTCAATTCAGTAGCATTAAATACATTCACATGGTTGTACAACCATCACCAGCACCACCCTCTTTTTTTGGATTTTTTATAATGAAGTTTCACACACGCTACGTGCAAAGATTCTAAGTGTTCACCTCCATGAGTTTTTACATTTGTATGTGCCCATGTACCTGCCACCGAGATTATAATATAGAACATTTATAGCACTTCAGAAGGTTCCTTCTCATCAATTATATTTTGCTTTTTCTAAATATAGATCTTTGCTTAGGGGAAAAACAAAAAACAAAACATGATTCTTTTGCAAGCAAGTTAGGTGGTTTTGCAAATTGCACAGTCAGTATCTCAATGTTTCATTCCTAAAGGTCCCAGCCCCAGTGTACTTGGGCAGGAAGACACTGTGCTAGCACAGTGAACACTTTGCTCTGTAGATCAGCTCTCCTCCAGCCGATGGAATACCCCTGTTGCACATCCCAGGGACAGTTCTCAGTTGAAAAATTCTCATTGGAATGTGCTCTAAATTCTCACTGCAGATTGGACCAGGGGGGACAGCCCTTCTGCTAAACGACATGCAGAAGACATATTCATACTCCCTGCCAGCTAATTTGCTCCCGTCAATGACGTCAAAATATTTTCTGCTTCTGTAGCTAGATTCAAAATGACACGTTAGCCTGCTTTCTCATTCTGTAGAGGAAGCTGAAAGCTAAAAAAGGATAGCATTAGCCTGTGATTTTGTTTTTCTTTTCAGTGTTAAAGTCTGGACTGGTTGGGGGTAAAGGCAGAAGCATAGTAGAAGCGTAGGATTTGGCTCTGTGCACATAGCTCAGTGAGGAGGGAGCCAGCCACATACACTGAAGCTGGCGGGTTCTAGCCCAGCCTGGGCCGCTGAACAACAATGACAGCTGCAACCAAAAAATATTCGGGCGTTGTGGCAGGCACCTGTAGTCCCAGCAACTTGGGAGGCTGAGGCAAGAGAATCGCTTAAGCTCAGGAGTTTGAGGTTGCTGTGGCACTCTACCGAGGGCGACGTAATGAAACTCTGTCTCAAAAAAAAAAAAAGTAGGATTCATTAGACTAAGAAAGAAGCTGATAGGAAACTAGGAAAATATATAATGAAAGACACCTAAAGAAGGAAAAATTGGAGAAGGATTATATCAACACCAGAGAAAGATTATAGTTCAATTCAAATCCAGAAGAAGCCAAAAAAAAAAGACTCTATGTATCTTCAACTCCAAGTTTCCTACCTGGACATCAGCTCTTAGCATTTCCTACCTTCCCCAGATGCCCAGTGAAAGCCGGTGTGCTTTACTCACCCCTGTCTCCTTAGCGCCTAACACAAGTGCCTGGCACGTGGTGAACAGTTAAGAAGCAGGAAGCAAAGCACGGAGGAACCAGCTAGAAGGATTGGAGAAAATGTCCAAACCAGGAGAGAATAGGAGGCAAGGCGGTCCCTAGGGAGTGACTCTGGTCACCTGTTCAGAGTGATAATGGCGCTTTCAGGCATAGGTATCAAAGAAGGAAATAACCTTAGGGTAAATTTGTTTTTTAAGTAAGACAAATAAACACTTGGAATGGGGCAGAATTAGGTAATAAAAGTGAAAAACCTTTTCGGTAATTGTATAGGAATTAGGCAAAATACAGTAGCATCTAAACATTGAAGACAGGGAAAATACAGAATAAATTGGGATTTTTAATTCTTAGCTTTATTAGCAGAGTGGAGAATAAATGTAATCATGCGCACACGTGCTGACTTTATTTGGCAAATCAAAACCATCGAGACTTGAGGCAGGAGGCTTTCAAAGTGAATTCTGTGGACTTTCTGACAACAGCAAAATGCACATAGTTTTATTTTCCTAACGATTCTGATATTTAGAATTTTTTGAGCTTTTCTGTGTGGCTTAATACGTGATCAGTTTGGGAATGGCTATTTTAAAAGACTGTTGTCTCTGTTAGATTCAATTTTATTTATAGAGTGATATAAATGGTCAGGTTCATTATGTTTTCAGATATTCCATATCTTTACTTTATACTTAGTTGATTTTTTGATTTCTGAAACAGGAGTGTATAAGTGTCCCCACAAACACATATCTGTTAATTTCATCTCTTGCATTAACTGGGTTTCACCCTTTATGATTTGAAGTCTTGCTATTGGGGGCATAAATATTCATGAATCATATATTTCATCAGTGGACTGTACTTTTTATGGAGAGTGAAATGTCTTTTGTCACTTTTAATGATTTTTCTTTGAATTGTATTTTGTCTACATCAATGTTTTATACTTGATTTTGTTTTTTCCATTTTCCACATACCAGGCTTCATTTGTATTTTACAATGCAAATTGAACCATCATCAATAAAAAATATGGAACTTTTAAATTTGTTTTAATTGTGTAAAAAATCCCAAGCAGGTGGTGCCTGTGGCTCAAAGAGGTAGGTCGCCGGCCCCATATGCCGGAGGTGGTAGGTTTGAACCCAGCCCTGGCCAAAAACTGCAAAAAAAAAACATCCCAAGCAAAACTACACAGGTTAACAGCACAATTTTCTTTCTTTCTTTTTTTTTTTTTTTAAGAGACCAGGTCTCTCTCTGTTGCCCATGCTGGAGTTCAATAGCATGATCACAGCTCACTGCAACCTCAAATTCCTGGCCTTACCTGATCCCCCTGCCTCAGCTTCCCAAGAAGCTGAGACTATAGGTTTGTGCCATCATATCAAGGTAAATTTTTTGGCTTTTGTACAGATAGAGGTCTTGCTGTGTTGACCAAGCTGATCTCAAACACCTGGCCTCCTGCTTTAACCTCCCAAAGTGCTGAGATTATAGGCATGAGTCACCATATTCAGCCTAATGGGGGCAGTTTTTAAAAATAAGTTTATTAAGTTATAATTTATAAATCATAAAATTCACCCATTTCAATGACTTTTGAATGATAGTTAGTGAACCTACAAGTTGTGCAAGCATTCCTCCACTCCAGTCTTAGGACATTTTCATCCTCCCACACAAATCCCTTATATCCATTTACAGTCACTGATCATTTCTACCACCATCCCAAGGCAGCCATTAATCGATTTTCTGCCTCCATAGATTTGTCTTTCGTGGACATTTCATAAAAATGGAATTATACAACATGTACTCTTGAACCTGCTTTCTTTCACTTAAAGTAATGGTTTTGTGGTTCCTCCGTACAATATAAAATACCACCTTTTGTTTATTTATTAACCAGTTGGCTGACATTTGGATTGTTTCTACTTTTTGAGTGTTGCAAATGAGACCACAAACATTCACCTGCAACTCTTTGTAAAGGCATGTGTTTTCATTTCTCTTGGATGGATACCTAGGAGTGGCTAGGTTATACAGTTATTTATGTTTAACTTCTTAGGAAATTGCCAAATTGTCTTCCAAAATTGCTATGCCATTTTTGTAGAGACCTTATCTCTACAATGCATGAAGGGTCTGGCTTCTCAGTCTACATCCTCCACAACACTTATTATTGCCTTTATTTTTATTATAGGGATCCTAGTGAGTGTAAAGTGTATCTCATTGTGCCTTTAACATTTCCCTAGTGACTAATGATGTTGAACTTCTTTTATATAGTATTATTTCTATACTTTTTTGGTAAAATATCTGTTGAAATAATTTGCTCTTGGCTCAGCGCCTGTACCTCAAGCAGCTAGGGCGCCAGCCATATACACCAGAGCTGGTGGATTCGAACCCAGCCCAGGCCTGCTAAATAAATAACAAAAATAGCCAGGTGTTGTGGCTGGTGCCTGTAGTCCTAGCTACTTGGGAGGCTGAGGCAAGAGAATCGCTTGAGTCCAAGAGTTGAAGGTTGCTATGAGCTGTGATGCCACAGTGAGACTCTGTCTCAAAAAAGAAAAAAAAAAGAAAGAAAGAATTTGCTCTTATTATTGAGCTGTAAGAGTTCTTATTCTGAACACAAGTTCTTGATCAGACAATTGATTTGCAAATATTTTCTCCCTGTCTGTGGTTTGTCTTTTCATTTTCTTGATATCTTTGGAAATGTAAAAGTGTTTAATTTTGATCAAGTCTAATTTATCCATTTTTTTCCTGTTATTTATTGTGTTTTGGGGTGTCATAGCTAAGAACTCTTTGCTTAACCCAAGGGAAGCCCTAGTTTTGCCAGGCGCAACCATGCTTATGTATTGATGTTGTTTTAGAACTAGCTTTCTGAATGCTTTTTGAAATAATACTTGAGGGCCTATCTGATGAGAAATAATTTAGAGCTTAATAATCAGTTTATCATGAAAATAATAACAACTAACATTTATTGAACTGGCACTCGGCTGAACTCTTTCATATTTTCTTTTTGAGACAGGGTCTGCCTCTGTTGCCCAGGCTAGAGTACAGTGGTACAATCATAGCAGGCTGCAACCTTCCACCCTCAAGTGATCTCCCACTTTAGCCTCCAAGGTAGCAGAGACTGTAGGCACACATCACCACGTTTGGTTAATTTTTCTACTTTTTGTAGAGATAAGGTCTTGCTGTGTTGCTCAGGCTGGTCTCAAAATCCTGGCTTCAAGCAGTCATCCCACCTCAGCCTCCCAAAGTGATAAGATTATAGGCATAAGTCACCATGCCATGCCCAGCCTAAACTCTTTAAATGAATGAATCTCAATTATCTCCCCCAACCTGTGAAGTGATCACTGTTGTTATCATAGTGTTAAAGATAAATTGAGGCACAAAAGCCAAACAAAGTAGTGAAGTATGAGCTATAACCCAGGCTCTGGATTGAGAGCCCATGTTCAATCTCTCTGATAGACTCACTCCATTGTGGGTAATACTTGAGCATCTGGATCCAGAATTCTATGAGCCTCATCTGATCGCCCAAGTACAAGCCTCTTGATTCTGAGCTATACTTGCTGGAAGCTAGTTGTGGGATCGGCAAGTCCTAAGTAATTTTTAGGGGCATAGAAAAGCTTTTACCCCTGCCTGTTCTACCTCGTTATTAAGTTTGTGTTTTCAAGGCTCCAACAGTTCCAAGCTAAAATAAAAGCAATGCAAGGATTCCGGCCCAAACTAATGGGAACTTTGACCAAGTGGCCAGAAACTTCCCACTGAAATCCCTTTAGAGTAGGGAACCTGAGGAGGGTCCCTGATAGGTAGGCCAGTGCCCCATTTTTATAGCAGGAAGTAGCTAAGAAACATCATCCAACATTTTCCCTTCAAGACTTCAGGACCGTATCTCTAAGAACACTAAGAAAGGAGGTTGGGACGTGGGGTGCGGGAGGAAAACGTGACTGCTAACGAGGAAGTCGGGAGGGCCTGTAAGAATGTGGGTATGAAGTTACCTAGGCAACCAACGACCAATAGAAAGAAACTATCAATGACCAATAGAAAAGGGCGATACTGCCCAGCGGCTCAGAGGGGCCAATGAAAGACTGGCAGCCAATTTCAAATGGAGGGAGTATTTAACCCCTGCGGGCCTTTGCATCTCTGTCTCTCACCTTTTCTCCCGCGTGAGAGCCACCTGCTTCCAACTCTCTTTGGAAGTGCTCTAAACTTTCTCTTTGTGCTTCTTAAGTAAAATTGCACTTTGTTACACAGAAAATAAAAAAGAAAGAAAAGCTCTTATCTATAAAAATTTTTACCAGCTGCTCGGGAGGCTGAGGCAGGAGAATAGCAGAAGCCCAAGAGCTGAAGGTTGCTGTGAGTCCTGTGACGTCCTGGCACTCTACCGAGGGGGGTAAAGTGAGACTCTGTCTCTACAAAAAAAAAAAAAAAATTTTTTTTTCATTAACTCTCTATGACTGTGGTCCCCAACCCCAGGTCACAGACGAGTGTCAGTCTGCGGCCTGTTAGGAACTGGGCCACCCATTAGGGGATGAGCACCAGGCGGAGTGACGCTTCATCTGTGTTCATAGCTGCTCTTCGTCGTTTCTATCACCGTCTGAGCTGCGCCTCCGGTCAGGTAATTCTCCGCTTTGAATTCTCATAGGAGCACTGAACTGTAAATCACACATGCAAAGGATCCAGGTTGCGAGCTCCTTATGAGAACCGAATGCCTGATGATCTGGGGTGGAGATGGAGTGGGCTTGATTAAAACCATTCCCCTCCCCTGACGCCCCTCCCCCTCCTGGTTCATGGAAAAATTATCTTCCGCAAAACTGGACCCTAGTGCCAAAAATGTTGGGGGACTGCTGCTGTACATGTATAGGACATGAAGTTTCTACTTTTGAGAGTCATGTGTTTTGGGATGAAGCATTAGCTCTGCAAAGTCTTGAGGAAGTTCATGTCAGCATAAGGTTTCATTGGACATGAATGTGTTCCTTGTCTTTCTAAATGGCAGGAATCATGTTTTTAGGGGCATACATTTTGAAATTTGGGCTTCTGGGTTCACAGTCTGTAGAGCTTTATCTGTGGGAAGGGCAACCTGGGTTGTGGGTATATTATTCCAGAAATGTTTTTCATTTATATCTGCCAGCTACCCACAAGGGTATTAGAACCTTAGCCTAGAACCACCTTTTGATGTTAATATCCCTGCATAGGGGACCCCATAACATGACTACAACCCCAAAACTTCCAACCCCAAAACTCTGTAAGGACAGGTTTGTGGTTACAAATTCTCATGGCAGATGTCTTCCCGATGTCCTGTCCTAGGCAGACAAGCTTCCTTTTCATCTTTCTTGGCCAATAGGTGTGATTTTCTAGTCCACTTTTTGAATTAGCACATATCCCTTTGAAAACCCCAGCTTTGTGTTGGTAATCAATTCTAACTCAGTTTTTTAGAAGTCTATACTTAGGTCAATACGTAATACTTAAGCATTGTCTTACTGGCCCTGTGAGGCCCTTAAACACAAATCCCTTGTCACTCAAACAGGTGCAGCTCACAAGAGGGAACCCAAGGTACCATTTTATTACCCTCAGATTTTTAGCTGTGTCTTTGGTTTTTGACCTCCAAGGGTTTCCCTTATTTTCAACTATAATATTTTAGCTATATAAATTTTCCATTTTGTTATGGAAAGTTGTTCAACATATTCTGCTATTTTTTTGGAAATGGAAATCAACCAAAACCACATGTTTATAAGTCTTAAGGTAACCAAGCAATCAATGGGCTCGTTGCCTAATGCACTTAGAACCCAATACCATGGCACCAGCTATTGAGAAAAGAGGAAGCTTTATTGTGAGTAGACTGTCAAGGAGACAGAGAAAATGCTCAGATCTGATTTTCCAAGGTGAGGGCTGGGTTCAGTTTTATAAGCATAGGGCTTGCTTTATGAGGCATGATCTGATTGGATCTTGCAAGGAGGTGAGGCTGAGAGGCATGATCTGAATGGATCCTGCTGAGGAGTGATGCCAGGGATCAATCTGATTGGATCCTGGATACTGCTAAGCAGTATGTGTGCTTCTTAATTCAGTCCCTGCTCCTGGGTTTAGCACTTAGGTTCCACCTATGGTTGCACACTCAGTTCATCTGGGCATGTTTGGGTTACTTGACCTTCAACCTGGGGGTCTGTGCAACTGAAAAACAACTCACAAATGCGTTACATAAAAGGCTCACCATCTTGGTCTGATGTGGTTACATTTGCATTTTCTTGAACCTGCAACATCACATTGTACACAGATCGATCACTTATTTGTAAATAACGATTGAACGAATGTCCATGATATTCCCAAAGGATAACATCACATGAAAATGAATTTGATTATCATATTTTAAATTTGCACAGGTGCTACATTCATTCCTGTAAGGAATACAGCACGTCTAAGACGGGGGAGCTTTAACAGGGAATAGAGAAGAAATGGAGGACCAGCAAGATTCAAGAACAAGAAGAGGGTAAGGTGCGGCAGCTTACACTTATATTCCCAGCATTTGGTGAGGCTGAGGCAGGAGGATTGCTTAAGGCCAGGAGTTCAAGACCTGAAAAAATAGTGAGATTCCTGTCTCTACAAATTATAAAAAAATTAGGTGGGCATAGTGATGTGATCCTGTAGTCCCAGCTACTCGGGAGGCTAAGGCTTGAACCCAGGAGTTCAAGGTTGCAGTAAGCTATGATAAGGCCACGGCTCTCCAGCATGGGTGACAGAATGAGACCCTATCTCTTGAAAAAAAACAGGAAGAGGTGCTCAGGAGAGCCATGCACAGGTGGGTTCCTCTGGAGGCCCAGGGAAAGGGACGAGGTTGTCAGGAGGCAGGTCACTGTAGTGTCATTCAGGAGAGGAGAGTCTGGATACCCAGCCCCAACTGCAAATTATTATATGGAGAATAGTTTCTTGAGTATCACTTTCCCACTGATTAAGTCTCTCAAAGTTTCATGGGAAGATGCAGCAATATATGAACAGAAGTAAAACTTGCTTTCCTCAATTTTTTTTTTCTTTTGCAGTTTTTGGCTGGGGCTGGGTTTGAACCTGCCACCTTGGCATATGGGGCCGGCGCCCTACTCCTTTGAGCCACAGGCGCCACCCAATTTTTTTTTTTTTTTTTTAGAGACAGGGTCTCACTTTATCGACCATGGTAGAGTGCTATAGCGTCACAGCTCACAGCAACCTCCAGCTCTTGGGCTTAGGCGATTCACTTGCCTCAGCCTCCCAAGTAGCTGGGACTACAAGTGCCCACCATAACACCCGGCTATTTTTTTGTTGTTGCAGTTTGTCCAGGGTTGGGTTTGAACCCTCCATCTCCTCGGTATATGGAGCCAGTGCCTTACTCACTGAGCCATATGCGCCACCCCCTCGATATTTTTTTTAAGGAAAAAAAGCATCTCTGGGGGATATTAGAAAGAGAAAATAAATCCATGATTTCCCTTTCAAATTTGAAAGTTGTGAGACTTAGAAGGGGTAGACATGATTATTCACTCTTCACACATATTTGTGGAACACCTACTGAGCGTCAGGTCTGTGCTGGACTCCAGGGCTATGGCTGTGATGGTATGAGGGCTGGACCCTGTGGCACCTCCATTCCAGCAGGGACAGACATTTTACAAATAATCACAGAAATAAATGTGTACACACAGATGGTGAGGAGTATTAGGAATGGAAGTCCATTTAAGTGTGTAGTGAAAGATTATAAGTAGAAGTTGATCTTGAAGGGGTTCCAGGAGCGTCAAGGAAGGACTCTCTGAGGAAGGAACTCTGTGCAGAGACCTGTAGCTTGGGTCCAAGTTAGGCCAAGAGTGTGCAGAAGTTGAACAAATAGCTGAGGGAACAGCCTGTGTGAAGGTACTCATTACTAATAAACTTACTTGCAGAAAATACTGAAGCTTTCAATTCATTATAATAGTGACATTTTGTGGCTTTCTGGTTGTTTTCCTAGATTTGGGCAGGCTGGCATCATTATTCCCACTTTCAGGATGCAGATGCTAAGGCCCTGAGTTGTCCAACTACCTGCCCCAGTCACACTTTTTTTTTTTTTAATTAAATCATAGCTGTGTACATTAATGCGATCATGGGGCACCATACACTGGTTTTATAGACCATTTGACACATTTTCATCATACTGGTTAACATAGCCTTCCTGGCATTTTCTTAGTTATTGTGTTAAGACATTTATATTCTACATTTACTAAGTTTCACATGTACCCTTGTAAGATGCACCATAGGTGTAATCCCACCAATCACCCTCCCTCCACCCATCTAACCCCCTCCCTCCCCTCACTCTCCCCCATATTCTTAGGTTATAACTGGGTTATAGCTTTCATATGAAAACCATAAATTAGTTTCATAGTAGGGCTGAGTACATTGAATACTTTTTCCTCCATTCTTGAGATACTTTACTAAGAAGAATATGTTCCAGCTCCATCCATGTAAACATGAAAGAGGTAAAGTCTCCATCTGTCTTTAAGGCTGCATAATATTCCATGGTGTACATATACCACAATTTATTAACCCATTCGTGGATCGATGGGCACTTGGGCTTTTTCCATGACTCAGCAATTATGAATTGGGCTGCATTAAACATTCTGGTACAAATATCTCTGTTATAATGTGATTTTTGGTCTTCTGGGTATATACCTAATAGAGGAATTATAGGATTGAATGGCAGATCTATTTTTAGATCTCTAAGTGTTCTCTAAACATCTTTCCAAAAGGAATGTATTAATTTGCATTCCCACCAGCAGTGTAGAAGTGTTCCCTTTTCTCCACATCCATGCCAACATCCCTGGTCTTAGGATTTTGTGATATGGGCTAATCTTACTGGAGTTAGATGATATCTCAAAGTAGTTTTGATTTGCATTTCTCTGATGATTAAGGATGATGAGCATTTTTTCATATGTCTATAGGCCGTGCACCTGTCTTCTTCAGAGAAGTTTCTCTTCAAGTCCCTTGCCCAGCCTGTGATGGGATCCCTTGTTCTTTTCTTGCTTGTACGTTTGAGTTCTCTGTGGATTCTGGTTATTAAACCTTTGTCAGAGACATAACCTGCAAATATCTTCTCCCATTCTGAGGGCTGTCTGAGGGCTGTGCTTTACTTACTGTGTTCTTGGCTGTGCATAAGCTTTTTAGTTTGATCAGGTCCCAGTAGTGTATTTTTGAAGCTGCTTCAATTGCCCAGGGGGGGTCCTCCTCATAAAATACTCGCCCAGACCAATTTCTTCAAGAGTTTTCCCTGCACTGTCTTCTAGTATTTTTTAAAATCTTTTTTTTTTTTTTGGCTGGGGCTGGGTTTGAGCCCACCACCTCCAGCATATGGGGCCAGCGCCCTACACCGTTGAGCCACAGGGGCCCTCTTCTAAAGATCCCCAGGAAGGAATGCTTTGAAAGATCCCCAGGAAGGAGTGGTTTTATTTCAGGCAGCAGTCTGGCAGCTTGTTGGACACCCAACAGAAATAACTAGCCTTCTCTCAAAATAGATGGCATTTTGAATAGGACAGAGGCTCGAGAGGAAGAGAACCTGTTGGTAGATTTAACTGTAAGTCATCATCATAAATATAACTTGTTTCTTCAGAGCTGTAATAGGTTCGTCTGGGTGGAATGAACTAAGACGCCACTGTGGGGGGTGCTGATTTTGCTGTCAGAAATTGAGTAATGCAGTGTTAGTGCTACCGCTGTTGACAACAGAACAAATTTCTATGGAAATTACTTTTAATATTGAGTTACTACAACTTAATGGCCACATTTTTTTTTTAAGATTGGCTAAATCAAAGAACACTAACTCCTCTCATCATTCATAAAATTAAGGATGGAACAGCAAACAGGGCTGAAACCAGCATAGTCAATGGAAAGCTCTGTGTTGTACCTTTCCTTTAGTTGCTAGGGATAGTTTAAATTGTTCTGCAAAAGTTTCTAAAGCAGTGTTGCTCACCATTTTTGTAGGGTTTAGGACAGGATTGAAGAACCTTTTCATGTTGGAAGACCACATTCAAGAAACTTTAATTATATATATTTTAAAATTTACATTATTTGTAAAAATCTAACTACTATGTACTTAATAATTACAAAAAAGAAAAATATTTGGTTTTGTTTTTGGTTTTTACAGGGGGAGCAGAGGCAGCTGCTTTTATTTGGAGACCATGGGCCAGCTGGCTTCATTCAAAGGCCACACACTTGTTTTTTTCTTTTTTTTTTTTGAGACGGTCTCACTATGTCGCTCTCAGTAGTAGAGAGCTGTGACGTCACAGCTCACAGCAACCTCAAACTCTGGGGCTTAAGCGAGTCTCTTGCCTCAGCCTCTCAAGCAGCTGGGACTATAGGTGCCCGCCACAACACCCGGCTATTTTTGGTTGTAGTTGTCATTGTTTAGCAGGCCCGGGCCACCCTTGGTGTGTGTGGCCAGTGCCTTTACTCACTGAGCCATAGGTGCCACGCCCACACACTTGATCTTGAAGTCAGTGCCAGTTGCTGTGTAGTTGATGGCCTCCAGGTTGAGGGGGTTGGGAACTTGAATGTGTAACCATCTGGCAGCTTGATGGTCAGGTCTGCCTGCTCAAAGCTGATGCACATCTCCACAACACTTCCAGGCCGGAAGGGAAAGACAGACTCCTGCTGGTCAGCCCAATGGTCAGCTCCCCGGCCCCACAGGCCCTGCTGTTGCACCTGATGCTGTTGGCGTCCCCGTGGGCATTGAAGCAGGGGTTGACATGCAGGCACAGGTTGTTATTGTCTTTACCCAAGTTCAGCACAAAGCTCTTTGGGAGGGTGGGGTGGGCACCTCACCTCTAACTCTGAGGCACTCTTCAGGTTTAAGATTCGGGTTGGTGGCGACCAGATCACAGGCTGTGATTAAGGCAGGAGGATGTTCAAGACCACTGCACCAGGTGTCTGAAGATGGTACCCAAGGAAAAGAAAACTATTTGCTAATTTTTAAATTAACTAACCTTTTGATGACTTTGTTATGTCTGCGTTGTTTTTCTTTGGGGGGGGGGACTATAGGTGCCCGCCACAATGCCTAGCTGTTTTTGGGTTGCAGCTGTCATTGTTGTTTGGCGGGCCTGGGCAGGATTCAAACTGGCCAGCTCAGGTGTATGTGGCTGGCACCTTAGCCGCTTGAGCCATGGCACTGAGCCTATGTCTGCTTTTTGTTGGAAATTATTTGAATATTTGTTTGCAGCATGGAGGTTCACAGTTTCACTTGATCCTCCAGATGGGTATCAGTCACATGTGACCTTAAGGGCATCTTGATTGGGTTAGGTAGGAGAGTGTAGAATTACAGCAATAAGTGGTTGAAAAGCAAGAAGGCATTGTTAGGGCATGTTGCTAAAGACCTGGGTATTCTGCATTTTTCCATATTTCAGTTGGATCTTTCTTAGTATCAAACAATGACTTTAAAATGTCATCCACTGAGAGCTCAATCAATTCCATTTCTACTTCTTTAGGCGCCTTGGTGACATCGTTAGGTGAGGCTGAAATACTAATTTAAGTGTGATGTCATGATTCTCTTTCATTGTATTCTCCAATTAATAGGTTTATAACAGCTGTATATTCTCCAAATGATTTGCATATAGCATCTTGCTCATCAATGACCTTTGCTAACTGGGGAAAATGGTCAACCAAAATTTCTTTTGAAGATAGCGTTATCTCTTTTTTTGTTTGTTTGTTTGAGACAGGGTCTCATTTTGTCTCACTTGGTAGAGTGCTGTGCTCCAACTCCTGGGCTCAGGCGATTCTCTTGCCTCAGCCTGCTGAATAGCTGGACCACAGGCACCCACCACAACGCCTGGCTATTTTTTATTGCAGTTTGGCTGGGGCCAGGTTTGAACCCACACCCTCGGTATATGGGGCTGGCACCCTACTCACTGAGCCACAGGTGCCACCAAAAATAGATTTTTCAAAATGCTTGCATTTTTTTTGTCACATATCATATATAGACTTAGTTTTACCTTGCAAAGAATATTCATGTTGTTTTGATTTGACATGATATCACACAGAAGCACTGCATTCCTATAGAAATTTTCTTTCAATAATTCAGATTGCTGATTATGTTCCTCATAAAATTTTAACTCTCTGTTCGCTCAGAGATAAAAGTTTGGCTAACACCTATCCCTGTGATAACTAACACACTTTAGAATGATACAGAAAATCCTTACCACCATGAATACCTTATCATTCAATTCTAGCATGTTAAGAAACCGAGGATGCTATGTTGCATTTCCATGGATGTATTATAGTTAACAATACCTATAACTTGTTGCAAAGTATCACTTAAAATAATAGCTTTATCACAGAGATTTTGCTGATGGAAGAAATAAAGAAAAGAAGTGAGAGCACCTAGGTCTGTTAATACTTTTCTTATCTATGCAATAAACCCTTCATGTTTTCCTGTCATGGAAGGTGCACCATCTGTACATACACTCAGTAACTTTACCAAATTCAGTTAAACTTCATGACTTTTTCTTTTTTTTGAGACAGAGTCTCACTTTGTCACCCTGGGGTTGAGTGAAGTGGTGTCATCATAGCTCACAGCAACCTCAAACTTTTGAGCTCAATCAATCCCCATGCCTCAGCCTCCTGAGTACCTGGGACTACAGGTGCCCACCACAATGTCAGACTAATTTTTTTTCCCTATTTTTGTAGTAGAGCCAAGTCTTGGTCTTGCTCAGGCTGGTCTTAAACTCCTGAGCTCAAGCAGTCTACCCACCTTGTCCTCCCAGAGTGCTGAGATTACAGGTATGAGCCACCAGGCCCCGGCCTAATTCACAACATTTATCTTAATGGTTGAAGATATCTATTCTTCATGTTCTGATCTCAGTAGTGCCCAAACAAAGAAATCTCTCTGTAACAAAGAAAATCTGTTATGACCCTAATGAAGTATTTTGTAAAAATCTACTATGTACTGGGCGGCACCTGTGGCTCAAGGAGTGGGGCGCCAGCCTCATATACTAGAGGTGGTGGGTTCAGACTCAGCCTTGGCCAAAAACTGCAAAAAAAAAAAAAAAAAAATCTATGTACTTAATAATTACAAAAAGGAAAAATATTTGGTTTTGGTTTTTTCAAGGGGAGCAGAGGCAGCTGTCTTTATTTGGGGACCATGAGCCAGCTGGCTTCAGTCAAAGGCCACATACTTGCTCTTGAAGTCAGTGCCAGCTGCCATGTAGTTGGTGGCCTCCAGGTTGAGGGGGTTGGGAACTTGAACATGTAACTGTCTGGCAGCTTGATGGTTAAGGTTTCAACCTGAACCAAATCAGTAGTATCAGTTGACTCGTCCAAAGTGATTAAATAATACATATTTTGCTTTTGAAGTATTGCATGAAGTTCTGTTAAGTTGAAGGCTAATTCATGCTGCTTGCTGATCAGTTATAGTTATCCTTAAAAAAGGGAATGATTTGCACTTTGAAACATTATGAGGTCTAAGCATCCTATAACTTCGACAATTCATTCTTTCACAATTTCTACATCAGTGAATGGCTGGCTTCCCTTTTTCCCCTAAGCATATGACATACTTTATAAGGTGCTTCAGTGACATTATATCCAGGTTGTATTGCAGCTTGAAAGAATTGCCTTTTGCTTTTCATTTTTCAATTTTTGCACCTTTCCTTCTAATTTAAAATATTTGTGGTCCTTATGAGTATTATGATGCTATTGAACATTGAATTTCTTTAATGTTGTTATTGCAATATCACAAAGCAAGTAAATCATCTTATTTTTAGCAAAAAGAAGATAATATTGCAGTTCCCAATCCTCATTAAAAAATGTTTCCTTCCAGGGTGGTGCCTGTGGATCAAAGGGGTAGGGTGCCCATATGCCGGAGGTGGTGGGTTCAAACCCAGCCCCAGCCAAAAACTACAAAAAAAAAAAAAAAAGTTTCCTTCTGGCTTGGCACCCATAGCACAGTGGTTACGGTGCCAGTCACATACACCAAGGGTGGCGGGTTTGAACACAGCCCGGGCCAGCTAAACAACAATGACAACTGCAACAAAAAATAGCCGGGCGTTGTGGTGGGCACCTGTAGACCCAGCTATTTGGGAGGCTGAAGCAAGAGAATCGCTTGAACCCAATAGTTAGAGGTTGCTGTGAGCTGTGACATCACAGCACTCTACTGAGGGTGCCATAGTGAGACTCTTGTCTCACAAAAAAAAAGTTTTCTCCCTTCAATGTTCTCTTAGTCTTCTTTGACACTGTGGGCTGTGGAGCAGACAGGATTTTAAAAATACTGTCAAGCTGTGCAGCTATTCACAAATTCCACTTCAAACAGAAAGACAGTGCATCATTGTCAAAAGCTAATAACAGACTGGTGTATTTGACCTCCATAAACTCTTGCCAACCAGCCTTATGTGGTAGTGGTGCGAGTTAGAACTAAATCATGAGTGTAGCAGCCGTCAATTTAGCCCTTATGGCCTACTAATGTCGTAATTGTGCTGGTTAATCTGGGAAGATTATTTTGTTGAAACTTATTTTATTCCTTTGGTTGATTTTAAAAATAAAATAAAAATATAAAAGATGAACAAAAATGTATTAATAAAAATAGAAGGGCGGCACCTATGGCTCAGTGAGTAGGGCGCCGGCCCCATATGCCAAGGGTGGCAGGTTCAAACCCAGCCCCAGCCAAACTGCAACAAAAAAATAGCCGGGCGTTGTGGCAGGCACCTGTAGTCTCAGCTGCTAGGGAGGCTGAGGCAAGAGAATCGCGTAAGCCCAAGAGTTAGAGGTTGCTGTGAGCCGTGTGACGTCATGGCATTCTACCCGAGGGCAGTACAGTGAGACTCTGTCTCTACAAAAAAAAAAAAAAAAAAAGAAGGATTTATTCTGTAAAATTTGGATTCAGTCAAAAGACCAAACTTAAGGACCTAAAAGGCCATAGATTCCCCACCCCTGGTTTAAGATTTTAACATGTGAATTTTGAGGGAATGCAAATATTTGGTCTATAACACATTCCCTGAGGAGAAAAATTTATGGTAATTTAATACATTTAAGCTAATTAAGGTTAAAGTTCTATAATAGGAAATGTATAACATATAATTTAATTTAATTTTTCTCTAATGAAAGAAATTCGTTATTAAAGAATAAGATTTTGTCAGGGAGGGTTTGACTTTGGAGGGCCGCACACCATTATAAATAGGTAGGATTTTTGGCTCCCCAAGAACCAGTTTTTACTTCTCATCCTATTGAGAATTCATGGCCTAACGGAAAAACAAAGAAACACACACAAACTGGAAAGTTGTGTTATCTTATAGTCTTAAAAGGATTGTAGTAAATGGAGCCCAAATAGTCATTGTAATAGTTAATTTTATGTGTCAACCTGGCTAGCGTTTGGTGCCCTATTATTTGGTCAAACACTAATCTAGATATTACCAAGAAGGTTTTTGTAGCTGCAATATTTACAATCAGTTTATTTTAAGTAAGTTACCCCCAGTAATGTGAATAGGCCTTGTCCAATCAGTTGAAGGCCATAAGAACAAAATCAGTTTTCCAGAAAAAGGAATTCTGCCTAAAGAAGTAACAAAGAAATCCTGCCTGAGTTTCCAGCCAGCCTGCCTGCCCTACAGATTTAAAACTTGCCAACCACCACCATTGCATTAGCCAATTTTTAAAAATAAATCGATCTCCTTCCCTCTCACTATGTATATCTACTTATATCTACATAGATATCGATATCCCTGTCTACCTGTGTATCTATCACTGTCCAAAAGTTTAAACCACTGTCTTGGTTTAAAAGGAAGAAAATGAAATTGAGCACCTGTTACCTGATGGTCATTCTGCGCTCTCATTTGACCTCATCCTAATGCTATGAGGTGGTATAATCACCTCCGCTAGTGGATGAGGAACCCGTTTAAGTACAACTTGCCCAAGGTCATGTAGCTATGAACTGACAGAACCAAGATCTAAATCCAGGCCTCCGTGACATGAGAGCCCCCGGTTTCCAGGCCCCCTTGCAGTCCATCAGTGGCCCTCCGTGCTAGTTTCAGTTAAGCCCCACAAAACCCTGGGAACACAACAGTTCCCTAATAGAATCCATAATGCTAATGTTCACTGAATACTGACACTGCAGTTAGTATTTTGTTTGCATTATGTGTTTAATCCTCATAACAACCCTGTGAAGCATGGGCTATTATTGTTCACCTTTTATAAATGAAGAGGCGCTGAACGATTAAGTGCTCTCAGCTGTCAAGAGGCACAGCTGTGAGTCCTACTCATCTCTGCCATCCACCCAATGCCCAGATGGTAACTACTACAGGAGACAGCTTTGTCTGACACTTTCTTTAGTATCTGTGTAGAGTTTGTCCTTGGGCCATCTCATCTCTCATTACGCACCCCTCTACTTTCTGGCCCTCTCCCTTGTTCCTATTCCTGACTATAACACTTATATGTACTGGATCAGGGTTGGAAAGCAATCTGGTGAATAGTTGTTATTATTGGTTTGGATTCCTAGCATTTGCTTTTCAACAGAGGATACCTGGAAACACATAACAATAGCCTCCCAAAACTGAATGGTAGTATTTCAGCAGAAAAGAAGAATTTCAGCAGGCGGGTGAAGTATTTGGAAGCTCTGTAAATGAGGCTACTAATAGGAGGTGGATGGTACACTAAAGTGAGGAATAGGGGAGAATTTAATAAAGGGACAATTTACGGAGGTACAAGGAGGGTTAAAGGAAATCAGTGTGGGATGGTGAAGGACCATGGTGCTGGCCACACAGGGAACCATTATCACCCTGCACCTGTTAGGGGAAAGGGGAGGAACAGTCAAAGGAACCCCAGAGGGGAGTTGAAGCTTAGTTGAACCTGGCAGAAGCTGTGGCTTTAGTTAAGACCTGCAGCCAACCTCTGGCCACACAGCAGGGAAACCAAGGAAAGATGCGCCTCTTTCCCTGTCCTCCCACTTGAAAGGGTGCCTCCCATTGGCCATACCCAAACTGAAGCCAGGGGGCAAAGGGACCTTTTGATGCAGTCCATAGAGGCCAGACCCCCAAGACAGAGCAGAGTGGAAAAGAGGGGACAGGGGAACTGAAGGGCAGTGCTAAAGCCCAGCATGGTGGCCTTCCATGACAAGTGAACACAGAGTCAGTTTCATAAATGAAGCACACAAGATGCCTCAGTTTTTATTGAATGGCTAGAACAAAGGACACAGGCCACGGAGCTACACTGCCTAGTTCAAAGGCTGGCCTGCTATTTCCTACCTGGGTGGCCTTGGCCAAGTTACTTAACCCTTCCATGCCTTGGTTTCTTCATCTCTGAATTCAGGATAACACATCCTCATAGGGTTGTTGTGGGAATAAGTAAGTTATGGCACTTATACAAGGTGTGGGTGAATTGGCATCATCCTTATGACACTCCAGGCACAAAGCAGATGGGAGGAAGCATTGTGTGCCCAGGTTTTTACACAGGAGGGGGAAGACAGACACACCAGTCCTTATAACACAAGGTTGAGTGTACTGTCAACCAGGAACCAGAACCAGGGGCTGATCCTGTGCCTGGATGGTCAGGTAGGGCTTTGCAGAATATGCTCTTGCAGAATGAGATGATTTCCAGAAGGTCTTTTTATTAATAAAACCAGAATCTGTGCTAAATCTGTGCCCAGAAAACATCATTTAATACTTCCATGCCTTTTTTTTTTTTCCTTTTTTCTTTTTTTTGTAGAGACAGAGTTTCACTTTATGCCCTCGGTAGAGTACCGTGGCGTCACACAGCTCACAGCAACCTCCAACTCCTGGGCTTACGCGATTCTCCTGCCTCAGCCTCCTGAGTAGCTGGGACCACAGGTGCCCGCCACAACGCCCTGCTATTTTTTTGTTGCAGTTTGGCCGGGGCTGGGCTTGAACCCGCCACCCTCGGTATGTGGGGCCGGCGCCCTGCTCACTGAGCCACAGGCGCCGCCCTACTTCCAAGCCTTTAAGGAATAAAGGAAAGGACTGGGGGATTTGCGGGTTGTCAGAGGACAAGAAGGAACCCTGGAGATTTGGGCATGGCTGAGCAGTGCCACAGGGAGCCAGCAGGTGGCATAAATAGGCCATTTATTTGGAGGGCCTTAATTTGTCATTGTCTTTTTTGGATTTGGGAACTTTTTGTTCTTTCCTTCCCAATACACACCCTCCACCCAATTTAACTACAAAAAACAGGAAAAATCCTTATCGAAAGACCTAGTGAATATTCAAATACATTTTTTTCTTATTCCCCCCACACCAGAGTTTTCTGATCCAGGTTAACAGATTCCAGACATTTCTGTGCGTATCTACCTTCCACTTTACCGCGTATATGCACTCATTTCACCTGCATTGTGGTTAGCAGTTTCATGTGGTCTTTATTTAACAAGATTAGATATGTTTTTAAATCAAGGCAAACTATTTACAATTGATATGTTGTAATAACTAAGCACCTTTCTAGAAAGAAACTGGAATGCTTTGCCAGTATGAACCCACATGTCTTAGCCCATTTGTATTCCTAAAGTAAAATATCACAAACTGGGTAGTTTATAAACAACAGAAATTTATTTTTCACAGTTCTGGATCCTGGTAAGTCCAAGATTAAGGCACTGGCAGATTTAGTATTTGAGGAGGGTCAATTAATGTCTGTTCTGTGAATATGAAAATATGCTGCCATGTCTTCACTGGTGGAAGAGTGGAGGCGAGCAAAGCCCCTCCCTCACGCCCTTTATTAGGCCCTAGTCCCATCCATGAGGACAGACCTCACGACTTAATTACTTCCTAAAAGTCCCACCTCTTAATACTATCAGATTGGCAATTATGCTCCAACACATGAATTTTGGGCAACATTCATACCATAGCCCATGGTATTTACAGAAAGCTTGATTCACATGAACCAGCTAAACTCAATTTTTATTGTACTGTTATCCAAATGAAAGAGGAAAAAAGTACTCCTGATGATTTCAGTTTAATTTTTGAATTAGATCTAAACTTTCAATCAAAAAGCAGAAAAGCAGAATCAAAAAGCAGATGGAAGCATTCTTACTTTCCTTGGGATCTATGGAGTTGGTTGAGCAAAGGAGCCAATTATGAAGTTATCATAGTTCGCAGTACACTATAAAACTGTCCTTTTTATGTTCTTGTGGGCATTTTAGAAAGTTAATAATTTCTTTTTTTAATTATGAAAGACAATAGAATTATAGAAAGCCTAAGAAATACAAAAAAATATAAAACCAGCACATTGTACCCCATAATTGCATTAATGTACACAGCTATGATTTAATTTAAAAAAAAAGAAATACAAAAAAGAAAGAAAAAACTCACCCTTAACCCCAGTGTACTGCCTTCATTTTTCATATATATATATATATTTTTTTTTTGCAGCCCGTCCCCCCCCCCCAATATAGGCCACAGGCACCGCCCTCTTATATATTTTTTCATTTATTCATAGAACAGATATTAACTGACCAACTTTTATTTTGCATCTGGAAATCTAATAGTAAACAATTAGCAAAGCTCCTGGTATCATAGAGTAAATAAGAAAACAAATTAATAAGTAAGTGAAATAAGGATAATTTCAGCTCTTTCACCAAGACTATGGAGAGAATTGAATAGTGTGATTAGGAGGCTTGAATCTCTTCTTTAGATCAGTCATTTAGGGAAAGTGTCATGAGAACAGAATGCTGAGCTGTGACTCGAATTGCTAAAAAGGAGCTAGAATGTGAAGAGAGAGAGAAGGGATTTCAGGCAGTGGAAAAAGCTCATGCAAAGGGCCTGTGGTACAAACAAACTGGGTGTGTAGGTAGCACCAAAAGAGGTCCTGGGTGTCTGAGATGCAGTGAGGGACCAGAAGAGAGGGAGGAGCTGAGGTCAGAGAGCTGGATAGAGGGTCAGGTCACAGAACCCTGGCAAAACAGTGGGACTGTATTCTGTTAATTATTGCACATAAATTTTTTGGGTTTTTTATTTTTTATTTTTATTTTTTCAAAGAGACAGAGCCTTACTTTGTTGCCCTTGGTAGGGTGCCATGGTGTCACAACTCAAAGCAACCTTCAGCTCTTGGGCTTAGGCGATTCTCTTGCCTCAGCCTCCTGAGTAGCTGGGACTACAGGCGCCTGCCACAACACCCAGCTATTTTTTATTGCAGTTTGGCTGGGGCTGGGTTTGAACCCACCACCCTCGGCATACGGGGCCTGCACCCTACTCACTGAGCTACAGGCGCTGCTCTTTTTTTTTCTTTTTTGAGACAGAGTCTCACTATATCGCCCTGGGTAGAGTGCTGTGGCATCACAGCTCACAGCAACCTCAAACTCTTGGGCTTAAGCAATTCTCTTGCCTCAGCCTTCCAAATAGCTGGGACTATAGGTGCCTGCCACAACGCCTGGCCATTTTTGTTGTTGTTGTTGTCGTTGTTTAGCAGGCCCAGGCTTGGTTTGAACCCACCAGCCCTAGAGCATGTGGCCAGTGTCCGAACAACTAAATTATGGATGCCAAGCCTGTTTTTTTTCTTTTATTTCAAATTAATATAAGGGTATGAATTTTTAGGTTATATTGTTCTCACTTCCAAAGTAAAGTTCCAGTTGCAGTTGAGCCCCTCGCCCAGGGGGCGTGCTTCACACCCTCACTTTGTGCACATTAGGTGAGATCCTGTCGATTGCCCTCCCTCCTCCCCTCGGCCCTCCCCTTTGCTGGACTATGTTTATGTTTTATCGTTTATGTGGGCATGTATTGTTTATGTATTGGTTTCATATTAGTATGGAGTACATTGGATTTTTTTTTTTTTTTTTTTTGAGACAGAGTCTCACTATGTCGCCCTCGGTAGAGTGTCATGGCATCACAGCTCACAGCAACCTCCAACTCTTGGACTTAAGAGATTCTGTTGCCTCAGCCTCCCAAGTAGCTGGGACTACAGGCACCCTAGTTCTTTGAGAATTCCCCCTACTTCTTTCCATAAAGGTTGTGTTAGTTTGTAGTCCCACCAGCAGTGTGGAAGTATTCCCTTCTCTCCCCCTCCATGACAGGATCTGCAGATTTTGATGTGGGCCATTCTCACTGGTGTTAGGGAATATCTCAGAGTGGTTTTGATTCACATTGTGTCACGTATTTGTTGGCCATTTGTCATCTTCAGAGAAGTTGCTGTTAAAATCTCTTGCCCACTTATAAATGGGGTTGTTTGCTCTTTTCTTGTTGATTAATTTGAGGTCTTTGTTGAGTCTAGTTATCAGGCCTTCATCAGATTCATAACATACAAAAATCTCCCATTCTGAAGGCTGTCTGTTTCGCGTAAGTTTGTAAGTTTCTACTTTTTTCCCCTTCACATTATTAATATGCTTCACTTACGTCGTTACATAGAATTCAAAGCCATCATTTAAAATGAATAACAATAATTCCATCAAGTGTACCTTTAATAACTTACTTAGCCATTTTCCCCATGAAAACCATGTCCTCTTAACAAATACCCCCAAATGGCAATATGTACTTATTACAGAACTATCTCTAGGGCGACACCTGTGGCTCAAAGGAGTAGGGCGCCAGCCCCATATGCCAGAGGTGGCAGGTTCAAACCCAGCCCTGGCCAAAAACTGAAAAAAAAAAAAAATATATATATATATATGTTATATATCCTGTTTCCCCGAAAATAAGACATCTTCCGAAAATAAGACCTACTTAAAGGAAAGATAAGATGTCCCCTGAACACAATTTTTTTTTTTTGCAGTTTTTTTTTTGGCTGTGGCTGGATTTGAACCTGCTACCTCCAGTATATGGGGCCAACGCCCTACTCCTTGAGCCACAGGCGCTGCCCTAAGATATCCCCTGGAAATAAGATCTAGCGCATCTTTGGAGCACACCTTAAAATAAGACACTGTCTTATTTTCGGGGAAACAGGGTATATAGATCTCCAGTTAAACAAGTGACTTGATTGTTACGGACTCCAAATGTTACTTATTTGATTTAGTTGCTATGGATTCTTTTGTTCCTCTTTAAAAAGTTAATGTATAGGTGAGGAGGCTTACATCTATAATCCTAGCACTCTGGGAAGCTGAGACAGGCAGATTGCTTGAACTCAGGAGTTCGAGACCAGCCTGAGCAAGAGTAAGACTATCTTTACTAAAAATAGAAAAACTAGCTGAGGGAGGTGGTGTTCACCTGTAGTCCCAGCTACTGAAGAGGCTGAGGCCAGAGGATTGCTCAAACTCAAGAGTTTGAGGTTCCTGTGAACTGTGACACCTGTTACTATAAGGGCAACAGAGTGAGACTCTGTCTCAAAAAAAAAAAAAAAGAAGAAAGAAAGAAAAGAAGGAAGGAAGAGAGGGAGAAGGAGAGGGAGAGGGAAGAAAAACAAAGTCCATTTATAGCTGGAGGATTTGACCAGTTGGTATTTTAATGATGTGAAGGAATAGCAAAGTTAGACCACAGCAATGAGTGAGTCAAACAAACAATTCATAGTTGTCTAGTCTTCACGTTTCTCCCCATCTGAGATTATATTTATTCATAACAGGTGAAAATCAGGAACAGCATTGTCACAGAGGTAGGAGGAATAACACTGAAGCTCGTGAGCATTGATCTGTACTCAGCATTGAAAACCAAGGAAATCTAGCAGTGCTTTGCTTAAAAATGAAAGGACTCAGTAAGGAGTGGATTCTGTAGTCTGCCCAAAATCTGCTAGGTGATAAAAATAACACTGCTAGGTATACTGCTACCTTTGTAGTCCTGTGAACGTGATTTAGAGAACAGTTTTATTGGGGAGCTCATTTTGTGACCTGTAAGAAAGAACGTGATTTTTAGCAGTAGAATATATAAATATTTACAAAATGTAAGAAAGCTAACTCCCGGGCGGTGCCTGTGGCTCAGTGAGTAGGGCGCCGGCCCCATATGCCGAGGGTGGCGGGTTCAGGCCCAGCCCCGGCCAAACTGCAACAAAAAAAAAAAAAAAAGAAAGAAAGCTAACTCCCTATCTTCAGAAGTCGCCTATGTATTTACGGTTAGCTTTGATTTAGTTGTTGTTTCTGACCATGGTCACCCCGGGGCTGCTTAACCCACGTGGTAGCTATGCCAGAGAGCCTGGGGGAGCAAGTGCGGCCATCACAGGAACCATAAGTCCTTGGACACCTGGGGTTACTTGCTGAGTGACTGTACATGGATGGGAACGGCAGGAACAGGCCTGTTTGTCTCAGCAGCTACGCAGCAGTATTTTGTACACTTTTAGATATGCCTTTATTATATGACCATAAGCCCACCGTAAAGCTATATTTTGCATTTTATTGTTTTGTTTTTTTTTTTTGAGACAGAGTCTTACTATGTGGCCCTCAGTAGAGTTCTATGGCGTCACAGCTCACAGCAACCTCCAACTCTTGGACTTAAACGATTCTCTTGCCTCAGCCTCCCAAGTAGCTGGGATTACAGGTGCCTGCCACAATGCCCGGCTATTTTTTGGTTGTTGTTGTCATTGTTGTTTAGCAGGCCGGGGCCAGGCTCGAACCTGCCAGCCTTGGTATATATGGCTGGTGCCCTACTTACTGAACTACGGGCACCGAATTGCATTTTATTGTTAATATAAATTATCCTCTGTGCTGTTTGGCTTTTGATTTCTAATACTGGAAAAGATTTTAGAGGTTATCTCAAATCTTTTATTGTTATAGATAAGAAAACAGAATCCAGACAAGTGGGCAGCGCCTGTGGTTCAAGGAGTAGGGCACTGGCCCTATTTACCAGGGGTGGTGGGTTCAAGACCAGCCTCAGCCAAAACTGCAAAAAAAAAGAATCCAGGCAAGTGATTCAGTCAAGGTCACTCAGCTTACTAGTATTTAGAGGTTTCGATTTTTAAAAATATTCAATATTATTTTTCTTTATTTATAAATGAATTTTATGTTTGACAAAGGCCAAGTTCATATAAGAAGATTTCAACGTAAGCATTTGAACCATTCATCCATGTGAACCATTTTTCTTTATTGGTTGAATTTTGTCCCCCAAGAGATTATGTTTTGAAGTCGTAAGCCCCAGCATCTCTGGATGTGGCCATGTTTAGAAGTGGGGTCCTTGCCCATAGTTACCTTGAGGTCATATCAGAGTTGAATGAACCCTCTGATCCAGTATACCTGATGTTCTAATTTTCCCTTGTGGGAAAACGTGGACACAGATGTGCTCACAAGGAGAACAGCATGTGAAGATGAAAGCAAAGATCAGAGTGATGTTTCTCTAACTCGAGGAACAGTCTAGTTTGCCAACAAACCATTTGAGGTTGGAGGGAGGCCTGGCACAGTTCCTTCCCTGACTGACCCCAGAGGAGCCAGCCCTGATGATGCCTTGTTCACAGATGTCTGGTCTCCAGAACTGTGAGACAGTAAGTGTCTATTGTGTGAGCTGCCCAGTTTGTATGAAGCCTTAGCAAACTGATACATGTGCAACGTCTGTGCCTGCTTGATATCTGAGGAATTAGGGAGCCCTAAAATATGTGGCTACTCCCTTGGAAAATAGGGAAGAAATTAAGCACACAAATACATGATACTAATCTGAAACTGAGAGAACCAGACCGACGCCATTTTAAGGGTTCAGTCATTTTGTCAGTCCTGTTGTTCAAAACTGATGAGTCATCGTGAGTCACCGTTTTTTTCACCTTGAGTCTTCGGGCTCCAATCAGAAACCGCCTTCTGGAGTGGGCCATATGGCAGGACCAGTGGCAGCCAATCCAGAAGCAGTCCCTTTGTTTAAATTGTATACGCCCACTTTGCTGTGCTACACTATAAAATACTCCTGTTATAGAGCTCGGGGCTCCTGGCTTGGATCCGTTGTAGCAGAGTCCCTGGGAGCCCAAGCTCAAGCTTGCAATAAAATGGCTCTTTTCTTTTGCATCGGAATCGGCTCCCTGGTGGTCTTTGGGGACTCCGTGATCTGGGCATAACATCTGGGGGCTCATCCAGGATTCCCCAAGACCCCCTGAGGACCCCCGACCCGAAGAGCTGATAAGTGGTAAGTGTTTGTCTTGTCTATCGTGTTCACTTTTGGGGATTGAAGGTCTGTGAATGGTGTGGTAGGCATAAAGTCAAGGTGGACGCGCTGGAGCGCTGCCACCAGGAGAGCTGTGGAGACGTCCCAGCCTCTTCTGATGTGTGAAACTCAGTGTATGTTGTAGAGGTTATCCTACCAGACTGGGAAGTGGACTCCCCAGGGCGTGGTGTGGAAGAAGTGGTTCTTGTGCCCGGACAGCTTCGTGGGTCGCTCCCTCAGCATAGTCAAAGACCGTTGGATTACTTTCGGTTTTGTTTCCACGGACCGTCTGTCTGGTTTGTCCTTTTGTGTGCTGTGTGTTTCATTGCTGTCTTTGCATGGTTGTGGTTGGCCCTGATGAGGCGACTCTGACTTTGATTCTAAAATAGGACAGACTCAAACAACCCTTCTTTCCCTTGTCCTTGACCATTTTTCAGATTTCAAGTCCAGAGCACAGGACTTAGGACTTATGATAAAGAAAGCTAAACTAATCACTTTTTGCAGCAGTGAGTGGCCAACTTTCTACGTCAGCTGGCCTCTCGAGGGAACCTTTCACCTTCCCATTATTTTCCAGGTTAAGGACATTGTTTACCGTCCATGGACCAGTCACCCCGACCAGGTTCTGTATATTACCACCTGGATGGACCTGGTGGAGGATCCCCTTCCTTGGTTAAAGACTATTTTGCCTCCAGCAGATGATGTCTGCTACAGGGCAGTGGTTCTTGCAGTGCGCGAGAAGCCCCTCACTGAGAAATCCACTAAGTCCACCAAAACCAAACCCTCTGCACTGCTTTATCCTGTGTTAGAGGACAGCACGGACCAGGATTTCTTTTGTCCTCCTCGGTATTATCCTCCTACCCCTCCACAGGTTGCCTCTCCATCTTCTGGAGAGGCGGCGGCCAGGGAGCCTGCTGTTGAAGTCGAGACTGCAGCCAGACCTGGCACTGGGAGTCCACCGTACACAAGGCAGCGAGCCCAGCGAAAGGCGAATGCTGACTCGACTGTCCTTCCTCTGAGGGCCGCAAGCCCCCCAGATGCACTTGGGGCGCAAGATCTTTACTATTGGCCCTTTGCCACAAGTGATTTGTATAACTGGAAAATGCAAAACCCTACATTCTCTGAAAAGCCTAATGTCTTAGTTAATCCCTTAAATTCTGTTTTGTTTACTCATCAACCTACCTGGGATGATTGTTAGCAGCTCTTACAGGTACCCTTCACTGTGGAAGAAAGGGAGAGAATTCTTTCGGAAGGCCGAAAGTCAGTCGTGGGTGCAAATGGAGCTGTGACTGCTAACCCTGCTGAGATTAACACTGTCTTCCCCCTTACCCACCCTGATTGGGACCTTCATACAGGGGATGGTCAGCCGAGTCTCCGAGTCTACTGCCAGACTCTAATGAGGGGTCTTCAGAAAGCGGCCCGTAAGCCGACCAATTTGGCTAAGGTAGGGAATGTGCCCCAGGAAAAGAATGAGTCTCCCGCTGCTTTCCTAAAAAGGATCATGGAAGCATTCTGTACTTATACTCCCATGAATCCTGAGGAAGACAGTAGCAAGACTGCGGTTATCATGGTTTTTGTTAACCAATCTGCCCCTAATATACGAAAGAAACTTCAGAAAGTAGATAGGTTGGCTGAGAAAACCTTACAGGATTTGCTTGCAGTGGCAGAGAAGGTTTATAATAACAGTGAGACACCAGAGGAAAAACAGACCCGCGCTCAGACCAAACAAACTCAAGATCTGGCTAAAATCCTGCTGGCCGCCACAGCTGCAGAGCCAAAAGATTAGCAGGCTCAACTGAAGCAACTAACTGCTGAAGGTGAGGAGAAACCCTGGGAGGGGGAACGCCAACGCTTACCGAGGGACCAGTGTGCCTACGGCAAGGAGATAGGGCACTGGGCCAGAGAATGTCCCAAGCGGAGAGCCAACAAGCCCGCCCCCTGTGGCGAAACCCACATTTTGGAAATGGGGGCATTAAGTGATTAGAGAGGTCAGGATTCAGCACCCCTCCCTGAACCCAGGGTAACCCTCAAAGTGGAGGGGACACGGATTGATTTCCTTGTGGACACTGGCACCCAGCATTTGGTGCTTTTAAGAGATCAAGGTAAACTAGATACAAGAAAATCTTGGGTCTGGGCAGCGCCTGTGGCTCAAAGGGGTCATATGCCCCATTGCCGGAGGTGGCGGGTTCAAACCCAGCCCCAGCAAAAAACTGCAAAAAAAAAAAAAAGAAAGAAAATCTTGGGTCCAAGGGGCAACTGGGATAAAGTAATACTCATGGACTACCCAAAGAACTATAGACCTGGGCACAGGCCGGGTATCCCATGCATTTATGGTTATCCCCGACTGCCCATACCCCTTACTTGGGAGAGATTTATTAACCAAGATTGGGGCTCAGATATCCTTCAAGCAGGATGGTCCCCAGGTTACAGATGGGCAAAGGGTGGCTAATACAAGTTCTGACTGTTCAGTTAGAAGATGAGTACGCACTCCATCAAACACTGCACGGGGCCCCAGCTGACATGAGCGACTGGCTACACTCTTACCCCTTGGCATGGGCAGAGACAGGAGGAATAGGATTAGCCCTTCATCGGCCTCCCGTCTTAGTGGAACTTAAGCCTGGAGCAGAACCCATAAAAGTGAAGCAATACCCCATGGCCATAGAGGCGAAGAGGGGCATAATCCCGCACATTAGACGCCTCCTTCAGGCGGGCATTTTGATCCCCTGCTAGTCTGCTTGGAATACCCCACCTGTTGCCTGTTAAGAAACCCCTTACAAATGACTATCGCCCATTACAAGATTTACGGGAAGTAAATAAGCGGGTAATGGACATCCACACCACGGTGCCTAACCCGTATACACTTCTCAGTGCCTTGTCACCAACTGAGAAGTGGTACACAGTACTAGATCTGAAAGATGCCTTCTTCAGTTTGTCTCTTGCCCCACAAAGCCAGGCTATATTTGCTTTTGAGTGGAGCGACCCAGAGGAAGGCCTCAGTGGACAACTAACATGGACCCACCTACCGCAAGGTTTAAGAATTCCTCAACCATCTTTGATGAGGCTCTACATGCAGACTTAGGTGAGTTCCGTAAATCTCACTCCGGCTTGACCCTTCTCCAGTATGTAGATGATATATTAATAGTAGCTGCCACAGAGCAAGATTGCCTGCAAGGGACACGAGATTTACTTGCTACCCTGGGAGACATGGGATACCATGCATCAGTGAAGAAAGCCCAAATATGTCAGCAAACTGTGAATTGTTTAGGGTATGTGTTTAAAGATGGCCAGAGATGGCTGAGGCCAGAAAGCGCACCGTACTTGGAATTCCTGTTCCCACTACTCCCAGGCAAGTGCGGGAATTTCTGGGGACGATTGGATTCTGTAGACTATGGGTGCCAGGATTTGCTGAAATGGCTAAGCCCCTTTATGAGGCCACCAAAGGCCACCAATGGACAGCAGAAGAAGATCAGGCGTTTTAAAACCTTAAGACTGCCTTGTTAACCTCCCCTGCGCTAAGCCTCCCTGATATCACCAAACCTTTCCATCTATATGTGGATGAGCATAAAGGAGTGGCAAAGGGGGTATTAACCCAGACTCTGGGACTCTGGACCCGCCCAGTAGCTTACTTGTCCAAAAGACTCGATCCAGTAGTCTCGGGATGGCCCCCTTGTCTACGTATTATAGCAGCCACTGCCCTCCTGGTGAAAGATGCCAATAAACTCACCTTGGGGCAGGAACTGTTAATAACAACCCTCATACCATTGAGGGAGTTTTGAAGCAGCCCCCAGATCGGTAGATGACCAATGCACAACTGACTCATTACCAAGGTCTCCTTCTGAATCCACCGAGGATTCAGTTTTTACCCAGTACAGCCCTGAATCCAGCCACTCTTCTGCCCAACCCGGATGCAGAGGTGCCGCTACATCACTGCCAAGATATACTGGTGCAAGTCCACAGCCTCTGCCAAGATTTGACTGATCAGCTGTTGCCTGACACCGAGGAAACCTGGTTCACAGACGGCAGCAGCTTCATGAAAGACGGACACAGGTATGCAGGGGCGGTGGTGGTTTCAGAGACTGAAACATTGTGGGCTGAGCCCCTTCCGAGCGGAACCTCTGCCCAATGAACAGAACTTATAGCCCTTAACAAGGCCTTGGTATCGGGAGAGGGGAAGAAGGTCAACATCTATACGGACAGCGTTATGCATTTGCCACAACCTATATCCATGGGGCCATTTACTGAGAGAGGGGATTGCTGATGGCAGAGGGAAAAGTGATAAAGAATAAGCAGGAAATACTAGACCTCCTGACAGCCATCTGGTTGCCAAAAAAGCTAGCCATCATTCACTGTCCGGGCCACCAGAAAGGAAATTCCCCAGTGGCCAGGGGGAATTGCCGAGCCGACGAAGCAGCCAAGGATGTGGCCCTTAGTATGGCCCAGGAGCTAGCTCTCCACTTGCCTGATCCAGGAGTGCCAGTGTTACCTGAAAAACCCAAATATTCCCCTGAGGACCTGGCTTGGCTCCACACCATTCCTCAAGCCCATTGCCCAGAGAAATATAACGGCTGGTGGTGCACCGCGGATGGCAGAACTATCCTCCCACCACGGCTAGGAATGGAGGTGCTCCAGCGCATGCACTGGGCCACCCACATGGGCAACAGGAAATTAAAAGATCTAGTCCGCCATGTAAAAATTAAAATAGAGCGCCTGGACACTAAAGTAGACCAAATCATCGGGGCCTGTAAGAACTCCAAGGAGGTGCCCCTTTGGGGTGACTGATGTTTGGTTTGTGTGATAAGATCTTCTGAGGACTCAACAGTGAATACAAAGTCTCAGTACAAAAATCCAGTACAGTATAACCTTTCAGAGCCTTTGTCCTATTAAAGGCTATTACCTGAATTGGCAGGTAAAATTATGGCCTGAGAGTGAAAACATGGAAGGCAGCAAATGAAGGAATTAGTGCACTGTTAAAATTAGATTTGTTGTCCAAGCAGAGAAACCTTGGCCTGTTGGGGCTGTGGCACCTTCAGTGGTCTTGGTTCAAGGATGCAGATGGGGCCAGAAAGGAGCACATTTTTACCACATTTCATCAAGGGCCCTTTCCAGCACCCACCTCCAAATTCTACCCTGGTGATCAGAGTATAGGGAAGGGTAGATTCTCATAGGGACTGCATCTAAAGTCCCCTTTGTTCACCTCCTCACTATTGTTATTAATTTATTTTTCATGTTTGGCTGATAATGATTTTGGTTATCATATAGCCTCAGGTTTTGGCCACTGGGCTGCCTGTGCTTTTTTTAAAAAAAGCCAGAAAATGGGCAAGAATTATAAAAAGGCAAGTCAAAACCAAAGCATGTAGAAAACAGCCATCTCACTGCCTGAATTGGCCTCTGGAGGGAGAAAAATAATTGAATCAGTGACTTTGAATACTGAGTTGCTTTGCATGACTCATTAAACTGCCATTTTCAACACTTTTGCCTCACGCTATAAGAATGATAGAATCCTTTAACAATCCACACATTTAAATTCTTTTCTATCTGAAAAGCCTTGTGGCGCAAGTGCCTTCAGATGGGAGCAGAGACATCAATTGAAATACAAGACAGTCGTAATAGAGCTAAATTTGATAAGCCACTCTAGCATGACCCAGGCAACCCAGGGGCTAAGTCAGGAGGCACAATTAACTGCTACTCTTTTATTTATTATCTTTAATCCCTCATTGGATACAGTTGACTTGCTATTTCCTGGGATGAGGACACAGCATAGGTGGGAATGAATTAATTTTTAAATTATGAAGCTATTTCTTTGTTACAAACCTGGGCTCAGATGTAAATTCTAATCATTTCCTTTTCCCAGGACGATGGCCTCTGAACTCAGAAGGACGTTCATTTTTTTCTTCCTCTACCCATGGTGGGGAGAAGGTCCGGCATATTTAGTTCCTGGAGGTCATTATTGTTTTTTCTGCCTCACTAAGGAATTGGCATATACCTCTGGGACTCCTTCTTGGCACCGCAGAGCCTTGTCAAAAACCTACGTTATATTACAAAGAGTAAAACTCTCTCCTGGGTGAACCAGCGCTTTCTACAACTCTCTTCCACCCTGCCTCCAACTTGGTTTATTCATTCCTGTTCATTTTATCAAGGTTTATACCCCTCTGGAGACAAGGATTTTCTCACTTTGAACAGTCAGTGGCTTTAAGTTGAGCCAGAATGAATGAATCAACCAAATGAACCAACAGCTTTGATTTCGGGGACATCAGGAAATCATTTTCCTTCCTCCATTGTCTTGGTGTTACCTAAAATGCCAGTCTGAGGAATTTATCCCTTGTGTCTGTTCCCTGGTAAAATATACATTCTGCTGGCAGCATACTGCTTTATGCCTTAACAGCCTTTCACGGTTGAGCTTGGGTAAGTGCGCAGCACAGAATGCTATCCTGAGAAGAGACCACAGATGTGGGAGAGGAGAAAAATTAAGAAGGGAGGGGGCAGCAGTGGTGGGGGAAGGGCCATGCATCTGGAGAGACCCAGAGAGCAGGAAAGAACTATAACCCTTGACTGGGATAGCATTGATGTGTAGGGAGAAAAGGATTAGCATGGAGGGAAGTCAAGTTGTTCCTCAGTATCCAGGGAGGATTGGTTCCAGGAACGTCCTAGGATACAAAATCCATGAATGCTCAAGTCTCTGGTATAAAATGTTGCAGTATTTGCATATAACCTATGCACATCCGCCCATATATTTTAAATCATCCGTAGATTACTTACAATACCTAATATAATATAAATACTATGTAAATGGTTGTTAGCACTGTATTGTTTAGGGAGTAAAGACAAGAAAAAGTCTGCTAAGTACAGATGCAACTATTCTTTTTTATTTTTCCTGCATATTTTTAATCTGCAGTTGTTTGAATCCATTGATGTGGAACCCACAGATACAGGGGGCCAACTGTATATACATACCCCAAGATGCGTTTTTAAAAAGTAGCTGATGCTTATTGTATAAAAACCTTATAAAATATGTAAAACGGTTCATAATCTTGCAGTCCCAACAATATTGAATAATTTTCCCCTGGTGATTTTTCATGGCCACATAGCATCCCCTCGTTTATTTAACCACTTCCCTATCAATTTTTGCTGTTACAAATGATATTAGCCAGCGTTTACAGAGCTTTCCAGGTTCTTTTCCCAGTGGCTGCTATTGATTAACTCAGTCTTCACAACACCCCAAGGGGGGATAGGTCTCATTCTCATTTGAGAGATGAGGAAACAGGCATGGAGAGGTAACCTGTGCAGAGTCACCCCCGTAAAGAGTGGATTCAGCATTCAAACCCGGCAGTTTGTCTGCAGGCAAATCGGATTATTTTCTTAGGCTGTGTTGCCTAATACAGCTAGCTCCTCTGGGTCCAAGGTTCAAGAACACACTTAGAGCTCTTAAAACATTGCTAAATTGCTTTCTGCAGAATTTACTCTTTCGGCATGAGTTTCCTTTTTCTTTGCTTCCTTCTTGTTTAAAAACAAAACAAAACACCTGTGTTGCTGTAGCTGAATGGCTCTATGTCATTTTGCCTCCCATCCCTGAGCTGGTGGCAGGAGTAGGGAGGGATAAGGGAAACAAAGGTTAAGTCTGCCCAGGAGCCCTGAAGTCCTTGAATTACGGCAGCTTTGGGATTTCACAAAGCACATTTAGATCAGTCTCTTCCTGGTCTCGGCCTCCCTGTTCTTTGAGCTGTCTTGGATACGAGGCGAATTATCAGTGTCCCTCTCTGTGAGCTCTTTTTTCAAATTCTGGGTCAAGGAGTCAATGACAGGGTTCCTCCCCAGCCCTGTTTTCTGCAGAGTACAGAGTGTGCACCCGGAGGCTGGCAGCAGGGAGGTGCCCTGCGGAGGCCTCAGGGACTGGGTTGTAACCTGAGCTAGCAAGCCCAGAGATTTGCTTGGTTAGTTGTTTGTTCATATGTTTGTGATAGAAAAAGCTTTTTAATGTTTCAGTAGATCAGTTTACTGAATTATGGATTATCCATTCAATGGAATAAGATCATTCCAGTATGAATCAATATGTACTGACATGGAAAGATGCTCAAGGCATTCTTTTAAGTAGAAAAAGAAAAACAACAGTCTACAAAATTGTACCCATTATACAATCCTATTTCAAAATATGTATAGAAAAAAGATTGCCCCTAGAAACTGGGATGGGAAGAGTTTAGGACCCTTCATTTTAAATCCTGTGCGTCTTCATATTCTTTGAAATTTTCGGCAAACATCTATTAATTGTACAATTAATACAAACACAAGGGAGACTTTCTGTAAGGTAGAATAGTTGGTATAACCTTTAAAAATATACAAACTCAGGCTGGGCATGGTGGCTCAAGCCTGTAATCCCAGCATTCTGGGAGGCCGGGGTGGGTGGATCACTTGAGCTCAGGAGTTCGAGACCATCCTGAGCAAATTATAAAAACTAGGCAGGAGTGATGGTGTATGCTGGTAGTCCCAGCTGCTGGAGAGGCTGAAGCAAAATGATGGCTTGAGCCAAGGAGTTTGAAGATGCTATGAGCTATGACACCATAGTGGGACGGAGTGAGACTTTGTCACCTCCCCAAATATATATATATGTGTGTGTGTGTGTGTATGCACAAATTCAGCTATGTAGAGAAGAAAACAGGATCTCAGAGTTTATCCAAAAGTACTAATTGATCTGGTATTTGGAGAATGGAAATACAGTTTTATCCTCTTGTGTTTTCTAAGTATGGAGATGTAATTGTATAACTACTGGAACACTAGTGACATATTTCAAATATAGATACAGTCAAAGAAAGCATGAAATTGTATTAAAATTTTAAAAAGGGCAACTCTGAAAGGAAAGGAGAGGATGTGGCATAGTGGTAAGAGCAGAAACTTGGGATCCAGACACCTGGGTTCTCTCCCAAGCTTGCTGTGTGATCTTGACCTTTCTGGGTTTCACACTCTAATCCAGCCTGGAGGTTCTCAATCGCTGGGTATACTCAGAATCACCTGGGAGGCTTATAAAGCAATAATGATCCCAGCCCCTCTGCGTGGGGCCTGGAAAGGTTCCCCAGGTGATTCTGAGGAGCAGAGGAGGCTAAGAAGGCCGAGCTAGCTGGAGTGCCGGAGGGTCATCTGATTGGGGGGTGGCCCATCCTCCATCCCAGGCCCAGAAGTGACTAGTGGTCATTTAAATAAGTAAATCAGTAGATGTTTATGCAGCTCTTGGAGAAGGAAACGTTTTAAAGAACCATTTGGCCAGATCACCTCTTGGTTTTGAAAAGTGGTTGCTCTTTGCTCATAATAGCCACTTTCTGTTGGGGTTTTCACTCGGCATTTGGGTGTAAAGAGTATGCATTTTTAAAGCTGTCCAAATGCCTATTTATGCAGCAGACCATAACTCCCTTCTTGATAGGCTGCTATGCTTTATCAAGTAAATGATACACATTTTAAAAACTGTCTGAAGGGGCATTTACCTGAGGGACTGTTATTGTGTTTGGGTGTTTTTTTTTTCCTTTGAGCCCTGATGGTTCATTGGGTAAATAATATCTTTTAACCATTTTTTAAATAAGACATGTCTAGCAAGATGCCATTTTATCATTCTGATACACTCGAATACACTTCAAAGAGGCCTCTTTTAGGTCATTTTGATTTTAAATTTTATGTTAATATACTTTACCAAAAAAGGGAAAAGGAAGGATTAACTGGTATGAAGCAGGCATCTGGGTCCGGATGTGTTTTCTGTTTTTGTTTTTGTTTTTGTTTTTAGTAGATAAAGAGGCTTTTCACTTTTTCTTCCATGGCGCTAAATTTAAGACATTTTTGACTTGATGGTGATCTGACCCTTGCCCTGTTGTTTAGTGAAGATCTCTGGTTTGATTATTTTTGAAGAAGATGAGGAGATTAGGAATGTTGCAAAACATCATCATCGCAGGCCGGGGAATCCATGAACTCAGCTTTGTGTTATTTAAGGACCTACTTCAGCTTCACAAAGGCTTCTTATAATTCAGTTCAAACACCGTCTCCTTTTCTTTTTTTTTTCATTGTTGAGGATTCATTGAGGGTACAGAGAACCAGGTTATACTGATTGCATTTGTTAGGTAGAGTCCTCCTTATAATTGTGTCCCATCTCCAACAGGTGTGTCACACACTGTGACCCCCCCCCAACCCCCTCCCTCCTAAACACTAAACACCATCTCCTTAAGGAGGGGCTTGACCACCCAACTCACACTGCCTACCCAGAGGTCCTTGACTGTCAAGTCACCCTGTGTCACCAGCTTCTCAGCACTCACCACTCTCTGAAGTCAGCTTTTGTGTTCAGTGTCTGTCTCCCTTCTGGAATAGCAGCCCCCTGAGGAGAGGAACTTGTCCATCCTGTTCCCTCTCGGGGCCCCAAGCATTCCTTACCCGTGCCTGGTAGGCCCTTAGGCAGGAATATGACTAAGTGAGTTTGACCCCAGGACTGAAGTGCCAGTGTTCCTAGAGTGTGGTGGGAAGCTATAATTTACCCTGCAGGTGCGAGAGGCGATGTTAGAGCACGTGGTTCCTTTGAAATATCCAGCCGTTCGTTCTCTGGGTAGGGCTTGAGGCACGGGTGCAGCTGGGAAAGCGGTGCCCCATGGAAGAGGCCCCTCACACACTCACAGTTAGACAGAATTTTATTCCGCCAAGAGGGTTGGTTCCTCCTGGCTGCTCCTGAAGCAGAGATCAGAGATGGTCTGCACTCATCATAAAGGAAAAGGGGGATCCAGTGCCTTCTCTCCACTATGCTCCTCATTTAAGATTTATATCTCTAATGCCCAGAAAAATCCAAAAGCAATGAGCACCATTGCTTTGAGCCCAAGAGTTCAAGGTTGCAATGATCTGTGATTACACTGCTGCTTGCCTCTAAAAAACCAACAAAAACTCAAACCAAATAACCTTTCAATTGTGATAAAGTACACATAATATAAAACTTATCATCTTGTCTATTTTTAAGTGTTCAGTTCAGCAGTGTTAAATACATTCACACTGTGGTGCAAGCATTCTCTAGAACTCTACCCAACTTTCAAAACTAAAACTCTATCCCCATCAAACAATAGCTCCCCTGTATCCATTCTCCCCAGTCCCGGGCAACCATCATTCTGCTTCATGTATGTATGAATTTGTCTACACGAGGCACCTCCTATAAATGGAATCGTGCAGTATTTGTCTTTTTGTGACTGGGTTATTTCATTTACCGTAACATCCTCCGGATTCATCCGTATGGTAGCGTGTGTTTGTATATTCTTCCTTTCTAAGTCTGGGTAATGTATATGCCACATTTTGCTCATCCATTCTTCTACTGATAGACATTTGTACTGTGCCTACCTTCAGCTATTATGAATAATGCTGCTATGAAGTATAAATATCTCCTCCAGACCCCGGGTTTGATTCTTTTGAGTATCTACCCAGAAGAAGCCACTGACGTGTTTATGTTGTTTGTTTCTATAGCATAAATGGTCCTGTCCTGATGATACTGCTATTAACTAGGTTAGTGTACAGGATCCAATACAATTCACTTTACCCTGATATGCACAGATTGTTGAGGAGGGATCGTGCTTTTACTACTATAAAAGAAGAAAGATGAGTTGATTAATCTTCTTGAGTTACCCAAAGCATCCCTCACCTTTGGAGCCCCTGACTCCCTCCCCACAGAGGAGGTCTGGAACCCTGCAAGCACATCCCCTTAGTCAGACATGCCCATCTCAGAAAAGTTTTCTTTCTTCTTCCTCCTTTCATCCTTCAGATTCTCCTCCCAGCCAAAATGTTATTAACATTGGTGTTTATATGTTCTAGTACCTGGCAATATGGATGAAACATAACTACATTTCTCCCCTTAGGATCAAGGATTTTCCTGGGCACTAGAGATGTAAATCTTCACTGAGGAGTGTTCTAGCCACGTAGGACATAAATATTAGACAGGACCCACCATGCTGGACAGCTTCCATTTGTCAGTCCAGACTCATTTTTCACTTTCTCCACCCTACTCCCTGCCCACAAAGGGAGGTCTGTGGAGCACATCCATGGGCTCCTTGCCCTCTGGCATGGTTTCAGCCAGCAGGAAGCCCTGGCAGAGATTGGGGGGTGAGAGGAGAGTGAGATTAGGGCACGGATTCCCCGGCTCTGTCCCTGCATGATTGTTTGGATAGCCTGCGCCCTTCAAAGGAAGAAAGCTCTTTCCACACGCCTCTCTCACGGCGCTTCATTAACTCTGGGTACTGGATCATTCCTTATGGTTGTCCAAAACCCAGCCTTTATGTTTGTAAATTGTTCCTTATTAGGTCTTTCTGGAATTTTCCGATTTGAATGTGGTACCTGTTTGAAGACTCTGGTTCATAGCTCTGCCCTATCAGACCAGTGACAAATACAGACAAACAAATACGTATACTACATTATGACGATAGCTATAACACAAAAAGTTGTGGGAACTACTCTGGGCGAGTAAGAGAAAGCTTAAACTTTTAAATAGCAAAAAACTTTGTGTAGTTTAGTAGAACTTAATTATTGAAAGAACTGTTTCTCAGCATCTACCAAGCTCAAGCAGTATGTGAACGAAAGATACATTAATATCTTAGGATATTTATAATTTAATAAAGGAAAATAAAAAAACATAAATAAAAGTACTATATATGCAGGAAGGCTGTGTTCCTGGATCTGAGAGTGCTGTTTAATCAGCCTACAAATGGTCCACATGGCCTCGTCTCCAGGGAGATACAGCTCAGCTTTGCCCATTGGCATGGCCTGGTCCATTCACTTAAACATGCTTGAAGGTGTGCTAAATTTCTGATCGGGATTGCTGCCACTTACTATCCCTCTCGTTGTTGAGCTGTATTCCTGGGCTGCAGTGAACTTTATCATGTTCATAATAACATCAAAGTCATTCCACCAACCCATAAATGCCTGTTCGTCTTTTTTCTTCTTGTTTTGTCAACAATTTCCATATATATACTTAGTCATTTTCAAATTTGCATTTTAATATCCAAATTCATTCTCTGTTTCTTCATAGCACATTCAGTTCTATAATTGTCAACACTTTATTAGTCATGGTGGGCCAAAATAAAAATTGTCAGAAAGAGACTTCAGCAGAGCACGTAAGACACATTGCAAAGCGTTCTCATCTCAACGTGCAGCGTGAGCTCTTGTCACTTGAGAGCATTTGCAATATACCTGTTCACTGGCTGAGACGGTGCAGTCCACCTGGAATATGGATGTGTGTCCTTATAACACCTCTTTCCTTCCCTTCCTTCCTTCCTTTCTTTCTCTCTCTTTTCTTTAGACAGAGTCTCACTTTGTCACCCTCAATAGAGCGATGTGGCATCACAGCTCACAGCAACCTCAAATTCTTGGGCTTAAGCGATTCTCTTGCCTCAGCCTCCCAAGTAGTTGAAACTATAGGCACCTGCCACAAGGCCCAGCTATTTTTAGAGATGAGTTCTCCCGCTGGCTCAGGCTGGTCTCAAACTCGTGAGCTCAGACAATCCACCAGCCTCGGACTCCCAGCGTGCTGGGATTACAAGCATGAGCCACCACACCTGACTATAAGAAATATTTAAATTAATGAAAACATTTCAGAGATGCCCCAGTCAGTAGGGCATCATGGTTAACAGTAAAAGGGATTTTAAAAAGAAGAAAAAAAAGAGAGAAAAAAACAGTAAAAGGGATAAGTGCATTACAGAAATAACTCAAATAAAAGGGATGAAGTGATCCTAGACAGAAGAGAAATTGTTCTGGTATACAGCAGTTACTTCATTGTTGAGGGTTCATGTTTGAAGTGACATTCCAAGTGGATCTTTTGTTCCCAAGTTGGATCTTGATAGATTGGTGTTTAGTCCATTTTGTGCTGCTATCACAAAATCCCTGAGACTGGGTGATTTATGAAGAACAGAGATTTATCTCTTATAGTTTTAGAGGCTGGGCAGTCTAAGGACGTTCTTCCTGCCTCATCTCATGGTGCAAGGCTGAAAGGCAATGGAGGAAGCACACACGAGAAGGAGGGGCTGAGCTCATCCTCTAATGAGGAGCCCACTCCCACAATACCAAACCCAGTACCCTGATAACAACATTAATCCACTCAGGACCAATTACCTCTTAAAGCTCTCTCAACGCTGTTGCATTGAGGATTAAGTTTCCAACACAAGAACTTTGGGGGAGGCTGGGTGTGGTGGCTCATGCCTGTGATTCCAGACCCTTTGAGAGGATTGTTCAAGGAGTTACAGACCAGCCTGGACAACATAGCAAGACCCCATCTGCTTTCAAAAAAATGTAATCACTAGTTGGGTGTGGTGAAATGCACCTGTAGTCCCAACTACTCAGGAGGCTGAGGTGGGAGGATTCCTTGAGCCTGAGAGTTCAAGGCTGCAGGGAACTATGATTGCATTGCTATACTCCAGCCTTAGTAACAGAGTGGGACCCTGTCTCTAAAAGAGTAAATCAATCAATTAAAAATAAATAAATAAATAAATAAATGAGGTGGGACAAATAGTTTAGATGACTGGATATTCATATACAAATGAGTGAAGTTGGATTCCTTCTTCTACCATGCACAAAAATGAATTCCAAGGGATTAGAGACCTAGGTGTGAAAAAAAATAAATAAAAAGAACTTTGAGGGGGACATAGTTATATCATAGCACTTAGTGCATATTTCGGATAGGAGGTGAATGGTTTTGAGGTAGTAAGTAAAATTTAGATTGCAAAAAGGAGATAGAAAGGCCTGTGCAAAGGCCGTGAGTGGGAGCAGCAGGCAGGAAGCTGTGAGAAAGAACGGGAAATAAAGCTGCCGAGGGGAGCGGGTCTGATGTCAAGGGCTGTGCACACCACGGGCAGGTGATCGAACTTCATTTTATGGGCCGTGGAAGGCCGTGGGAAGACTGTAATCCAGACAGCCAGGACTGGTTGTCTTACCAAGGGCCTCCTGTCTTCAGACAGCAAGAACAGCCACAAAATTATAGGCATGGCCCTCCTGATAGAGAAATTCTTTGTGAGTTTGAATAAATTCTTCTTAAGGGATTAAAAAAAAGTCCTGTGGAGTGATAATGAAACATCAGGATGATGTGGACAAAGCAAAAGTGATCAGATCTTCCTGCAAAGTTGGGCTTTCAGCAATTTCCCCTTTTGTTTGTAATCAGCATCCAAATGTTTATAAAGAGAATGTGCGTCATAACGCAGATGCAGGTTTGGGGTACAGGGAACTAGAAATGAATGTGTAGGCTCAACACGCTTGAAAACTCTCACTTTAAAGTAGTTCTATGTTCTTAAAAAATATATACATATCCTTCAACCTCATCATTCATTCTGCACTTTGGAGCTGAATAAAGTGTTTTTAAATCATCCAGCGGAAGTGAAGGTTTGGTTGGGGGGAAGCAGTAATTTTTATTCCACATGGGGTGAGAGCCCTTGGTGGGTTCTGAGCTGGAAAATGGCAAGGCCGGACTCAGGTCTTAACAGAGTGGCTCTGGGTGCTGTGCGGAGAAGAGGCTGGAGTGGGGGTAGGGACAGAGCAGGAGGCCACTGGACAGGAGATGAGCCCAGTACTGCAGGTGGAAGGGATGGTAGCATGGCTTATGGAAATAGTGGGGAGCAGCGACAAGTAATTAGGCAGGCTTGGGTTATATTCAAAGATGGAGACAATGGAATTTACTGGTGACTTGGATGTAGGGGGCAAGGGAAAGACAAAAGTGACTCCCAGGCTTTAGATTTGAGTAGCTGGTACAAAATAACATAAAGTGATCCAGTCTTTTTGTTTTTTAACTATACATGTGTATTTCTTAAAAATATATTAAGTGTGCTTCTACAGGTGTGCATCTCTCTCTATATACCAACGGTGTAGTTTACATATACTATCTATACTGTTATATATATATCTGCTCATTTCTATGAACACTGAGAGAGAATGAGAGAGAAATGCACCAAATGTTAACTGTGGTTTTCCCAGGGGAGTGGGAATAGCAGGCAAAGTAAAGAAGGAGAGGGAGGGACAGTCCTTTTTTGACCTACGTACATCCATATAACTATTATTTTTTTAGTGACAGCATATTAATTTTACCCAAGGGGATATACACAAAGCTGTTAACAATGGTAATCTCTGGGTAGTGAAATATAATTTATTTTATTTTATTTTCTAATTGTAATTGTCACCTATTGTAACATAACAATATCAACACAAACTTTGTGGCTTTAAACAACACACATTTATTATCCCACAGTTTCTGCAGGTCCAGGCACAGCTCAGCTGTGTCTGCTCAAGGCTGCAGTCAAGATGCTCGGTGAGCTCATCTCATCTGGGCTTGAGCAGGGTAGATTCCGTTCCTCTGGAAGCCAGAGGCCACCCTCAGCTCCTGGCCATGTGGGCCTTCCCAACATGACCACTTGTTTCCTCACAGCCAACAAGGAAGAGCGTCTCCTCCCAAGACAGGGGTTGCAGTCTTCTGGAAGGTGTTCCCGGACAGGGCTTCCTCTCACCTTTCCTTGTTGTATCGGTAGAAGAAAGTCCCAGGTCCTATCCACACTCAAGAGAAGGGACATCACAAAGGCTTGAATGCCAGAGGCCCAGATGATGGGAACAACGCTAGAGTTAGTCTGATTTTCTGGTAACAAATTGTAGTGCACTCCAGGTGCTGTGGCTTACGCCTGTAATCCCAGCACTCTGGGAGGCCGAGGCAGGTGGATCGCCTGAGCTCAGGAATTCGAGACCAGCCGGAGCAAGAGCAAGATCCCCCAACCCCCGTCTTTACTAAAAATAAGGAAAAAAACAAAAACTAGCCGGGCATTGTGGCACGCACCTGTGGTTTGTTTGAGCCCAAGAGTTTGAGGTTGCTGTGAGCTATGACACCAGGACACTCTACCCAGGCCAACACAGGGAGACTATCTCAAAAAAAAAAAAAGTGCACGTATAACTTCTGTAATAATGTACTATTTTAAAAATGTTGTGTTGCTGTTTAAAACTTTAAAAACAAACAGAGAAAAATTATAAATGACCCTACAAGATATACGTTTCTTCATGAAAAGAAATTTTAAGTTAGGCTCTATTGTAATTGTGTTTCCTAAAGTTAAAGTGAGTTCAATAAAGCTAATAGAAAGGAATGGAAAATTTTTTTAAAAGTTGGGCAGAAAATGAAAGAGCAGAAAAAAACTTACTCATTGCTTAAGGGGTCATATCTACAACGTGGTGCTTCCTAGCCAAGCCATCCAGCCTTCACAGGGCTGTCTTCAGAAAGCCACGAGTTTCCCCTGGAGGCTGCCCTTTGCCTGGCATCACAGAAGGACACCTCAACCAGAATGTGGAGCACCCGAGTTCCGGCTTAGAGCAAATTATTTCTGTAACATCAACCAAGGAACCTAACTCATCTGGACCTCAATTTTCTTATATTTAAAGTGGGAATAAAAGAGATACTTGCGGACGGCGCCTGTGGCTCAAAGGAGTAGGGCGGAGGTGGTGGGTTCAAACCTAGCCCCGGCCAAAAACTGCACAAAAGAAAAATTAAAAACAAGAGACAGAGATACTTGCAGGCAGCACCTGTGGCTCAGTGGGTAGGGCTCTTGCCCCATATACTGAGGGTGGTGGGTTCGAACCTGACCCCAGCCAAACTGCAACAAAAAATAGCCAGGCATGGTGGTGGGCGCCTGTAGTCCCAGCTACTCGGAGGTTGAGGGAAGAGCATCGCCTAAGCCCAGGAGTTGGAAGTTGCTGTGATGCCACAGCTCTCTACCAAGGGTGACAAAGTGAAACTCTGTCTCAAATAAAAAAAGATACTTGCACCACTTGAATCTTTAGAGGCAAATGGATGAGATTAGTCAACCCACACCCATCTGGCTTTCTGGAAGTTCAGCGTCTAGATAGGGGCATTCTTAATCCTCACAGCAGTTCACTTCGTACCTAACTCTGGGTCTCAGAAAGTTTCTCCTGTCTACAGTCAGTTGCCACAGCTACGTAGTTCAAGTCCTCATGTGGTGTAGTAAGCACCTCCCGAATGTCAATCCAGTTCACAAGGACTTTCTTGGTCCTCCTAACTCAATTAGCAGACCCCGCTCAGCTGTCTTGACCAGGGGCTGGTCCCAAATCCAGCTAAGCTAATCGATTTCTTGTCTTTGTGAATTTGGATCAGCAACTCCAAAAGCAAGTGACAGAAAGACAGCCTCACCCTCAGCATTCCTGCTCCTCCCCTCACTGGATTCCTCAGAAGAGGGGACTTAGGCTTTGGGAAGGAAGTTGGACTGATGGTATAAGCTTCTTTCCAAGACTTTTCAATCAGCGATTCCACTCTTTCCTTCGTTCATGAAGCATTCATTGATTTATGATTTGCAGGCACTTTATGATATTCCATTTAATCTTTACAACGTCACACCCATTTGGCTTTCTAAAGATCCATGATTACAAGTCCATAGGCAAGCATTATTATTATCCACATTGTACAGATGTAGGAAGTAAGGCTTAAACAGGTAAAGTCACTTGCCCACAGCCTCGCTGCTAAACAGGAGGAGTTAGGAGTTTAAGGTAGGATTGTCTGGTACCAGGGCTCCTGCTTTTCCCCTGTGAGAAATGGTGCTTGTTCTCCACTGCAGAGCTTTGTGGTCCATCATAGTGGTAGTGGCCATATGGCGGAAGGGAGGAGGAAGGGCTCCATCGCTCTCTCGCCACGGGATACCGAGTGCAGTATCCAGATGCAGACACTAGGTGGCACAGTGCCACAGGCAGACCCCTCTCCCGGCCTGGATCTACTCCGTGTGGGTCTCACTTCTCTCATTCTTTTAAATTAAGAAATAGACATGTGCTGCTATAAATCCTGCAGTCTTTTAAATTAGATATGTGCAACTATTAAATATATACCCAACTATAAATGATTTATACTTCATATTTTATAGCAAGACATAAAGGAGGAATTAAAGAATGAAAAAAATGGAAAGGGAACAAGAAAACAGTGATATATGCTTTTTTTTTTTTTTTTTTTTTGAGAAAAGCTGCACTGGTGCCATCATAGCTCACTGCATCCCGAGTCATCAGGGCTCATTTGCCATTTCCAAAGTAGTCTGGAACATGCTTTCAAAAAATTCAAAATCTTGCACTTTAATCACAACCATACACCATCTGAAGATTCTTTATTTTTTTGAGACAGGGTCTCTGTCACCAGGCTAGAGTACAGTGGCATCATCATAGCTCAGTGCAATGTCAAATTCCTAAGTTCAAGTGATCCTCCTCCTTTTTTTTGTAGAGGCTGGGTCTTGCTCTGTTGCCCAGACTGTTCTCAAACTCCTGGCCTCAAGTGTTCCTCCCACCTGCACCTTCCACAGTGCTATCTCGCCAGCCTGAGGGATTCTGTTTTACATGCCACGATTGCTGGTCATTTAAGCTTCATTGGTGAAAAGAAATAGCAGAGCAAGAGTCAAGCTTTTGATCAAAATGAGAGATAGAGGCTGTCAGCCACAGAATGGGAAAGAGAGGGGCACTGTGCCAAGGACGGACCACCTTCCTGCCCCACACTCAGCATCGTGCAGGGGGCTGGTGTTATGCCCCTTTATTCAGTCCGGTGTTAACTTCATGTGCCACCTTCACTGGGCTAGACTTAATCTCCATAATGATCACCTTCCTTCCAAATGGCTGGCTATGTTAGTGTATTGTCCTGATCAGTCCTGATTATTTACCGATATACCCATGTGTTTGGCTGAGGCCATGCATCCGCTCTAACCCTGTAGGGGCTGTGCTTCTCTGAATTGTGCAGACACAATTCCTTGGCAAAGGAGACCAATGTTCAAAATTTGAGGATGCAAGGAGCCTCAGCTCTCTGTTGAACACACCGGGGAGAAGATATGAGTAATAAAGTGGGTGACACAAGGGCTTAAGGTCAAGAACTCCTGGGCAGTTTGGCTGGGCTCAGTGGGAGTTGTGTGATGGGGCTAAGCCCAGATTAAGGAGGAAGTGTTGTCACACTGGACTCGGCTGGAAGTGAACAGAGCCAAGTGGCGTTAGACAGAATATCATGAACACACTGAAGGGGCAAGGCTGGCAGTGGGGAAACCAGTTTGGACAGTCTCACAGCTACCCAAGAAAGAGATGGCAGTGAACTCTTTAGCAGTGGTGGGAGAAGTGGGTGGGTACAAGTGCTGGTGAGGAGGAAGGACCATGGCCTTGGTGACCACCTAGCTAAGGTGTGTTCTGGAAATGAGCCTTGAACATCCTCCAGGGCACCCTGGGGAATGGTGGGATCTGCTGGCCCAACTCGGAGAGGGGCACAGTGGTGCTGCCCACAGCAGCTCCTAGTTCCTGGGAGAGCCCTTTTCCTCACCACACCCACAAAGACAGCTTAGGACTCCTCAGGAAAACCTTCTCCCTGCCCAATGGGCTTCTTTTCTTTTTCTTTGCTCCCCTCAGAGCAACCTGCCCAGTAGCTTCTGAATGTGAACATCTGCAGTGTCACTGGCTGCCCAGCTGTTCATGCTTGTGGTGACTTGGAAGACACTTGTGTGCGAGTGCTGCGTGCTGTGAGGAGGGACGCTGACAAGTGAAACTAGGACCCAACGACCTGAAAGCCAGGGAACAACCGCCTTACCCTCAGCAACTAGCCAGTCTGTGCACGGTTGCAAGTCGCTCACACACACAGGAGCGCACGGGATTTCCTGCTCTCTTACTTTTCTGACTGTAATAGGCTTGGAGAAAGCAGCTGTGGGATGCTCTCTGCGTTTCTCTCTCCATGGTCAGTGACCACATGGCCTGAGTGTAGCGAGGACAGGGTGGTTGGGTGCTCGCCATGTGGCTCCCTGGAGCCTGCGGAGTACTGGCAGCTGCAGCCTCAGGCTGTGCCGGCTTCCTGCTTCACGGGGATTCTGGCTTGTCCCAGCTTTGGACAGGTCCCCAGGCTTCATTAGAACCCAGGGACACTCTTCTGTGAAGACTTCTAGCCAAGAGAAGTGTAGTGGTTAATTTTATGTGTCAACTTCACTGGGTAAGGGGTACTCAGATAGCTGGTAAAACGTTGTTTCTAGAAACATCTGTGAGGATGTTTCTAAATGAGATTAGCATTTGCATTGGTAGACCAAAGGAAGATCCCCTTCACTGCTGTATATATGTATATATGCCTGTATATAGCCTATTCTGTCCTGGAGAACCGTCTCTGTGGCAGGCCTGGACAAGCCAAAAATACACCGGAAGGGCAAATTTCCTCTCTGCTTGAGCTGGGCCCTCCAACTTCTCTTGCCCTCAGATGCTGGCTCCCCTGCTCTCCAGGCCTTTGGCTTTGGACTAAAACACCACCATTGGCTGTCATGGCTCTCAGCTCACACATGGCAGAGAACAGGACTTCTTGGCCTTAATAATTGCATAAGCCATTCCTCGTAATAAATCGCTTTCTATATGCCTCTATATAGCCTATTCTGTCTTGGAGAACCCTGACTAATCCAAGGGGGTATACCAGGCATTATGCACAGAGCCAAGGTTGGAAGGTGTGTTACTGAGAACCAGGGAATGTTGTGGAACTGTAGTCTCCAATCTGTGGCAGGGAAACCCATCTCACTCCTTCCCCACCCATGCTGTGTATCACCCCAAGTCCCGTGGCGCCTTCCTTCTGATGGGGGAGATGCCAGTTAATACTGGTGGGTAAGTCGGAAGAGAAAATTCTAAAATGGCTAGACACATAAAACAGCAGTGCATTGGAAACTTCTCTACTACTTTAGCGGTTGGAGGCTTTCCCAAATGAAAAGGAAATGGCAGGAACCAGCGAGCTGGTGGCTTTGGAAGGGCACCTTGGGAGCTCTTATCAAAGCTACAGGCTGAGGACCTGTGGCGGGTAAATAAGTTCCGTTCTTGTTGACTGATCATTCGAAGGCCTTAGACTTGTTGCCTAAAACCACAACCCAGAGAACTCAGACAGCCCCCCGCAAGGACACAGAGTCCCCTGGAGTTCAGACTTTCTAATAATATATTTTCTCCATAGTGCCTGGAAATTAAGCATGTTTGTTTGTTTTATAGGAGACAGCAGGCCTCCCTCCTTTCTTCCCCTCTCCTTAGGGTGGGAGTGATGTCTTCTTGTGTATCCAAATATCCATACTTGAAGGAAGCAGCTGTGGCTTTTGTTCTAGAAGTTTCTATCTTCCTAGTCAGTGTGTCATGTGTCCTAAATGTAACTAGGAAAGGCTTCCTGGGTGCTTGTGTGATGCTTCTAGGCTTTGCAGTTTGGCACCTGACTTATAGTGGCCATGGTAGGCCAGAGTGTGGGGCCCAGTGGCACACAGAACACTGAGTAATTGTGCTTTCAGAAGCAAGGGTATCCCCGAATCAGATGTCTGTGTCTTAAAGCAGGGTCTAGAATGTGTCAGGGAACCGATTCTGGGCCTGGAGGATTTTCATATTTCCTGTGTTCCTAGATCATCATAGTCAGAGAAAGAGACTGTCCACAAGCCCCATGGATGTTTGTATAAAAGGCAGGTGTAATTCCACTTGCATCTTTCCCTGGAACAAACATGTCTTTCTGGGTTTCTTTATTCCTGTCTGGAATTTGAGATGCTTACCACTAAAAATATAATGTTGCTTTGGCAAAGAATGCTTTTCTCTGTACACGAGGGACAGCATGGCCAAGTGATTAAGTGGCAGGGCTCTGGAGCCAGATAGGCCTGGCTTTGTTACTTAACAGCTGTGTGACCTTGGGCAGGTTACTCGACCTCCCCATGCTTCTGATTCCTCATCTATAAAAAGAAGATAGTAATGGCATCTACTTTGTATTTTATGGTGAGGAGAAAATGAATTAACATGCAAAAGCACCCAGAACAGTGTCTAGCATGTAGTTAAGCACTATAGAGGGGGTTATTATTATTTTTCACAATTTTAAACCAGAGCAGACTGTAAAACATTTATTTAGTTTTTTTTTTAGAGACAGGGTCTAGCTCTGTTGCCAGGCTAAAGTGCAGTGGTGTTATCATAGCTCATAGCAACCTCTAACTCATAGGCTTAAACGATCCTCCTGCCTTAGCCTCCTGAGTAGCTGGGACTATAGGTATGAACCATCACACCCAGATAATTAAAAAAAAAATTTTTTTAATACGGTATCACACTGTGTTGTCCAGGCTAGTCTTGAACTCCTGGCCTCAAGTGATCCTTTTGGCTCAGCCTTCCAAAGTGCTGGGATTACAGGCGTGAGTCACTGCGCCTAGCCCAGAATGTGAAATAAAAGGGTCTCAAAGCAAAGCAGGCTCTCAGTAGCTGGGAGTAGAGAAGTCTTGGCCTAGTGGTTTTCCACTAAATAGTGGGCTAACTCTGAGCCAGTCAGAGCTTTAGTTCTCTCACTTTAAAATGTAAAATAAAATATGTATTTTACATTCTGCTCCGGTTTCAAATTGTGAAAACCAAAAACAAACCCCTACATAGCACTTCACTGTGTGCCAGGCAGTGTTCTGGGGTTTTATACATGTTAATTATAACCCAAGTGCTCATGAACAGTTGAATAGACAAACAAAAGGTGGCCAATACATACGATGCAATATTCAGCTGTAAGAAGGAAGGAAGTCTGATGCATCCTACAACAGGATGAACCTCGAAGACACTGTGCAAAGCAAAATGAAGCAGATTCAAAACACGAAAGACAGCTTGTGCATGATTCCACCCCCCGAGGGGTCTAGAGGAGGCCGGTGCATAGAGACCGGGCGGAGAAGTGAGGCTGCTATCCTGGCCCCGGGGACGGGGAAAATGGACGGTCACTGCTTCATGGTTGTGGAGTTTCTTTTTTGGGTGATGAAAAGTTTCGGATGTGGATAGGGGTGAGACACAACATCGTGGGTATACTTGATGCCACTAAATTGTACGCTTAATATCTTTAAAATGGCAAACTTCATGTTATATATATTTTTTATCACATATAAAATCAATATATGATTTTTACATATTGAAAAAAAAGAGAGAAGTGAGCTAAGTTTGAAGGAGAACATCATTTGCTATCAGCTTGGAAACTTTTACAGGCCATGGGGTTACCGGGGGAAAAAAAATATGAGCTGGTGACATTAGTCTACAGGTCCTTTGCAGCTGCATCCTGGTGTGAGGTCACCTGGTGCTTAGAGGTCCAGCGCTCTGTGGCCGTTGTTCCCTCAGGACACAGCTGCCACCTTCGCAGACCCTTGTCTATCTCCATGGCATTTCGACTCCCCCAGGTCTGCCTGCCCTGGGGGGCCGCATGCACATAACTAACCCTTACTCACATGTGGCTTGTCTGTCACCCCCTCATTAGCCCTTGAAGGGCAGGGCTGCATCCTTTCCTGCCTGGGTGCCTCTTGCTTCCCCAGGCCCCTGACTATAATGAGTCAAAATGGGTGAAGATGCCTCCTCCCAGTCTTGCTTGCCCCGAGGGACTCTGGAGGACATGCTTCAAGAGCTCAAGACCTGGGCTTTACAAACATTTTAAACTTCCATTCGAGGGTGGGGTGCGGTGGCTCACACCTCTCATCCTAGCACTCTGGGAGGCCAAGGCTGTGGATTGCTTGAGCTCAGGAGTTGGAGACCAGCCAGAGTAAGAGTGAGACCCTGCTCTACTAAAAATAGAAAAAAAGCTGGGCATTGTGGCGGGTACTTGTAGTCCCAGGTAGTCAGGAGGCTGAGGCAGGAGAATCATTTGAACCCACTAGTTGAGGTTGCTGTGAGCTATGATGATGCCTTTACCCAGAGTGACAGAGTGAGACTCTATCTCAAAACAACAACAAAAACCATAACAATTAAACTAGTCTTCACTATAAAAATGACACGTAACTTTGTGGTGCAGAACATACGTAAAGCTCTATGAAATTATACTATTATGTGTGATGGAGTCGAGATTTTGGATTCATTCAGGTTTTTAAATGCTCTGCCGGTTGTTACATGCCTCTCTGAAACCCATTCTGTCTGTTGACAAACCCTGTCCAGAGACTGGTTCAGGCGCCTGTGCCCTCCACTGGCCATCAGGGGGAGCCCCTGGGTTGGGCTGCACTGAAGAGTGAAGGGGCCCAGGGGAGTTGGAGGCAGAAGCTGCCCGTCCACCCTTTCACACCGCCTAACAAGGCCTCCTGCAGGGGCACCAGGTGCTCATTCGAGTTTAGTTGAATGAACATCTAGTTAGTTGGTTTAGCTGAATAAACCTTTAGTGCTGAGAGAGCCCATTGAATGTTCTGCTCTGCGCTAGTTGTCGGTTTGGGCTCAGCACTTGTGGACCCGCTTCCTCCTGTCTCCTCCCTTTCTGCACAACTGCCCTTCAGGTGTGTGACTGGCTGCCTCGACACCTGCCGTGAACACCCCGAAGAATTCAGGCTCTGACCCCACTCTGTGCCAGCAATGAGGCTCTGCTTGCCATTTTGGTTGCTGGGAAAATGGTGTCCCTAGAAGCGAGTCACAGAAGCGACAGCTTGGCCCTGGCAATCCTGGAGGCTGTGCACAGAGTGGGGTCAAAGCACAGAGGACAGTCTCCATGGTGTCGGGCGCCAGCTGCATGGGGACCCAGGTCCATCCTGGGTTCTCTTTCTGAAGCAGATGAGAGAAGTCATCTATCATGGCTTCTGTATCTGCAGGGAGAAGCCACAGGGTTTCAGCCTTTCTCTGCAGGCACAAAGGGGGATCAGGCTGCAGGCGTCAGAAAGTGCCTGATAGGCGACGTAATTCTTATCCTTGCTGTCCTTGTCAGTTCCACCTGTTCTCCTGAAAAGCCGCTTCTCATGCCTGACCCAAATGAGGATGGCAGTACGCAGCACTTTTCCCGTGGGGGACCAGGGGATACATGGTTGTGGTTTGAGTAGTAGATTCAGCACACAGCAGTATGCCCAGAGCAAGCCAGGGAGCCAACACGTCCCTAAGCAGTGAAAAATTCCCAAAACTTCATCAGCAAGCAGCAAAGCTCTCCTCTCTGCCAGCTTCTCTGCCCAACCACAGTATCTACACACTGGAGTCAGCATGGCACAGCCAGTGACCAACCCCCTGGTGACAGGTTGGGCTGGGGCTGGCCGTCAAAGGGTACGGGCAATATACCTATTACGTACCTATGATGATTTTCTGTAAAACAAGGGCAAAGGCAGTACCTTTTGGTAACCACCCCCAAACTGAGTCAGACTTGGTAAGACTGTCACACAGATGAGAACTTAGAAATGATGGCGGAGCCTTTCCCTTTAGGCCACAGGAGGTAGCCAGGGCTTGTGATGAGAATAACGCTCACCAGCTAAGAGCTCAAGAGATGCCAGGTTGAGTCAGGCCAGTCCCTCTCTGTGGCCATTACATTTCCCCCATTGCTCTGCGCTGAAGGCACCTGGTGAAAACAGACTAGAGAGAGCTAGTTCTTCCCTCTGCCGTGTCTCACCCCATCCTCAAAAACATCATTTGAAACAAGCTCCCAAGACTCTTCCATAACAATCTTCCTCTCTTACACTGCTTTTGGGTTAACTACCCCCGTAATTTCCAGTAAGCTACCCTTTTCTATCTCTTACGTTCATCACCACTGGATACTTCGCGGTAGATGTTCCTACTGGGGGCTTCCTATGGTGACAGTCACAGTCATGATCGTGGTGTGGCTGAGAACTTGCATAAGCATCCTCACCATGGAGAACACTCTGCAAATGTCAGGTGATCTTAGGGTGACCAGATTTGTCGTGCCGATCTCTCTCCGTAGGCATTAAAATAGGTTAATAGAAGTATGTCTCTTGAACAATTATAAAATGGCCAGAACTATTACCAGGGAGAATCCCACTATCACAGATTTATTGCATTTTATGACTCCAAATCCTTTATATCTTTCTATGGCCAAACACTTTAGCATGTGGCTTTGCAGTTCTCATTAAAGGATTCGTTTTTCCATCTCCTTGAATCTGGGCTGGTCTTGTGACATGGTTGGGCCAATAAAATGCCATGGAAATGATAGGGTGACTGAGCCTAAGGCTCAAAAACCCTTGCCCAGTCTTTTCTTGGATTTTCATTATAGCTGTGACAACATGCTTGGGCTGTCCAGCTGGAAGATTACAGTCATGTGGAACACAGGAATTGCCTCCATTGCCTGACCAGAGTCAGCCTAGACAGCTTACAGCTGTGAACCAGGCAGGTCAAGGTCAGCAGAGCCACGTAGATGGGCACCCAGACATGTGAGCACTAAATGCTTATTGTTGCGTGCCACAATATGGTTTGAATAGTAGATTCAGCACACAACAGTATGCCCTAGGATGGACCTGGGTCCCCATGCAGCAGGCCCTGAGAGCTGCTTGTTACATAGCATTGCTGTGGCTATAAATAAGTGACATGCCCATTTAGAAATCAGAGAACGAGGCACTCCCTGAAGAGTTATTAGAAGCATCTTTCACCTTCAAATAAAATACGTTCGTGCACATAGCTTCTTCACTTGCATGGCCCCATGCTGAGTGTCCCTCACTTGCATTGCCCCAAGCGAAGTATCTTTCAGGGATCTATCTTTCACTGGTCTTCCGCGATACAGACGTGTCTAATACCTTGGGAGAAACCAGAGAATGAGCACAGGAAGAATTGAAAAGTCATTCTCTTAGGCATCAAATGAACAGGAGGGGGTGGAAACAAAGTCAAGAAGATTGATCTACCTATATTTCCACAGGCCTTGGATAATACCCGGTCTACCCAGATGGGGTGGACTGTCTGCATCTGTTAATATTCATCATGTCGTCATCTGGAAGAAACGCCTCCCAAGTGGAGTAATTGTAGGTACACAGCATTGAAAGGTAATCTTTGGAAGACTTTCTGGTGGCTAATGGCAGTGTTTGGCTCTCCTAATTTTAGAATAGATGAGAAGCACCGACAGGAATCCGGCAAAACAAATTCCTAAATCCAAGACTATTGTGTTCTAACAATTGTAACGTGATTATCCTCCTCAGTTGGAGTCCCTACACTCTGACACATCAGGGTAAGTAAAAGCGCTCTGTTCTACCTTTTTAAATACCACACACCAGAATCCACAGCAGAGTTTATAAGAAAGACACCACACTTCTGATTATGTGGTTATGTATGTGGCCATATATTCTGACGAGGATTGAATGACACATGAGGAACTTCATTAATGTGCCTTTGGTCATTCAAGGCCTTCCATCAATCAGTCTCAGCAAGGGCCCTTCCTGACAGTGAGTCCTGTCTCTCTGAGACTGATTTACAGATGAGACCATACAAACAAGTTGCTGCCTTTCTCTTCCCCCTCCTCTTACTTGTTTCACCCAGCCTCTGACCTCAGAGCTCTAGACATAACTGTGTGCCTTGGGGCAGGAGGATCTCCTAGTTGGCTCTCGCTCCCATGGGCCCGGTGCTTTCCCTCAGAGATGCCTCTGTCTCTCAGACCTTGGCGTGAGCGTCTACAGACTGCTGCGCTGGCTCTGTAAAGGGATACCCCTGTGCGCTTCTGTCCAGTGGCAGAACACGAGGGCAGGCAGGAGCAGCAGCTGAGGGATGACATAGCGCTCTGTCCTCTGGGCTCCCTGGGGTCTTCAGAGGAGACCATAGTTTTTAAATGAGCATTCACAAGGGAGTGAGCCAACACAAAGAGAGACTCAGTGCGATTAGCATAAAGAGAGCCTTCTGTCTAAGTGAAATGTGTGAGTCATTTTTCTTACATGACTGCTGGGATTCAAGTAAAGTTTTATGGTCAAATTCTAAAACCAAGTTCTGGACAAATACTGGATTTATAAACACCAGATCTCTTGTGCAAGCTGTGGGAAAGAAAGATGTGCTATTCGGCAGTGGCATCTTTGCAAAATTCACTTTCTAAAATTGGGGAGATGTTCCAGGAGGAACAGACTAACTATAAGCCTTAGTCACTGGATACTGCAAAAAAAGGAAACCCCAGAAAGATGAAGGAATGTGGACACCGAGGACTTCCATCCACAGGTGCTTGTGGCTGAGGTAAGGGAAGGTCTGTTTAGAATAGCCCTTCCCCTGAAGCAGGGTTGCTCAAAGTGGGCTCTTCGGAGTAGCAGCATCAGCACCACCCAAGACCAGCTCCTGAGGCTCCTTCCAGATCCACTGACTTGGAAACCCGGGGGCAGGGGCCCAGCGATCTGTTCACATAAGCTCTTCTGGGGATTCTGATGCAACGCTGAAGTTTGAGAGATACAAGTTTATGAGATACAGGCCGCCTCACAAGGCACACAGAAAATGGCTTTTCTTATACAAAAGATTTAGTCTTTGATGTCTAGAGGCATCTATTGTAGTAAGACATTACCCTCTCCCAGCTACTAGAATGATACTGGTGTATATTATTCTTGGGACTATTAACAGTCATTCAAATTGTTCTTGGGTGTTCTGTGATTGAGTCTGGAATGACAGGTTTTGATGCTGTCCACAAATCAAGTACTAAGCCATTTGGATATAACAGCACCCTACTTCCTGGAACCAATTTCTATACCAATAAAGAAAACACTCTACCAATAGAGTGCTGTGGTAACAAGGCACTCCCAGACCTCCCAACTTAACGTAATGAAGGTTTATTTATTTATTTATTTTATTTTATTTTTTGGTAGAGATGGGGTTTCACTCTGGCTCACTTCTCATGCTGGTCTCGAACCTTGGAGCTCAGGAAATCCACCTGCCTCGGCCTCCTACAGCACTGGGACTATAGGCGTGAGCCACCATGTCCGGCGTAAAGGTTCATTTCTTATAGTACACCTGGGACACAGCTTGGCAAGAGAGCGCTACTTCTCCATCCCTCTGCTCCACATAGTCACTCAGGAGCATGGCTCACAGGACATCTACCTAACACACGCCTCATGACCACCACGATGGGGGCACGACGTGGTGAACTGCACACTGGCTTTTAAAGCTTCCCTGTGGAATTGACACACTGCTTCTGTTAATATCTCCCTAGAGAAGCAAGTCACATTACCAAGTCTAACTTTAAAGTGGGTAAGAAGAACATCTTATCTTGTGCCCAGAAAAAGAACTGGGGTATCAGAGAACAGCTCTAACGACTACTGTTCAAGGTTAGGAGTTTGTCATCATGTACAAAGCTGTGTATGAACATTAAAAAAATAGCAGAGCCACGAGTTTTTAGTTTTTACATTCATTCCCCATCTCTTTGATTTTATTGACCTTCAAATCTACACACTCCTCCCGATTTTTTTTTTTTTTTTTTTTGAGATAAGGTCTTGCTCTGTTACTCATGCTGGGGTGCAGTGGCATGATCCCATTCACTGCAACCTCTAACTCCCAGCTCAAGTGATCCTCCTGCCCTAGCCTCCTAAGCAGCTGGGTCTACAGGTGTATGCCTGGCTAATTTTACAATAATTTTTGTAAGTGGGGTTTTGCCCGGGCTGGTCTTGAACTGCTGGCCTCAAGTGGTCCTCCTTCCTTGGCCTCCCAAAGTGGTGGGATTATAGGCTTAAGCCACTGCACTGGCTCCAAGATCTTTTTTGATCAAACTTTTCCCAGTCTTTTTTAAAGTTAAAAAAAAAATTGAAGTTAATGGACGTACATTAAGGCAAACACATCATGAGTGTGCCACCTAATGAATAATCACAAAACGAACAGAACACCTATCCCACAGACCAATAAATCTGACCATGACCAGGAGTTCATCAGCCTCTTCAGCCTCCTCCCCTCCTTAGGGCAACACTCTCCTAACTTCCAGCTCCATGCTTCAGTTATTTTGTAATACCCATCCATTCATCCAGTATTTATCACCCAGGCACTGGAACTTCTGTGTCCTGGCAGGTGGTGTTACAAACTTAAGCATAAAATTTGATACTAGTGAGCTTCCTGTCAGAGGACAGGATTATTTTCTGGAGGGTGACATATTTTAGGCAGGGTTGTGGGTGAGTGAGCACTCTGACCTCTCAGGGATTCAACCTAATTAATGAATATTTTCTTTATTACCTGTTTTATTTATCTAGTACCTCCTACCAGAGCAGATGGGACCATAGCTGGAATTTCTCTGCTGCCTGACGTGACAGGTGATCTGTCCAGCTGGCACTTGTCTCCTCAGCCAACCTTTACACAGTACGAAGCTGCCTGGCACCACTGGTGGCAAAGCAGTGCCTGCCCAGCTGAGGGCAGGTATTTCTCTTCCTCTCCAGCAGAGCCTCACCCCTTCCAGGTGGTTCTAGGGCTGCGTGAACTGGTTCCTTCTGGGTTGGGGAATGAGTGTAAAACTGATTTTGGTATTTGGTCTTAGGAACAGGAATGTTCTGTATGCAGCTTCCGTTACCTGAGAATGAAGGATATATTTACTGTCCTCTTGCATTTATTATTAAATCATCAATGGTCTTAACGGAGAAGCTGTGAGCAACTGGGTTCCTGAAGTACCAGTTCCTCCTCAGATGTCCTCTAAATCAGATGTTACTCTGTAAGGATGCACCCGTTAAAAAATGGTATTTTGTTTTCTTTGTGAAATCCTTGCCAGAATTAAGGATAGGTACTCAGGGATGCTGTTGTAAGTTCCACTAATTCTTGTCTTTCACGCTTAGAGGCCTCAGTGCAGTTGCCCAGTTCCACATGTGGAGAACAGCCAGTGGCTTGAGAGAGCTGGGAGCTTATGTGTTGCAGCTCTGGAACGTCATGGCCAATAGGTCAGCCACATCCTCTTGTGGTAAGTCTTCAACAATCAGCTGGCTTTTAAATTATAGCCATGCTGAGTAAGAGCAAACATGTGATCAGTAATTTCCTTATGCAGAAAGTAGAATTAAATAGTTTCCGGCTTAGACCCAGGGTTAAAAAAAAATCATGCTTATAGTAAAAAAGAAAATGAAAAACTGTCTTTATTCCTGAGCTAAAGCAATGGTTCATGGCCTTCTTCAGGAAGTAGGCAAGAAAAAGATGGACTTGGAAAAACACTCCCAAGAGCCATCTGTGTACTTAGTTGCTGTCACCTTGTACTAAGCTGCCCCTCTGCTCCTGAAAGGACTTCTGGAAAGGACTACTCAGGAGATGCAGAAATGCCTCTAAACATGGATGAACAACACACAAAGACAGTGTGGTATCTTGTCTTGTCCCCTGTAGACCGGGATTTGGTGTTTTTATCAACAGCAAAAGCTAAGCTCCTGATACATCAGAGATAACATATTTGTTTCGATAAAGTTCTCCCACCTGCCTAACTTGTTTGGAAAAAAACAGAGGTATAGTGTCTCATAATATGGAAGTAACAAATTCTCAGTGTGGGCCAAAGGACACGTTGAGAAACACCAGAGATGCTTCTTAACCAGGCAAGATTCCCAGACCTAAAGAGTCAGAATCCTCAGGGTGGGCTTAAAATTTCTATTTTTCAGATAGGCGTGGTGGCTCACCCCTGTGATCCTAGTACTCTGGGAGGCCAAGACAGGTGGGTTGCCTGAGCAACAGTGAGACCCCGTCTCTACTAAAAATAGCCCAGCATTGTGGCAGGCACCTGTAGCCCCAGCTACTCAGGAGGTTGAAGCAAGAGGATCACTTGAGCCCAAGAGTTTGAGGTTGCTGTGAGCTATGACATCGTAGCACTCTACCAAGGGTGACAAAGGGAGACCCTGTCTCAAAATAATTTCCCCCCCATTTTTTCCTCAGAAACTCTTACAAATGCTGTGAGAGGAAAGCTTACACAAAAGTATCACAAAAGTATTTCCACTTTAGCCGGCTCCCCCAGAAAGGACATAGCAGGGTTTTAAGAAAGGTTTACAGTTGGTTATTCATTATATCCTTTGAAGGAGAAATAGCGGTTTTCTTACCTGATTCTGTCTGCAAGGATTGCCATGTACCTGCAGTGTTACAAAAATCAGTGATAAAATTGTTTTCAGAGTATTGGTAACTTACAGGAAAGGGCTCATCACTTCATGTATTTTGGTGTTTCCAGTGAATTTTTCCAAAGCACCTTCCTCAACTCTCCACCTCTATAAGTGACAAGTTGAGAGGTTTAGTTGTCACCTTGGTTGTAATAGTGGCAGGGCACATTGTGAGTTTTACTTTAACATTAAACTCTCCAGGGTCCCACTGCTTGGTTCCTGTTGTCTTGGGGTGATTCCAACCTCCAGCCGCTCAACTTCTCAACTTTCCTGGAAATTGTCTCACTGTCACCTAAGGGTTTAGCCTTCTATTAACTTAAAGCTGAAAAATACAATCAGGAGTCCCCAGCCCTATGCCAGCTTCATGTGGGGACCTTGCCCAATCCTCCTGTCACAAATCCCTGTGTGGAGTCGTAATAAATCGTAGCTGTACCAATGGGATAATCAGGCTTATTTATATAGTGTGCCAAGATCCCAAGATAAAAAGCATTCTAAGTGCCCAGAGTTATTAAAGCAAACAAGGCAGGAGCCAGCATGCGTTACCAGAGGTTAGATACTGTGTAAGACCTCATTCTAAGATAAAACAAGATTTGTTTTCTTTTTCACAATTTAGCACAAGAAACCTGAAGGGCAGCACTCAAACACAGAGATTCATTTTCTCATGCATTTATATTAATGCCTTTCCATTCTCCAGTGGAACAAAGAAAATTCTCAGGCCCACAATCCACCTGAGATACAATCCTCTTTGCTCAAAAGGCATGTTGTGCTGCTAAGGGGCAGACGACACCCGGGCTGTGCTTCTCTTCACAAACACACATTCTGCGCTTTAATTTATTGCACCATTTTGAATGTGGAGGAATTTGGGCATGAATAACCTGCGTGAACCAAAATTTAGCTGGAATCCCAGAGCTAAAGGATCAGTCCTGGGAGGGAAAGGGGCTTATGACTCCAGGTAGCTGTGACCTCACTTTCACAGTTCACGGCAGAGGACGGTCATTTGTAGTCCTGAGAGAGCTGCCCATCAGTGCCCAGATCTGCTACTCCCCAAGCTCTTCTCTGAAGGATGCAAACTTCAACTCTGGGAAACAGGCATTAAGAGGAAATACCTAGGCTCAGTACCTATAGCTCAGTGAGTAAGTTGCCAGCCACATACACCGAAGGTGGTGAGTTCCAGCCTGGCCTGGCTTGCTAAATAATGACAACTGCAACCCCCACCCACAAAAAAAAAATGATCAGGCGTTGTGGCAGGCGCCTGTGGTCCCAGCTACCCGGGAGGCTAAGGCAAGAGAATCTCCTGAGCCCAAGTTTGAGGTTGCTGTGAGCTGTGACGCCATGACACTCTACCGAGGGCGACATAGTAAGACTCTGTCTCAAAAAAAAAAAAAAAAAAAAAAAAAAAGTGAAGTATCTATTGGAAAAGACTGGCATTTTTCTTGAGCTCGATATTATCTTTTTTTTTAGAGACTTTCATTTTGTTGTCCTAGGTAGAATGTGTGGCATCACAGCTCACAGCAACCTCAAACTCCTAGGCTCAAGCGATCCTCTTGCCTCAGCCTGCTGAGTAGTTGGGACTATAGGCACCAGCCACGGTGCCCGGCTAGTTTTTCTGTTTTTTGAAGAGGCAGGGTTTCACTCTTGCTCTGGCTGGTCTCCAACTCCCCAGCTCAAGCAACCCACCTCAGCCTCCCAGAGTACTAGGATCTTAGGGGTGAGCCACTGTGCCCAGCCTGATGTTTAATTTTTTAAAAAGAGGGAAGGAAGGAGGAAAAGAAAAGTTTTAAAGGTATTTCTCCAATGCATCAGGCCCTCCTAAATGGCTTTAGTTAAAACTCACCATCAGTAACAGTGCCAAAACACTTCAGTCTGAATTTTGGCTGTCATGCTTCTTCATTCCCAACTACCTTTACTTTTCAAAAAGAGCTTGAAAACGGGCTGTCTAGCTAACAGAATGCTGAAATAAAAAGTCTGTCCAGCTTCATCTCTCCTTATTGCTATACATCTCAACCAGTCACCCAGCAGGTGGATCCAAAATTCGAGTCCAACATTACTTTTGCACCTAAGAGCCAACTCAGAGGCTCCCGTGAGAGCTTATCTGTCTGATTTTAGCCCCCTGACTTGCCACCTGAGTCATGAGCTGAGCTATGGAGATGGACAGGTGCTCTCAGAAGACACCGCCTCCCTATTGGAGCCCAGAGTCCAAGACCAGTGGACTTGCCCTCCCTGCTCAGTCCATCCATCAGTGTTTGCTGTAAGTCACCAGGATCAGGGCAGACAGCTGTCGGTGATGAAGCAAGGACAAGGAAAGGGGCTTAATGAAATTTTATTTTGGAAATATGGCAAGAGTCTAAGGCACTTCAAACATTTAAATACATATAAGACCAAAGTAAATGTGACATGGTATAAAGGAATCAATCCATAAATACATAGAGAACTACACTATGTTTCTCTAGAGGCAAATATATAGCCAATTCCTCTAACACAATCCAACCTTTACCAACAGATACAGACAGGGTTGTGCAAGTATTAATAAAAATATGGTAATGTTACATCGTTCTTCACGTCTTTAATTACTATAGAATATAAAAGTTGAAAATACTGTGTCGATTTAATATAGATACCTTTTATATAAAAAGTCATATAATACATCCAACTAAAAATACTTCCTGCTGTAAGTTTTATACTTTTTGGGAGTTCTATTTTCTATACTTAAATCAGGAACTACCAGTCCAGGCTCAAGTTGCTGACAGTCAAAACCATCTCAATTTCCTTATTTTAATAATAAAGACAAAAGGAACATCAACAAAACCACCCTGGAATGGAATTTTGGAAGAGATTTCCAATGGTTCTGCATTTTGTAAATACAAATATTTGTGGAAAATTTTAAGACATGATGCCAATGAGAACCTTACATTTCTTTAGTGGTGGTGGGAGGGGGAGGAGCAAGTAGAGAGGAGGCGGCGCCCTTTCAGATCAGGTTACAGTTTCCTACCACTGTACATAACGGAGCAGAGACTCGACAGCAGCAGAGAGTGGGTTAAAGTGTGCCCTACACAGAGAGAAGATGGCCTGAAAGGAGGTGTGTGGCCCAGGCTGGCAGTCTCTGCCCTGTGAAAGCTTCAGCCTTTAGCCCTCAGCTTTATGCTTCTGTTTGCTGGTGAGCTCAGGCACAATACATATACATTCAGTATCTGTCAACCCAACAGGAACAATTAGCAGCTTAATGGTGGCCTGTAAATTGAGAGCTATTTGCATGTAATCAATCAAATGAACCTCGGTGGGTGGGACCGGGAGACGTCTTCCTTCCAAGCCTAGGGGTGCCCTAGATACCAGGAAAGGAAAAAAATTGGGGATTAATAAGTATCCTCAGCAGATGTGCTCCCTGTGACATAAAAGCACCGTCCCTCACAGCCAACAACCACCTGTGAGCCAGAGCCTTGAAAGCTCTGGCTGAGACCAGAGAACAGATATCCACAGCAGCAGACTTGGCTCCAAGGTCAGCCAGGCCCAGCAATGCCATATCCAAGTCAACTGCCCACTCAGAGCAAGCTCCAGACTACAGGCTGCCCACCGTCTGCTGTAGGAAGAAAGCCAAGACCCATGGTGATATGAATCCCTGGGCTCGGGGTGTGATTTGGATAATTCTGCACAGAATAAAAACCTCCATGGGAGGATGTAAGGAAAATGTTCAGGCAAGCAGGCCCCAGTCTCTGCTAAATATTAGCTCTCCTGGCCTTCAGGGTGGGGCAGACCAATGAACTCTTAAACTCCATATCAAAACTTCCATTTTTAGAATCAATACAAAACCCCCCATGTCTCCTGTCAATTCCCGGAGGATGGAGGGTCTGCCAGCCTGCTGGACTTCAGCCTATTTACGAATGCCAAATGCACAACACTGACCGGAGACGGGGCCTTTGCGAAGTTGACGTGGGCATAGAGAAGAACAGCGATGTCCTTGTGTCCTGCTTCCAGGGCTATCGAGAGCGCGGTGCTGCCATCCTTAAGATAAGACAGAAAGAACAAACCAGGTTGGGTTTCTCAAACTTACAGACAGCCAAAAGGTAACAAAACACTCTCCAGCATTGATGCGGTTCCCCAAAGACAGCCATTTGTTCGTTCCTTCAGGAAACTTTTCTGAACCTCTAAGGTGTGGGGCCTGAGGATGTGAAGATGAATGAGGCAGGCTCCACCTCAGGAAATCTCAGTCAAGAGGAGAGAGAATCACCCCCTTCCCTGTGTCTTTGCCTCACGGTACTAGCACGGAGGTCTGTACACTGTGGAACCTCAAAAATTGCAGGCTGCCCACGAAGAACTCTGCCTCAACCATTTCTGCCCACCAGAAGGGAACAGAAGGAGAAGACGGGTAGAAACATAACTGACTTTCTTTTTTTCTTATAATTACAAACGATCAGGCAAGTACCATGGTGTGTGTTCAGAGGCCCTGCAATTTGCCAGACTATCTCTTTAACTCTGCTCTTGGAGAGGGAGCTGTGACCCTACAGCCCTTAGCCACCTCACTGTTTAATGCTGCAGGTAACACCTACATGTCAGCATTCAATCTCGGTGGCTTGCAGTAAGTAAAGAGAAACACCACAGAGTGTAAAGACCGTGTAGGAATTTAGATGGATACAAAGAGTACCAGGGCAAAGAGCAGCACAACTTATTTTCTGTCTAGTCTTGAAATAGGGACTCCCCTTTTGTCAGCAGTAGCAGGAAATAATTTGCATGTGGTTTAACCAGATGGTCCTTCCCGCCTGCACTGTGGGTTCTTACTTTTCTCATGGAGGCCAGATGATGTTCTCTACTTCTTTATGGATGAGAAGTAGGCAAGTGGCTGAGGTGGCCAGGATTTCTGGGTATTACTGTGGCTCTAAGGCTTTTTTTAAATTTGAGACAGTCTCACTCTGTGCCCTGGCGTCATCATAGCTCACAGAAAGCTCAGTCTCTGGTCCAAAGAGCTTTATTTGCCTCAGCCTCTTGAGTAGCTGGGACTACAGGCACCTGCCACAATGCCTGGCTAATTTTTTCTATTTTTAGTAGAGATGGGGTCTTACTCTTGCTCAGGCTGGTCTTGAACTCCTAAGCTCAAGTGGTCCACCTGTCTTGGCCTTCCAGAGTACTGGGATTACAAGCAGGAGCCACTGTACCCAGAGGCTCTACGGCCTACTACTATATCCACAAGCTAGTTTATGTTGAAGAGAACGTAAGTGAAAGCAAACAAAAACCAAAACTCATCTAGCATAAGCTATCCCTGAGGAAAGAGAAGTTAAAAAGTCTCCCTCCCTTCAAAGGGAGCTTGAAGGGATGTGGTGCCAGCAGCTATCTTGCCTGTGGAGGGAGCTGAAACTGCGAAGAAGTCAACCCTTCAGGCCTCTCAAGCTCCCACTGGTTTGCTGTTCTTGCTGGTTTGGGCCCAGAGGGATCTGAAGTTTAGAGCCAAGGAGGATACTTTTTCTTTAACTTTCTGGTGTTTTGACCTAAATAAAGCTCTGGTCCAAACCCATGCTCCACTGAGATGAACTTTCAAAAACAGAACCAACCCTCTCCATTCAGTGACCTTAAGCTCTTTCACCACTCGAATGCTAGTTCCCGGGCCTTGTGCCTATGGGTGTTCCTCCTCTTTGGCCTGGAGACACCCAGAAGTGTCCTCTTTCCCCAGCCAAGGGCTTACCTGGGAATATGGACGAGGAGATGAGGGAAATGGGAGAGGCGATTAGAGCAATGATGATAGAAACAGACTGAGCAGAAATGGGAAAATGTGCTTTGAAGGAAAGCTGAGACTCTCTGGATGCTTTAGCTTGTCACATGTCCCAAGTCATTCACTTTGATGGGCTACAGTGGGCTACAGTGGATCCCCTGCTATCACTGCACTCAGGTGGAAAGTGTTTCACTAGGACAGGCACTGGTTTCTGTCATCTAATAACCCATTTTTCTAAGGACTGATAAACCGGATTTCCAACTAGACCAAGGACCCTGCTGCCTTCCCTTCTTGGTGGACTTACCAGAGGTCACCTACACTGAGCTGACCTGTAGCGTAAGTCTGTTCACCGTCAGTGTAGTAGTTTACGTACACGCCTATTAAAGCCCTTGTTCCTTTTATGAAACTCGGGTGAGCCCTGTTTATCACTCTGAATTTGGCTTCAGTTAATGGGAGTATTGGTTCACACATAATAATAAGTGTGCAGGCTGGGTGGTGAAGGGAGGTGGCGTGGATGGCAACACAAATCCATGACAATAAAGGAGAGGACAGGATTCATTCCTCTCCCAAGGAGGCCCAAAGGAGACAGCTTACGTTGTCCTCCAGGTGGCCGTTGCAGCCCGGCTGGGCCAGCAGCAGCTTCACGATCTCCACGTGCCCATGCTCACTGGCACACATGAGGGCCGTGGAGCCCTCGTCATCCTGGATGTTGACGTCAGCCCCACAGGCCAGCAGGCCCTTCACCATGTCTATCCGCCCGTGACTGACCGCCAGCATGAGGGCCGTCTGCCCTGCCTACAGGAAGGAAAGACAGTGGACTTCAGAAGTACATACTGAGCTGCTGGAGGGGGCCGGTGGTAGGACTGAGCTGGGGGAGGGGCAGAGAGTGATGACAGAAGGGAAAACTGGACATGGGATGACTAAGGGTTGGGTGGGGACAGGCATGGAGAAACTAGTTTCTTGTGAGCCAAGTAAGATCATAAAGAAGTCAATTTTCACTTTAGCATAGAGGATCTGTCTCATCAGAGTAAGGAGCTGGGGAGTTCAGAAGGTGTATAAAAGTCAAGTTGTGAACACATCTGCACTCGGGACACTGTGCCTGGCATGTAGACACTTCAACAGGGAAACGGAAAGCAACAGATGCTGGGCATACATAGGGACTCCCAGTCGCTTATGTGCAGGCAGACTTACACCATGTCCACGCAAACTGCAAACAGAGAAAGGCAAGGCAAGGGAGGGAAAAGTTTCCAATGTAAAATATAAGCCTGTAGTTCACGGGTGGGTTTGGTCAGCAAGGGTACCAGGCAGCGCATGGACTCGGGTGGGCCAGCGAGCGAACGCATCGTGGTAGGAAGCATGGTGTTGGTATCTGCTGTCAGAGTGATCACTGCAGGCCTGGGTGCTGCCCACTGGTCAGACCAGCAATGGAGAGCATGGGGAGCAGGTGTGCTCACCTGACTGGCTTTGGCGTTCACGTCTCCACAGGCGAAGAGTTCTTCCACAACCCGCATATCCTTCTCCGCTTCCACGGCAGCAAGGGCGGCCAGCATGATGGGGGTATACCCCGCTTTGTTCTGGTGATCCACGTTACACACATCTGCAAACAAAGGAGGATCTTAGGGAGCAGCCATCTCCTGACAGCAGCTGTACACAGGGACTGACGTATGGGGTTTACAAGAGCCCAGCGAACTGACACCAGTTGGTCAGAGAGTGACTTAGGAGGAAATGTGGAAGATGACTTCATGCAAACAAAAAAAAAAAAAAATTTTTTTTTTTTTTTTTCTATTCATCAGGCCTGAAGCAACAGAAATGACAGTAAGCTTCTACAGCAAAGCTTGTTTACAACTGGAGGTTGAACTGCGACAGCTTGGGGTCTGTGAGTTCTAAGTAAGGGCTGCTTTGGAGAATAAACAATGGTATGGAATCTAGGCATTCAGCTGTGTTTAGGAAATCAATGCTTTGGAGTGAAGCAGACACTGAGAGCCAGAGATGAAAGAAGGGTTTGTAAGGGCTGTGTCTGGACACTGAACATGGTGTTGTCTACTTATCCAAACACTACTGATTCTGAGACCGAGTTTGTGACTCTGACTTATTCGGGGTCCTTGGAAGCAGAATTCCAGCCACACAACATGTAGCGCTAGATGTATGGTCTGAGAGCAGACGTACTGCGTCTTCTAAGAAACAGCCAAGGATGGACAGACCCAGTAAACTAGACCTTTTCTATTCCTGTAATTCTGAAGGAGTCTTCAAGGCTAAATTACTTTTAGACATTTAAAAGTTCCTCCAGGGCGGCGCCTATGGCTCAGTCGGTAAGGCGCAGGCCCCATATACCGAGGGTGGCGGGTTCAAACCCGGCCCTGGCCAAACTGCAACCAAAAAATAGCCGGGCATTGTGGTGGGCGCCTGTAGTCCCAGCTGCTCGGGAGGCTGAGGCAAGAGAATCGCTTAAGCCCAGGAGTTGGAGGTTGCTGTGAGCTGTGTGAGGCCACGGCACTCTACCAAGGGCCATAAAGTGAGACTCTGTCTCTATAAAAAATAAAAATAAATAAAAATAAATAAATAAAAAAGTTCCTCCAGCAAATTCAATGAAATGACAGGAAAGTGTTAGAGAGTAGCATTTATGTGTGACCAAGTTACAATGTTTGGAATGTAAAGGAATAAGCAGAGAAGGTACTATGGTACCTTAAGATCCCAAACAACTGCATAGTAAGGACACAATAGTGTTTTAGAGAAAGTGCTTATTTTTATATAGAAAAGAAAAGGCTGAGTGATGGAGAAATGGGTGGTCCGCATGTTCTTCGAGGCGCCACAGTATCTGGGCTGTTGTTCTGCACAGATGCTGAAGCATCCTAGGTTCACACTTTAGGGAGTCAGAATCTCAGTCTATAATGGCAAGCAATAAATATTAAGTAAATAAAGAGGAGTGATTAACTCAAACCATCCAACAATGAAATAAAAATCATTTAATTTGCCAAGCTGTTTTATCCATTCTAATTTTCCAAGGGTATATGAAATTGTTCCTTTCAAGAGTAATACTATGTAATCTTGTTTCCAGCTTCCCTGGCTATTATCTGCTTCTCTGTTGAACAACAACTTGGGCTGACATTATTACCAGCTCTGTTTAATGTCTGGAAAGTCTGAAGGGAAGGAGGCTTGAAATTCCTTTCTGTGAGATGGAAAGTTATACCCTAATATGGCCACTAAAACAGGGAACAAGCGAACTTAGAAGAGAAAAAAAGGATAGATCTGCTTGGTTTTCTTCCTGCATTAAACCCAATTCCCCCAAACAGGGTAGAAAAGAACTGGACAGTGGACCAAGAGACAAGTCAGAAAAACTGGACAGTTTTACTGCATAGTCTGTTAGGTGTTCACACTGTATCTTCATTAATTAGACTGACAGTACTGTGAATTCTGTACCAGTCACACACTAAAAGTAAAAATATATAGTAAGAAATAAATGAGGCGGCAACTGTAGCTCAGTGGGTAGGATGCTGGCTGGTGGGTTCAAACCTAGCTCGGGCCAGCTAAAACAAAGACAACTACAACAAATCAGTGTAACCTGGCTTATTGTACCCTCAATGAATCCCCAACAATAAAAAAAATAATAATAAATAAAATAAAATATTTATGTAAAAAAAAAAAAAGACAACTACAACAACAAAAAAAATAGCTGATGTTGCGGCAGGCGCCTGTAGTCCCAGCTATTTGGGAGGCTAAGGCAATTAAGCCCAAGAGTTTGAGGTTGCTGTGAGCTGTGACGCCACAGCACTCTACCCAGGGCAATAGCTTGAGACTCTGTCTCAAAAAAAAAAAAAAGAAAGAAATGAAAGTGATTTGAGGACTATGTGTATCACTGAACTGCTCCATTTGAACAAGATTCTAAAGCAAGCTCACTACTTTTCAAAAGGACCTTTCTAAATTCACTTGCTCACTTCACGTGTAACATTGCACTGCATACATTCTGTGATAGCAAATTTACACTATTCTCATCATTATGGTCCGGATGTAAGAATAACACTCCCTTTGCTCTATGCCAGTTCCCCAGTGATAGTATATTGGGGTAAGAATGGGGATGATTCTACCAGACAGTGGCTTTGCGTAGTCCCTATCTTGAGCACCCTCCTTCTGCAGGACCACAGGATGGTGGTCGTGGAGCAAGGACAAGTTGAGAGGTTGCTGAGCACCACTGCTATGACTCTGGGCCTGTGAGCAGCACCCTGCCTTTTGGGAGCAGGAGCAGCCAAGCCTGCATGATTCAGCTCAGGAGGGAACGTGAGTCATGTTTGTCACCAGGGATACCCCTCACTTGAATGTTGGTGGAACTGCAGAGAGAATAGCCTCAAACCTTTCAAAACAGATCTAGAATCCGTATCACCCAGTTTTGTGGAGACTTCAAGTCTCCCACAAATGACTCAAGAACAACATTCTTGCTACTCCTTGAGGAAAAGCAAAGAAAAGGATTTTAGGGTGGTAAGAGAATTTAGGAGTGGCTCAACCAGCTTCTGTGAGATGAATCGTAACCCAAGTGCTGTTAGAGAAAAGATGGGGGCAGCCAACCTACCAGCATCCAAAAGCAGCTTCACAATCTCAAAGTTGGAGTGGGACACGCTGTAATGGAGGGCTGTGTTGCCATTACCATCGGCCATGTTGATGACGTAGCGGAGGACTTCTGGGGAGATGGCCTCAAAGGCAGCTATGTAGTCCCCCACCATGGCTGGGACGGCTGACTTCTGACTGGACACGCGGAACCACTCGTGCTGGAGGGTGTTCAGACAGAACCTCTGCCAAAACAACAAGCAGCCATCAGTTGTTCTATTTATAAACCTTTCTGGGACCTAGCCTGAAGGCCCAAGTAGCAAGGCCTTTTATAGTCAAAGTACATGCAGTTACAATCTGCTCTGTTCTCAGAAACAACTAATGAGAGGCAGACCTCTAAGAGAAGCTTCAAACAGCAAACTGGGACCCCTTCCTGATTTTAAGCCACATTCATATTCTGATTTCTATAAAAGAGAACATACAGCACTGGGTCTGGAGACAGGCGGACCAGGTTCACATCTGGGCTCTGCTACTGCATGACCCTAGGGAAATGACTTTGACCCTGGCTCAGCTTCCTCATTTGAAAATTGGGGATAATACCTTCCTTTCACAGTGTATGTGATAAGAACAACACACTTAGGCCTGGCTCCATTCTAATACCAAGCTATTAATGTTATGTAACTATACTGACCTCACAAATTATTTTCATAGAAGTCAGGAAGACATTAATTAGCCCACACTTAATTACTGCGCTTCTTTCCTACCCAGAACAACCTTGACTCCTCCACTGTCCTGCACTGGGGGCCATAAATGTGCAGCAAGCCGACTGCCACCTCAATCCCAAGTACAAATGTTCAACCATGGAAAGGTCTGTGACTAATCTCATTACCCATCAGGATCTGCCTCTGGTTATCAGCCCCACTCAGACTTCCTTAAGCTGTGGACACGTGAATGGGGCGCTTGTTTAGGGGATGATCAAGCCAAGCATGGCTCACACGAAGCTTCACGCTGACCTGGTGCATTGGTGCTGGGGATGACTGCAATTCCTTTTTCATGGGCCTTCTTTTTATGAGTTTACCTTTGATTTGTGCTGTGCTTACTCTTTAGAAAAGTTTAAAAATACATCAAAGAACCACACAAAACTTTTAAGTCAAAAGCATCAGTACCCAATCATGAGGTTTTTGGGTTTTTTTGCAGCTTTTGGCCGGGGCTGGGTTTGAACCCACCACCTGCGGCATATGGGGCTGGCACCCTACTCCTCTGAGCCACAGGCACTGCCTGATCATTAGTTTTTTTTTGTTTGTTTGTTTTTTTTAATTAGTTTTTTTTTTTAAATTAAGTTTATTTATTTCTGTATTTTTTTTTGTTGTTGCAGTTTGGCCAGGACTGGGTTTGAACTTGCCACCCTTGGTATATGGGGCTGGCACCCTACTCTCTGAGCCATAGGCACCACCCCTGATCATTAGTTTTTAAACTATTCAATCATATCTTGGGCTGCTTGGAAAAGGTCCTGAAAGAATTAGCTTAATTTTTTTCTTTTCTTCTCCTCCGTCTTTTTACATATTCACGTTTCTATTTCTTTGATGTCATCACACAGAAAGAAGGGAGATTATGTCCTCTGGCTGTCCTAACTCTATTACTGCTTAAATCATCAGCATCCTGATAAAATTATGTGGCCCTGGCATTGTGACCACACATGTGTTTGCTACTGTTCACAGCACACCACCTTGAACACTTTTACAATGAATGAAAATTCCGTCAACAAAAAAATGTACCAGCACAGAGTGTGTCGTGTGCATTAACACCAGGCTCGGCAATTTGGGGGTTGCAGGAATGAAAAGGTCCTTTCTAAAGACCACACAAACTAGCATTGTTAGAACCCTAATGGCCATAAAATTTGGGGTCCTAAAGCGCCGTTTTTAAATTCAGGTTAAACCTACTGGGAAATATTGACACTACGGTGACATTTCATGGTTTTACTATTTGTGACCAAGATATATCCAGGCCTTCAATTTGTATGGATGAATTTCGCCATGTAGTTCTATGTTTCTCCTTGAACAGGACTTCTGTTTCTACAGCCAACCCTCTGTATCCACACGTTCTACATCCATGATTCAACCAACCAACGTGGAGAGAAAGCATTCGAAAAAATAAAAAGAAAAAAATAATAAAAATAATACACATATAAAAATACAGGGCAACAATAATACAGCATTTATGTTGTTTTATAAGTATCTGGGGTATGTGTAATAATTAAATAACATAGTATTTATTTATTTTGGAGACAGAATCTCATTTTGTAGATGTCAACGCTCACAGCAATCTCAAACTCTTGGACTTAAGCAATTCTCTTGCTTCAGCCTCCCAAGTAGCTGGGCCTACAGGTGCCCACCACAACGCCCGGCTATTTTTAGAGACAAGGTCTTGCTCTGGCTCAGGCTGGTCTTGAACCTGCCAGCTCAGTCAATCCATCTACCTTAGCCTCTCAGAGTGCTGGGATTACAGGCGCGAGCCACCATACCTGGCGTAAATACTACATTATTTTATATTAAGGGACTTTAAGCTTCTATGGAGTTTGGTATCCACAGGGGTCCTGGAACTACATTTTCTCAATGCACTGAAGATAACAGAGCTTCCTACCAGAGGGCTGGTCTGGCCTATGAAAGAATCTGCGCACATAAAAACCTCAGTGTGTGAGAGTGTCACACTTGGCAATGACAGCAGATAAACCACTGCATAGAAATATTGAGCTGCCCCATGTTGTGCCATCCATGATCACCAAGAGAACCACAACCTCTTGGCTATTTGCTTCTGAATCACACTGCGAGAAGACAAGTGTCGTTATTTTTATGTTTAAAAACAGTGGCTGCCTACATTCCAAATCAGAATGTAATATACAGTTTCATAACTAAAAGGAATGCTGACCTCATCCCAGATAGGTTTCTTTCAAAAACATACACTAACTGGGAAAAAAAAAAAAAATCTGGATGCTCCTCCCAGGACCGTAAGTTTCTGTAAACAGAAGTGGAATGTGTAGAAAGATGACAGACTGCAATTAGCACCCCCCCCCCCCCGCTTCTATCTGCAAGTATATGCCTCCACCCCAAGAAAAGTACAGGGTGGGTAAAGAATGTCCAAAGGTTGGCCTCAGGGAAACACTCACAGCAGGACCCAGGAAGTGAGGCAGCACCACACTCACTCTGCCCACTCAAGCTACAACACGTTGTGGGGCCAAGCATGAGAACGACAGCTCAGAGGCAGGCTGCAGATCTCACGGGCAGTGGTGTCCACCCGGCACCTTGCACAAACTGCAGACAGTGTCTTTAGGCCAGACTCACCATGTCTTTGCTGGTCAAAGCTTTGGGGTCATTTATATTATTTTTCAGTAAGTTGCACGCAGACAACATCTTTTCACTTAACTCGTACCTAAAAGGGGGGAAAATAGAGAGCTCGTGCTCAGTTACAACAGGAAAGTCACTTTATCGAAGCTCTATTATTCTTTAAAAGACAAGTGGCCCCAAGCCAGGCTGGGCAGATGGTAATGGTGCAAGGTGCCTGGTTGGAGGTAGCCTAGGCATGCCGCTGAGGTGTTGGAGGATTGACGGCACCGTGCAGGGTCACTACCTGCAGCTAGAGCCCATGGTCTTTCTGTAAGGGTACTTTTGGCTTCCCCAGTCTGGCTTTTATGACGTTGTGGCCTAACATTTGGAGATTTTTTTTGCTCCTTTTGTTCTACGTTCTTAAATATATTTTTACTCTTAAGGGGTTAAAGGGGTCCAAATTACCCTCCATCTGTTATATTGACCAGTTAAGACATACACATTTGGTGACACAGAAGTGTTTGCTTAATCCACAGGAAATATTAAACTGAAAAACCAGACGAAATATTAAACTGAAAAACCAAACCATATATATCGTCTACAAATTTTTTTGTACAAAAAAAATTTTGTAAATTTTTTTTCTACAAAAAAAATTGTAGAAATTGTATCTTGAGCTACTAAAAAACATCCTCAATGACAAGATATTAAGCTGTTTGAAAATACTTACCTTATGTTAACACAGTTAAACTTTCATTTGCTAAATTAAAGTTTTCTGAAATGTTCTATTATACCTCACACAATGGAGAAACTACGCTGAAGGTTCCATCTTTTTCCATTCTAATCTCTCTGGCTTTATGAACACACAATCCATACTTGCTAAGTCTTTAAAACTTACTACATCTTTAGGTTCATGTTGGGGCCAACCACACTGTTTGATATTTTCTTTCAGCTACTGTAACATTCCTAGGTCCACTCTGGTGGTGTTCCTGAACACTGGAGGCTCAACAACATACAGACGTGGGAGTGATGCGTATCACCTTTACAGTAAACAGAAACTGTGGTTGAGGCCAAACAACTGTTTCTCACTCACACAATGATCCTGTAATAATAATACACCTGGTCTCAAGATAAATGGCTAATGGTAAAATCTGAAATCTTACAAAACACTGTGATCTCCAAAAAAATTCAATTACATTTTTAAATGTAAGGTGAGATGTTTCAACATGGAAGCTTCAGTGGTGGTTCCAAATGTAAAATTAGATAACAAAAAGTTAAGGTTTCAGAAAACAAGTGTGATTAGATATAGAGCCATTCTCTTTGTTATTGTAAGCGATCCAAGAGTTACCACCACACTCTGCACTTGTATTTACTAATATAGCAATCAGATGTGCATACCTCTCAGGAAAAGGTAAGACCAAATAGATATAACTGCACAATCTCTGAAGTGGCCAACCATTGCCAAGTACATTAAACACGGGAGGGCTGGGGAGGAAAAGGGAATGTACCACACCTCTCTCTGATTTCCACCTTCTCAGGTTCACATTCTTGAACCTGCATTTCATCTTCCACCCTGGCAGACTTGAAACCTTCAATATTAACTGCATGGTGCCCTTCGGCCATCCCCCGAGTGTCTTCTTCCTCCTCTTCCTCAGGAGGATATTCAATGACATCACACTCATCATCTGACTCGGAAGAAGAGCTTTCATCTGAGCTGGAATCATCACTTGAAGTTGTTTCATACCTAGGTGGCAATCGGGATTTCAGGAGATGCAAGGTGTGCCCGTAAAGACCCAGCGACAGAAATTCTTATGCAGGGAAAGCTGCTGACTCCAGAAATACTACCAGCTGTTTTAGACCGTACACTGGTAAGTTCAAAGTAAGGTCTACCTAAATGACTAGTGGTTTTAATAGATTCTGACTTAAAAGGGACAACATGGATAGCCAACGGGTAAAATATACTACTTGTTAAAATTATGGCAGCTCTGGCTTCATATAAATCCAGAGAAAATTTACAGTTGCTCATTTTTTGATTTCTTTCATTTTTGCCCCCACTCTTCCTATTTTGCCCCATTAATTCTCCCAGTGTCAAGGTGAATTTAAATAATAAGTAGTTTCTCTGGTGCATGCCCTCCACATCACCCAATAAGACTTTTAAGATTTAGAAAATATATATCATCATGGTATCTTGGTGGTATACTTTGGTATAAATATTATCTCAGCTAACTTTGTACTTTGACATTCTTGTTGATTTTATATATCATTGGTGTTGAATGTCTACTAATCAATTCATTGCTTTGATTCAGTTATAGGTTTAACTATTTACCTGGCCAACTAAAGAGAAGGAACAGATAAACATTCTATTTAGAAAGCAAAGAAATGGCCAGGTACGGTGCCGTACGGTGCCTCACGCTTGTAATCTTAGCACTCTGGGAGGCCGAGGCGGGTAGATCTCTTGAGCTCACAGTAGTTCAAGACCAGCCCGAGCAAGAGTGAGACCCTGTCTCTATTAAAAATAGAAAAATTAGCTGAGTCTGGTGGTAGGCACCTGTAGTCCCAGTACTTGGGAGGCTGAGGTAAGAAGGATCGCTTGAGCTCAGGAATTTGAGGCTGCTGTGAGCTATAATGCCAAAGCACTCTACCCTGGGTGACAGAGACTCTGTCTCAAAAAAAAAAAAAAAAAAAAAAAAAAAAGGCGAAGCAATGATGACATGGCTAAGGCATTATTCAGGTGAAAGGCCCTACAACTTTGTGGAGAGCTAAGCCAAACCAACCGCCTGGAAGGAGTGGATGACTACCACTGGCCCCTGAGTGATGCTCCCAGTCTTACTGCTCATTTCTGAGGTCTAATATAGCTAAGTCCAACACAGGCCAACACAGTGCAGGCCTGCTGCATTCCTTGAAGACTAATTTCTTTTTTTTTTTTTTTTTTTTTCAGATCACAGGTGAGGTGGTGTAAATTGCTCAGCTTCATCAGGTATCCTTAAGAGAGTGACATATCCTTAAAAGTAGCAAGAGAGAAGAGAAGCCCAAATGCACCCCTCTGAGGAGGGAATCGTCCATCACCAAGATGTGGCAGCTTCCTAGACTAGGAACCTTAAAATGTGACTTAAAGAAAGGAGACAGACAGGTTAAAGTCTAGTACCACCGTCTCTCCTTACCCTCCATTAATGCCAACAAACTGAAGATTCTTTTTCGTGCCATTTGCGTCTTTGTTACCGTCTTTCTTCTTCATGATGGACTTCAGTGTACTTTCATTATTGGTACATACTGTGGAAAAGTGAATCAAGGGGTCAAATGAACATAACTCATACCCATACGAGTTAAATGAATATGTCATCTTCCTTCCTGTATAATTATTGTCTCACATGTGTAAATACAGATCTTGGCACGTATCTATGAGAAACTTGCATAGAATTCACTGGGGAAAATGTGTGCATACTAAGAAAATAATTTCAAAGTTCCATTAATAACAGTTTTCAAACGGGAAAAAAGTCAATTAGTACTTCCAGACATAATAAAACCAGTGACAACTGGCATTTGTGCCAAGATTTACTGCTTCTAAAGTGATGTCACGTCTCATTTGGGTCTCAGAAACCCCTTAGGCACTAAGATAGGAATTACTATTATTATTCTTTTTCTTCAGCTGTGATAACCTGGAAAAAGCTTATGCCTGGCAGAATGTGAAAGAGGAAATGCTGTTTAAGATATTTCATAATTCACAATGCCAGATACATTTCCTTCAGGGGATTGTTCGGCTTTCTTTCTTTGGTACTCTTTAATATAAAGATATTCTAGGTCTGCCTGCCAAACAACAACATGATCTTTTCTTCAGGTCAAGGTATGTGTATGAAGTGCGCTGATACTAAGTTGGAATGCGGATGATGCTGGTCTTAGAATCCTGCTACCCATGATTGAGAAAAGTTACCGTAGAAGCCAGCAGCTATTTGGTCATCTGTCAGGTTCACTGGAGACAGTGTACACTCCTCAGTGGGGAAGGTGTCCTGGTGGCCGAGGGCCTTTCCGTCCGTCATCTCCACCTCCTGCTCAGGCCACGATCTCTGGGTGCTTAATGGCCCTCCCGACTGCAGGCCTCCACATTTACAGGTGTGTTCCATGTTACTTCCTGTCAGGAGGGAGATGGGTATAGAATGTGTGATGCTAGGACTGAACAAAATGGGCTTTAAAAAATGATGCAGCTCATCATTTAAAATGGACTACTCAAGCCCCCTAAACTTCATCCCCACAGCCTTCTTTGACCCTTAACCTTTTCCCTTGTGACCACATGTGGCCCTGCCAAGCTTGCTACTCCAACTCCACAGCATTCCCCCCTTTCCTCTCCGTCCTGGCCACTATGCTAGCCTTGGTACTGGGTCACAGGAGTAGCATCCTGACGGCCCCTCTTCCATCACCATTTCCTGTCTGGCATACAGCTGCAGAGCAATACTGCTGCTCAGCTGTAATGCCATGAATACCCTAAAACGAAACCCAAAAAAAAAAAAAAAAAAAAATCCCACCCTAGCGCGGCGCCAATAACACACGCCTCTCAGTGTGCTAGATTACAGGTGTGAGCCATAATGCCTGGTCGCTCTACCATTTTTTTTAAACACAACTTTATAAAGTACTTTTACATTGAGGTATAATTAATATACAATTAGATGCATGGAAGTTGGATGATGTTTCATAAATATATATGCCTGTGTAACTACCTCTCTAATAGAGACACAAAACATCATTTCTCAGCCCAGGAACTACCTGCCCCCAACCACGTTTCCAGATAGTTTCCTTACCAGAAGGTACCCAGTACTACAAATTTTCTTACCACAGCTTCATTTTATAAACTAGGACTTTTTAAAGCTTCTCCAACCAAGGCCCAACCCCTTGGCCCTCATGCAGGCACCTGAGGGGCTTGTGTTGCCTGTGGGAATTTTTCCACTCAATTCAACTACTCCTTCACTCCATTCACAGTGGGCTTGTGACTCAATTACTCCCAACCCTGGGCTCTTCCTTCATAGGATGTTTTAGGCCTGGAATTTTGCCATCTTTCATCTGTTAAATTGTACCTATACTCTTTTCAAGGCTTGACCCAAATTCTGTTTTCTCTAGAGTCTTTTTTTCTATGATACCATTCCAAAGAGATCTCTTGTTCCATCACTGTCCTATACCACTTACTATCCACACTACAATACGCCTTGCCCCGCTTCTCAGTTTCCTGTGTGTCTCCTCAATGAGAATGCAAACTCCCGGAGTGCCTTCAGGCTATCTGGAGTCCTCTCCAGGGCTTAGCACAGTGCTGGGTACTAACAGGCCTTTTGTAAGTGCCCATGCAATACAGCCGAAAGTCATGAAGATTCTGTTGAGGCTAACTAGTAAAGCAAAGAACATCAGTAGACATCAAATTAGATTTCATTTGTCAAATCAGATGGAATCTATCACCTGTATTGCCAGAACGTGTTTTTTGGATGGTGCCGACTCTCTGGTTGGTTCTGCATGGGCCATAAACAATTCTCTGAACTTGGTAAGCACACACCTGCGGTGGACGGCACCACACAGGATGACAAAACTCTAACAAATGGCTGCTGTGCTGGAGCTAAACAAGAGGTGCAGCCCAGAATGTGAAAAATAAAGAGGCCAACAAAGCAAAATTCAAGGGTCTCAGCCTCACCTTTAGTCTCACCTGAATTAGGGGTGGGGCTTTAAAATGGTACAGATACAATAAAACTTCTGCAGGTGGGCCAGGCATTAGCAGTTTTAACATCTCCCCAGGCGATTCTATCGTGGTGCCAGGAGGGGGACCCAATGAATTAAACTAACCAATATACAAAAAACTTGTCTACTGAAAATAAGAGTTTAGACTCCCCTCTGGTTTCAACCCATCAATTTAGATGAATGTGAATTCTTAAGGATTAAGAATTCAGAATTCACTAGTGGTTTAATTCACAGTCCTGGACCACTAATAATAGAAGTCTGTAAACAGTAAATGCTACCCAAACAATAGGAGCAATTAGTAAACACCTTCAGAATTCTGGCACTCTGGTCTAGAGGTTCAAAATCTACCAGGTGACAGTGGTTAACACAGGCACAACTGGGGAGTTAGTCAACAGGGGAGTGGGCAACTGTAAAGTCTTATGTCACGAACTCAAATGTATCATAGCCATAAATGCTAATAAAGCATGAGACTCATTTTATGACTTGGCCAGATTAGTGATGACTAAAAGAGAGCAAGCGACAGAAATCTTAGTGTTCTAGAAGATAAGAGCACCTTTGATGCATTAATTCTAATTCCAACGTGCAGTTAGCATTTAATATATGGATAATCATAACAGCTAAGGCAAACTATAAAGAAAAACAAGTAACTTAAAATGAAAACTTTATGTCCTTGACTTTAGAAATGTGAAAAGAAAACTATTTTAAGGAAAAATAGAGTGAAAACTAGAACTGCCAGGTTTTTAAAGAGATTATCCTCTTCGTTTACTGCCCGATATTTATCCATCCAGAATAGGTACTAGGTGTTGGTACATAGTAATAGGTTTCTAAATTTGTTAAAAAATTTCTTCTTAAAAAGTTGTTCTGGTCAACTATTCTAACTATTCTAGCATGTTAATTCATATTTTTGCTAATAAAAGTTGTTCTGGTCAACTATTCTAACTATTCTAGCATGTTAATTCATATTTTTGCTAATAATGCCAAGTGCTTTCTGCAAACACAAGTCGCTATGAACAATGTAGCCAGCTAATTAGCCATGTTGCTGGCCAGATTTCCAGCTTGACATCCTGATTTGATTTTTGAAAAACATCTATTTTAAAGTTACTTGTCAAAAATAGGTGGGACTGAAATTTGATTCATCACAGACGTGATTCAATCATTTAGGTATTTTTCCCAACATTTAACCAAGAATCCAAAAGGATTTGAAATAATGCTTCTAGTTTTTCATTATGAAAAAGGGCTTTCCAACCTAAGCAAGAGCAAGATCCTAGCTCTACTAAAAATAGAAAAATTAGCCAGTGTGGTGGCACATGCCTATAGTCCCAGGTACTGGGGGAGGCTGAGCCAGGAGATTCCTTGAGCCCAATAGTTTGAGGCTGTTGTGAGGGGGAGGGAGGAAGGAAGGCAGGCTGGCTGGCTCTCCAGACTTCAGGCCTGCAGGCCTTCTGCTCCTTCCAGCTGTTACACCTGCAGGGTTCCAGAAACCCTGACTTTGAGTTAGTTTAATGCTCTTCTTCATTCATGAAGGATCACCTTCCTTTTTGGAGCATATTACTTTTGGAAAGTAGGTAGCTTTGGTGGAGGAGAAAGGACAATCCCTTTCTGTTCCTAGGCTCTCCTCGCAGAACCATGCCCAAATGCTGGTGCAGAGTCACCAACGTAAACAGAAAACACAGACTGGAGATGGAAACCTTAAATGGTCAGAGCTGCAGGGTTAGTCATTTCCAGGGCCAGTCTGATATTTTCCTTGGAACATACCAGACAGCTGTCCTGACTGTATCTAAAAGTGTGTACTCACTTAGAAATTAAAAAGCTAGAGTGGATTAAGAATTAGAGTCTCCCTCACTGCTACCCCACCCACATTTAATTACATACCATCCCAAGACTTGATCCAGAAAGCCCAGGCTAACAAGCTGCTTTAAATAAAGCTGGGGTAGGAAGATGTGCTCTGCGCTCTTTCCTATCCAGCTAAGGTTCTTCTTCCAGGTTCAGATAGTTCCCATCTCTTTGTTGCATACAGTTGACAAGTAAAGCACAGCTATCAACTGGTATGAACAGAGCAGACTTTAAACATCTTTCCTGAGCTATGAATGACTTGCGGCTCCAAAGAATAAACAACTGTAGGCATCTTCCAATATACTCTCTACATTTGTCATTAAAGACTGGACATCCCCGACCTCAAAGCCACTTCAGTTCTCAAACTCCAAAACCACCAATCACCATGCTTTAGCATAGATACTTGAGGATTCATTCAGAGTAAACTTGCATCATTTTGTCAACCCCCACCCCCAGTCTATTAGCATTTCACTTGTACCCATTTAAGGTGACAAAGCAACACTTTAAAAGAGTACAAGATTTTCAAACAAGTATTAACTGAAGGGCTCACAAAGGTGATAGACTTTAAATCTTCTGAAAAGATTTTCTGAGGGGGTGGCGCCTGTGGTTCAAAGGAGTAGGGCCCCAACCCCATATGCCAGAGATGGCAGGTTCAAACCCAGCACTGGCCAAAAACTGGAAAAAAAAAAAAAATTTTCTGAGGGTAACATAAACTAGATCTATTATTTCAAGTTTTCTTAAAGTTACTGATCCCTTTGGGAATCAAGTGAATATTAGGCACTTTCTTTATAAAAAGCACATGAAGCATTGCTCTAGGGTCATTTACTTCAACATTTCCCTGAAATAAGACCTAGCTGTGCCTATTGAGTGGTAGTACAGAACCCATGGATTTTAGGTAAAAAGTTCCCCAGCTGAATCGGATGGGTGGTCTGGAGAAGAATGACTTTTATAGATTCCAGAAGCCCTTATTTTGAGTTATTATAATGCTCTTGTAGCGCCTTTCTTTTTTTTTTTTTTGGTACCAGGGTAAGTAAATGGTGTATTATAATTAGGAGAAAACTAACTAGAAATGGTATTTTGTAACCACTTTATTTCCTTGCTTTCGCTTTGGCTCTGACCTATCTAAAAACTCACTTTCACAGTTGTAGGGATAAAGTCAAGTTCATGGACTTTTTAACAAACTCAACATAACTAAGAGAGCAAATTTGAAAACTGATTTTTAAAAGCAATTGAGCATAAGAGATTAATTTTCTATAAATCATGTGGCAGGCAGTTAGATTCCACTGTTAACAGTTTTGTTTACATTTGTTCAGAGACAGTTGTCTGGAATTTCTCTCTCCTCTTTCTTATTTTTTTTCCTTCTAGAGAACTGCCCCTCCCCCACCCCAACTCCTCAAACCAAAACAACCAGTTGATTTACAGGAATAATAAACATTTTTTCCCCCAAGATGTTTTTTGTTATTAAAACTTACTTCCTCTTAACTTTTTAATCCCATGAAAGAAAATATTAAATATATTAAACTCACACTACCAGGAATTAAAAATACACTTTATAGAACACCTCTGGTCACCATCAGATCTTGGTGCCATCGAAACCAAGACATTGTCTCTCAAATCCTGGAAAAATATCTGTGACCTTTAAGGTGAAAATACACATAAGCAGACTGTGTATGATTCAAATTTTATTATTAAAAAGTATGTTTCTAAAACACAAGCCTGCATACACGCACACCTGTACACACCAAGCACACAGGGGCTACCATGCGGATACACAAGGGCAGCTTTTATTCTTTACCGTATGCTCTTCTCAACTGTTAATTTGTTATGATAGCACATTCCAGTCGTAATTAACAAAATGAACAGGGCTGTTAGGTATTTTGATGCTGCTAAAAATAATGCTTTTTTGTATACTAAAAAGTGATGCCATTATCAAATCTTCAACTCTAGGAAAAATGAACAACATGGATCGGCTGTTAATACACTGTTTTGAGCTCTGAACTGATTCTGAATAATTCTGGACTGAAAATTTCTTGCAGGTATTTTATGTTTTCCATTTTTGTCTATACATTATTTTGATAAAATTTTTACTTGGGGAGGCATAAAAATTGGAGTAGGGGAGAACGATAAAGATAAAAATTTAGATTGAAAACAAAAGGCCGTTTGTACAACTTTTCTTTGGCAATTTGTTCTATATCCACATTTGCATTTCTGGAAGTACTCAGTGATAGGAGCAGCCAGCTTTTATTGAGCATTTATCATGAGTGCTGCAGTCTCCTCCAAATGCTGCACTCCATGGCTCACTGACTCTTCCTCACAACCCAGAAAGGGAACAAAGACAACTTGCTCTACTGGTAGAGAAAGAATTTGAATTAAGACTGGCTTTAGAGCCCCAAATGAACAACTTCTTTTTTTTTTGCAGTTTTTGGCCAGGGCCAGGTTTGAACCCGCCACCTCCAGTATATGGGGCCAGTACCCTACTCCTTTGAGTCACAGGCATCGCCCCCAAATGAACAACTTCTTTTGAGTACAGTATTAGGTTCAGATACAAGTGATCATTTATATGCTCTTTGGTAAGTGTCAAACCCAAGTTCCCTATTATTTGCGGATTGAGTTTGAAATGAGCACCTTGTCGTATTCCTTGTGGCACAGAAATGCACGCTGGATTGTAGGCAACTCCATCGTGCCTGGTGCACATGGAAAGCCCAGAGCACGGGCCTACACCTTCACTCCTCAGATTCCAGGCGCTGAGAACCTCGCTGAGAATCAAACTCAGTTTTCAGTCCATGTAACAAATATCAGGTAATATAAATCGAATGCTCTGGGTTCATTTCCTAACCTGACTCTTCCTTCTTAGGACTTTAAAGCAAAACGGTTAAGCTACAAATGTGATGTGAATTACAGAATTAAAGTTGTTCTTATGTGTTCTGAGAAAGGTTGCCACTATGATTAAATAAGTGCTACCAAAAATATTTATTATTTTGCTCATGAACGCTGTAGGTCTCCTGTGTTTCGGCTGATTAATTAGGTGCTGGTTTGCAGGATCAGATCTAAACAGTGATGTGCAGAATGTCAGCATGACTGGAAATAGACCAAAAAACACTGTAACACAGCCAGGCCAAACTCGCTCCCCGGGCTCCACACTCAACTGGTCGGGCACATTGCTCCAGTGTTACAGCTGAATATTTTTGGCAAGAATGTGAAATAAAAACCCTGGTTTGGGGAGGCGGGAGGAAGGCTAGGGAAAACAATGCTTTTATAACGGATGATCCACTGTGTCATTTGTGTCTGGAGCTATTTAAGAATTTTATTTTGACTTCAACATCTGACATCATTGATTTTTAAAAGGATGTGGAAGCAGACATGGTATTAATTACCTCAGACTTTGCTTCAGTTCACATATTTTAATCCTGTTTATTCTAAAATGACTCCCCAGTACATTTATTGAAACCCTTGTACTCTAAAATGCAAAAGCCCACACAGCAGCTGTCGTGTTCATTTTTTTATCTTCCACAACAAACTATCTCTGTCCCACAGCACAGACAGATACAATAAAGAGTAATTCAGGTTTGAAAGTGGAAACCTAGGAATATATAAAAATGATCTATTTCAGTTCATTGCCTTCTTAGGTCATAAATGGAAAAAAGAAAGACTGAAATCTTTGTGGATGGCTTTTTGGCACCCTCCGTGTAGGGCACACTTTCACATCAAATTAATTTAATGCAAACCCTTCTCAGGTCACACTGGTTCAGGATTGGAGAGCCAAGAACGTAAGCTTGGGGCTGTGGCCCCAGACCCAGGATAATACACTGTGAGACACCGTGCAACTGCTAACAAGGGAATTCATTTTAGTGAGGCTTATAGGGAAATACTATGTCATAAAACAGTCCAGGGTAACTCTCAATTAGTAGCTTCAATTTGAAGAAAAGCAGGGGTGACCAGGAATTCCCATGAACAAGGAAAAGGCTGAGAAAGACAAAAACATAAGCCCTTATCAAAACGAACAGTGGAAAAGATTCCCTTCTCTCAGAGCTCTTGCTCGAGGGTCCCTGGTCAGAGAGGCTTTCCTTGACTACCTTTATCTCAAATAGCCCCTACCCCTAACCACTGTCACTTGCGATTCCCGTAACTGGAGTTATTTCTTCATGGTATTTATCACCTGCTAACATATTTTAGGTCTCTTGCTCTGTGCTCTGACTGGAATGGAAGTACATGAAGACAGGGACTCTGGGTTTGTTCATAGCACTATCCTCAGAGCCTATGCTTGAAACTGAGTAGGAATTCAATGCTGCTGCTGCTGATTTTGAGAGACAGAGGCTTGCTATGTTGCCCAGGCTGGCCTTGAATTCCTGAGCTCAAGTGATATTCCTCCCTCAGCCTCCTGAATAGCTGGGATTAAAGTGTGTGTGTGGTTCAAATTCAATAATTATTTGCTCAATTAATAAACGAGGTAATGGAGTGTCTATCCCCTCATAAAAATTTTAACTGAAAACATTTTATACAATTGCGTTCCTAATTGATAATATACTGGTAACTACAGGTATAAACAGCGTAAGATTTTTTTTTTTTAGGCAGTTCTATATAACAGTAACTAGAAGACAAGGAATAAGGCATCATATCAAAGTAGGTGGCCCAGAAGACAGCCTCTAGGCCAGTGGTTCCAACCTTCGTGACCCACAGGTTGAGAACCGCTGCTCTAGGCCAAACAACACTAGAGTTTACTTTTCTTCTAACCTTAATCCTCAGCCAGATGCCAGTGAAGCTACCAGATAATGAAAAGCAACAGAGTTGCCTATAGATTTTGACCCTTGGTTTTCTGTCTACAAATTACCAATTAAAGTTTTCTCCAAAAAATGGTTCCAACAGCTATAAATAAATCAATGAATGAATAAATAAATCAATCCTCAGTTCCTGTAAAGACATTCTTCTCCATCTTCCCTCCTTTCTAGTTCCCAGGGTGCCACCTACCTGTGATTTTACCCAGACTGGTTTTCTGGAAGTCAGGGTTCCTCAGCTCTTCAGCACTTGCAGACTTCATGACAGAGTTGATGGATGACAAGGTACTGATGAGCTGTGAATTGAGGGAGCCAATCTGGGAGTGGGGCTCCCCAAAAGCTTCTGCCAGTTCACTGTAGTTTTCAGCCAGCAGTGTTTGCTGCTCTGCCAGCAGCTTCTGGATACGCTCAATGTAGTGATCCAAGCCAGTCATCATTCCAGGTGGAGCCTGGGGCTGGGGGTTCTCAAGGAGCTCCCCTACAGGCTCGTCCCCAACACCCACGCTCCTCGTGCTGGCTACTAGCCCCACAGCCAACTGCGGGGGCCCACAAGCTATGGTCCTCATTTTCACACCAACCAGATAGTTGTCATTGATACTGATCTGCCCCACGCCTGATTCTTTGGTCTTCACAGTGGATGGCCTATCAAACCCAGAACTGCCAGAAAGCAATGTCCCAACACCAATGGACCGCATCTTGGTGGAGGAGTTGACATCCTTGACACGGCCTTCTCCTATAGCCACTGTCCGCATCTCCACAGCCTGGGTGCTGGTCTGCTTGTCCAAAGTGCTTAGGGAAGTGTTTGTGCAGGATTCTACGAGGGTGGCTGTCTCGGTGTTGGTGGACTGGTTCACCTGTTCCAGATCCATGCTGGTGTGCTGGTCAGTGGTACAAGGCACTGCCATGACAGCAGCTTCCACCTGGCCAACAGCCTCGGTACTCACACTCCGGGAGGTACACTCCTTTGGAAAGCAGACAGTCACATCAACAGAACAGTCTCCACAACCAATAGATCGCACTTCTTTGAGATTCAAGTTTGTCTTGAGGAGTGTCAGGTCGTTCACAGACTCCTCTGTGTTACTGCCTGTTTCACAGACACTGACTTCCACGCCCACCCTCTTGTCACACGAGTCCACAGACCTCCCAGTACATCGGTCATGCATTTCTACTCTCTCCTTAACAATCCACCAATTCATGGGCAGCTCAGGCCCTGAGACTTTCTCCTTACATTCCGGCTGGCAGGAGATGCCTACACTATTTGTTTGCACAGAGGTCCCCACACACGTGTCCACCATATTCACGTGATTGCCAACCATTTGGTCTCGGGTCTGCACCACTGCCTCCACCATCTTGCTGAAAACAAGTGGCTGGGCCATCGTGGCTTTGTCAACTTTTTTCCTCGACCCAGCAGCCTGTAGTTCTTGTTTTAGTTTAGTCATCTCCCGGTCATGGGTGGTTTCTTTCAGCTGTACTTCCAGGCGGTAGATCTTTTCCTTTAAGGCTTCTATGGTCTGCTGTTGCAGCTCAATTTCTTTATCGGCTTCAGTGGTCACTCCAAGCATGGCCTCTGTTACAGTGATGCCGCAATTCCTTGTTTCAGTGACTATCCCCACAGCTGCATCCTTACAGGACCTGGAGCTTCTGTGGTACACAACAATGTCGTTCATGTTCTCCTCAGCACCCACAGCCACTGACCGACATGCTCCATTCTCCCTCCGCTCCAAGGAGGCATCACAGCTGCTTTCCTGGATCTTCTGCTCCAGGGCCTGCATGTCCGCAGTGAGCTGCCGGAACTCCTTTATCCTCTGCGTGCTCTGCTCTACGCTCTCCATCTCTTCCTCCTCATAGTCAATGTATAATTCCCCACCACTTCTCCGGGCCCGGGAGAGCTGCTCCAGCTGGGAGGCATTCCCTGCACTGTAAGACCGCTTCCTCACACCACAGGTATCATTCTGGGATACAGCCCTTTGGTTTTTCAGCTGGGATGCCAACTGCCTTTTCTCCTCTTGCAAGACTGAGATCTTTACCTGGAGCACAGGGATGGTTCGCACCTGCTCCTCAAGCTCCTTCAGGCGTTTCAGGGCAATGGCCATCTGCTCACGGATGTGTTGCAGGTGCATGGGGCTTACATTGGTCACTGGGGTGGAGACCCCTGAGCTCAGCGGACTGTGGCGGATGGAGCTCCCCATGGAGGAAGTGGTAGGAACAGCTGGGGCATAGCCACCATAATCCCCATTGCCTTGGTATCCATTCGGAAGCTGGTGCATGGCAGGATTATGGTTTCCAGAACCCATAAAGGAAGGGAGGGAGCTTGTGGAGCCCATGCCTCCAAAACTGGCCAGCCTGGGCCTTCTGAACTCGCCCGGTGCCATCTGCATGGTGACTCTCTCCTGTTCGAGTCTTCTCCTGGTCTCCATCAGTGTCTTGGTGACATGAAGGTTGTGCTTTGGGAGTTGTGGTGAGGGAGGTGGCAGCTGTCGATTTTCTGGGATGGTAAGAAAAGGGGGAGAGGTCTCCAGAGGGGCAGGTGGTCTTGAGATTGGATTTGATGTTACTTGGCTTCTGGCTAGGAGGAAGTTAGGACACTGCTTGTTGTCATCGCTGTTGGAAGATGAGAGGGATTCAGTGGAAGTCCATACACCAGGTGTGGCCCTGGGTTCTGGGCATGGCACAGATGGCTTCCGCCTCTTCTGGATGTTCAGTTTCTTGATGGTGTTTCCCTTCTGTATGTCATCCACGTATTTGAGGAAATCTAAGTCTAGTTGATAACCATAGGGTGTCTCCACAAAATAAGGGTCTTTCTGTTCTTTGTCATGGTCTCCATTCAGAACATCATCTGCTTTTACTAAGACAAAGAGAAGAGAATGTTATAAGGATATGTAATACACAAAATGGTAAAAATAACATTGGTGTATGCTGCAGTGTAGCTAGGTACTATGATTTTAAGAATTAACAGACCTATGATCTAACTGTGAGTCTACAACTTAACAGTTGGGAAAGCAAGTCAATAAACTTTTCTCAACTCCAGTTTCGCTCTGAGTAAAAATGGAGATGTAAGTATTCAATTCACAGGGTTACAAGAATGTCATAAAATAATGATTTTTAAAGAGCCAAGCACACAAGTAAATCCTTACTAAGTACTTTATTTTTATAAGAAGGCATTAAGTCAGTCTTGAAAGCACTGTCAAGTAGATCATTCATTTGTCCTCTACAGTCGCTCAATGTATACACAGCAGACACGAAGACTACTATATTATAAAGTGTTACCTGAGACACAAAAAGCTACAAGTCAGTAGCAGACTAGCAGAGTAAGGTAGCAGCAGAACCAGGTGGCCTAGGATGTGAATTCTCCTCCTGCTACTCTTTTGCAGACTGGGCAGCCTTTCTGCATGGTGGCCACCAAGTGCCTGGCCACCTCCATAAGATCACAATTTCTCCCCTGAGAAAGTCAGTACAGGAGGGATGCTGAGTGATTAACTCTGGCAGCACAGGTACTAGAACACACTCAAAGAAAAGATTTCAATCCTATTTTGTGTCTTCCACTTCTCATTTTCTCTCCTTATTTAAAGAAAACCACCACCTTCTCCCAATTAGGGGAGAAGTTTTCTCCACTTTGACTTCTTTTGGACAGAATATTCACTATCCCAGGAATACCCTGTTTCATATTTGCAACGAATACAAACAGATGCAAAGGAGAATGAAAACAAGGGCAAACCTATACTCCAGCCGCCGGGTTATGTGGCATTTGATAGAGGCTACTTCTGGGAAACATTTAAAAAAGAAAACACAAGAACCTTTCAAAGCACAGACCTTGCTGCTGACCTGAGCTATGTGTTTCAAATCTAAAAGCAAGGCCATTTTTGTTTATTTAAATTGTAGGATCAAGTAATATATTTTCTTAGAATCATACTAACTCTTGAAATTTTCAGAGCTATGGGAGGGACCCACAGCAACAAGTGAAAATGTAAGCCATATGCACCCCTGCCCTGTCCTGGGTATACAAACCTACGCGATTGCTGTCAAGGTTGAAGTAACTTCCAGCAAACTGGGTTGCTGGCTGCCCTCCCAACCCCCAACACTCCTGAGCACTTCCATCTGACAGTGTGACATCTCTGAGTAACATTTCTGCCTCCATTTGCCCACTCTCTCCTGAAATACTGGAAAGAAAAGTACAAAAAGTTTGCCAAGCAGAGAAACGAAAACAGTATGGATTATTTAGGACGTGATTTTTAAAATACCAAACTGTTTTATTTAGCTCGTAGAATGCAGGCAATAGATTTCTTTTCTAACCCATGTGAGAAATGAATTCCACGCGAAAGACGCGCTCAGCAGCAACTGTTTTCTAGCCTGGGAATGGGAGGGCCAACCCGGAGCGCTGGTGCCGGGAAACTTGTGCTTTCGCGGACAGAACGTGTTTCCTTCTAACTTCAACTCTACAAGGAGAACGCGCTTGCTCAAAATATGCAGCCAGACCTGTTTCTAGCCGTGTCTGAAATTCCACAAGCAAAGAGAAACTGCAGGCTCGGTGTGAGACAGGCAGACAGATCCTGCCGGCGAATCCAAGCTGGACCTCTCTAGACCCGGGCGGGTAGCGGGGGAAGAGCGGAGAGGCCACGGCCTTCCTTCCCGCCCCTCGCCCAGGCCACCGGGGAACTGGGCTCCGTGCCCACCACCCAGCGACCGGCAGCGGCCGCCGCACTCACCCTGCGCCTCGGACGTCGGCGATCCTCACCCCGTAAGGAAAAGAGTCCCAACGTTGGCGTAAACTTGGCCCCGCCGCGGCGCGCAAACCCCATAGGCCGGGCTTTCACCAATGAAGTCTCCCGCGGGCTTGGTGACACCACCCCCGGCACACTCAGCTGTTCGGCATTCCCTGTTTTCTTAAAACAGGAAACCCCGGCTCATTTGAAAATGGGTGTTCTTCACTCTGGTCTTGCCAGGAGTAAAAATAAAGCCAGCAAGTTAAGCATCTCCACAGAAAGACTCTGTCTTTCCTATACCCTTCACCTCTTCATCAAAGGGTCTGTGTTCTCCCCTGGGAACTAAGCAGCGTCAGCCCCCAGTCACCTGAGCCAGGGCAGAGGGACAATCAGCGCCACTGTTCCAGGAGTCCCCAGCAGGACTCGCCGCTCCCAGCACTGCAGGGACTCTTCCCTCCTGCAAGTAACGGCAAGTGTCCCTTAACATTCAGCTCAACAGAGCCTTTGCCACTGATAGAAATTTCTTTAAAACAAATTAAAAACAAAACCTTTTCTCTGGTTACAAAAGTAAAACATGCTTATTTTTAAGAGTTACATACAAACCATTTAAAGAAGAAAAAAAAAAGTCACTGATACCTCACCACGTAGTGGCAAATGTTAATATTTTGGCATAACGCCTAGATTTTTTCTGTGTGTTTCTTAGCATAGGTACTTTTCTCACTTAAGCATTTTCAATAGGAAAGATGATCAGGTTATGTCAAGACTCAGAACACAATAAAATACATCCCCTTTTAGCACAAATTAACGGGCCCATCTTTAGTTATTTCTCAAGTTCAACTTGTGAAAATCACAAAGGCATGGGTCACACTCAATTATCCCCAAGTGAACTTTGGACTTCTAGCTCTGAGAACCAGGAGAAGTTAGAATTTAACCACGTTAGGCTTGATAATTTCCGAATATTGCCTAAACCAGTCTACCCAGAGAGCTTATATTCAGATTTACTTCTTCAGCAACTATAAAGTAAGATATGTTCTCAAAGTGTCATTTTTACAGATAATTATTCATGGTACAAATTATTATACAATTAAATAAAAATATCCAATGTTCTTATTTTATCTCCTGCTTTCCAGTGTACCTTTACGTCCCACATTAACATAAATATGGCATTTACAAGTCCCTAATTTATTTCCCAGCTTTATCAAAACGAAAAGCTTCTTTTTTGCCTTGTCTCTCTGTGCTGGACTATAAATATACTGACAACAAATTTAATTTTTAAATTTCTTTCATTGCTCCCCCCTCCCAAACACACATCAATTGCCAAGATGCTGAGAACAAAGCAAACGTTTTTAAATGTTTACTAAAGGAATAATTAAATGTACAGCATAACAAACTTTGGAAAACATCTTAAAGCTCTGAAGACAGAAGCTGTCTGTTAAATATTAGCAGTAAGGACATTTCTTACATGATGTTCTTTTAGTGGTTATTTTTAGGTTATGAATTAAGGAGTGATTTTTATTTTGTTCTTTGTATTTTATACATTTTTATAATACACCAGTATTTATCTTTTAAAAAATGTTACAAGCAGTAACTGATTCCAAAGGCAAAAGGAATATATTGAAATAAACTCTGAGGAACTTGATTAGGGAGGACCATGAATCGGGGCAGCCCTGGAGAAGACCTTTCTTCCTTGGTGTGCATAATCCCATTTCTCCACACTAATAGCTTCTCCCTGTTCTTAGGTGGGCAAATAAAAAGTCAGTATTTCTTTAGCCTACTTTCTGTTAGTATGGCCATAAGCAGAAATGTCAGGTAGCAACTTCTGGAAACTTCCCTTAAAAGACACAGCAATATAACATAGTGGCATGTACTTGTGTAAGACAAAAAAAACAAAACACAAGAGTAAGTTCTTTGATCTACTTTCTTTTGTTTCATCCTGCTGCCTGGAATGCAGCTGTGGCCTCTAGAACACTAGCTGCTATCTTGGCCTGTGAGCTCACACCTGGGGATAGAGGAACAATGTACTAGAAGGAATCTGGGTCTCGATGGGGCTCTGTAGATTGGAGTTACTATAATATTCCTGGAGAGTGTACAGCTATTCTTTTAAATGAAAGAGAAATACAATTTTGTTTTGTTCATCTATTGTTTTGATTCTCAGTTAACCTGAAATTGAACTGGGAACAAAAAAAAAAAAAAAAAAAAAATTTTTTTTTTTTTTTAAATAGGGTCTCACTATGTTCCCCCAGGCTTGTTTCCTGGGTTTGAACAATCCTATCTCTTGGCCGCTTGCGAACTGGGACTATAGGCATGTGCCACTGCACTCAGGTGGCACTAAAATGAATTCTAACAGGGCAGTTTCTCTCTCCATATCCCTCCTCCACACCTCCCTGCCCCAATTAAGACTAGATTTTAAAAAGAAGGAAAATGTTAAATGATAACCTGGGAAAATGTTACACTAAAACTTTTTATCACAAAAAATAAGATAAAGTTAAGAATAATTAAGTATATATAAAAACAACAGTTAAAAAAAAAAATCTAAGTGGGTTATAAAGAAAATCCGAAGTGCCTAAAAGGCCTTTTTGGACTACTAGAACTATGCTTCCTTTCACACAGCCAAAAATCTACTGGCTATATCTGCAACTGGAATTGGAGGGCTCTCTCTGGTATTTGTAAGAATTTTCTGAATGTCTGGAAATCCAGTGGTGAAGACTGCTCCTGACACCCTCTGCCCTCATTAGGTAATGTTTACTGAAAGCTTAATTGGGTGCAGAAAATGGTCCTATTCAAGAAAAAAAGTAAGAGGAGGATTTGATAAGAAATAAAATGAGATGTAGTCTAGCTGGGCCATGATTACCAAGCACCCTAAACATAACACCAACTGAACTCTGTCACAAAGGTTTATTATCAACAAGGCAGTATGACAGTGTGTGAGCAAGTGGTTCAACAGAATGGAGCTGACCAGGAGGTGAGTTCTGAAGACAAGGGAAGTGATGACAGAGAAAAAGGAAAGAGATTACATTCAAAGTGCCTAGTTAAAATGCTACAATACCAAGTCTGAAGTGTGCACCAATGGAAAATTTATTCCTATGTTCAACTTACATTTATACAATCAATATTCATACTAAAGGTATATAAATTAATATCTATCTACTTTCTATCTCATTCTTTCTACCTATCCATCTTAATATTTATTATTCTGGGAGTTGGGGACACAAACCAAAGGAAAAAAAAAAAAACACTCTGCTCTCGTAAGACTTACAACCTGGTGGGGTTGGGGATATGTGGAAAAATAATTAGGAAATGAAATATTCAGACAAAGGACTACAAAGGGGTGGCACCACCAGAATGTATGGCAGTGTGTCTAGGTAAGAGGTTGGCCTACCAGTGGGCTACATGGCTTCTTAGGTTGGCATCTTTTCAGAATCAATCTACCTCCTAAACACTAAGGGTCAAAGAGTCCTTTTTTCTCCTCTGTCTCCCAACCTAGTCTTTACAGTCTACAATTTGGGGAAACCAAGTACCAATGTGACAGCATCAATTAGATGCAGCTCTCACACTCCAGACCAAATTCTGTAGTGTTTGGAAAAGAACAACAATGGTGACTTGACTCTTCACCTATAGTATCTGTCTCCTGTAAAACTTAGTGCTCCTCATAGGGGCTCAACTTTGACATCAAGAACAATGTGAAATTTCCTTGCAATTCTTCTGGATTAACAAAAGTGAAATAAAGATATAAACATTTCTAAAATCAGGGTGGGTGGGGGGCTCACACCTGTAATCTTAACACTCTGGGAGGTCAAGGCATGTAGATTGCTTGAGCTCAGGAGTTCAAGACCAGCCTGAGCAAGAGCAAGACCCTGTCTCTACAAAAAAAAAAAAAAAAAAAAATTTAGTTGGGTATGGTGATGGGAATCTGTAGTTCTAGCTACTTGGCTGAGGCAGGAAGATTGCTAGAGCCCAGGAGTTGTGGCTGTAGTGAGCTATGCTGATGCCAGTGCAGTGTAGCCAGGGAAACAATCTTAATCCTCCCCCCAACCCCCCCCCAAAAAACAAAAATCATTTCCTCTAGATTCATAAAGTACTATATGATTTTAGCTTTTTAATAAACCAAACTTGCTATCCTATAAATAACACATGGTTTGAGAAAACATAAAAATTAATGTACTCACCAGGAAGAGGAAGACTAGAGCCTAGGAAACTAGTTCGGGAGTACTAACCTGTAAGCAGTGGATCTACACTAGGGATGATCTGGGACACACACCAATGTCTGGAGACATTTATGGGTGTCACTAAGAAGTGAAAGGGCACTACTGGCATCTGGTGGAACAGAGGCCAGGGTTGCTGCTAAATATTCTATAATGCATGGGACAATCCCTCCCTCCCCTCAACAAAGAATTCTCCAGTCCAAAATGTCAATCGTGCTGAGGCTGAGAAAACCTGTGCTAGAGAGTGGAGTAAAAATTCACACATCACAACTGAGATTTTGGCTATGTAAGCTGCGGTCCTCAAGTCTTCATTTCCCAGTGGGACCATAACACATGATGCTCCAGAGGCAGGATGATAAAAGTGCCACTTTTGAGTAAGAAAGTACTCAAAGCTTTCTACATACTCCACCACAAGGAACCATTCTTTAACATGAGTGCAAAGCACTGGGGGCATCTGAAATCATGTAACCTGCTGGACTTCTAAGTGGACGAGACTTGGATGTTATTACTTTCTCTATTAATCAGACACAGTTGATTTTTTTTTTTTTTTTGTAGAGACAGAGTCTCACTGTACCGCCCCCGAGTAGGGTGCCGTGGCGTCACACGGCTCACAGCAACCTCTAACTCTTGGGCTCACGTGATTCTCCTGCTTCAGCCTCCAGAGCAGCTGGGATTACAGGCGCCCACCACAACGCCCGGCTATTTTTTTTTCTGTTGCAGTTTGGCCGGGGCCAGGTTTGAACCCGCCACCCTCGGCATATGGGGCCGGCGCCCTACTCACTGAGCCACAGGCGCCGCCCCAGACACAGTGATTTCTTTGTTCTGGTTTCACTGTTGCACACTCTAGGCCCAATTACCCACTGATGATGCCATGAAAAATAATTATACCTGGTGCTGTAACTCTCACACACTGGTGTTTTTCACCAGATTTCCACCTGAGTGTTGAAAGTGAAAAACTTCACTACTTCCCATTAATGTCTTGTCCTGTCTCACCTGAAGCATGAAGATTTTACCTACAGAGCTGAGTCAGTCCTAGAGAAGCACGTAATGACCACAGATTCCCACGTTTCAAAGCAGCAGAGTAAAGCAACCTGCTGTTCAAGGCAGGCAAAAAGATCCGTGTCAGCAGGAAACAAAACCAATAGGATAAACTCAGGTAGAGAGGCAAGTTCTCAGGAAGCTAATTACTCAGAGTTTGAAAGTAATTGAGTTAACAAAACAACCTTCCCAGGAATGGAACAGGGTATAAAAAAGACAGCGAGGTGGAACAGCGTCCCTCTGAACGGGTTGAGCAGGAAGTGTCTCCCGATGACACTCTCAGCATTAAGCTCTTTGACACCCAACAGCTTCCCTCCCCATACTCAACCTATGTGGAGCACCCCATTTGTTAGAGAACCAAGGATAGCAATGTAAGTGTTCCTAATTATTTTTTAAAAGCATGCACAGCAGAATGTTCTCTTGCTCTTAAATTTATCAGAGAGAGAAAGAAAGAAGAAAAGAGAGAGACTGATTGACCGACTGAAACAGGGTCTTTCTATGCTGCCAGGCTGGTCTTGAACTCCTGGGCTCAAGAGATCCTGCCACTTCAGCCTCCCGAGTAGCTGGAACTACAGGAGTGCACCCACCTTCCCAGCTCAGAGCCATTTTTAAACCTGTTCTTTTCCCTCCCAGATAAAATCCATCCATCCGTCCGTTCAAATGATGGGCAACTACAAGGCTTTGTTCTAAGGCCTAAATCTCTTCCTATGGAGTTTATACCATCTGTCTCAATTTCACCAGTATCTCCTCAGGTTATAGCTGTTTTAAACTGCTACGCAATCACTTCATGCAAATAAAATGTTTACATTTAAAAAAGCAAAGTTGTGTGCCGTAAGTTTGCAAGAACTACTAGCCCCACTGACACAGCCTATGTGGCTTAACTGCAATTTTACATGCTTGGTTTGTTTATATGGCTAAAATAGAATATGTTGCTTTTTATATTCCTCAGTCTTCATAATTCCTTCATAATTCCTCTGAAAATTCAGGGGTATCCAGCCTTTTTTTTTCTTCTGTCACACACTGAAAGGAAAAGAGCTGTCTTAGTTACACATAAAATACACAAACACTAAAAATAACTGATGAGGAAAAAAAGTCTGTGCATTATTTTTGAGCTATACAATACCGCAGATAAAAACAGCACTCCGATACTCCGCATGTGGTCCGTACCTCTAAATCTTTAGATTTCCTCTCACAGCTGATCCCATCTCTACCTCTCGCCCTGTCTCCCAGACATACCACCCATCCCTCTTCCAACTTCTCCATCACTACCCTTCCCACAGCAGCTCTGTATTCCAAGTTCACCTGTTCTCACACTCTGTGAGGAGAATGCTAAGCTAAGGAAGACGCACCTGTTACACTGACAGGTAGACACTGCTGGATGCTAAGCAAAAACAGGAGGAGACAGAGGAGCAGTCCCATTCGTAAATACCAACTGTAATTCGGTGCTGTGAAAGGAAAAGGTAGATGTTACCCAAGGGACCCCACCTGGACTGTGAGTAGGGAATATCCTTCAAGGGACTCCACATTTGAGAAGTCCACTAGGCAGTGTGTGTGGAGGGTGGGCAATGGCAGAAATCTGAGGCAGAGGAGACTTGCCCCTTTTAAGAACTGAAAAGGGGACTTGGCAAAGCAACAGCGAGGTCGAGAGGGGACCAAGCCCCAGTCCTCCAGGGCTCCGTGCGCCATGGTTTTGGGTCATGGAGTGCATGGTAAAGCTATTTGAGGGTTTAAACAAGGGAACAAAGTTGAGACTGCTCAACTCCAGATGCCGCAGTACACGTATGCATGAAAATTCTCTTCAATGTCCTCTGCTAGCATTCCCACAGATTGCTCAAGTCCCCACAAATTTTTTTCTAGGTATCACAAATTCCTTTGTCCTGTTTCATTCGATATGAAATGCTGGCCATGGTTCCACCTGTGATCAACATCCTGACCCCAGACCACCCTTTTAATGTTTAGGAGGAAAGTGAAGAGGCCTGACAAATTTCAGCTACCCTGGGCTGGGCTGGAGACCAGAGTCAGGCCTCCAGACTTGTCTTCTAGGACTCTACCCATTCCCTCATTCCGCTATTAAAAAAGAAAATACTTTTCTTCAAACCAATGGATTATTTACTGCAGAGAAAAACGAGGGGATTTCCTTCTCTGAAGGTCATTCAAGTATGGCAAATCTAATCTAGGAGGGACGGATGTGGCAGAAAGGCAGAGGCAGCAAAGGCAGAAAGAAGGAAGAGAGAACTCTGTAGGAACCCAGGCGCTGTCAGGTTGAGCTGCAGAACACAGACTTGCTCCATGTTTTAGGCTCTAGGATGGGAACAGCAAGGGCTGAAAATGTGGAAGCAGCAAAGACAACACTTACCCTGACAGCCAGCAAGCATTTTTGTGGACTCAGGTGGGAAAAGCGGGCAGCCCACTGCCTCCAACTCCCATGGCTTCTCTACCCACACAAACCAGGGGCCTGACTTAGCCCATAGGGAAATCTGAAGGCAGAAGACAGACTGTAGGGGCACGTAAGCACACACTCTGAAAATCTGAAACTACCCACCTGGTGGTCTCCAACAGGTCAGTTTTGGGTCAGCTTACCTCTAGAGTCCCTTACCTGTCACTGTCTGCTTGCCTGCCAAGGATCTTTCTATGGGTGACCCATCCTACCTAAGGAACATACAACATCCAGAACTCAGATTACAACCTCTGCCCACTAGCTATTATTCTCACTTTCCAGCACACATCGGATTAGCCAGAGTCAATGGTCTATTTTACTCAAAAACTCTTTTGGACACCTCTTGGCCAGATCTGGGATAATTTGAGCATCAAAATAATATAATTTTGAAAAGTAACAAATTATAATCCAGTGAATAAATTAGGCACCTGCTATAATAAATAAATATACAAGAAGATTAATTAATAAACATAGAAGGACTCATGGAAAGAGAAAATCGCCATGTAGCAAACATTATAGTAGTGGCTGCTTCAGGCAGGAATCCTCACTGGATGCTAAAGCTAGTGGGTAGGAATTTCCTACCAGAGATCAGGATATCACTACAAAATAACATCAATCAGGAAGGGAAAAATGGTGACTCTATGGTAAAAAAATTGACAAATAACCACCCTGAAAGGTGATTAACACTGATGCTGTGTGCCCTGTAAAATGCACAAGGGACAGCTGAGCATCACTTCTGCAGTGTCCTGCTGGGGAAGCCATAGCATGAGTCTGGAAACATTCAGGATCCCACTTGAAACACATCCTACAGAATGAAAGGTCTCTGATTTTATTTTCATCTATCTGTTTACTTGAGCCAGGGTCTAGCTCTGCCGTCCAGGCTAGAGGGCAGTGGCATGGTCATAGCTCACTGCAGCCTTGAACTCCTGGCCTCAAGGGATCCTCTTATGTCATCACCCTGAAATGCTAAGATTGCAGGTGTGCAGGTGTGAGCCACCTTGCCTGGCCCTTAAAACCAGCAAGGTCATGAAAAAAAGGAAAGACTGAGAAGTGCTTCCGACTGAAGGAAAACTAAAGAGATACAACAATTGCTTCCCACCACACACACACAGAGACACAGCACAGGTGATAAAATGATAACTACTGGAGAACCTGAATCTGCATGTAAGAACTCTGAGAGATCTTTTACATATTTTCTATAAGCTTGAAATGATTTTAAGTAAGTCTCCCCTCCTCTCTTCTTTCCTTCCTTCCTTCGCCTATGCTTTGATGTCGTTGGGGTGCAAGAGTGCAGCCAGACAGTTACCAGGGGCACAGCCCAGACTGCTGGGGCTCACGTGGCAATTGAAGCAGCCTGTCTTCAGGGGCAGATGTCTTTGCTTTTCCGTGCTACATATTCTTAGAGAAATTTTACATTTGTTTAAGGTATTCCTGGAAACTTGTACAGCTTCTCAATTAGTATTTTTGTAGAGGGATATGTCCAGAGCTCCACTATAAAGAATGTCTAAAAGCTCCTTTCTGTGGCATTTTACATCTTCAACAATTCAGCCCCAGTCCAGCATCGCCCACGCCCCTTCCACCTGGCCCTCCACCTGCCATGCAACTTTGAAGCCAACCCACCTTTACTCCTTCTGTTCCCACTCCCAGCTTGCCCTTCTCTGTACTCTTCCATCTTAGAGGCCCAACCAGATTTGGTCCTATGTAAAGCTTTGCTTACTCTCAACTGCTCTGTCCCAGGAAGAACTGGTCACTTTTTTCCCTCCACTCTCCTAAAATGCTTTGGCTGTGTACACTGACCTGTGTTGTAGTTAGCAGCACATGACTGCCTGCCCCCCCCCATCCCGGTGGTGTTTTGGGGGAAACAGAAGCCAAGCAGTGTTGATTTTTTTTGTATTCCCTAGTGCCCAGCACGGTGCCTGGGACACAGAATGCTTAATATCTGTTGAAATGGAAAAACCCACCTCTAGGCATCTACTGATAAATAAGTACAGTAGAGAAAGAGATCTAATTTAAAGCAGCCACTCTCAGGCCAAACTGCCTGAGTTTGAATCTCAGTTCTACCATTTTCCAGGTGCTAGTACGTTAGCACCTATACTCCGACTATATAATCAGTAAAATAATACATCAGAATCTCTGTAAGTTGACGACCTAAGAGATGAGGAACTAGGCCTATTGTACTGACACGTACACGTGGTACATGTCCTATCTATGAAAATTAGGTGAACTTGAGGTGGTTAACATAGAGAGGTGGTCAGCTATGGAGGTTCTACAGCCATCCCTGCATCACCAGGTTGTTGTGAGGCATGCAGAACATGTCTGTTATCACACCTCGTATTACTGGATGACCCACAAGCACATAGCCCTGGCACCCCACAGCCAGTCCAGAATTCCTTCTCTCTACCATGCCACTCTACCCCCATGAAGTCAGGGCTTGAGATGTTTGTGCTACTTGTTCAAGATCAAGTAGGTGTGCTAAATTCTTGGGTCGACATTGGTTTCTGCTTGCTAGCATGGACGAGGGAGATGCCAGGAGAGCCCCGCGGGCAGGTGTGCATGTGCTTGTGCACCTGACCCAGGTGGAGCACGCATGCCAGTCAGGCACAGAGGAGTCCTAGTCCTGCATCTATTACACACAGGAAGATATGATATAAAACAAAAGTAGACAGATATATCTCAACTTCTAAAAAGTGTATTATGGCCAAGTTAAAATATTTCCTTGTCAGAATCAGAAGACAAAGGTGAGCGCCGGTGACTCTGAGCACTCTCATCTCTGCCTTGCCAGAAGGGCTCGGAGCAGAGAGCTTTTCCACACGCCACCTGGAGAACGTGCTTTAGACCCACCCAGAGCATCTCCTCTCCAAGGTGGTCATCCAGAACAGCCAGCCTAAGGTGGAAGAAGGAATGGTTTTCTTTTCATAAAGCAAAAACAGGAGCTAAAGCAGTTCCCTAGTTTACGGACAACCAATGGCAGCAAGGGCCTGGAAATGCACAACACGGTGACAAGATTCATGTCCCTGTGACGAGGAGTCTGCTGGACTCCGTGATTTCCAAGGTTGCTTCCAGACTATGACTAACTTGCTGACTAAATCTGACACAAAATTTCCTAGCATGGCACACCATGTGGTCAGAGGAAGAAAAATTAATCGCAGCAGGTGTCACCTAGATGAGCTCAGGCCCAGCAGCACCTTTCCAGTCGTACCCTCCCTGGCACGACTTAGCGATCCCCAGATCCGCAAGTGTGTCCCTTGGGCTGTATCATCGGTTCTACTCTGGCATGACTTAAGAGGACAAGGACGAAGAAAGAAGAGCTACTGTTCCTGGGAATGGGATGGAATGGCCATGCCTTAATAAAGGGCACATTGTATTAGGGAGGCACGTGACGGTAGCAGGGGCCTTGCGGTTTAACGGTGGTGCTCGTCTCCAGGGTTCAGTGCCAACCACAAGACACAGCGACTGTTCACCTCAAATCTGCCTCAGAATAGCTGAGATGCCCCAGGCACCTCAGGGCCTGCTGTTCTCTGCCATCCACTGTCTAATATAAAGAATTACTGTTCAAATACAGCCCAAGTCCACTGAGTATGTGCAGAAGAGAACACGCTTGGGAACTGCTGTTTTCCAAACTATCTTCAAAAATAACATGCTGTTCTAAGCGTAAATAGGAAATGTGCCAGATCAAAGGGTAATTTTGTGAAAAGCCCCAAAGAATACAGGCTAAGACTCTGTAATTAGATAGGCTTTTCTAACAAAACAGTACAGTTTTTTTTTTGGGGGGGGGGTGGTGATGGTGGAGGAAAGCTGTAGAACCTATATGAATCCCAGTCTTTCTTTTGTTTTATAATAATAAACCAACTTTAATGCACAATGAGTGACTCCATATTAGAAAAACAGAGCTGAGAACCAATGACCAAAGACAGATTTAGGAATGAAAACCACAATTCTGGAATTTAAAGAAACCATAAACTCAAAACCTCACACCTTAGAATATACCTACAACCTTTCACTCCTACAAAAATGACATCTTTATGTTAAAGCCATAGCTAAAGCTGAAAGTTTCACTAAACCGAAAATCAAGTACTGAGTTATTCTTTCCAGCTTGCAGTAAAAGCAAATATTTTTCACAACGTGCAGAGCTTGAGTTCGTATTTCACCAACCCCCACACAAACGTCATGCTCTTCTCTCTTTCTTTTTTGTATATTCCTACTTACCCACCCCCAAACAAAATTACTGTGATTTTCAGCAAGCAGGAAGCCAGGTCTCAGGCATACTTCCCTCGGCATTAAAGGGACTCCGCACATTAGCAGGCAAAGAGCCCAGGAGCTGTTGCAGAGAATTTATTTATACCCATTTGGAATTTCCTGACCAGCTAACAGCCTGCTGGCCACGGGGTTTAATTCCAGGCCTCTCGGCGTCAGTGAGACAGCAAAAATTACCAACTAATGAAATCGCCGGTAAGGCTCTTAACAACAGAAAAAGAGGAGAAGACAGACCTCTCCCCTCCCCCTTTTAATGTTTCAAACAAACTATCCTTATTCTCTTTAGACACATGAGATGCTGACCTAGAAATGCAGTTGTTAAACCTGTTAATTCTAAAGCAATTAGACAGAAAGGCAGCAAATGTTTCCTATCTCTCCTGCTGACTTATTCGCTGTTGCCCAAGCCTGCAGTGCTGAGAAAGGCTCTCTGTTACAATTTGAGCCACAGCGCAGCAGCTGGCTGGCAAAGGAAATGACTCAGTCTGATGTTGAACCTAGACTGGGCTAGAGGCCAGTGGCTCCTTTTCTTGATTTCTTGTCATTCAATGCAACATGCAATCTGAAGGCTAAAAACACTCACACTGGTAAACCACAGACCCAAGCCTTTCTCCGCCACCCCTCCATCCCCACCATTCCCTTAAACATTTTACCCAAATCAGATCATGTGACCTTCAAAAATGCAGATTTAGTTCCCAGACAAGTACATTCTATTTTTTGGTGATTAACATCTTGGAGCAACCTTTTGTTTTTGTTTCAAAAGGTTAGTAAAAATGATACATCCTCTAATGGTTTAAACCTATCACGTAACCAAAAAAAAAAAAAAGGACCTTCTTTTAAACACCTCCCTCATCATTGTCTAAGTATATTAGGTAAAGGTGGCTCAAGTGGAACAAGATTTGCCCGATTCTATCACAGGGTGAACAAGCAAAGCCAGTTCTAGACAATAAAGCAGATCAGTAAAGATTAGGGATGACTCTAAATAGCCTGCTTTGTAGAACTCACAACAGTGGACAGCTGTGTGGAGAGAGGCACAGTCTTCTGAGAATCCACTGGATGTGCCCAGTCTGACCGGCCGCCTTGGTGCGGCACACGCCCTGCCTCACTCCTCCACCTTTCCCTCCACTCCCTTCCTGCGGGTGACCACACCTGCTGGCAGCATGCCTCAAGGGGATTGTCTGTGGGATAGACATTTTTCTGTGTGAAGCTACAAAGATTAAACTTTTTAAGATGGTGGCATTCATTTGAGATTATTGTATACCAAATAAACCGGTAAATTCAAAGAGAAATAACAAAGAACAAAATTAATCAAGTGCCAGATACTTTCAAATATCAGATCCAAATAATTCCAAATTATTTCATTCAATAATATCTCCATTACAGAGTAAAATTGAGTTAGGCCTACTTTTTCCTTTTTTTTTTTTTTTAAGACTTAAAAAAGAAATGTATTGAGTTATTTTACATACCACAAAATTTACCCATTTTTAAGTGTGCACTTTGATGATTTTTAGTTAGGGATAGACTGATATGCAGCCGCCACCACAAACTGGTTTTAGAACATGTCCACTACCCTAAAAATTCCCTGGAGTTTATTTTATCATTTGCTTTTGACAGAGAAATTTTCTTCTACTTTTGAAAAAAATTCTGGTATTATTTAGTCACATTATTATATTCCAAACTAAAAATTCACATCGAAAGCTTGTTCTTAAGAATTAAATGGTAGAGGGCGGTGCCTGTGGCTCAGTCGGTAGGGCGCCAGCCCCATATGCCGAGGGTGACGGGTTCAAACCCGGCCCCGGCCAAACTGCAACCAAAAAATAGCCGGGCGTTGTGGCGGGCGCCTGTAGTCCCAGCTACTCGGGAGGCTGAGGCAAGAGAATCGCTTAAGCCCAAGAGTTAGAGGTTGCTGTGAGCTGTGTGAGGCCACGGCACTCTACTGAGGGCCATAAAAGTGAGACCCTGTCTCTACAAAAAAAAAAAAAAAAAAAAAAAAGAATTAAATGGTGGAAAGCAACTGAACGTAGTGTTTCTTCATCCTTAAAAAAAAAAAAATCTGCTAAAGTTTTATTCATAAATATTGTATTCCAGTAACAAGATAGCTTAGTACATAAAGCAGTAGAGGTAATTATTTTGCTAAAGTAGCTTATATCTGATCCTGTGGGTAGGTGTTTGCTGTATGTTTCTCTGAATGCAAGGTCCAGCAGAAAAAGTCATTGTTTGCAAGTAAATGTCTCAATCCTTTATCACAGGATGGCAAAGGTTGTGAAAGGAAACAATTAAAAATATGAGGTCTTTCTGCCTGGAAACTGTCGATCACAAAGGTTCCCAGAGAAAGAAAGACAAGCTTATCTGGGTTTACTCTCCCTTGGCATGTGTGCAAAGAAGCCAAACAGATGTGGGAAGATGAAGAGGAAGTACTCAAGACTTTCCTCTGATAGGTGGGGGGTTAGGCAGAAAAGGGGACTCCCAGTGAGACCGAAGATTTCTGTCATGACAGGCCGGCTGAGGGCGCACCAGCACCGTCTCCGTCCCTGGGATGGTAGCTTCAGAACTTGGGGGCTGCAAACTGGAACCACGGTGCTGATGCTTTATAGCAAGACTCCTTCTCACCCCACTAGAGCTTGTACCCTAATCTGGTGATAAAACCAAGAAACTCAATAGCGAGGAGTAACCTGCATCACTCTGTGGACATCTCAAGATGTGTGTTTCCTGACATACATTGAATTTACCTTCTTTTCCAAGTGTGTCCCCCTTATTATTGATTTCCTAATACCTTTCCAGTCTCCTGGCTACAGTACAAATGCACCTGGGCTATCAGTCTCTTGACAGCCTCCCTCCCCCACCTCTGTCCCCACACCCACACTGTGCACAATTTGTCTGGACCACACTGATCCAGATGTTCTATACATGCACGACCTCATTTAATCTTCACAACCATCCTGCACTGAGGTAGGCGTGATCACCTAGGCACGTCACAGATGAAGCTGATGCCATCCACGAACACACTGCTATTCTACTGCCACCACTTATTCTGCTGCGAAATTAGCACTACACTGTACCAAAAAGCTATAAACTAGGTACAGTCTCTTCCGTAACCTTTAAAAATATATATAAATAAATAAATAACAAGATCAAAACACCACCCTTGCATCCCTCCCTCCACTTCTCTCTCACACAGACTTACCTTGTAAAAACTCTCCCTGTGAGTATGTCTTGAAAGACACAGACTGGAAGCAGGATGCCCTGTTATCCCTCTCTGGGGGCCTGAGTTATTTATTATTTCTGCTATATTGGGCACTCCCCCACCCAAGCTCTAAAGAGTTCAAATGCCTTATCATGTTACTTTTATGCACCCTTTCCTTCAGACTTGGGGTGGGCAGCGATACCAGGTGCTGGATGTCTGAGCACCTGTGATGACGGAGAGCGTGGGCAGGGTCCATCCCACAGCCCGGGGCTTTTTCTCCACCCACCCCAACCATAGCCAGAGGGTGAGAGTGAGAGAACTAAAGGGCAAAGGGCATTAAAAGGACAAGCCCCAAAGGCTCCTGCTCTGCCATTCCCACACCTGTTAGGGGTGTGCCGTGCTGGGTGTTGGGAGAGGGCTTCCCCCTTTATATGCCGGGTCAGCAGGATATACTCATAAGATGTAACATAAGGGGAGATTTTCGAAGGAGAGGCACATTTCATAGGAGGAGGGTGTACCCCAGTAAAGGTGAATGATCCTTGTTAGGAGCATTTAGGAAAAGGCTATCTGATTCTAATCTCAAAAGACCGAAAAACAAAAAAACAAACAAACAAAAAAACCACCCTCTATTTTCCTTATCTTTTAGTCAACAAAGTATGTTTCCCCAAACACACGTAAATACTTAAAACTTGAGTCTTGCTGAATTTTACACATCAGGCTTTCTGTGCAGCGTGGGTTCCTCCATGGTTTTACCACCTTCATCACATTTAAAGAAGAGACTGTCGGTCACGATATATTTTCATCCAAGATTTAAAACCAGTATTTAAAAGAGCCAAATGACAAAGAATTGGGGAACACAAAAGTAAATAAGGGAATTAAGACCTTAAATTAGATTACCACAAAGAATCTCAAAAGGCTGTAAATAAGAAATAATAAGCACTGTTAGAGACCTTCGCAGGAAAGAAGGCAGCAGGCCAGCTGGCCACGTGCCCGGAGGTCACTCGCTGGCGTTCTTATCCACAGTTTCAACCAGCCGGCCAATCTGGACCAGAAAATAAGCCGACTGCAGCTCCACCTCCTCTATGTTTGGTGGGGTTGCTAACAAGCATCAACGGGCACACAGAAAGGCCGTGGCAGCCAGAAAAGAACGTTCCGAAGTACCTCTGACGATAATCTTCCCGTGGACAAATTATCCCTGGTTACTGCTTTTTTGGAACCCAAGGCATTTAACAGCCAGTAACAACATTTTAAGTCTGCCTCAGAGTGAGTGATGGAGAGAAAGTAGATACCACTTGTATGAGAGGAGGCAGAACGTGTGTGTGTCACACAGTGAAAGCCACCTGCCCACTCAGGAAAAACACCCAGGTGATGATTCAGACAAGAATGGACAAAACGATCCACTGAGAACTTAGGGGAGTGGGCAGAGATTAGCGCAACATCAGATTGGCAAATGGCAGGGCTGGACCCCCACGTCCTCAAGCAGCACCTGGCCTGCTTTCTGCTCTGCATTTTACGCCAGCACAGAGCCGGTGCTCTGCAAACATTTGCTGGATGAACACTGAGTCTGCTGACTCTACAAAGACTATTAAGAAAGGCCGGAGGCCATGCAAAGAAGATGATGACACTATTCTTGCCAATTGAAACCCTCAAGTTTATAGATTAGGGAGGCCCACAACCATAACTCTTAATTAAAGCCCAGTGTTAGCAACTCTTTAATAGAAATACAAAGCGCTCTAAGAATAACGAAGAGGAAGAGATGAATTCCAGTTGGTGGCATGCGAGAACACTTGATGGGGGGTGGGGGGGTAGGTAGCAGGACTTGAAAGGTATGGGAAAGACATCAGGTCAAGACAGCAGTGCTCTGAGCAGAGCCACTAACTAAGAAATGGGGCAGGGTGGGCCCGGGCCCGGGCCCGGGAGTAGCAGCTGTACAGAACACAGATCCTTACTTCTCACACAACACTCTGGACACAGCTGGTCTCTGACCACTGGCAGCCATGGAGGTCTGGGAAGGCCCATTGTGATTTTGTAGCCACCAACTCTGAAGAGACAGAAATAGACCATGAATTCTGCCAAAATGAGGCCCAAAATAAAGGTTCAGAGTTAAAAGAAGGGAATAGTTAGAGATCAAAGTTTGTGAAAATGAAAATGTTTGGAACCCAGACAACTGACCAAAGCATATAGAGCTCCATGATCTTTTATCTTGCCAGCCACCTAAAGTAAACAAAGTCACAAAACAGTGAGAATGGGTCAAAGACAGATCCACGTTCACAAGGCCTCTGTGCTGGACTATGACACGGAAGCAGGAAATGGCTGCCCCTGTGCCAAATAAACCTCTATGCCATCATTTCACAGTCAGTGACGGAATGAATGAATGACTGGAGAATTTCTACTAAGTTTTACATCATTCCTTCTAGCAGTCCCAAACTGCACCCCAATTTAAATTCATCACTACTTGGAAAGTCTCCTTCCTCCTCATCAGTGTCTAGGGGAAAAAACTCCAAAGAACAGCACATCAGGGGAGAAGCCCCCATCCCAAGCCCCCTTTACCTTTCTGGAAGATGTTCTGCCTCAGGTTTCTTCATTTAAAATCAGCACGCCGGGTGCTGTGAATTCCTGTGGCTGTCTCCTAGTGCCCAAATAGCATCCTAGCACCCTGCCCATGTGTGTGTGATGGACAGGCTGACAGGCGAGCAACCAAGAGCCTGTGACGTGATGCTACCGTTTCCCCTCACACTGCCAAACAACTGTCCCTGGGGCAGATTTGGAAGCCGTGCGAAGTGTGGTGCTGATGGAAAAATCTGGTGGCACAGGGCTTCAGTGTTTTGCAATTTTTTCCTGTAAGCAGCATTGTTGGAATGGTTTGACATGTGAAAGATCCGTCCTCCCCCATGGGCCTACAGACTACCAGGTCCCACCCTAGTGTATTATAAAGACCAGTGCAATCATCAGGCTGATTCACCACTGCACCGGTTCAGCTACATGACACAGAAGCCCGCAGGTATTCCTGCTTCCTCTGCTGATCTGGGAAGACAAATCAGTCTTTGTCCTCACAGGTGGAGAAGAATATGCCAAACAGAGTGCTCCAAAAAACATCCCTGATTTGAATAAAGCATCGCAATCAGTCTAGAAGGCTGAGGAAAAATAAATCAGCTGGACCTTGGTGGGTATATGGACATGGATAGTGAGGGCAGAGGGAGAGAGAACTTTCTCTGGTTTTAGTTATAAGAAAGAACTGATGTACATGGCTCAGGTTTTAAAGTTATTAAGCACTGGGCTTATGAATTACTGGAAATAGCCTTCTTCTCTCTCTGTTTTATTTTTCCAGTTTGGAATGTTCTCCGCACTTTCCCCCCAGGCGACTTGTAAACAGAGGCACAGTACGGAAGCACTTACAGTGCCTGGCCTAACGCACAGTCAATGCAAGAGGAACAGGCACTCGGCAAAGTCGGCAGGACGAGCTGGATCAATGTTTTCATAAGATTATTTGCAAAGCTGACAGGATTTATCCGCTGAACCAAATATTGTGAGAGTAATTCAGAAAACCATGTGACTACCTTTTGATTCTACCTAACATCGATCACGTCCAAAATATAAAAGATCCCTTGGAGAGAAAAACCTTTCCAATTAAATAAAATCACAAAAAGGAAAGAAAGAAAAATAGTACTCATAACTATTAGTAGCAAACTGCTTCCATAAACAGTTACTCCACTACCTCCTTTAAAATAAAGCTTTATATGGTGAAATTGTAACAAAGTCCACAACCTCTGACCCAGCTGGGAGAAATGTCAGGGGACTAGTTAAATCTGCTTTGTCACAAACAAGGAGTCAGAGTATAAAGATTTAACTTGCAGGATAAGAACAAAGCCCACCAAGCCAACGATTTGTCCCTTTGCACAGCTCTCTGTCACATCTGTAGTTCTGTTCATTAGATAAGACTAATGAATATCACAGACTATTATTTAACCTGCTTTTCAGCTATGACTTGCTCTGAGAGCTGTAAGGATAAGAAATCTAGACACTGTACATATTTTTAACGTCCTCAAAATAGCAACACACTTATTTTTAAGTGATGAGACCATTTGTCTGTACAGAACCACCAGCTGAGATCACTAATGCTATATGTACAAATGGGCTGCATTTAAAAAACTTCTGTTTTCAAGATTCATAATGAACTGCAGCCCAGAAGCAGAACCAGGCTTTGCCTCTAAAACATGAACATACTTTTCCTAAAGCATATGGAAATGAGCCAATCAGTTAAGGCTCACTCCACAAACATTCAACAGAGAAGCCAAGAAAGGAAAAAAATAAATTTTTTTTTTTTTTGGACTTAGAATTTCTACAATTATTTGAATGAATCTTATAAAATCTAACTTCCTCACTAGGTCGTCTTTAAAGTTTTTAATGAGAGAAGCCAACTCAAAGCAATTTTTCAAAATTTTGCCAGGCAAGAGCAAGAATTTATTGTTTCTGGGAATTTGAAAACTATGCTAATATTTTTCACGCCAAATCAAATCAAACAACCTTTGATAGAAAAAAGGAGCCAAAAGCAGAAACTGAGCTTTAGTCACTCATTTTCCTCCAAGTCTGTACAAACCTTTCTCAGAAACTACACAAAGGAGATGAACCGAAATTATTCCGGACACAGGAAGAAGGCAAACCCTAGAAAAGGAAGCAAATGTGCTTACTTTTGATGGGCTCAGCTAGCCCACCCAAGTCATTCAAAAAGAGGGGAAGTGCATAATCAGAAATAAATGCCAATACTCACAATGGGAAGTCTGCCCGAGGAAGAGCGGAGCACAGAATATTCAAATCCTTGTAGGAAGGGCTGTTTTAATCTTTTGACTGACTACTCAGTCTCTTAGAATAAGTAACAGCAACAGCTCAAGTTCTTAACATAGCGAATCTCCCTGTTGGGTGTTTATTTTGTGTTTTTTCTTTCTTGTTGGCGCCTACAGCGCATCTGGACAGGTATCTCCAACCAAAGCGTTTCCTCCCTAGCAACTGGGAACAGCAAGAGCCCAGCCTCTCCCGGTCCAACACCCAAATAAATAGGCAGGTACTCAATGGAAGATAAATCATCCTTTCCTGGGGCTTACCTGAAGAGCTAATCGCCTGTCTGAAACCTGATGCTTAACCCATTATGACTTGCTCCAGGTTTGGGGTTAGACAGCTTATGAGGTGAAGCTGGCTACAGGTTAAAACCAGAAGCCAGAGTTTGTAAAACAAGCCAGCACTGACAAGGGAGGGGCCTGGAAGAATTCAGGACTCTAACGCCCAGGGTTTCCTATTTGCAGCATTTTAACAGTTATGAAATTCAAATGTAACTACTTCTTACTTAAAAAAAGATTATCTTCTCAAATACCACTCCTATAAGAAACACATTATTTCATTTATAAACTTCAGTGTAAAATTAGCCTTCAACAGACTAACAGCTATAGTTTAACTGCAAGTTGAAATGCAAAATTAGTTAAATACTATTTTTAAACACATCAAATACTAGGATAGGACAAAACTGCAATAAATAATAAGGGATTAGAATATGTTTATTAATTTGATTCTATGAAATAATTCATGCTAAGAAAAAAGTAACTTATCAACATAACTCCTATCAGGGAGGATATTTTATTTTTTAACCACTCTTGAGGTTTATGTAGTTTTCTGAAATATGCAACTTTTCCCTTGATCTGTTTAATCAAAACTTCAGAGATGCCACATTTCTGATTTTAAATATCAACATAATAAATACCTTGAACAAAGGAAAAAGACTCTCCATATCCAACTGCTGGCTTAGCCAGTAACTAATAGCGTGAGCTCAGCAAGCTGTGCACTTTGTCATCTAAGAGCGGGAAGGGAGGGTGGACCACTGAAATTGAAAAGATCCCCCCACCCTCTCTCTCTCTTTTTTTTCGAGACAGAGTCAACCCTTGGGCTCAAGTGATTCTCTTGAGTCAGCCTCCCTAGTAGCTGGGACTACAGGCGCCCACCATAACACCCAGGTTTGAACCCATCAGCCCCAGTGCATGTGGCCAACACTCTACCCACTGAGCTATGGGTGCCGAGACACACGCTGCCTCCCCACAACTCTTAACCTATGTTTATGTTAGGCAACTTGCTTCACCCTCCACGCTATTCTGAGAGTCCTGAGCACACTACTTCAGGGAGAATACAAAGTATGAGTAAGAACACACACTAATCCTTTTGTAAATTGAATCAAGAGACTCTGGAAAGTCATGGGAGGTACCCACAAATTAAAGCAACCCCAGTTTCTAACCTGCTCACCCTCTACCTTTAGGGTAACATTAACACAGACAACAGGTCTGGGACTCACCAACACCGCCCCTGCTATGCTGTCCGTGTCTTCCCTTACGGATGGGCTCAGGAAGCACCAGGTTGGGTCCAGCCAGACGGGTCAGTGCAAACTAGTCTTATACTTGACAAATAGCACGTAATTCTTGCTGTCAGGTTCACCGCAGTGGGCTCAGAGTTCTCTTTGAGAAATGCTCCTGCCCAGAAAAAATATTTACACAGCCGAGAGTGGGCTGCACCGTGCTGCTGCCTGCTGCCTGCTCTGCCTCCAGTCTTGGCCACTGTCTGGTTGACCCAGCCGTAACAGTGGCCTTTGTACCTCATCTGAGATTAGCACAGAGACAAAACCTGGAACCAAATAAACTGACCAAGGGAACAAGATTCAAGCCTCTTTACAAGTTACCACAGCTCTGAAAAGAGTTGTGCCTTTTAATCCATTGCCCTGTTTCTGTGAAATTGTTAACAGGAAATAAGCAAAAAGGAGAAAAGTGGCCAGACTGGGGGATGAGGATCTTCCCAGAATAATTCTCTACAATGAGGAACATATGGAAGCAGTCCAAACATTCAAAAAAAAAAAAGGAATTCGACTGCTAGAAATCTGCTGAGGAATATTACATACTCATCAAAAACATTAATTTGAAAGCTATCTTTTCCATGAAGACTTATAAAAATGCAACAAAAATGTTAAAGTCAAGAGCTGAATGCCAAAATATATGATAACTTACTGAAACTGTGTTTAAGTCTGGTATCCTGACAAGGACTAAAAAGAAATATTAAAAATAAGACTTCATGGGCGACACCTGTGGCTCAGTGAGTAGGGCTCCAGCCCCATATACTGAGGGTGGTGGGTTCAAACCCAGCCCCAGCCAAACTGCAACAACAACAACAAAAAATAATAGCTGGGCATTGTGGCGGGTGCCTATAGTCCCAGCTACTTAGGAGGCTGAGGCAAGAGAATCGTCTAAGCCCAAGAGCTGGAAGTTACTGAGCTATGATGCCACGGCACTTTACCAAGAGGAATAAAGTGAGACTCTGTCTCAAAAAAAGAACCTCGTGGAATTTCAAGTCATCATTCCCTTCCGTTTTCCTATCACATTTTGTTAATGCTATCATGTTAAGTTAAATTAAAAAAATATTAATGTAGTTAAATAAGCACCTTAAATAAATACATATCTGTCTGAAAAAGGAATAGCAAGAGGAGACAGCTACAATAAACTGGCAAAGGTTAACTTTTAGCAAAATAAAGATGGTAACAGCAGGTGTACAAAGTCACTCACAATGCCCATCTATTTATTAAGTGAAGACAGTGATACAGTTCTTGTCCCAATGTCACATCATCCAGCAGAGCCTGACAACAAGGTACCCATACCTGAGTAGGTGTTTACAAGATCAGGAGCTTGTGACAGGGACAAGAGAGAACAACGCCCAAGGAGAACGTTGCTATCCCTGACATCTGACCAGTGCTTTGTTTTTTAAAGGCGTTTTTACAGGCTTAGTGCCTATAGCTCAGTGGCTAGGACGCCAGCCACATACACTGGAGCTGGCATGTTCGAATCCAGCCCAGGCCTGCCAAACAACAATGACAACTACAACCAAAAAATAGCTGAGTGTTGTGGTGGGCGCCTATAGTCCCAGGTTCTTGGGAGGCTGAGGCAAGAGAATTGCTTAAGCCCAAGAGTTGGAGGTTGCTGTGAGCTATGATGCCATGGCACTCTACTGAGGGTAACATAGTAAGACTCTGTCTCAAAACAAAAACAAAAACAAAAACAAAAACAAAAAATGTTGGCCATGACCATGATCGGCGCCGTCCTGGACCTCCATAAGAGCTGTGCCGCCCGGAACTCCGTAAGAGCTGCGCTGCGACGGAACCCACCTGGACCTCCGTAATAGCTGTGCCTCGACCATGATAGGCGCCCGCCCAAACCTCCATAGGAGCTACGTCGCCCAGACCTCCGTAAGAGGTGTGCCGTGACCTCTATCAGCCCCAGCTGAACCTCGGTAAGAGCTGCGCCATGACCCATGCCCTGACCAGCAACCCGGCGTCCTCCCTCCTGTACCCTCCCTGCCTCCACACCAGCCACTCGTCTAGTCAGGGACTCTGGTAGCCGGGTGCCCTCCAGAGCCCTCCCTGCCTCTGCACAGAGCCCTTCTCCTGGCCAGAGACTGCTGCAACTTTGGGCTCTCTGTGCCAAAGTCACTGGGTGCCAGGCACTCCCAGAACCATGCACACCACCTCCTGCCCTGTTGCTGGATCCAGGTGTGTCACACTCCGGAGCTGCTTCCACAACCACAACTCCCTGGCTCGGACAGCCCCAGAGGAACTACACAGGGTCACTCCCTACAAAGATCCAGCAACAATAGAGTGATCCCGCTGGGGTCTAATCTTAGAGAGACACCTCCCCAACTCTGAGGACGGCCAGAGGCAACAGTGAAAAACAATCATGAGGCGAAATCAACAAAAAAACTCTGGAAATGTGAATAATCAGATTAGATCAACTCCCCCAAGGATCAATGGGGCAGACACAGCACAAGATCCCATGCACAAACAAATAGCTGAGATGTTAGAAATCAAATTCAGAATCTGGATAGCAAATAAGATTGAATTAGAACTCTAAGCAGTAATCCAAAAGATATCTCAAGAATTTAATGAATTCAAAGACCAAATGACCAAAGATTTTGACACACTGAGACAAGAAGTTGCATCCCTCAAAGATTTGAGAAACACAGTAGAATCCCTCAGTAACAGAATAGAACAAGCAGAAGAAAGAATTTCTGACATTGAAGAAAAAGCTTTCGAATGCTCCCAAACTCTCAAAGACGATGAGAAATGGAGGGCAAAAACAGATCACTCTCTCAGAGAGCTCTGGGATAATTCGAAGAAAACCAATATTCGTCTTATAGGGATCCCCCGACGAAGTGGCTTTACAAGGCACAGAGCCTCTTCTCCATGAGATTATGAAGGAGAACTTTCCAGACATGCCAAGAGATTCTGAAATTCAGATAGCAGACAGTTTCAGAACTCCAGCACGACTCAACCCAAATAAGACATCCCCCAGACACATCATAATCAATTTCACTAAAGTTAATATGAAGGAGAAAATTCTGAAAGCAGCCAGCCGAAAGAAAACCATTACCTACAAGGGGAAGAATATTAGAATAACTGCAGATCTCTCTGCTGAAACCTTTCAAGCTAGAAGAGAATGGTCATCGACTTTTAATCTCCTAAAACAAAGTAACTTTCAACCCAGGATCCTGTACCCAGCTAAACTGAGTTTCATTTATGACGGAGAAATTAAATACTTTGATGACATTCACATGTTGAAGAAATTTGCCATAACTAAACCAGCTCTCCAGGATATTCTCAGACCTATCCTTCATAAAGACCAGCATAACCCTCCACCACAAAAGTAAACCCACCCAGAAAACTTTGATTAAATTCCAACTTCCACAGTCACAAAAGGATTAAAAATGTTCACTGGACTCTCGAAAGGCTTATCAATATTCTCAATTAATGTGAATGGTTTAAATTGCCCTCTAAAGAGGCACAGGTTGGCTGACTGGATACAAAAACTCAAGCCAGATATCTGCTGCATACAAGAATCGCATCTTACATTGAAAGACAAATTTAGACTCAAGGTGAAGGGATGGTCATCTATACTCCAGACAAATGGAAAGCAGAAAACAGCAGGCGTTGCAAACCTATTTGCAGACGCAATAGGCTTTAAACCAACTGAAATAAGGAAGAATAAGGATGGACACTTCATATTTGTTAAAGCTAATAATATGATGAGATGTCAATTATTAATATTTATGCACCCAACCAGAATGCACCTAAATTTATAAGAGAAACTCTAACAGACATGAGCAACTTGATTTCCTCCAGTTCCATAGTAGTTGGAGATTTTAACACCCCTTTAGCAGTGCTGGATAGATGCTCCAAAAAGAAGCTAAGCAAAGAAATTTTAGATTTAAACTTAACCATTCAACATCTGGACCTAACAGACATCTACAGAACATTTCATCCCAACAAAACTGAATACACATTCTTCTCATCAGCCCACGGAACATACTCCAAAATCGACCACATCCTAGGCCACAAATCTAACCTCAGCAAATTTAAAAAATTAGAAATTATTCCTTGCATCTTCTCAGGCCATCATGGAATAAAAGTTGAACTCAATAACAACAGGAATCTGCATACCCATACAAAAACATGGAAGCTAAACAACCTTATGCTGAAGGATAGATGGGTTATAGACGAGATTAAGAAGGAAATCACCAAATTTTTAGAACAAAACAACAATGAAGACACGAATTATCAGAACCTCTGGGATACTGCAAAGGCAGTCCTAAGAGGGAAATTTGTAGCACTGCAAGCCTTCCTCAAGAAAATGGAGAGGAAATTAATAACTTAATGGGACATCTCAAGCAACTGGAGAAGGAAGAACACTCCAACCACAAACCAGCAGAAGAAAAGCAATAACCAAAATCAGAGCAGAAAACAAACGAATTATACAATAGATCAATAAATCCAAAAGTTGGTTTTTTGAAAAGATCAATAAAATAGACAAACCTTTGGCTAACCTAACCAGGAAAAAAAAGAGTAAAATCTCTAATTTCATCAATCAGAAATGGTAATGATGAAATAACAACAGACCCCTCAGAAATTCAAAAAATCCTTAACGAATACTACAAGAAACTCTACTCTCAGAAATATGAAAATCTGAGAGAAATCGACCAATACCTGGAAGTACGCCACCTACCAAGACTTAGCCAGAACAAAGCGGAAATGTGAACAAGCCTATATCAAGTTCTGAAATGGCATCAACTATACAAAATCTCCCTAAAAAGAATAGCCCAGGACCAGATGGCTTTACGTCAGTATTCAACCAAACCTTTAAAGAACTAGTACCTATATTACTAAACCTCTTCCAAAATATAGAAAAAGGAATAACAGCCAACACATTCTACGAAGCAAACATCACCTTGATCCCTAAATCAGGGAAAGACCCAACAAGAAAAGAAAATTATAGACCGATATCACTAATGAATATTGACGCTAAAATATTAAGATCGTACCAAACAGAATCCAACAACACATCAAAAAAATTATACACCATGACAAAGTGGGATTTATCCCAGGCTCTCAAGGCTGGTTCAATATATGTAAATCTATAAATGTAATTCAGCCCATAAACAAACTAAAAAATAAAGACCATATGATTCTCTCAATTGATGCAGAAAAAGCTTTTGATAATATCCAACATCAAAAATTAGTATAGAAGGGACATTTCTTAAACTAATCGAGGCCATCTACAGCAAACCCACAGCCAATATCGTATTGAGTGGAGTTAAATTGAAATCATTTCCACTTAGATCAGGAACCAGGCAAGGTTGCCCATTGTCTCCATTGCTCTTTAACACTGTAATGGAAGTTTTAGCTATTGCAATTAGGAAAGAAAAGGCAATCAAGGGTATCCACATAGGGTCAAGAAGAGATCAAACTTTCACTCTTCGCAGATGATATGATCGTATATCTGGAAAACACTAGGGAACTGGCTGGGGATCTGTAAAAGACTAAAACTGGACCCACACCTTTCACCATTAACTAAGACAGACTCTCACTGGATAAAAGATTTAAACTTAAGACATGAAACTATAAAAATACTTGAAGAAAGTGAAGGGAAAACCCTTGAAGGAATCGGCCTGGGTGAATTTTTTTTTTTTTTGAGACAGAGCCTCAAGCTGTTGCCCTGGGTAGAGTGCCATGGCATCACAGCTCACAGCAACCTCCAACTCCTGGGCTCAAGTGATTCTCCTGCCTCTACCTCCCCAGTAGCTGGGACTACAGGCACCCACCACAATGCTCGGCTATTTTTTGGTTGCAGCCGTCACTGTTTAGCGGGCCCGGGCTGGATTCGAACCTGCCAGCTCATGTGTATGTGGCTGGCGCCTTAGCCACTTGAGCCACAGGCTCTGAGCCCTGGGTGAATATTTTATGAGGAGGACTCCCCAGGCAATTGAAGCAGTATCAAAAATACATTACTGGGACCTGATCAAACTAAAAAGCTTCTGCACAGCCAAGAACATAGTAAATAAAGCAAGCAGACAGCCCTCAGAATGGGAGAAAATATTTGCAAGTTATACCTCCGATAAAGGTCTAATAACTAGAATCCACAGAGAACTCAAACGTATTAACAAGAAAAGAACAAGTGATTCCATCTCAGGGTGGGTAAGGGATTTGAAGAGAAAGTTCTCTAAAGAAGACAGACGCATGATCTACAAACACATGAAGAAAAGCTCATCATCCTTAATCATCAGAGAAATGCAAATCAAAACTACTTTGAGATATCACCTAACCCCAGTAAGAGTAGCCCACAGAACAAAATCCCAAAACCAGAGATGCTGGTGTGGATGGGGAGAAAAGGGCACACTTCTCCACTGCTGGTGGGAATGCACACTAATACATTCCTTCTGGAAGGATGTTTGGAGAATACTTAGAGACCTAAAAATAGACCTGCCATTCGATCCTATAATTCCTTTACTAGGTTTATACCCAGAAGACCAAAAGTCACAATATAACAAAGACATCTGTACCAGAATGTTTATTGCAGCCCAATTCATAATTGCTAAGTCATGGAAAAAGCCCAAGTGCCCATCGACCCACAAATGGACTAGCAAATTGTGGTACATGTATACCATGGAATACTACGCAGCCTTAAAGAAAGATGAAGGCTTTACCTCTTTCATGTTTACTTGGATGGAGCTGGAACATATTCCTCTTAGCAAAGTATCTCAGGAATGGAAGAAAAAGTATCCAATGTACTCAGCCCTACTATGAAGCTAATTTATAGCTTTCACATGAAGACTATAACCCAACTATAGCACAAGTATATGGGGAAAGGGCCAAGGAAGGGGAAGGGAGGGAGGGAGGTTAGAGTGGAGGGAGGTTAATTGGTGGGGCCACGCCTAGGGTGCATCTTAGAATGGGTACAGGCGAAACTTACTAAATGCAGAATACAAATGTCTGCATACAATAACTAAGAAAATGCCATGAAGGGTACGTTAAACAGTTAAAAAAAAAAAAAAGAAAGAAAACAAGTTTGAATCTTTGATTTGCATGAACAAACCCAGTTGGGAACTGGGCAGGAACTTTGGCTATAAAACTCTAACCCTCCCTTTGTTTTCTGGAATGTACTTTCCTTTTATACAGAAGGCTGTATGTCCCCTGAATTGGAACTGTTCACTGAAATAAAGTCTTCCCTTCAAAAAAAAAGGGTTTTTTACAGCTAATGCTTAATTTTGTTCCTCACAACCATCTTGTGAGAAGGTAGGATAGCTATTATTATCTCCATCTGACAAATAAGCCACTTTATTACTGAAGCAATTCTAAGCTCTAATTAAAGTTTCTCAACATTAATTAGTGTTTAAAGAGGTATCCATCAGTACATCCAGTTTATAGCATGATTCAGAAACATGGAGATAAGCAGACTGTCCCCATCCCTAAACTCTGAAGAAATACAGATGTTTTCCTACCCAACCATTCCCATTTACTTCCTAGCTAGCTATGAGAGAAGAGAACAGTCAGGAGCCATTTATGATCCCCTTATCTCATTACATTAACAAAAGACATTACGGTACTGTTGGCAATGCCATAATAAAACATTTTAAATCAATGGAAACAAAACTGTACCAGTCAACAGAAATAGGACAGAGGACCTAGTGACAAAGAAACCGAGTGACAAATGATTGGTAGTCATGATGGGAGGGCGGTGAGCAGGGGCACGCGGTCTGGAAGGGGAACACAAGCAGGGCTTGTCAGGTTTAGCAAATAAAATCTTACAAGACCCAGTTAAATGGAATTTCATGTAAACAATTAATACTTGTTTAGAACAAGCATGTCCTCTATTTTATCTGGCAACTGTACACAGGAGACTTCAACTTTCATTAGAATGTACAACCCTTGAGAGGGGGCAGAGGGCTTTGCCTGTTTGGTACACTGTTGCACTGCCAATAGATAAGACAGCCTGGCATATAGAAAGTACTTATTTGCCTTTATATTACTAAATATAGTTTATTTCTTAAAGTAGGTGATGTGTAGACAGTGCTTGATACATAATCTTGACACATTTTGTAGGTCTGAAATGTATCCTAACACATTTTACAAATTACAGCATTAACAAATTACTCTTCTTTTAAAATTAGTACCTTTTACTCAATCTAACTGAAGGACTCCCTGGGGGAAGTCAGAACGTAAAAGGGCAACTGAGTTGCCCCTTACTCAGTTTAAACCCTAAACAGGGATGTCAGTGTGAGATGACCAGTCACCATGCATTTTGGACTTTTGGTGCTTTTCTCAGCTGCTCCTCTTTGCTTCTGCTTTGTTCCTAAGTCCATGAAAAGTGGTTCTTTTATTACATATCTGGCTTCACCTTCAGACGAGATTTCTCCTCATGTTCTACAGAGCCCAAAGCAGTAATGTTCAGGGGGATGAATGGGAGAGACCCCTTTTAGGCACAGCACATCCAGGACTAGTACAGTTTTAAAAAGCATCTTTGGAGGATGAAAAAAACAAACATGATAATATCCTCTATATTTAAAACTCCTACTAAAACACCAAAAAATTTATCTTTCCTATAGGAAAGACCAATAACTGGCCGTCATTACTTGCCACATAGTTTCCTTTACCTCATCTTCATCTGGAATCTATAAATGTCCTAATGCTATTTACATTTCAAAATAGTCCATTTATAAGCAGCATATACTTTTGCATTGAGTATTTTTTTAAACAATGGGCAGGTGTTTCTTTTGTAATGCAAAGGGAGAAATGGTAAAAGAGTACCGACTGACTGACTGATTCATTGATGAGACAGTATCTGGCTCTGCTGTCCACGCTGAAGTGCAGTGGCTCGGTCATGGCTCACATAACTCCTATCAGGGAGGACAGTGACCAAGTGACTCTCCTGCCTCAGCCTCCCAAGTTGCCAGGTTGCTAGAACCGTAGGCATGTGCTACCATACCCAGCTATATTGGGGGGGAGGGGTGTGTGGCAACAAGGAAGGTCTCATATTGCCCAAGCTGGTCTTGAATTCCTAGGCTCAAGCAATCCTCCTGCTTTGGCTTCCCAAAATGCTGGGATTTTAGGCACAAACCACTGAACCCAGCCAAAAGAATGGTTCTCTTTTAAAATTTATTATTATTATTATTATTTTTAGAGACAGAGTCTCACTTTGTTGCCCTCGGTAGAGTGCCACGGCGTAACACAGCTCACAGCAACCTCCAGTTCCTGAGATTAGGCGATTCTCTTGCCCCAGCCTCCCAAGTAGCTGACTACAGGCGCCTACCACAACACCTGGCTATTTTTTTGTTACAGTTTGGCCAGGACCAAGTTTGAACCCGCCATCCTCGGTATACAGGGCCGGCGCCCTACTCACTGAGCCACAGGTGCCGCCCTCTTTTTTTTATTTATTTTTTAGAAATAGAGTCTCGCTTTGTTGCTCTCAGTAGAGTGCCGTGGCATCACAGCTCACAGCAACCTTCAGCTCTTGGGTTTAGGCGATTCTCTTGTCTCAGCCTCCTGAGTAGAAGAGACTACAGGCGCCCACCATAACGCCTGGCTATTTTTTTGTTGCAGTTTGGGGCCAGGTTCGAACCCGCCACTCTTGGTATATGGGGCAGGTGCCCTACTCACTGAGCCACAAGTGCCACCCCAAAAGAATAGTTCTTACAAGCACATTCTCAATCATATTAAATATATAAAAAATAGACTAAATAAAAAATAGCAAAAATTTTATTTCTGGGTGGTGGTATTGTCATGAATCCTTGCTTTATTTTTTCAGACAATATGACAATTCTGTATTTTTAACTTGTCTACAGTGAGCGTCATATATACATCACGTACATGTGTATGTGTGGATATGTATATGACTGTGTGTGTGTGTGTATATATATATATATACACACGCACATGTAAAACACTTTTGATGACTGAGCCTCTAATCAGATTTGCTTACAGGAGTCATGATGACTAATATAAGCGAAAGCCTTCCTTTGCCCAGTCTGGACACCTGTCTGCAGAAATAATTTATACCCAGCTACAGTAGAAGACACAAATCAGAGAGCTTTCTTTTGCTTTCAAACTCAATGCCCAGGCCTGTCAGGAAGGAGAAGAAAAAGTTATAGCTGGATCCAGAGACCTTAGGTGCAAAGCAAAAAGGGAAAAACAGAATAAGCCAGTTGGAAAAGGAATTCGAGGCAAAAGGTGGGTATGTTCATTTCTGAAGACAGGAATTTTGCCAGAGACACCAGAGGGTGTCAAATACCCGTTCCCCTGAGTGTGCACGCGGAAGCAAACAGAAAAGAAGGGAAACCACCGCACTGAGGGAACTGAAATACACACCCACTGCACTCAAGATTTCAGTGTTCCAACCTCCTTTCTTATCAAATATTTTACTAGAGAAACAAATAATAATCCCGATTTTTATGATTTCATTTAGGTAAATCACCAAACTTCTCTGTGACATCACACAGGGATGACAACGACAACATAATCTCATGGGATTCTTGCAAGGATTAAGTACGACAGTGAGGGCAAAGCATTTTAGGCTCCATGGTGCATATTTTGTGTTTGATGAATGTTAGATATCATTTCTTTTTTAAGTATTGATATCCCTGAGCAAAATCCCTAAGTCTCGAGAAGTTGTAGAGTAAAGACAACTGAGTTTATTTGGGCAAGCTCTACTGTCCTTGCCAGCTGGAATAAAGTCATGGCCATGGGCTGGGAACATACATTTCAAAGGTCTCTCCTAATTTTATCTTTAAAAGTGCTTTACTGTTTACATGGCACCTGTAAGTACCTTTCTGGTGCTCTTGCTGGTCCTAAACCTGCAGGTGGATACATTTACCAATGTTTTACCTGTGAAGAAATAGCCCTGCCCAATATTTCACGGTTAGGGCGGGGACTAGGACACTAATTTAGGTTTACCGGCTCTAATTCCACACCCCTCCAGTATATAATGTTGCCACTGATCAGAGCCAACAGAACTAGAATCTTGGACACGAGGTATTGAGAAAAAATTTCCACATAGACGATTATTGCTCTCATTCATTCAGGTACTTGCAAGAAAACTCAAAAGAGGAAAGAATGTGTGGCATGCTGTTTTGAAGAGGTTTTCACCTCTGGTCATGGATCATCTCTCAGAAGGATTTTCTCCGTTTCTTCCCCCAAATCTTACATACGCAATATTGGAATAGTTATACAAACTACATAGTCACTACTATAACCAAAGTAAGAATTAGAATACAGGTTTTAATAATTCATAATATCACTTCTTGCATCTTCCTCTCTGGGAGAATCACATTACAGAATATACTCTTCTTCTTCCCCACCCCCAGTGCCGCCTTCTTCGTTTAAAAAAAAGCTGCTTGAGAGTGGATAGCAGAGATTGGTTTTAAGCATCAAACTCAGTCAGTCCTCAGAAAGAACTGCAAGAGGACTATACATTCTATTGCATCAGCACTCAGGATTTTATATTTATCTCTCAATACGTCAACAGAATGACTTAGATAATAATTTACCTGATTCCAATACATAAAGACGCTAAGATAAAAGCACATTTTCTAAGAGAATTAAAAAAAAAAAAAAAAAAAACTTCAATGGATAGAAAATTACTTTGAAATCTAGGCAACTTGCTATTATCTATCCATTATTAAAAGAGAAATAAAAATTAGTTTCAACAAAAACATACATTTAACACAGACACACATTCCAGAGCAGAGTTACCTGAGGTATAGCCGTTCACTTTTGTGGTGTGAGCCATGCTGGCTCAAGTCCAATGACAGTTCCAGAAAGTGAGGAGTTGTGCAAATTTTATGCATCAAGTTCCCAAACGCATTCAACCTGAAATAATAAAGAGAGCCCCATCAAAATGGATCATTTAAAAATACGTATGACATTACATTTCAGACTTCTGTTTATAAAGATGACTTCTAATGGAGAAAGCAAATCAGAATGGGGGGAGACCCCGGGACTTGGCCATTCAGTGTTGAGAGAACACCCATGATGCACCTACATACAGTTTTGCCTGCGTAGGTGTTGAAAGGTCACTAAACAGAATCCTCCATGGGAAACAAAACCGGTTCTCCAGAAATGTATTAGGAGGGTGGTCTTCAAAACAAATGGCCTCCTAATGTGTGCCATTCCACAACAGTACACAAACTACTTTTGATTTTTAAGCTTATCCTCCTCCTTTCCAAATGTTGGTTCAACAGTTTCATTTATTCAACTGCAATTTCAAATACACAAAGTACTTTTGATTTTTAAGCTTATCCTCCTCCTCCTTTCCAAATGTTGGTTCAAAAGTTTCATTTATTCAACTGCAATTTCAAAGCAATTCTTGCCCCAAATGTTTACATTTTTTGCAAAGATTAACTTCATGGAATTCTTTTGAGACACCTCAAATCTTTCTGCCAATACCACCTTTCTCCCATGCAATCACCTTTCTAAAACAAATGAGTCAGTCAGTCCTCTTCTTAAAATAAAAAATTCTTCAGTATCTCCCACTATCTTGTTAGATAAATTTCCAATGACATAGTATGGCACACAGTGAAACATTAGGGTTCATTTTGGGCAACATATTTCTAACTTTATATTGATTTTTCTATTTAAAAGTTATCTGAATTTTTAATACCTGAAATCGATTTTCATTTCTCTTTGAATAATGAATAGATAATAGCAAGTGCCTAGATAATTAGGATTTCAAATCAATTTTGTAGCCCTTGAAGTTTTTCTGGATTTTAAAGTTGAGATTACTACAAAAAGATGTATTAAAAATCACGAAATTTAAAACAAGAAAATAAAATCAAGAAAAAAAAAACAGAAAAGAACACGAATACTACCTTTCCTTTTTGTAAGTGCCTTCTAGAAACTATTGGCCTAAAGAAGCAAACAATGGTATGTACAGAAATATTCCATTTCTATTGTGCCCAAATTCTAACTCTAGACCCACAAGAAATTGAGCTAAACCAAATTGCAAGCTGAGAATTAAAGTGTCAATTCAGAAATCCACATGATCTCCCAACAGCAGAATATTAAAATTATATCTGTATACACTAGATTCTAATTTAGCCACTGAAATCAAGTTTTTAAATAAAATGGTAAAATACTCAAAGCATGTTGATTAAAAGAAAAAACAGAACTATCTACTATCCTAAATCCAATTTTATTAAAAACATGTATCTGTTTACACATTTAAACAAGTAGAATATACCAAAATGCTCATGGTGGTTGCCCCTGGGTGACAAAATTATGGATAAGTTAAACTTCTTTATTACTTTTGTGGTAATAATTCCTAAAAAGAACTTTTTAGACCCCTTCTATCAATATTGGTTTTCTTTTCTTTAAAACCACCAAAGAATAGAAAAGGTACTAAAAATGCTATGCAAAAGGAAACTACCAGGCCTCAGTCATGGAGATTAGGGGTCAGAAACGTAAGTAAATAAAAAGGAAGAGGAAATGGCGGATCACTTTGATCACAAAGGGGGAGAATTTCTTGCTGCTTAGGTAGTGAAATTTTTCTCTCCACAGTTTAAAGTTAACTACTGTGAAAATAACTCAGAACAAACTCAAAAGAATCCATTTTCTGCTTTTACTGGCTGCTTGTGACCAGCATGCTCCCCTGCACTGGGGACAGTGACTAGCCCTCCTCCACCTGGAGAGGCCAGATTCTAAACCTCTCACTCCTGCTGACTCCTAGTCTCGGGTTGGCAGCACAGCAGGGCACAGGATGGGCAATTGTCTGTTTCTCTGGGAAACAAAGGCACTTCCTCAGCTCTGTGATGTGGAACTTGGAGCGCAGCACCCTCTGTGCAGTCAGAGTTAGCTCAACCACAATGCAGCCTTTAGAAACAGAGTGAGCATTTTCTTCTTTTTTTTTTTTGGACACAGGGTCTTAGCTCACAACAATCTCAAACTCCTGGGCTCAAGCGATCCTCCTGCTTTAGCCTCCCAAGTAGCTGGAACTACAGGTTTTCTCTATTTTTAGTAGAGGTGGGGTCTCACTCTTGCTCGGGCTGGTACTGAACTGAGCTCAAGTGATCCTCCTGCCTGGGCCTCCCAGAGTGCTAGGATTACAGGCACGAGTCACCTTGCCTGGCCCAAGCAAGCACTTACCTTTTAAGAATAGGAGTGAATGTCTATAAATGTCTGACAAATGCAGCTTTATGAGAAAAAAAGTGAGGTCTGCCTGGGGTGGGGACACAAAGAGAGAAGGACAGAAGCCCAGTTTCTGGAGTTATTCAACTTATTATACTACTAAAAGTCAAAAACAACAAAAGCCTAAACCAAACCCAGTTTACCGGCCTTTGCTAACCTGTGTGTTTGTACTCTTGCTTCGTAATAGCTTCTAAATACCACCATTTAAAATCTTGAGGGCAAGCAGAAGACAAGAAGAGACAAGCCAAGTGTGCTGTGGGCTCATGAAGTACGCTTCAAGGTATTTGGATGGAGATGTGCCCAGAATCTTCCTAGTCAAGCTTTGTAAACTTTGGCCCAAGGTTCTCTCCTGTTATTGACCCTCTTTCCCCTGGCAAAGGATCTTTATCTCAGATCCAAATTGGTTTCTCCCACCTGCCCCCAAACTGAACAATAAAATCAAAATGAGGAAGAAACCTAAAATCAGGAACTACAGGCATGTCACTGGTAAAACAGCAAAACATCTTCCCTGGACATGAATCCTGGCAGTGCCTGTGCAAAGGAACAGTTGTATATTGTATTGCATATCGATTTGTTGAAGTTATTGGTCATGTCTGACAGGTGGCCTCAAATTATAAGGATCCATTCTTCCTAATGATATGCAGATTCTTATGTCAGGGCATTGTGTAGACCAGAAAAGGCTTGGCCCTGGTCCATTCCTCTGTTACAGATCAATAAACTGCTTCTTTTCTCCTCCACAGCAGAGTGCAAACCTGTAAATCTTAAATGGTACAATGGTGGCTCAGTTCCACTCACTAAGAAAAAAAGCACTTTTATTTAAAGAATTTAGGAAAATACAAGAATAGAAAAAATAAATAATTCTTTTCTTTCTGTTTCCAGAAACTGGAGGTAATGAAGAACAGTTTAGTAACATTCACATGTAGTACAGTGAATAATTAAACACTGCATGAATGGACCCCATACTTTACCCTAACTAAAATGAAAAAATACGAAAAAAAACTTACTAGATTTTTTCCTTAAAACACATTAAAAAAAAAAAAAAAAGTAGTAGGGTTGGCTCCTGTAGCTCAGCGGCTAGGGTGCCAGCCACATACAACTGAGCTGGCGGGTTGGAATCCAGCCCCGGCCCGCCAAACAACAATGACAACTACAACCAAAAAACAGCTGGGCATTGTGGCAGGCGCCTGTAGTCCCAGCTACTTGGGAGGCTAAAGCAAGAGAATTGCTTAAGCCCAAGAGTTTGAGGTTGCTGTGAGCTGAGACACCATGGCACTCTACCAAGGGTGACAGTGTGACTCTGTCTCAAAACATAAATAAATAAATAAATAAATGATTTTTAAAAAAAGTAGTAGATTAAATTGAGATTTGGTATATAGACTAGGCTAACACTGTTAAACTATCAAATGCCACTGTCTTGGTAAAAAGATAATGATGATAACACTGATGATACTGCTGATGATGGGTAACAATGGTCAATGTCTTAACTACTATGAGTTATTGTAATCTACTACATGTCACCTAAAGCCCACTGTTATCTTAACTACCACTGATTAAAAAAAGGTGTCACCAGGGAGGTGTGGTGGCTCATGCCTATAATCCCGACACTTTGGAAGGCCAAGGAAGGCGGATCATTTGAGGACAGGAATTCGAGACCAACCTAGGCAACCACAAGATGCCTGTCTCTACAAAAAAAATTAAAAAATTAGCTGGGCATGGTAATACATGCCTATAGTCCCAGCTACTCAGGAGGCTAAGGGAGGAGGATCAACCTGAGCAAGAGCGAGACCTCGTCTGTACTAAAAAAAAAAAAAAAAATTAGCTAGGCATTGTGGTCAGTATCTGCAGTCCCAGCTACTCTGGAGGTTGAGGCTGGACCATCTCTTGAGCCCAAGAATATAAGGTTGCCATAAGCTATGATGACACCATTGCACTCTAGCCTGGGCAAAGAGCAAGACGCTGTATTTAAAAAAAAAAAAAAAAAAAAAACACAACTCACTAATTAAATGATAATAAAATGCTTATTACAAATTATAATACATTAATTGCATTATATGTCCACATCCACATCCGCATTTCAGAGGCGTTAAAATGTGAAAAATGTGCTTCTTAAAACTGACCAAATTACACTTAAGGCACTTTTTGAAGCATTCAACAGTGATCGCCTTGTTTAAAACTCATGACAACCCTGCAAAGTCCTAAAAACCCTTTCTCACCATTTTATAGTTAGAAATCTAAGGCACAGAGAGGTTTAAAACTTGTACAGGCCACATAGCTAGAATGACAGAGTTGACACTGTAAACGAAGTAATTCAGAGCTAGAGTCCATGGTCTAGAGTCCAAGCCCTTGTGATTATATGATTGATTGATAGATGCAATTAATTAAAAAAATTTTTTTTAATTGAGACAGAGTCTCACTCTGTGGCCCTGGGTAGAGTGCAGTTGTATCACTGCTCACAGCAACCTCAACTCTTGGGCTCAAGAGATAATTATTATGTTATTTAGAGTAAGGACATTATTGTTTTAACAAATGCCAACGTCCACAAGTGATGTCTCTTTTAAGGCAGTTGCCTTTGGGATGCGTATGTTTACTTGCAAGGGTGCTTTGCTCAACTCCCTTTTAGATAGAAAGTTGTATCTTAGAAGTTTATGTAATAATCTTTCAAAGAAATTTTATTTGCAACCTTATTCCTTGGAGTATCAGGCTTACAAACTTGAGGAGGTACTTAGATGGCACATGGGAAATTCCTCTCAGTACTTCACCACACTGTATTCTAGACCATACGTGGTACTAGCCAGCTTCGTTACTGACCTTGTTCCTCAGATTTTACAAGAACATCATTTGCCTCTTGCAAGAAATCCATAAATAGATGCTGAAAAAGCATTCAACAAAATCCAGTATCTCTTTATGATAAAAACTCCCAATAAACTAGGTATTCGAGAAACATATCTCAAAATAATAAAGGCTGTATATGACAAAACCCACAGCCAACACCGGACTAAATGGGGAAAAATGGAAAGCCTTTCCTCTAAAATCTGGAATAAGACAAAAAATGTGCACCTGCACCACTTTCATTCAACGTAATACTGCAAATCCTGGCCAGGCAACTAGACAAGAGAAACAAATGAAAAGTATTCAAATTGGAAAAGAAAAAGTCAAGTTAGCCTTGTATGCAGATGACTATCTTATCTTCAGATAATCCTAAAACTCTACTAAGAAAGTATTAGAACGGATAAATGAATTCAGTAAAATTGTAGGAAAGAAAAATCAACATAAGGGTGGCGCCTATGGCTCAGTGAGTAGGGCGCCGGCCCCATATACCGAGGGTGGCGGGTTCAAACCCTAGCCCCGGCTGAACTGCAACCAAAAAATAGCCGGACGTTGTGGCAGGCACCTGTAGTCCCAGCTGCTTGGGAGGCTGAGGCAGGAGAATCGCTGAAGCCCAAGAGCTAGAGGTTGCTGTGAGTCCTGTGACATCATGGCACTTTACTACCTCTACTGAAGGTAGTAAAGTGAGACTGTCTCTATTAAAAAAAAAAAAAATCAACATACGAAAAAATCAGTAGCGTTTATATATGCCAACAGTGAACAACAACCTGAAAAAGATATCAAGACAGCAATCTCATTTACAATAGCTACAAAGAATATAAAACACCTAGCGATTGAGTAAACAAAGATGTGAAAGGTCTACATAAGGGAAGCTATGAGAGCCTAATGAAAAAAACTGACGAGTAAACAAAAGAATGGAAAGATAGTCCATGCTCATAGACTGGAAAAATTAATATAAAATTACAACATTATACATAATTCATCTTCAGAGTATCTTTTGGTAACTTCCAACATTGACTCATACTACATTAACCAGCTCTTGGTTATTATACAACCAAATTACCTAATAGAATTCAACACCATTTAGGTTCTTCAAATACAACAGGTAATTTCCTTGTTATGAGTTGGGTAGAGGTGGAGAGATACTGCAATTACGGGTCCAGATCTAAATTCAAATCCTACTTGGATATTGATTTTCATTTATGAAATGTAAAAAAGAAAAAAAAAAAAAGAGGTTGGGATTTGAGTATCAGGGAAATTTTAAGCTATGTGTGTCCAAACAGGATGAGAACTTCATTCCTTGGGGTAACAGAGTTAAGAAGCTGGAAGACAAATTTCTCATAGGAACAAATTAAAATGCAGACATAGTGAAAATACGGGAGAAACAACAATAAGTAAATAAATTCATTCAACAAATAAGTGACCATTACCTGCCAGGCACTGTGTTTGGCACGTAGGATATAGCAATGAACAAAGCAAAATACCTACCTACTCTCTGCCCTATAGTAATCTAACTGGAGATCTGCACTTTGGGCCCAAAGAAAATTTAGGTTCACAGTGCAGTTAACAGACTAGCCGTACTAAACGCCAGTTCCTTATTCATCTTTCGGCCTTATTTGAAAGTGGTTCCTATGACAAAATCTGACTCCTTGTGCCTCAAAGTGGACACGTTATGTCCAGCCCTTCCACAGACCACAGACCTTCACTCCCTATTCCTATCTGCTCTAGTCCATGAACAGACATCAGTGTCTTTCCAAGAGTGTGCAAATGGCTATGCTGCTAATGAACAGGATAAAACCATCTCAAAGCCTACAACTGCTTTCAGAGTCCTGTACTGGCTCTGTTCCAGCTGGGTCTCCGTGACCCGGGCAGCTTTCAGAAAACTTAAAAGAGCATTGCAACACTTGTAAGATGCTTACAAAGTTTTTTTCTTTTCTTTTGTTTGCTTATCATTTTATTTAATTTCAGATTAATGTGAGGGTACAAACAGGTTAGAAATGTTTGCATTTGTTAGGTAGAGTCCCTGCTGTGGTTGTGTCCTACCCCTACAAGGTTTGCCGTATACCCTTACATTGTGCCCATTATGTGGGAACATACCACTCAGTCCTTACCATCCCCCCCTTACAAAGTTTCTTCCAGGAAATTTTGTACAATGAATTTTTTTTTTTTTGCAGTTTTTGGCTGGGGCTGGGTTTGAACCTGCCACCTCCGGCATATGGGGCCAGTGCCCTACTCCTTTGAGCCACAGGTGCCACCCATATACAATGAACTTTTATGAGATTATAACAACCCAGAATGAAAATCAGCTGTTCTGCTGCAAAAAAGGGGGGCAATAGATGGTGTGGAGAAGAACACCCAAATGAAAATTAGAATTATTAAAGTGTCTTATTTTTTATTATTTTTTTTTAGTTTACCTTCTTTATGTTTTGAATTGACTACAAAAAAAATTTTTATGACTCGGTAGGGGTACAATAAATAGTATTTATTGATTTGCTTTGATTCATCTGTAATAGGCTTAGGAAAAATAGACTCTAGTAGAAACCTAAGCCTTGATTTTACAAATGACTGTATGGGTGAATGAAGTCTTGCTCTTATTGAGAAAGAATTCCCAATGGCAGTAGTATGTGAGTGACTATACTAGTGTTTTTGTACCTATTCAAACATTAAAAGAATGAAATGTAACAGCCACAGATATAAGAAAATTAGTGTAGCTGGTAAGGCTTTTTGTCCGTTTCCTATTAAATTAAATGTACAGTTCTCACTTAGTGCTGTAATGGAAAATTTCCTTTTAATTCCAAGATTGGATTCTTGTGTGACCATCTCTATGATTACTCTTAAAATGATCAATACTGTTGATGACAAGTTCCAAGGGTGCCTAGGACTCTAAGTAAAAGGGACTCATAACAGAGCCTAGAGTTCTTTTTCTTCTTTTTTTTTTTTTTAAAGACAAGAGTCTTGCTCTGTGTCTGAGGTAGAGTACAGTGGTTTGATCACAGCTCAGGAGAGCCTCGATCGAACTCCTAGGTTCAAGCAATCCTCCTGCCTCAGCCTCTCTAGCAGCTGAATATACAGGTGCCCATCAGCACACCTGGCTAATTTTTAAATTTTCTATAGAGATAGGGTTTTGCTATGTTGTCTAGGCTGGTCTTAAGTAATCTTTCCACCTCAGTTTTCGAAAGTGCTGAGATTACAGATGAGAGGCACTGCACCCAGTCAGCCTCAGATGCTTAGCCTTAAAAAAGTGGTTCTCAAGGTGTCATCCCCAGAACAACATCAGCATTATCTTCTGGGAACTTGTTAGAAATGCACATTCTCAGGCACCACCCCAGACCAACTGAATCAGAAACTCTAGGTTTGTGGCCTAGTAATCTGCATTTTGATAACCCTCTAGGTAACTCTGATGTAGGCCAAAAGTTTTCAAAATCACTACCTTTAGCTGGCACCTGTAGCTCAAGAGGCTAAGGCGCCAGCCACATATACCAAAGCTAGTGGGTTCGAATCCAACCCAGGACTGCCAAACAATGACAACTACACCAAAAAATAGCCAGGTACTGTGGCAGGCCCCTGTAGTCTCAGCTGCTTGGGAGGCTGAGGCAAGAGAACCGCATAAGCCCAAGAGTTGGAGGATGCTGTGAGCTGTGATGCCACAGCACTCTACCCAGGGGACAGCTTGAGGCTCTGTCTCAAAAAAAAAAAAAAAAAAAAAATCACTACCTTCAAAAATGGGTTAAGTAAGAAAAAATTAAGGCTCTAAGATCCAAGGATGTCTTCTGATTTTAAGAAAATGGTACTCAGTGGTCTAGAAAATAGCTTCTAGGAAGCCTGACTTTGTTTCATTCACTTATTTAAAAAATATGGGCTGAGTACTCAGCATGCATCAGGCTCAGCACTGAGCACCACGGTGGTAAACAAAATACACTTGGCTCTTGCCTTTTTGAGGCTTACAAACAGGAATTTTATACACAGAGAGATTATAAATATATTACATTAAATGCTATAAGGGAGGAAAAAAAGCACATGTTGAGAATAATGTAGTGAACTCCTCAGGATTGAAGTTGAGGGAATGCAGATGACAGTTGTTCCTTCATGATCTCTATAGGAAAATAATACTGAAGCTAAGACCTGAAGGGTGGGTAGGAGTTAACTAAAGGGCAGGTGGATAATAAAAATGGCCCAGGAATTAGAACACAGGTCAGAAACAGACCCACACAAATGTACCCATATGATTTTTGAAAAATATAAAACAATTCCAAAAAGTGCTATAACAGACACCTACAGGCAAAGTAATGAATCTTAACCTTCCACCTTCCATAAAAAATCAATTCTTAATGAATCAAAGGTTTAAATCTAAACCACACACATACACACACACAAACTATAAAACTTTTTAGGAGAAAACATAGTAGATCTTTAGAACCTAAAGCTTGGAGAAGATTTCTAGATATGAGACCAAAAGTAAAAGCCAGGGGGCACCGGCCCCGTATGCCGGAAGTGATGGGTTTAAACCCAGCTCCGGCCAAAAACAAAACAAAATAAACAAACAAACAAACAAACAAAAAAACAGTAAAAGCCAGTAAAGTAAAAATTGATAAAGTGCTTTTGAAAATTAATTTTTTTTCTGTAAAAGAATGGACTGAAGTCTCTGGGGCAGGAAAAAGCTCCATGCACTTGAGCGACTGAGTTCATTAAGATAGGGAAAGAGCAGATTGGGCTGAGGGGAGAGGTAAGCGGAGGTTATTAGGTTATAAAATCTGCCTGGCCTCATGGCCCACAATAAGGAAACCGGGTTTTATTTTAAGTGCAAAGTTATTGATGAGTTGAAAACTGATTAACATATAATAAATGCTCTTATTTTTAAGTGTTGTGGTTGTGCTTCTTACTATCTTTAAGGAGTGGTAACTCTGTGCTTTGTTAGTTATACTATCAGGCGGAAAGGGGATTGGAGACTCCAGGGACGGTTTATTCAGACCAGAGAATTTCACTGAACATATTCAGCCTTTAATGTAATTAGCCCTTTGATTTTATAAAATTTTACTGTCTACTGTTTACAGTAGGAAGATTCTGCCATGCCAAATAGAAATTTCTCAGATTTTCTTTTGTTTTCCCAAGAACATAAAAGTTCCTACTTATTTAAGAGAAACTTTAAAGGGATGAAGTGCTTAGCCCAGGAGATAATTCACAATTTGCAGAAATTTCTCACAATGTTAAACTGTATTACCAGTATGGAATCTGCACATCAACTGAGATTGGTTATAGGAAAAGCTGTAGCCAGAGATCAAATTCAGAGATTTTAAAATTAAAAAATAGAATTAGAATTAAATCAAAGCCATAATGAGCTATCACCTCACAACCATTGGGATGGCCACCATGAAAAAAATAACAAGTGTGGTAGCATGTATAGGAAGTCAAACCCTTATACACTGTTGGTGGGTCTGTAGAATGGTGTAGCAGCTACAGAAAATGTTATGGAGGCTCCTCAAAAAATAAGCAATAGAACTACCACATGATACAACAATTCTACTCTGGGGTATATACCCAAAAGAACTTAAAAAAAGGAATTTGGAGATATATTTGTAATCCCCATATACACTAGATTATTCTCAACAGCCAAGATGTAGAAGCAACCTGAACATCCACTGCCAGGTGAATGAGGAAAATGTGGTATATAACTCTAAGGGAATAAATACTCAGTCTTTTTTTTTCTTTGAGACAGAGTCTCACTATGTCACCCTCAGTAGAGTGCCTTGGTGTCACAGCTCACAGCAACCTCAAACTCTTGGGCTTAAGTGAATTTCTTGCCTCAGCCTCCCAAGTAGCTGGGACTACAGCCACCGACCACAACACCCAGTATTTTTCTTTCTTTTTGTTTTTTTATTGTTGGGGATTCATTGAGGGTACAATAAGCCAGGTTACACTGATTGCAATTGTTAGGTAAAGTCCCTCTTGCAATCATGTCCAGCTATTTTTCTTGTTGTTGTAGTTGTCATTATTCAGCTGGTGCAGACAGGGTCTGAACCTGCCAGTCTTGGTGTATGTGGCTGGTACTGTAACCACCATGCTACAGGTGCTCAGCCTAAATATTTAGTCTTGAAAAAAAAAAATCCTATCATATGCTACAAAATGAAATATGTTAGTTACAAAAATCTAAATACTGTATGATGCCCATTTATAGGAGCTATCTACGTAACCAAACTCATAGAAACAGAAAATAAAATGGTGGGGGTGGGGGTGGGAGAATGTAAAGTTAATAATACTGTAACATACACTTAAAAATTAAATCGGTTTCAGTTGTGCAAAATGAAAAAAGTTCTAAAGATCTGTTAATATAGCAATGTGCATTAGTTAATAATACACTTAAAAATTAAGGAGATAAATCTTCGATACATGTTTTTCACCACAAATTAAAAAATCAGAGTTAGTACCACTGGGCCCGGCTACACTCAAGGTCAAGTTGTCTTCCGCGTCATACAAGCTGTTCTAGCAAATCCTGAATGTTGCTTTCTTTCAGCTGAAATAAATCTCACTTAAGCTTTTCCTTTTTGTTTTTTGCCGGGGTGGGGTTTGAACCTGCCACCTCCGGTACATGGGGCCAGTGCCCTACTCCTTTGAGCCACAGGCACCACCCAAGCTTTGCCTTTTTTAATACAGGAGATTTAGAACATTCCCTGCTTTTTTACTGTCGGGGCTTTCCTGCTGAGACAAGTGCATCACTTTCATGCTTCTTCAAGAGTTCTGCTGAGATTCATCCTGCACACCAGGCAGGCCCAGACCAGAACACAGGGTGGCGGTAGGGGTGAGAGTGCCTGCCACGCAGATGTCATTTAAAAAGAGGAAATGACTGAGAATCTGTAGAGTGCTGTAGTGGCACAGCTCACAGCAACCTCCAGCTCTTGGGCTTAGGCGATTCTCTTGCCTCAGCCTCCTGAGTAGCTGGGACTACAGGCACCCGCCACAACGCCCGGCTATTTTTTTTGTCCATTTGGCCGGGGTTGAGTTCGAACCCGCCATCCTTGGTATATGGGGCCAGCGCCCTACTCACTGAGCCACAGGGGCCGCCCACTGAGAATCCTTTTTTCCTGCTAGTAGCCCACTGTGCTGAAGGATGCTTTGGAGAACAGCAAAACAGTGACAGACTGACCAATGACAGGCCACGCCCAAGAGGAAGAGCTGTACACCTTCATCATCACGAAGAGGCAGAAGGGGGGACTACTCGGTCCATCCCCACTAATTCCAAATGGTTGGATGCCACAGATGTGTCCTCTGAGGATCCAAACGCCATGTGGTGAAATGCAACAGGCCAGGGGGAGCAGATGCCACAGCAGGGATGTAAATGCCATCCTCTTCACATGGAGGTCCTGCCTCTCCCTTTCTCCCTTTTAAAAGGCAATGTCTGAATTTTCCACTACACTAGGAAAAGAGCCAGAGAATGGGACCTGCCAAAGAACAGGCTTCACCCCAACTCAGGCTGGGAAGGTTGGACTTAACTTGCCGGGTACAGTGGCTCACGCCTGTAATCCCAACACTCTGGGAGACCGAGGTGGGTAGATTGCTATAGCTCACAAGTTCAGGACCAGCCTGAGCAAATGCGAGACCCCATCTCTAAAAAGTAGCCAGGCGTCATGGCGGGCACCTGTAGTCCCAGCTACACTAGGAAGGCTGAGGCAAGAGAATTGCGTCAGCCCAGGAGCTTGAGGTTGCTGTGAGCTGTGACACATGGCACGCAACCCAGGGTGACAAAGTGAGACTCTGTCTCAAAAAAAAGAAAGAAAAGAAGGCCAGCTGCCCCATGTGCAGTCTGACAGCACTAAGGAGCCCAGAGCCATGCAGCTCCTGCAATGAGAGCCCCATTCAGCCTCCTGGGCAAGAACACCGAATGGGCAGGATCTAAGTAAAAGAGGAAGCTAGAAGGCAAGTCCCAAACTCAGAAGACGGCAAACACTGGGATCCGGGATTAGGTGGCTGGTGTGCACTCTGAAGTGTGAGAAGAACTGGCTTTCCCATCGGGTCTTGGGCTTCCTAACCCATTACTTTTTATCCTGAGGGACCCGCAACAATGGTTCACAACCATCCAGGCCCTACCACAAATCAATTAAATAACTCTCTAGGGATGGGAGATTCAGGCAGAAATATTTTTTACAACTTCACCAGGAGATTCCAAGCGTTAAGTCGGAAAGTTGCTGGTCTTTGCCAGTGGTTCTCAAAATGGGGTCCCCAGATCAGCAGCATCGCCACCCCCAGGGAACTTGAAAGAAATGTACATTTCTTCTTCCTTCTTCTCTTTCTCTCACCCCCTCCCCCCAACTGTGACTATATAAAACAATACTCAGGGTGGCGCCTGTGGCTCCAGGAGTAGGGCACTGGCCCCATATGCCAAAGGTGGCGGGTTCAAACCCAGCCGCAGCCAAAAAACTGGAAAAAAAAAAAAAACTCAGGAAAACTTCAGGAAATTCTTTTTTTTTTTTTTTTTTATTTAATGACAGGTAAAAGCATGGACTAAACTATTGGTGGGTGCTACAAGAGTATCCCACAAACATATGTTTCTATTGTCTGTTGAAAGACCAGCATGGAAATTCTTAGAAGACAGGCATTTTAGTATCTCTTTTGCACAATGTATTTGGCAACTGAAATAAAAATATTTATGGTTTTTTTTTTTTGAGACAGAGCCTCAAGCTGTCACCCTGGGTACAGTATTATGGCATCACAGCTCACAGCAACCTCCAACTCCTGGGCTCAAGTGATTCTCCTGCCTCTGCCTCTCCAGCAGCTGGAACTACAGGCGCCCGCCACAATGCCCGGCTATTTTTTGGTTGCAGCCGTCATTGTTGTTTGGCAGGCAGGGCTAGATTCGAACCCGCCAGTTCAGGTGCATGTGACTGGCACCTCAGCAGCTTGAGCCATAGGCACCGAGCCAAAAAATATTTATGTTTTATAAGAATGATTTCAAATTCACTTAAAATGAGGATGCTGCCAAGGGGTGCACTTCTAGGGGCAGAAGGCATCCCAGGGTGAAAGCACTCAAGGGGTGAGTGGTATGATTTAGAATAGTAAATCTACTATCTCATGGGTGGTTTGGAAACGAGTGATGCTCTATCCGAGTTTACCTGATAGCCATAGTATTTCCCCAAATATGATGATAAAGCATGTCAAGACTCGCCGCAGAGATTCTGATTCAGGGAGTCTGATGTGGAGTTGAAATTTATGTTCTGTTTTCAGAGAAGTCTAGAAAACACATTGCCTTGCAGGACCCTTACTCTTCAGGCTACTATTTCTCCAAGTGTGGCCCTGGACCACTGGTGCCAGCATCACCTGGGGACTTACTAGAAATGCATACTCTTGAGACCTGCCATGTAGAACTCTTCAGGTAAGCTAATGGTTGGGGTGTTAACAGGTCTTCCCCCTGATCTAAGGCCATTTTCAAGACCACTGCATGAGGTCATTTTCAAAACTCTTACATCTTTTAAGTGGAAACGATCTGCTCTTATTCAAACACCTAGAAGCACAAAGAAACACTGGATGCCTTATCTGGGGCCTCAGCCTGTGTCTTTCACATGGAAGAAAGACAGGCGGAAGGAATGTGGTGAAGACAGGCTTTGGTCATAACCATAAAATACCCAAGTTGATAGGAGTGGAGTTGCCCTAACTGCAAAAACAGTTGTGCGAACATGGTGGGAGTTTTAATAAGCATTACACAATTTTACTTTGATCAGAAAAACAATCTAACAATAGTAAACAAAGAAAACACTAAGTGTCCACTGTGCTGAGGCTCATTCAGCTTCCCAGTTGCTATACTTTCTCCCTTTTTGGCAAGAGAATATATTTATTACAAAAGTATGAAAACTGTATCATAGTTCCATTACCTCCAAAAGTAAGAAAATTACGTGCAAACTTAGGGGGTGCAAGGCACAGGACATGTGTAACAGAGGGACGGGCTTTAGAGGGCTCGTGAAACCTCCAAAATCAAACACAAAGTTTTAAGATTTTCAGCCAACACAGATTGTTCAAGGGAGAGGTTTTGCAGACTTTATTATTTACCCAAAAGAGAGCAGACCCTAGGATCATTGACAACCTGTGAGTTTCCATGATTTCAGTGGACACAGATCTAGACAAAAGACCTAACAATTCAATGTTTATGATATAAAAGAAAACCCATTCTCTTACCTGGTTTTCTCTGGCCTTAAAAACTGCTTGTGAGAATTGGGGCCCGTCCACCACAGCACAGCCAGGAGATATGCAAAGTAGCAGCACTAGATAGACCAGGCGCCTGGAAACCACATTTTCATTTCAACTTGGCCTTGAACCATGTCCACCACTGAAAAGTTACTTAAATGTTCTGAGCCTTGGATCCTTTGTGGCTGGGCTGAGCAGCCCTAATGAAACTTCCAGGCCTGACAGACATCTCTGATTATGCTTTTCTAAATCCTGGCCCAAGGGGAGCATAAGGCTCCCTTGGGCAATGTTGCTAAATACAGACAGACCGTATGGGAGGCTGTGTATGGGTCAGCAGGACACAGGTCTCACCACACAGGCCCCAACTGCCTCTGGACACTCCTCTGGCACAGCTGTGATTGGTCAGACAATTCCCACCAGTCAACGCCAAAAGAGATGCTGAAATACCCAGACTCTGGTTTCTTCTCTAATTTGACTCCCAGAGTGGCGGCTGGTTTTCCACTCCTTTAAGTTTTCTATGCCCCTCTATGTAACAGTACTGAAAATTCAACAATGAAGTGTAAAAGAGACAGGGAAAAATCAGTTATAATTCCACTACTAGAAACATCCCAATTCTTCCTTGTGCTTATATTAATATAAACGTATGTACATACATGTTTTCTCAAATATGTCATTTTATAGCTTTTGACGTTATATAGTCCTCTAAGACAGTAACTATATCACTTTTAAGGATGCACAATATTCTCTTTCATATTTGTACCACATTTTATTTGACTATATTAGGTTGCTTCCAAATTTTTCACATTGCAAACACTTTGATGAACATACTTTTACATATACTAATAGCTTTCTGTACTTGTATAATAATTCCCTATGGGTAAATTCCACGACATGGGTTTGCTGCATGAAAAAATACAGACTACATATTCTGATGGATAATGGCAGGTGTCCCCTAGAGAGGAGGTATCAATTTATATTCTTACCAAAACCTTGTGGGAGGTCCAGTTAAGCTGGATTCCATTTCTAAATTTACTGCTTGGAATACAGTAAACATCCTCAAAACAACGTAACAAAAATATCTGCATACTATTGCTATGTTTTCATTAAGTTTAATTTTAATACAGCAATTTTAGTTGTTCAACGTGGACTCTGTTTATTCTTCATTTTTGGCTCAGAGCAATTTACATTTTATAAAATGTAAACCCTGTACACAATATTAACTTTATGGGGACAAATGTATAGATAATTTTTAATTTTGTAATCTGGAAGTGTAAGAATTAGCAATCCTTGACTTAAGAGTGCTTCATTATGTTACATAATCAGAACAGAGATGTGAATAAATTCCAGCTTCTTTTCTAAGACTGACGAAGTCATTATGTTGAGGGAACACACGTAAGTAAAGAACATAGCTGGACCCAAGGTACCTTCTAGAACAAACTCCCTTTATCCTCTCAACAGAGAATGTATTTAATACACAGTACTCATCCCCCTGCCCCTCTAAAAGCAGATGCTTAAGCAAAACACTGGTAAATCACAGAAGAAATTTCCAGCGACGGCTGCCACTATGAGGTCAAATTTCTTAAATCAGTATGCTGGAAGCAGAAATGAATACAGATAACTATGGATTATATACAAAGATGGGGAAAATTTCAGAAATGTTGATGCTATGAAACAAAATAAATTATTTTTAAAGGAAGAGACCAAGGAATGCAGGGGAAAATATCTATCTATCTATCTATCTATCTATCTATCTATCTATCTATCTATCTATCTATCTACACACAAATACACACACACTCTCTCTTATTTTGCAGGTGCCCTTACAGAAATAAAACCTCATTCTTAAAGACATACATATTATATTTAGTGTTGTGCGATCATAAAATTCTTAGCCACGATCCTTTAAATTATCAAAGGGGCTCTGAAAACCCCCTAAATCTAAATCCTTCTTTCTATGTAGAAGAGGATATTTTATGAAATAACGAAGGTTAAGTAGCCAGAATATAGTCACGTCAACTAATTAACAGTGGTCCTGTAGCTTTATTTGGAGGTGGAAAGAAGGCACCTAACAGCTTTTTTCCTATGATGGAACCAGGAGGGAATGGAACTTTCCTTTCTAAATTTCCTCTAATCCTATTTTGTCTTCCACCCCCTCCACTCCTTTCCTCACAGCCCTTAATAGATGTGAAATGAGACAGGACACTGGAATTACAAACCCATGGAACGTATATTTCCTTATTCTTTTTTTTTTTTTTTGAGACAGAGTTTTATTTTTTCACCCTCAGTAGAGTGCTGTACTGTCATAGCTCACAGCAACCTCAAACTCTTGGGCTCAAGTGATTCTCTAGTCTCAGACTCCTGAGTAGCTGGGACTACAGGCACCCACCATGTGCCCAGCCCAGCTATTTTTAAGAGATGGGGTCTTGCTGTGGCTCAGGCTGGTTTCAAACTCCTGAGCGCCAGCAATCCACCCGCCTTGGCCTCCCAGAGTGCTAGGATTGCAGGCGTGAGCCACTGCACCGGGCCTCTTTATTCATTTCATAAGCAGAAACACTGGGACACTGTGGCGGATACCTTAAGCTTTTTTTAGAGACTGAGAACAATATTTAAGATCCAACTGTCTGTGCAGCCCCTCTCACTCTAACCTCAGCTACCCTGAAAGCCACTCCTCCTTGCCTGTGGTGCAAAGGTGACACCCAGAGTCAGAGCTAGGTGACACACACGTTTCCTGACAGCCCACTACCCAAGTTGTGGCCTGTGGTCCAGCAGCTCCCCTGGCAACCTCTTGAGCTGGTTAGAGTGCACCGTCTTAGGCTCCTACCTCAGGCACACTCAGTCAGAACCTGCATAGCAAGAGTCCCACGCTGAAGCATGAGAAGCACCGTTTTTTTGTTTGTTTGTTTGTTTTGGTAGAGACAGAGTCTCACTTTATGGCCCTCGGTAGAGTGCCGTGGCCTCACACAGCTCACAGCAACCTCCAACTCCTGGGCTTAAGCGATTCTCTTGCTTCAGCCTCCCGAGTAGCTGAGACTACAGGCGCCTGCAACAAAGCCCAGCTATTTTTTGGTTGCAGTTTAGCCGGGGCCGGGTTTGAACCCGCCACCCTCGGTATATGGGGCCAGCGCCTTACCGACTGAGCCACTAGGCGCCACCCGAGAAGCACCGTTTTAACAGAGATGTCACTTTCATGACCCTTTTCCCTTGCTAAAGAGTAAAATGAGGATAGCTCTAAAATTGTCCCATTTTACTGATTTTTTTCTTTCTTTCCCTTTCCCTTTGCAAGACTTAAATCATACACACTTCTCTGGGGCTAATAAGCACTGAGACAGACCCCAAACTCCAATAGAGCTCTCAAAAGAGAAAGACAGATTTATTAATTTGATTTTAAGAAAGAATAACTTGCACTGAACTTTTTGCAAAAAGCCCTGCAATGAAAATATTGGGACTATAGACGATAAAATAGTAAAATATGAGCTCAAGCATGACACACACTTCATATTCATGCCAGCTGGAAGGGACAATTTTATTCTACTATCCTGGGGACTGTAAGCAGTCACACAAGGTGGCACCTTCTTTGCTATGAAAAACAAAGGACTGCAGAATTTTCTCTTTAAGCTTTCGGACCTCTCAATCCTACCTTCTCATTTGTTCTAAGTGGGGGGAGCAAGGCAGAGATGCTGCAAGGCGGGTTTGCCCCTCTAAGTTGCATCCTACCACTATCCCCGTGGGCACACCAAGGGCACTGCACAGGTGGGAAGGCAGTGATAGACAGGTGTTACAACCCCTCTACTCGGCTGCCATGGGTGAATGATGGTCAAAACCAGATCAATACCAACTTAATGCATATGCTCACACTGAATGAAAACTCTGATGGGCCTTTAAGAAGGAATGTCCATCTTCAAGCTCCAACAAGCCACACTGTAGTGAAAACTGGTGAAGTGTCAAAGCCACTGCTCTGTGCCAGAGTGAACAAGCACATGCTTTAGTCTTCACAGCCCTCAGGAAACCTGCTGTGGTGCATAGCTATAACCAGATACTACTGACTTAAACCTGTAAGTTGCCGTCTAGGATATTACCAGACGAAATCTGCACTCTGTAAGTCACGCTCAGTGGCTGAGGTCAGTTATCACAGATCTTCACAATTCCATGAATTGGCTGACTCCTCATTGAATTCTCTTCTCTGCCATGACCAGGGTGACCACGTTACTTAAGGTCAAAATTAGGATACCTTTCAGAGCGTTAAAATGCTGAATAGATAGGATGCAGGGACAACACATATGAATTAGAACTGTCCCAGGAAAATTAGGACATATAATTTCCCTATCTTTAAAGAATTAATGGAAAAAAACGAAGGGTGAAGAACAAATAGAAATACTATAAGGACCCAACTATAAAACAGGCATCTTATAAAACATGGCATTCCTATGCCATGAGGCTCAATGCATTCTTATTAAGGAAACAGAGTAAAAACACACTGTGGGTACCAAGAAAATGCTGATAATGATGTGAGATGTCCCGTTCTCAGTGTCAACATCACTTAGTATAAACACCAAAGAAATGATAGCTGGAAGGAGAGCCTCTTAAGAATACAATCTCCAAGGGCAGCGCCTGTGGCTCAAAGGAGTAGGGCACTGGCCCCATATACTGGAGGTGGCGGGTTCAAACCCGGCCCAGCCAGGGAAAAAAAAAGAAAAAGAATACTATCTCCACCATTCTCATAGGGACTGGACTTGACATTGAGGTGCACCATTTCCCTCAATTTAACCAGATTCTCATTCCCGAATTACCTATAGAGTTTCAGGATAAAAATTCTCCCAGCTTCTATTTAAACCAAACTTGGCTATTAACAGATATATCCATAGCTTTACAATCTTAGTGTTATCACATGCGTTACCTTAGCTAAGCTCCAAAACAGCTTCAGAAATACTTTTCCCCATAAAAGATAAGGAAACTGAAGTATAGTGAAGCGAGCTTCCACCGGCATGTGACACGGTGACAACTGTGGCTTTTGTTCCTATCATATTGCTTTTCCTCTTTCCCACTGGGCTTTAAGCTTTGCAAGTGCAATGATTATGTCACCTTAGTTTTCTAAGTATCTAAAAACTAGGTACTCAGTTTTGAGTACGGTACTCAAAAGCCTAGGATACCCAATATTCAAAATGACTTTTAATTGAACTAATTAAAAATTATTTTTTGAATGAGTGGATAAATTCCATAAGAAAAGGAATTGGGGCAGAGCCCGTAGCTCAGTGAGTAGGGCGCCTGTCACATACACCCAGGCTGGCAGGTTGGAACCTGGCCTGGGTCAGCTAAACGATGACAATTGCAACAAAAAATAGCTGGGAATTGTGGTGGGTGCCCATAGTCTCAGCTACGTGGGAGGCTGAGGAAAGTGACTCACTTAAGCCCAAGAGTTGGAGGTTGCTGTGAGCTGTGATGCCACAGCACTCTACTGAGGGTGACATAGTGAGACTCTGTCTCAAAAAAAAGAAAAAAAAGAAAAAAATAGAAAAGGAATTGGTACATTTCTATTTCTGTTTATGTTCTCACTTAATCACCCAAAGAAGGCAAATCTTATAAAAACTGCTTATTTTCTAAAAATACTGAGATGATGCTATTAAAAAAAAAAGAAACAAGAAACTTACTACCACATAGTTAATACAGCTTAAAGGAAAAGAACACCTAGAAATGGTGGTCTCTAATCTAGAGAGCATCTATGCGTGAGGTACTTATGAGTGTTGCAATGTATTGAATCACCCAGATCTTTTCATTTTCAACCCGATTTCCTTGGACTTTAAAAGCATCTCTATAAAAAACACTTTTCTACAACTACCCGCCAAACATCTTGTATTGGGAGATCTCAATTTCATATCTCTGCTATATATAAATGTGAGTCAGAAGAAGAACTGAGGTTGCTCAGTATTTGTTGTTCTGAATCAACAAGGAAAAAATAGCTTGGCGCATGGATGAGAAAAGAGGCAAGAACTCTTCTCCCTACCATTCCAAATAACGCTGCTCCTCATTTGACACTGAGGTCTCTCACAATGTTGGTAAGAGTCTTCTCCTTAAGACAAACTAGAGTGAGTTTTGTGAAAAAAAGGAGGATTAAATTTATATTTGTAAAATGAAAGAATATGAACACTAAGAAAAAATACTTGTTTTTTGCCGTTTTCGGTAGTTTGGAACCGGACTAAAGCTAAAAATAAATCCTATCTATGATGGATTAAATCTCATGGAAAGGCTGAAAAAGGAACCAAAAGAGAGATAAAGTAACGGTGTCTTCGTAAACTTATATTTTATTAATTACTTCTCAATATTTTGTAAATATAATAATAATAATAATATAGCATACTTATTTATAATGCCAAGAAATACTATAGTACATCACTATGTAATAATTACATATCTTACCCAGAGCTTAGCTGTGTAGACACAATAATTGGAATATTAATGAGAACAGAAAACAATCAAATAAGTAAACTATCAAAAGTAACATCTATGAGGCCAGGCGCAGTGGCCTGTAATCCTAGCACTCTGGGGGGCCGAGGCCAGTGGTTTGCTTGAGCTCAGCAGTTTCAGATCAGCCTGAGAAAGAGAAGTGAGACCCTGTCTCTACCAAAACCTAGGCCAGCATTGTGGAGGGCACCTGTCTGTAGTCCCAGCTACTCAGGAGGCTGAGGCAAGAGGATCGCTTGAGCCCGTGAGTTTGAGGTTGCTATGAGCTGTCACACCACAGTCCTCTACCAGGGGCAAAAAAATGAGACTCTGTCTCAAAACAGTAGAAATGGGCCTGTGTAGAAAAGTAGAAATGGCTCATGCCAGTAATCCTGACACTTTGGGAGGGTGAGGTGGGAGAATTGCTTCAGCCCAAGAGTTTGAGGCCAGCCTGGACAACAGAGTGAGATCCCATTTCTACAAAAAATTTAAAAAATTATCTGAGGAAGGACAATCACTTGAGCCCAAATACATCACTATACTCTAGCTTGAGTGACAGAGCAAGATCTTCTCTCTAAAAACTACATAAATAAAAGTAATAATAAAAAGTCTAATCAATTTCTAAAAATTTCAAAAGAAAATTACTAAGTGAGAGAAGGACAGAGAAAACATAATGAGACGAATCTTGTACTCTTTAGCAAGCTCAGCCAGCCAGGACAGCTTAACCTCTGATGGAAAAATACAATCAACATTTTTACTACCATTTAACTTTTAAACATTTTTTTCTGTCTCTTTCTGGCGCCTGCTGATAGACGTATTTTCCAAAGGTCTGTATTAAGTGTCAAAACAGGTCTCCTAAACAAACTTGGAAAACTGGGAGGAAGGGAAGGTGAAGTACAACTTTAATAGATGTCTGTTCAGCTCGGAACTGTCAGCTCCATGGGTCCATCATGCCTTAGACCTCCTCTTATTTCTGCCCATGGTCTAATGCGCCACATAGGGTAAATATTCAGTAAATGTTTGTTGAAATAGACTTTTTAATTTGTGGCTAAATCATGAAATAATTTTTTAACCCTTCACCTTGTTTTTGTTGTATAGACCTGTGTGTGTGTGCTTGTGTGTATTTTCAACATTAGGGATTTAATTTCTTAAAAGCATGACTTCTCTTACTTCACTGATTACTCACCTACAGCATAATTCTTGAACTCCTAAACATTTCGGAGTAAAACTCAATTCCCTTTTGCCCAGGTTAATGGTAATTTAATGCTTATTCTCAAAAGAACAGCGCAAACACACACAGAAATCAAGGGTATTTATCTTGATTGAAACCTTAGTGCCCACAGCAATTTAAAAATCTGTGCTTTGTTTAAGTGCTTTCCCAGATGACAATACAGCTTAGTTCCCAGACCTACAGGGCCAAGATCTACTCTACTGCTGTACTCTTGTTACAGAGGTTAAAACATGAGCTTTACCACATTACTGGCTTTCTATTGCACAGAGAATAACCAAGGCAATCACTGCATCAGGAAGAAAGATGCATGTCCTATATAATGGCACCTCACACATTGCACTAGAATACATCTTCTTGTATATGCAAAATCAATCAAAATCAAGTCCAGTTCATTTATATTAAAAACTTTTAAACCAAATCCTCATGGAAGACAGCCCCTAGAGTATGGACCAAAATTTTTGGTGGACAATAAAAAAACTAAAAAAGGAATTGCAAAAAGTTATCTTATTTTGCAAAAGAAACATTTAAGGAGTTAAATAGTATTGAAAGTTGTTTTGAAATGGGAAAGAACAGATCTTACAACAAACACAGTGAAAGTTAATAATCAAAAAGATATGCGAAGGCAGTGGTTTTCAATAGTTTATGGAAGTTATGAACTTTCTTACAGGAAAATGCTAGCACACACTGCCCCCATCCCCCCAAAAAATTTGCATGAGACTTCAAAGGAAGATGGAGGGAGAGGAGTGTCGCTCTGCACCCACAACAGATCTTTGGTTCAAAACATAAGATCCTTGGTTTTAAATTTCCAGATTCTGATCTATCCAGACTTTTTGAAATAACCTATCCTATTTTTTATGATTCCAAATAGGCCATTTTATTTGTTTACAGAAAGGTTCCTAACATATTATGGAGCTACAAAGTAGAAGAAAAAAGATATTTACTCCATAGTAAATATGCATTTTAGAAAATCTTCTAGAACACAGAGAAAGGGATACTTACCCTCGCCCTCACTTCAACACCGGCTTTACAGAGAGGAAAGGCTGCCAAGGGCAGGCACAAAAATAAAACTCTCAAAATACCAAAAGGAAGTACTAACTTTCTTCCATCTATAGCAGAAGCTCACTAGATGGGAGAAAATAAAAGGTGACAGGAACCTATTTCCTGTGAAGAACATAATTTGCCTCTAGAAATGTAAATAAGTTTAAAATAATAATTACCTGCCACAAAAGTTCTTGTCTAGCTTGAATTTTTCTCCCACTCAAAGATGGAGAATCCTATAGTTGCCAATTCATAGAAATGTAAACCATCTCTTGACTCTGGTGGCTGAGTATATCCAAAAACCAAGAACTGATTTTTTTATAGGAAATTTACAAAGGTAAGTTTAAAGAACTACTGAGATTAGCAAATCAAATACTTGTTCAAAACCAGGCCCGCCAACCAAGCCCCACTCTCATTCAGTCTGCTCAAGGCTAAAACAATTTACAGAAGCTGCTGTAAAAATAATGTCTCTCCTTTACGGTTAGGGGACATGAGGAAATGGCTCTTTGTGTGTGATCCTCAGAGAGAAAGGCTGTGCCTTTCCACCACACCAGTAGGGTCGCTTATTGTGTGGTATTCTACAGACCCATTTATTCTAGGGCCTTTCACACTATTATGGCACAGTTCATAGTCCATTTTGCTAAGGGCTTTCAACAATCGGAAGCTCATCTGACAGCTGCAGAGTTTAGCAAAAACCTGTGAAACCACAGCTCTCCCCTTATAAGCACTTCCCTTACCCCACAGATCTAATTTTGCAGGTGTTTACTCTTGTCAAATTCAGCTTGCATTAAGGACTTCCCCTCCCCTACCGAAAGCACCTTATAAAAAGTTTCCACCCTGCTTCTGGGGGACGAGAGACTTTGAGGCATGAGCCCACTATTGGCCTGGCTAATCAATAAAGGACACTTGCTTAATTTTGGGAAAAAAAGTCAGAGAATACAACCAGGTAAAGAGGTAAAAAATCTAGCAGCTGCTGTATTAGTTTAGTAAAAAATCTAGTAGCTGCTGTATTAAACCAGCTGCTGGTTTAACCCATTGAAAAATCCAATCCCAGGGCAGTGCCTGTGGCTCAGTGAGTAGGGTGCCAGCCCCATATACCACGGGTGGCAGGTTCAAACCTGGCCCCGGCCAAACTGCAACAAAAAACAGCCGGGTGTTATGGCGGGTGCCTATAGTCCCAGCTACTCAGGAGGCTGAGGCAACAGACTTGCCTAAGCCCAGGAGCTGGAGGTTGCTGTGAGCTGTGACACCATAGCACTCTACTGAGGGCAATAAAAAAAAAGAGAGAGAGAAAACCCAAGCCCACAATTCATCCGAGTTCAAACTTCCAGAACTTGAGTATCCTAATCCCAATAAAAAGAAAGTATACTCACAGAGACAGAAAGCAAATTAATGGTTGCCTAGGGCTTGGGGTGGGAGGCTGGGAAGAAATGGGCTTATGAATGCCAGATATGGGTATTCTTTGGAGAATGATGAAAATATTCTAATATTATTTGTGGTGAAGCTTGCACAATTATGTGAATTTATTAAAAACCATTTAATTCCAGCACTCTGGGAGGTCGAGTCAGGTGAATTGCTTGAGCTCATGAGTTTGAGACCAGCCTGAGCAAGATCAAGAACTCATCTCTAAAAAAAAGTAGCCAGACGTTACGGCAGGCACCTGTAGCCTCTCAGCTACTTGGGAGGCTGGGATAAGAGGATTGCTTGAGCCCAAGAGTTTGAGGTTGCCCTGAGCTATGACACCACAGCACTCTATCCAGGGTGACAAAGACTCTGTCTCAAAAATAAAATAAAATAAAATACCATTGGGCGACACCTATGGCTCAGTGAGTAGGGTGCCGGCCCTATATATCGAGGGTGGCAGGTTCAAACCCAGCCCCCAGCCAACCGCAACAAAAAAATAGCCGGGCGTTGTGGCGGGCATCTGTAGTCCCAGCTACTCGGGAGGCTGAGGCAAGAGAATCGCTTAAGCTCAAGAGTTTGAAGTTGCTGAGAGCTGTGATGCCACAGCACTCCACTGAGGGCAACAAAGTGAGACTCTTGTCTCAAAAGAAAAAAAAGAAATGGCAAGAATGTAAGACGTAAGACAGGCAGAGAAAGCCTTTCTTATGGACTCTTTCCTCCATCAATCAAGGGCACAGGCTGAGCTTCCATGCAGTTAGGATTTCAGGATGCTTCTGTTCTGAGTTCCTTAAGTTTAAGACACATGCCTTAAAATTCTTTGGAATCCCAATGATTAATACAACACCCTGAACTTTAGAGCAGCTCCTTTCTGTGCTGGAGATGGTAACAGAGATGATCTGATTAGCCGTTGCACAAAATAAAGCCATCTCTTGGAAAGGATACTGAGAAAAGGAAGTATTCCAAGAGGGACATTGTACTTTACTTCCAATGACCTAAGCAAACATCTGAAAAGGAGGATTCTAACTTCGGAAATAATTAGGTAAAAGACTTTCATTTGTTTATCTGATAAAGATAGAGGATCCACACACATCCCAGATTGCCTTTAAACATACTCTACACATCTAATTGCATTCATTATCATTTCCATGGGGAACCATGGGGAAACTGGTTTCTTACAGCTGAATTTCTCACCATCACAGGGCTTTCCCCCAAATGGGATTACACTCTTTGGGCATGCAATTGGTTTGGGCTATCAACATGGCTTTTGGCCACATGTATTAAAAAACTGACATCAAAATTTAGTACTCCCTTTTTAAATTTTGCTGAATAGGCAGGTATTTTAAAAATGCTGACATGTGCCTCAAAAAGGAGTTTCCATGCAGAGGGACTAGCCCTGCCTGAGCACTTGGGATGAGACTAAGCAGCCAAGAATCTTTAATTTTACAAAGCACAGGATTGGGGATGAGAGCCTTTGGTTTCTTAAATCAGATATGGAGATACTCTAACATGAAGCTGAAAACATGTTAGAGTATTTCCCAGCTGATCTGGGAAATGGCTATGGTCTGTTTGGGACTCCTCCATTCATATGTTGAAGCCTAACCCTCAAGGGGAAGGTATTACAAGTGGATTCTCTGGAAGGTGACTAGGTCATGAGGGTGGAGCCCTCATGAATAGAATCAGTGCCCTTATGGAAGCAGCTGAGGAAGTGTGTGAGTCCTTTTGCCCTTCTGTCATGTGAGGACACAGAACAGACCTCACTAGACACCAAATCCACCAGCATTTTGATCTTGGACTTCCTAGCCTGCAGAACTGTGAGCACTACATTTACACTGTTTATAAATTACCCAGTCTATGGCATTTTGTTATGACAGCCTGAATTGATTATTACAGAGACCTTACCTGGGGTCTGAGACACACACTAAAGACAGAAGGTGTGACACTGTTAGGTAAATCATTCACGATCAAATCTACATGTACCAAAAAAGTAGGCTCTAGGCACACTTATTACTGCCAATGATAAGAAGGAAAAAATTAAAGGGAAGGTGTATATTTAAGTGAAATGTAATCCCAGCTACAGCAAAATGACACCTTTGAAGAGACCTGTTGAAGCCTGGTGAAACAAAGTGTTTAGCATCAGATTTGCAGAAGTGTGTCTTAGGAGTGTTTTTATGGGATTCCTGTAGAAATGTGGAACTTACATTAAGATGTAGTTTTTTTAATGTACTATGCATTTTATGAAGTGCCTAAATCATTAGCTTTGTTCAGGTGAATGTATTAAAAGGCATAAAATAAATGTAGTCAAATCACGTACTTAGCCTTAGGTTAAAAGCAATAAGCTGCCCCTAAGTTGTAGACATTGTTGATGCCCCTTTTTGTCTGTTTCTGGCAATAACACAGTTATATTGAATGGCAGAGAGACGAATCACTCTGTAAAGGAGTCAGAAGAGAAAATTTCAATACATTAACTGAGGACCAGCGGAATCTGCAGAAGAGAGTTATAAGGAACCAAGTTCTTCAATGGCAGGTATCAAATTCAACAAGGTATCAAATTTAACAACAAAGTCAATCTATCTCAAAAGAAAGGACAAATCAGTTTGCCCAGAATTTGGGATGTAAGAATGTAAAGAGCCATTGTGTTCTTTGCGAAACATTCTGCCTATAATTTTGACAAGACACACTGGGATACTTTACAGAGCTGGGGCTAACACTGAGCCCCAACAGCCAGGAAACAGGGATTTGCCGGAGACTCTGTTTATATGCTTATCTTGAACCAAAACAGAATATCCCCAACACAGCAGAAGAGAACAGGTGACATTTATCTTCTTGAAAAGCAAGACGGTGCCAAGAGAGCAAAACCTCAGGAAAGTACAAGAAGAATTGTACATTTGTACATTAGGAATTGCTAATGCGTTTCAAGTGAGACTTCAGCCCCGGGGGGTTCATCGGCACCACGGGTGGAAACACAGCAGGAACGGAGCCCAATTTAGTGAACTTCCTATTTCTATCTAGTTGAGTCTTGTTTGTAACTAGTCTCTGACACAGATGGTGGGTTTATCATCCTAGTTTCATTTTCAGGCAGTGATAGGAGACTTACATATCTCTTCATATTCCTGGTCTGCCAATAAAATTCTTGGAACTGGAGGATTCTATGATTCAATGTATTAAGAGGTTTAAGAAGTTGATAAAAAGCCTCAAACAATTATGGAGTAGGCAGAAAATAACCACGCCAGTATACTTCTTGAACGAGCCATGTCTTAATCTACCATTAAATATGGAGAGCACATAGCTAAATCAACTCGCCCATTACTACGGTCTAAATGTCCCCTAAAAAACTCAAGTCGAAACTTAAGCTCTAAGGTAGAGAGGTGAGGCCATTAGGTGACCGTACCATGAGGACTCTGCTCTCATGAATGAATTAATCCACTCACAGACCAACAAGTTAATGGATTAATGGACTATAACGGAAGGAGAACTGGTGGCTTTCTAAGAGGAAGAGAGCCCTGAGCTACCAACTGAGCATTAGGCTCTGCAGAGTCTCCACTAGCAAGAAAGCTCTTAGCAGATATAGCTTTGGACTTGACTTTGGACTTGTCATCCGCTGTAACTATAAGAAATAAATTTTTCTGTATAAATTACCCACTTACAAGCAGCAGAAAATGGACTAAGACACAGCTCAATGAGAGGTCTGCTCACATATCTTAATGATTATCTTTGGTAACAACTTCTGAGTCTTCAGTGTCTGTTTCCCTACATAATTATGTAGTATCATGGTAACGACAGTACAGACGCTAGGATGTTGTACAAAATATACCCGTATGTGACACTTGGCACTTCTGTAGTCATTCTACCACCATGCAGAGCCAGTCTGAGGACACACAAGCACATGATGGATGGCAGAGAGGAATGACATAACAGGAGGCTGTGATGATAACCCTAAACTACGGAATTCATCAACCCCAAGAGCTGCTTTCATGATTTATGAAAAATATCAACTCTCGACTCAGTGCCCATAGCTCAGTGAGTAGGGTGCCAGCCACACACACCAAGGCTGGCGGGTTCGAGTCCGGCCCAGGCCTGCTAAAGAACAATGACAACTGCAACCAAAAAAACAGCTGGGCATTGTGGCAGGCACCTGTAGTCCCAGCTACTTGGGAGGCTGAGGCAAGAGAATTGCTTAAGCCCAGAGATTTTGAGGTTGCTGTGAGCTGTGATGCCACAGCACTCTACCAAGGGCGACATACTGACTCTGTAAATAATCAAATAAATAGAAAAATATCAACTCTCCTTATGCTTGACAGGCAATTTCCCACATGAAATACTCTTGACTACCCACTAGTAGAAAAGTATCTAAAAAGCACTTATTTAGAAAAATTCTAAATATTTAAATATTTTACCTGAAAAAAAAAAATCTCATTCTCAGGTTGCCTCTTGGTCCCATAGGAAAGTGGTTCACAAAATATAGTCCCCAGATAAAGCATTATCATCATCAGGGAACTTAATTGAAACACAAATTCTCAAGCCATGCCCCAGACATTGTAAATCAGAAATCACTGAGGCAAGGGCCCAGCAATCTATGTTTGAATAAGTACCCCTAGTAACTCTGATACATGCTAAGACTTAAGAATGTCCGCTTCAAGAAACATTATGACGTCAGACACCAGTCATCACTAGTCACAATCAAACTATGTAAGTACCACCCTACCCTCCAGCTTCTAAACAAAGTATTGCCACAGATGATGAAAACCTGGGGGAGAAATGACATTCAAAAAATGCTTGAATAAAAGCTTTCACATTATTGCATACAGATAATGAAAATATTTGATGGTGTATAAAGGAAATAAAAGCAGCAGCTAGCCGGGGAAGCACAGCCCAGGTTGCTGCATTCAGCTTGGCCATGGCAATAGCACCCCTGAAAGTGTGCATCGTGGGCTCAGGGAACTGGGGTTCGGTTATTGCAAAAATAATTGGCAATAATGTCAAGACACTTCAGAAGTTTGCCCCTACAGTCAAGATGTGGGTCTTTGAAGAAATGGTTAATGGGAGAAAACTGACGGACATCATAAATAACGACCATGAAAATGTAAAATATCTTCCTGGACATAAGTTGCCAGAAAATGTAGTTGCCATCCCAAGCCTCAGCGAGGCCGTGCAGGATGCAGGCCTGCTGGTGTTTGTCACTCCACACCAGTTCATCCGCAGAGTCTGTGATGAGATCTCCGGGAGAGTGCCAAAGGAAGTGCTGGGGATCACCCTCATCAAGGGTATAGACGAGGGTCCTGAGGGGCTGAAGCTCATTTCTGACATCATCCGGGAGAAGATAGGCATCGACATCAGCGTGCTGATGGGAGCCAACCATGCCCGGGAGGTGGCCGCAGACAAGTTCTGTGAGACCACCATTGGCAGCAAAGTCAGAGAGAACGGCCTTCTCTTTAAAGAACTTCTGCAGACTCCAAGTTTTCGGATTACTGTGGTTGATGATTCAGACACTGTTGAACTCTGTGGTGCTCTTAAGAACATCGTAGCTGTGGGAGCTGGGTTCTGTGACGGCCTCCGCTATGGAGATAACACCAAAGCTGCTGTCATCCGCCTGGGACTCATGGAAATGATTTCTTTCGCCAGGATCTTCTGCAAGGACCAGGTGTCCACAGCTACCTTCCTAGAGAGCTGTGGGGTAGCTGACCTGATCACCACCTGCTACGGAGGGCGGAACCGCAAGGTGGCGGAGGCGTTCGTCAGAACCGAGAAGACCCTTGAAGAATTGGAGGAGGAGATGCTGAATGGGCAGAAGCTCCAAGGACCTCCAACTTCTGTTGAAGTGTACCGCATCCTCAAGCAGAAGGGACTGACGGACAAGTTTCCATTGTTCACTGCAATATATCAGATCTGCTATGAAGGCAAACCCGTTCAGGAGATGTTGCCTTGTCTCCAGCATCATCCAGAGCATATGTAAAGTGAATCATGCAACGTGTTGGGGAAAATTCTGCCTTTCTGATCAATCTTTTAAATTCATGTAGAAACTGGGACCTACAACACAGTGTTTGCTTGACTGTCATCTCATCATGGATGTCTATGAATTTTTACAGGTTCATTTTTGAAGTGTGAGATGCAGTTCACTGACTAAGATGTACTAGCCAACAACTGAACACACATATGAATGTGAGTGTCTGTTTATTTCTCATTCTGTGGATGTAGCTATGAACCAAAATGAAGTGTCCTTTTTAAAAACTGTCTGTGAAATTTCCCCACTATGGTAGCTAATAAAATTGAAACTATCTCAGCTACATTTCTTAGATGTAATTCATAGGAGTGTGAGGGAATTTTTTCTCATTCTTCTGATGTTGAAATTGAATCAGCATTAACATGGACATTTGAGTATAGTATGTATGTTAGTATGTCAGTGGAACCTGTTTACATAACCCAGCAAGTTCAGAGATGTTAGATTATAGACATTTTTTTGCAAAGTAATTTGCCAAAGTTTCTGGGAGAACACTGTTGTAGGCTGAGGTGACCTTAGGGCAACTCAAGTAGAGTTCACTCCTGCAAGAAATTAGGATGAGTATCTTTAGTTCTGAACTTTTACAGTTCAGGTCTGCCATGAATCTTTGGCGAAGTTTTAGGATGACGCCGTCATACAGCCAAGCAGATAATGTCGTTGAAATGCACATTACGTGGAAGAAGTGTTTTTAATTCTAGAATGAGAATAGGAATTACTGCACCTTTTAAACGACATGTTTTCAGAAGTGTATTAGACAGTTCCCTTCACATCAGTTGATAAGTGTTAAAGGACCCATGTGAATGTAATTTATATACTCGTGAAATTCCAGTTACTTTGTATAATGTGGGCCTTTCCCCAACCCCAGTTTGGGATTTTTTTCTTCTGTGCCTGAAATGATTATAGAATAGATTTTCTTTTTTTTTTTTTTTTTTTTTTGAGACAGAGCCTCAAGCTGTCACCCTGGGTAGAGTGCCATGGCATCACAGCTCACAGTAACCTCCAACTCCTGGACTCAAGCGATTCTCTTGCCTCAGCCTCCCAAGTAGCTGGGACCACAACGTCTGGCTATTTTTTGGTTGCAGCCATCATTGTTGTTTGGCGGGCCTGGGATAGATTCGAACCCACCAGCTCAGGTGTATGTGGCTAGTGCCTTAGCTGCTTGAGCCCAGGTGCCGAGCCTGTAAAATAGATTTTCATGGGCATTTTAAAAACTCTGTCTAGGGCGGCGCCTGTGGCTCAGTGAGTAGGGCGCCGGCCCCATGTGCTGAGGGTGGCAGGTTCAAACCCAGCCCCAGCCAAACTGCAACAAAAAAATAGCCGGGCGTTGTGGCGGGCGCCTGTAGTCCCAGCTGCTCGGGAGGCTGAGGCAAGATAATCACGTAAGCCCAAGAGTTAGAGGTTGCTGTGAGCCATGTGACACCACGGCACTCTACCGAGGGCGGTACAGTGAGACTCTGTCTCTACAAAAAAAAAAAAATACTCTGTCTAAAACATTTCTGGGGGACATTTTAAAGCCCACCCCCCCGAAATACATGAAAGCACAAATGCTACAAGTTTTAGCAGTTTTGGTGGCACCATTAAGTTAATCAATTTTTGCTTGTCTCATGATAAATCTTTTAAAGTTTGTACACAGGTAACAAGAGTTACTTTTGAAGATACATAAAGGGCTGTAAGCTAATTGTGGTGTCTATCAGGAAGGATAATGAGATGTGAGAAATTAGGATTTTGTGTGTTTTGTATATTCTCATCTGTGTTTAGCTTCCTGCTCTGGGTTTTGTACTTGAGTGTTTCTCCCATAAACAAGTGCCCTCAAAATTCCCACTCTGAAGTCTGCTGAATGTACCTTTTGAACATACTTACAATATTCTGCACATTACGGAAAAAGGTAAATTTTGTAAGTTTATGCTTTGCTAATTGTAGATACTTACTATTCTGTGAGTTATCTTTTTTGTAATCATTTTTTGGTCCATCAAGTACTTTAATTCACATTTCTTATTCATTATGGTAATACGGAAGGAGACACCTAGATTAGAAGTTTAATTGGTACTATTTCAGCCAATCTGTGAATATAAAAATTACACTGCTGCCTTGCTCTAATCCACCCACTATACCTTGAACAAATAACTGTCTTGAAATCCACACCCCAGGAGATGGAGTTGAGCTAAACTTCTGAAGTTTAAAGAGTTAAACTTTTCATTTAACTCTTTAACTATATCATGAGCCCATGGCACCGACCTAAGGAGGGTATTGTGGTGAGGTGTGGGTATACAAAAGGAACTTTAGTTTTTTCCATGAGTTCTTACCTGCTGGCCTTTTTCTTACATGTATACTGTATTTGTTTACAGACTATAGGTGGATATACAATTTAAAAGCTTGGTTTAATAAACATTTACCCCCCCCCCCAATAAAGGAAATAAAAGACCTGAGAAAAACAAATGAGAAACGTATACAGTTAAAAGAAACACACGCTTCTAATTAGCTAGAAGTTTTGCGAAACAGCTGGAATTAAGGAGTTGCTGGAAGAGTGAAATAAAGTAGAAATCATTAAAAAAAGGGAGAGGATGAAATATGCACTAGATAAAATATTCTTTCCCCCCCCTTTTTAAAAAAAATTCAGGTTATTGTGAGAGTATGGACAACCAGGTCACAATTCTCAAATTTGTTAGGTGGAGTCCCTCTGGCGCCATACACCCCTACCTTGTGCCCATTAAGTTGGGGGCACACCAACACCCTTCTGCCTCCCCCCAACTTGAATAGAATTAAGTTTTTTTCCTATGTGGATGTGTGTTAGAGAAAATATTTTTGAAAGGTACGAAGATTCAAACAAAGGACTAGATAAAAGATGGTGAAATCTTAAGTGGCTTGGTAAAAGGTTCTGAGGGCGAGCTTGGCTTTTCCGCCTAAAGGAAGGTTGTTTAAGAATATACAGGACAAAATGTCCAGCAAGTGTGAAGCTGTCAAGTGATGTTTGAGACTGGGCAATAACCCGCTGATGGGAACCGACTGAGCACCATGATATCCTTAACATTGCCCTGAGTACTGCGGAGTAGAAGAGAAATGAGGATAAATTTATAACCCAGATATGGAAAAGAAATCAGGGAAGTAGATACTTAGCCTTCAAACACTCAAGAAATCAGTACATACCTTGAGCGATTAGAGGTGCTATAGATGAGAAAACAGTAAAATATGCCAATAATCCAGACGAGAACCCTGAACAGTCTGAAATTATTCTGTTAATCTCAGCAGGATGATTTTACATCTGAGGATTCAAGAGCACAGCTCTCAATCTGGTTACCCACTAGAATCCCCAGCAACTTTCATGAAAACACACTGGGGGTTACCCCAGACCAACTGAAGCTGAATCTTTAATTGATGCTTGAAGAAGGACATCTTTTAAAAGCTCCCCTAATAATTCTGACATATAAATATTTGTCTGAGAATATTTTTAAAAACCAGTGAAACTGAGAAAACCTAAATGTACTATGCAGAAATTGAGTGTGTGATTCCTTATAATAAGCAATAGGAGTAGATGGAGAGCGAATATTAATAAATGAGGGATGCCATACTTTTTATTTAACCACTAATATGGGGTTCTTAGTATTCTAATAATGGAAAGGGGTTACTATGGCTCTATTTTAAGGATTAGCTCTAGTCTCAAAGGGGCTTAGGAATAGGATGTACAAACACTTCCTTCTGTGGGTTATGTTAGCCTTAAGAATATTTTGGGATAAAGGTTTGTACAAATAAAGTCAGGGTTTGTGATTCTCTGAAAAGTGCTCCACGGAGTACAGAGAGGTACAGACATGCTCCGAAAGACCCCAGAATCTACCTGGAGAGATGTGACTGCACAGGCGCCAAATGAGCAGAACAGAGAGTGGGCAAGAAAAGTTCCACAGAACGAAGGGGACTTGGGGGATGCCTAGAATCTGGAGAGGCAGACAGCAGATTTGCTGGTTGGCAGGCACAAGGCTTTGTAGGGACAGTGTAAGAAAGGTCTAGGGGTAAGGAGTCAGGTGCAGTGAATAGAAGGAAGGAAGAAAGCCCTGTAGCCCTGGCAGTTGACTGTCTACCTCAGTTACACCCAGCTGGTTACCATCGTAACCTCATTTTTCCTCATTTTGCCAGTTATTGATTTAAGAGAGAACATGTGACTCAACTCTGGCCAATGAGATGTAAAGACCTATTCTCTAGGGTGCTTCTGGGAAAAGTGTCCTCCCTCCTAAAAGAGATACATGTTGCCCTCCCTGGATGTGACACTTGGGACTTCTGCCAATGCAAAGCCCGTCTAAGGACACACCAGCACACAGTGGGTGGCAGAGTGAAGTGACAGTAAAAACTTGGGTCTGTGATGATATCACTGAACCAATGAATCAATTAAGCCCCCAAATTCACCTCTGAATGTACGTTATAAAAAAGATAAACTTTCCTTATTGTGAAAAGCAATTAGTTTTGAGGTGTTCTGGGGGGGTTTTACTTGCATCTAAAATATACTCAAATGGGAAGGCTAGAAAAATGAATTAGAATAAATTCTTGAAGCTTCCTGGGCCAGGTTCAGGAGGCTAGATTTTGTGTTACGGATAGAGACGTTATTAAGTAGTAATCTCTAACAGAATGTTAAGAAAAAAAGGGATGGGTTACTTATTGATAGTCCACAAGGGTTCTATTCCATAACCCTCTATGGGGTGCTAAAAATGGTTGGGGAAAGTCATGATTGGGCAGAAAAATGTATAAAATCTAATAAGATGCGGAGGGAAAGGGCCATGTTAACTCTGCCTTTTTCCTTTGCTAAACATCTCATTACCTCTGCTGATGAGGCTTCCCTGTGGTAATCAATCAGCAGTTGCATTCTCAATGGGGCTTATTTGAATGGAAATATTCATCCTTCTTCCCCCACTTACAGGAGCAATCAATGTGCAGCTACACAATTAATTTTAAAAGACTCACCCAAGAGGAAGGCCTTGCCCCATACCCTGAAGGTTGCTAAACCTGCACATGAAAGACATTGTAAAAAAAATTATAAGCTGCTTTATTTTGCATAAAATTCCCATCTGCACTGGTTACGGTATGTGTAATAAGTAATTATCTTCCCCATGTTCCCAACAATTACATTCTCTAACCAGTTTTTAAAATATTTTCCATTCAACTTTCAAGAGTAACAATGCAATTCCTAAACCATTGATTCCTTTAAGTTCTTCTCTTAAGAGCCCCAAGGTAAAGTCCAATTATCCAGACAAATAATTACAAGTTGTGGATGTATCATGAATAAAGATCAAAATCTAGGCACATGGAATGTCAATCATATTTTTGACCAAGAAAATCTTTCTGATGTTAAAAGAAAGCATGAATTCTGAATAGGAACAGGAGTTCATTGCTACCAAGATTTGACCATTCCTAGTCATTCAATTGAGGGTCAAATGTCACACTTCCTTTTCATTCAAACCTTTACTATGTGACAATTAACAGCTAGACACAATCCTAAGAGACAAGAATTAATGTAGTCTTTGTACACGTGGAACACCGTGCAAAGGAAGGGACGTTATTATGACATACTATAATTTAACTGTGTGTTAAATATTTACCCTACTGGTGTGAGCTGAGAGCTGTGGAACCACAGAGAAGTAGATAACCCAAGCTAGGATGTGGGGAAGGGTTATCAGAGGACACCACTCTTTGAAATGAGTCTTGAAGATGAGTAAATTGGCCCTGAAGGTGAGGAAGAACAGTCTCCAAAGAGGAGGCAGAGCAAATGCAGAGGGAAGAAGAGACCACAGGCTGGGGTGTGTGCAGGGGACTCGTGGGAAGTGAGCAAGGGAGGGACGACTACTGGTTTTGCATGCCAAGCTAGAGAGTTGGTTTTTATTTGGGAAGCAATGGGAGTCAGCGAAAGATACCTGAGCTCAGATGCCACAGGAGTGAAATGAGGGAAACAACTTGGAAGGAAGGAAGGGAGGGAAGGAGAGGAAGAGAGGAAGGGAGGGGAAGTAAGGAGGGAGGGAGGGGAGGGAGGGAAGGTCGGGAAGGGAGGGAGGGAAGGGAGGGAGGGAAGGGAGGGAGGGGAGGGGAGGGAGGGAGGGAGGGGAGATGCTAAGGCAACAGCTCTCAACCTTTCCCCGACCCACAGGAACTGTATTAAAGGGGCCTGGCATTAGGAAGGTTGAGAACCACTGCCCTGAGGGGTTGTTCCAGCAGGGAGGTTAGAGCAGGAATTAGGAGGGAGGTCTGAGCTGTAAGTATAGACAGGGAACCTGCGTGTTTAGGATGCCTGAGCCCAAGGATGTAGTTGATGGTCCTCAAGGAGAGGAAAGAAGTTCAATTTGGGGGGTGAAATACCACGGAGACCATGAAATTTTCCTGGTTAAGGCCACCTAGGGGAGAAGCCCACCAAATCCTGGGATGCTAACAGGGCCATACAGCATTTATTTTCTTAAACTTGCATAGATAATTCTGGGCATAGACCACATTGCATATTTAATCTGTTTCCAGGTCAATCATAAACACACAGCCTTTGTCTCAAGGGCAATGATTAAGAAAATATTTATGGTATAAAGCAAAACATGAACACTGAATAGAAAGGACAACAACAAAAGATTCGTATCATTCCTAGAACTGTTTATACATTTGTCCCTACCAATCACACCCTCAATTTGCATTTTTGTTAAACAATCAACAACCAAACTTGACTAAGCTTTCTGCAACCTCTCACCTTCCACCCAAAATTAGTCTATGCTTTTATTTTTATTCTTACCATCACTCCCTTTGTTCTTTAAGGGCATGCTCACGTTCCACTTATACACAAGCTAATATAAGCAAAGGGCCTAGGACAGCACCTGACACAGAACGCACTCAGTAGATAAGTTACTATCACCCGCTGTTTAAAACACTTTCTTCTCCCTGAGTCACTGATCAGGAATCCATTGGTATAACTCTCCTCCCCACTTTGTTATTCTGATTCTCGCTGTATATGTACACATGGTGCTAGATCTCCAACATGTTTGCCATATGGACCACAACTGCGAAGCACAGTAATTGAGCTGTTTGAGCTCTTCACTGGGAGAGGGGAAAATCAGGTATCATTTGTTATTTGCAGAAGGCACGAGAATAGTTAAGTTACTGAATCAGAAAATGCCATCCCTTTTCCTAAGCAACTCATGTAAGCAGATGGCAAATGACTATTTTTATAGCTTGTTTCTCCATTACATGTAAAAATATTTATTAACAGTGTATTTCTGTCACATCTGTGCAATAGCAAGAAACCAAGTCAAGCAGCTGCCTCTGCGGCTGGGGGAGGGAGAGTGAATGGTGATCTGCTCTGGCTCCTGTCTCAGCAGATGATCAGCCTGGAGGAGGACAGCAAGGAACGCCTGCTTGTTCATAGCGCCCAGGTGCCCCCACCAGCAGTCAGGAGCAACTCTCACAATGTAACACCAGCTTTCATCAAATCTAAGGTGTTACCGATCATGAGATGGACATTATCTTATATACTACAGAGAAAGCAAAAGCATCCCAGTTGGGGAGCTGAACAGGGAAACCCCATCTGGAGCTGTGGAAGCAAAGGCCACAAAGGAATAAACCTGCCTGGCAGAATGGGATGGCAAGGAGAAGCACATGGAACCTGAGAACGGGGCAGAGGGAGGGAGGAGTCTCCCCTGAAGAGGTGAACCGTAAGCCAGAACTCACTTGGGTTTGCATTCTGAATCCCAGCACTGGTGTGGTTCAGCAGCCCTCAGGCAGGGAATCTGGACTTTGGTCTGAGTTTGGTAGTGCTCCCCGGTGAACAGCAGTACAAACTCTCTGGAAGAAATGGACTGCCATGGCAGCAAGCTGCATCCTGCATTCAGATACATTAATGCATAAAAATATATGTGCCCAGAAATAGAATACCTCATGCACTGTGAGGCCCGACCTGGCTGATGCTCAGGTTTGGAGTTAAGAATATCAAAGAAGATAGAAACCAAAATCCAAAAGGTGACTCACTGAAGGAAATGAAAGCAATGGGAGACGGGCTGCACTACTAAGGACTCTGCACTGGTGCCCAGGGGACAGGCAGGCGAGGCCTGGGCCACAGCTTCGTCCCTCTGTTTTCTGATTTCCAGAGCCAGGAGAGACCCTCTCGCAGCTTCAGTTCATCAATCAAATGTGGAAAATACTTTTTCTAGGATTACTGAGGAAATGAAAAAAGCAACTATACTTAAAAGCATTTCATATACTATAAAAGCACCGTGTCAATAAAATGGTACTTACTGTTCTTGGTTTAAATATTCTGAATACTCCTCCAGTCAGATTCTGTGTTTTCTCAAGTTTTTCTTGTAATTTTCACTTAGCAAAGGTTTGTACCTAAATCGGGCCCTGAATGCATCCTTACTAAGTGAATAACTAAAAACTGCCCACATCTGGCCGCAGCTTTACTCAGTCCCAAATTCCTGAGGGCTGGTTACCACCATTGCTGAACATGGAAAGGGGAGAAAACAAAACCTAAAGCCACCAATCCAGGACAGAAAGTACATATGCTTAAGCAAAGACAGCCACACAGCTACCCTTGGTCTCCCTAAAACTCACACCTACAACAAAACCAGAATACAAGCTGAACAACATGTCTTCACAGCAGCAGACTGAAGTTAGGCTCTGGGCAACTGTATAGTGCATCAAACAGGACAGAAGACAGGCAGCAAACAGACCCTGAGTATCATCAAAGAGCACTTCAGGAGAAACAACCGAAGTCTCGTTTCCTGGAACACCTTGGCATCTGCTGCTCACGCTTGCTAACAGTGACAGCAGGGAAGGGAGGTCCTCACCAAAGCACAGGGCTTCACGTGGGAGGAAAGATGAGGCTCCTGGCTGGGAGTGAGAAATCAGGGATTGAAGATGAGAGCTTCTCTTTCCAACCTAAGCAGCCATACATACACAAAGGGGGCCTTGTGGTTCAAGGAGAAGAACAGGAAGGGATGGAGACTTGGGGTCATTCAGGCTCTGCCATCACCCATCACATGTCTCCGGGTGAACTTGTCGCCTATACAACAAAAAGTCAGGCAGGATGATCTAAGGCCCGATTTGTACGTGACATGTCATGATTCCAGCCATTTAAGGGACAGAGTTCTGTGCCTTTCATTCTCTGCTGTCTACCCACCCACCCCTCTTTTTTTTGCCTGGGAACAAAAACTCTCCTAAGAACAAATTGAATAAATACAAATGAATAGAGACAAAAATAGCACACAGGACACCAAAATGAATAAGTTGTAATGTGAAAAGACTAAGAAACACAGGTGTACACACGGAATGCAAGAAATTAAATGGAGGGCGGCGCCTGTGGCTCAGTCGGTAAGGCACCGGCCCCATATACCGAGGGTGGCGGGTTCAAACCCGGCCCCGGCCAAACTGCAACCAAAAAATAGCCGGGCGTTGTGGCGGGCGCCTGTAGTCCCAGCTACTCGGGAGGCTGAGGCAAGAGAATCGCTTAAGCCCAGGAGTTGGAGGTTGCTGTGAGCTTTGTGAGGCCATAGCACTCTACCGAGGGCCATAAAGTGAGACTCTGTCTCTACAAAGAAAAGAAAAAAAGAAAAAAAAAAAAAGAAATTAAATGGAGGTCCAGAAAGTTGAGTGGAACGCAGAGGAGCTGCTCAAGTTGCCTGAGTGGGAGCAGGAGGCTCAGGATGAAAATGACCATGGGAGGCAGCAGAGAGCAGATAAAACTGGAGAATGAACTGAGAGAGGAGAGGTATGGGCAGCCCAGAAAGAGGGGCCAACTGTCACAGTCTTTAAACACAGTCTCACCCTTAAGCCAACAACTCAGAGACTGATCATTTTAAAGCAAAGGTCCATGTTTGGCCAAGGAACCCTGTAACTTCTTCCCATTCATTTCATTCTGAACACTTTTTAAGTCACTATTCCAAAATATTTCTGCAGGAGCTATAGCCATTAACAAACCAGAGAAAGGTAGAAACTTGTCCAAAACACAAATTTTTAAAAAGTGGTCTCACGTTCTGGCCTTTTCCAGACATTCCTTGAACTTTTAACAATGGATAACTATCAGAAGCCCCAACCCACAAGTTTCCTGTAGATTAAAAAAGAAAACAAAAACATGGAGGTCCAAGAGTTGTCCAGTAATAAACATTTTTTCTGGGAAACTGGGAACAAGGTTTATTTCACCTCAGTCAGGACATTAGCCAGCATTTTTATCAGACTCAAATTCTTAAAGTTTTAAATATTTCCTATTTTCATTCTTTGGCTCACGGCTAAATAGATAAGGCTTCTTATCTGGGGGCTCTACTTGATAAGGACTTAGGAAAATACAGTTCAAAAGAAAAAAAAAAAACACGTAAAGAAATCTTTCCTGAGACAGTAGCGGTCTTTTCCTTCATGAGGAAATCTGGCTGCTAGAGCTAATCTGTAGGAATTCCCTGCCAAAGAAGACAACCTCTGCGGGTTGGCAGGGTTTGCCCTGAGTTGTCACAGTCCTACCTGCTGAATGCCCAGAGGACTTTCAGACCCTGGAGCATCTCATAAACACAATTGTGTTGATTCTACTACTATTTCACAATTCAGAAATTAAGGACCGAAAAAGTTAAGTAGTCTGCTCAGGGACATGAAGTAAGTCCAAGCCAAGATTTAAGCTTTAAACTGAAGACTGGCATTACACCTCTTGTCCTCCGAGATTGGTGCTCACTGGTGGTTTGGTAAGGAAGCTTTCTTTTTTAGTTACACGGTTAAAGGAGACAAACGGTTTGATGTCAACACCATTGTTTGTTTTTTTTTTTTTTTTTTTTTTTTTTTTGGCCAGGGCTGGGTTTGAACCCGCCACCTCCAGCATATGGGACCGGCGCCCAACTCCTTGAGCCACAGGCACCTCCCAACATCATTGTTTTTTAAGGCAGACCTTATGATGCTTCTGAGTTTTTTCTCCAGCTTTATTGAGGTATAACTCACAAATAAAACTTATATGCCTATAGTACCAAAGGCAAGATGACAGAGTGAGACTCTGTCTCAAAAAATAAAAAAAATAAAAATTATACATACTCAAGGTGTGCGATGAGATGATTTGACACATATATATCAACTATATAGTGTGTATTGATTACTACAATCAAATTAATCAACACATCCATCACCATACATAGTTGCTCTTTTTGTTATGGGGGAAGGATGAGGACACTTCAGGTTTACTCTTAGCAAATTTAAAGTAAACAATACAGCTTTATTAAGTATAGTCACCAGGCTGTACAATAGATCACAAAAACTTATTCACCTTATAACGGAAAATCTGTACCCTTTAATCAACACCTCACTACTTCCTCCATGCCCCAGCCCCTAGGCAACCACAGTGACCCAGATTAGACTGCTTCCTAGTCCGTCTACATCTCATGACACAACAGAGTAACAAAAGCTCTAAAAGCAGACTGTGGCTGGACACCCCTAGCTCAATGGTTACAGCGCCGGCCCCATGCACGGGGTGGCAGGTTCAAACCCAGCCAGGGCCTACGAAGCATATAAAAGCAGACTGCATTGTAAAAAGACCCTCAACCTATAAGCATGGAAAAATTTTTATGGAAAACAAACTTTATGCAGTCTTCTTTCCTTCCTAAGAGATCCCCAAGGCAAACAAAAGCCTTCTGGTGGAGCATTTGGATTTCTTTATCTCCTGTGTCTGGATGGCACTGTTAACTGGCAAAGGCACAGTTCACGTGAGAAGGCCAACAGCAAGATGCCACATGGAGCAGTCGGGGATTCATGAACGAGCCAGTGAGGAAACAGGGCTGGGCCTTTTTGGTAGGTTCTGCCTAGGAGATGGGAGGGCAACATGTGCTCTTGTTGAGAGGAAAGGAAAAGGGAAATCACCACTGGCTGGAGGTGAAAGGAAGGAATGGATTATTATGGAGTTTCAGATTTTTATTTTTAAATCTGGCTAAAGAACAGAGTAGATATACCAGTAATAAATGACTGAGGTCTAAAGCCTTTTCAGTTGTGTGCATTTTTCTCCCCCAGTAATAGGCCACAGTTCAGAAACCTCTGTGTGGACAGAGACTCTCTGCTGGTAATGACGACTCGAGAATTTCCACACTTGCCAAGTCAGTATTACCTGGAACTCAAACCTGACTCAGTGCGCGTGAAGTCTTTGCTCACTACCGTTTTACTACAGTCAGTAATGCTTCATAAAGCTCAAGCTTAATGATGTAACTTCAGCAGAGCTAATATAAATAGCTCAAAATTATTGATTTATCTGTGGGTGCAATTACTAACCATTCAGCCTAACAACATGTTACATGACCGCTGTCCATTGCCAGCGAATCTTTATCAGATGAGGCCCCAAAGCAAAACTTTTAGCTTAATATATCAGATGCCCCAGAGGGTCAGGTGGACTTCAGGTAAGAAGTCTGAAAACAGAGGAGATATTGGATTAAATACCTTAGATTTCTGGTTATTAGACAGTTAAAAGCATTTTTTTTTTAAATCAAAAAATTGTATTTACTTAGAAGCATTCAGAATGTCAACAAACAACTGCAACTATTCTTTTGCAATTAGAATGGTATTCAGTTAACACAGCAGTTCTCAACCTGTGGGTCACGACCCCTTTGTAACAATGAAAATACATCCTGCATATCAGATATTTACATTACGATTCATAACAGTAGCAAAATTACAGTTATAAAGTAGCAATGAAAATAATTTTATGGTTGGGGGTCACTGCAACATGAGGAACTGTATTAAAGGGTAGTGGCATTAGGAAGGTTGAGAACCACTGAGTTAACAGAACAACAATTTTTTTTTTTTTTTTTGAGACAGAGTCTCACTTTTTCACCCTCAGTACAGTGCTGTGGAATCATAGCTCACAGCAACCTCAAACTCTTGGGCTCAAGTGATTCTTTTGCCTCAGCCTCTCGAGTAGCTGGGACTACAGGTTTCTGCCACAATGCCCGGCTATTTTTAGAGTCAGGGTCTTACTCTTGCTCAGTCTGGTCTCGAACCTGTGAGCTCAGGGCAATCCACCTGCCTCAGCCTCCCAAGTGCTAAGGTTACAGATGTGAGCCACTGCACCTGGCCTAGAACAACAATTATTTCATATAAGCTGCCTCAGGGACAACTGAAAATGAAAAAACTACTTGCTATGTACCAAGAAGAACCTGCTTTAAATTTCCATGCCAATTTACAACCCCGCTACTGTACCAGGCAAGGTTAGTGGCTACTGAAAATACCACCAGGACAGGGCTATCTAAAGACACATTCGGTGGTGTGTTAATTACACAAAAAAATGACACCGTACAGTTTAAAAACAAATCTCACACAGCCTTACATTTCAATTTTTTTCTTTAAAAGAAGTGAGTTGTGTACAGGGGGGTTAAATGCTTTACAGACAAGAAAAAAACTGTGCTAGAACCAGGTTATCCATCATCATCATCCTCTTCGTCCTCCTCATCTTCCTCCTCTTCCTTCTTTCTCTTGCATTTTTCAGCCTTGACGACTCCCTTTTTCGCTACATCAGGCTTTTCTTTAGCTCGGTATGCAGCAATATCCTTTTCGTATTTTTCCTTCAGTTTTGCAGTCTTCTTTTCATCAGGCTGCATGTCATCCGCAGCAGTGTTATTCCACTTCTCCCCCAGCTTCTTTGCAACATCACCAGTGGATAGGCCAGGATGTTCTCCTTTGATTTTGGGGCGATACTCAGAACAGAACAAGAAAAAGGCCGAAGGTCTCTCGGGTGCACTGGGATCCTTGAACTTCTTTTTTGTTTCCCCTTCAGGGGGGGATAAAGGTTTTCATTTGTCTTTAATAACAGGCCTTGCCTGCCTTTGCCAGATTTTCAAATTTTCCTTTCTCTTTAGCAGACATGGTCTTCCACCTCTCTGAGCACTTCTTAGAAAACTCTGAGAAGTTGACTGAAGCATCTGGGTACTTCTTCTTGAGCTCCTCCTGACAAGTTTGCACAAAGAATGCATGTGATGACATTTTGCCTCTCGGCTTCTCGGGAGCTCCTTTGCCCATGTTTAGTTGTTTTTCCTCAGTGGGGCACAGAGTGGCCTAGTGCCCGTCCAGCTCTCACTTGCCCCGGCGCTGTCTCTACGGAGCTCAATGTACTACAGTGGCTGTCTCTGAAAGCATTTTGACAGTTTAGTCCTAAAGCATTTTGACAGTTTAGTCCTTATTCTCTAATAAGATGGGAGATCTTATTAGAGAATTTGAACAAAGAGGCTTAACTGTGGTTAATCAAATGATGACTGATTTCCAATTTGGAATTTGATCAAATCAATTAGCGAACTGGTACCAAAACTTTGGTCAAGAGTAAAATTGTTAAGAGGGCTATAGTCACTGAAAACAGAGGTGCTAAATTCTATTCTGTCCTACTTTAACTTTTAAAAGTTTTATATGTGTGTGTGTGTATATATATTTATTTATTTATGTGTATATAGATAGATAGATATAGGTTTGTTTGGTTTTTTGGTTTTTTTTTTGGCAAAGGATTAGCTGTTCACCTTGGTCCGTGAAAGCAGGCTTGTCTTAGATGATGGGTTGTTAGGAGTTAATGTCCCATCCAAGACAGGCTGAAAAAGGAATGAGAGGGCGGCGCCTGTGGCTCAGTGAGTAGGGCGCCGGCCCCATATACCAAGGGTGGCGGGTTCAAGCCCAGCCCCAGCCAAACTGCAACAAAAAAATAGCTGGGCACTGTGGCGGGCGCCTGTGGTCCCAGGTACTCGGGAGGCTGAGGCAAGAGACTCGCCTAAGCCCAGGAGTTGGAGGTTGCTGTGAGGTATGTGACGCCACTGCACTTTAGTGAGGGCAATAAGGTGGGACTCTGTCACTATTAAAAAAAAAAAAAGGAATGGGAAACAGTGAGTGGCAAGGAGAAACAGAGAGGGCATTCCGGAAGACACCAGTGTGCCTGAACAGTATGTTGGCCTGCCTAGACCTGAAGTAGACAGCTGAGAGTGCAACAAAAGAATTTAAACCAATAAATACACTTGGAAAAACAATCCCATCCATGGAGGCGTTTCAAGTATTTTAAAATTATAGCAATTTGTCAATATTTTAATAAGGGAATATATTATATATGAAACCCTTGAAAATTACAGTAAGGCTGACTTAAGAAACTGTGTTCTGTAGTCTGTATACACCCATGAATCAAAGATAACATTACCTGTGAATCATCACGGTATCTTTATCCCTAGCTGAATGCTGGAAAGCTGTTATGATTATATACGCTTTATATATATTATATATAGATCATTTGATTCTAAAGAATGACAGATTCAGTTATGCTGAACTAATGTCAGCTCTTCTTTGGGTAAATACTCAAGTGTTTTTAAAAGATAAAGCAAACGGGCCAAACAAATCTGACAATATGCAAAGGAACAGTTATGGACAGCACTTGTCCTGAGGGAGAAGTTGCTACCATGTCACCTTGTCCCCGATGCTTCAGCCTTAATTTAATACTACTTTGTTCTTTCTCAATCCCTCTCCCACCCGACTAGATAAATTCAACAGTCCAATGCTTCTAAGTACCATATGGCTTTAAAAGTTACATTTCAGTTTTTGTCCCACATAGGATGGGGGGCGGGGGGTGCAGAAAAGTTACAAAGTATTCTTGAAGCACTATTAAGATCCTTCTCCAAAATTCAAAAGCACTGTAAATCTTCCCTATTCCTTTGTGACAGTAATTAGTTCTGAAGCAAGAACTGAAGATTGAGCCCTACAAGGAAGCTTTCACCTGACCTGAGTCTGCTTTAAAGAGAGAGGCTTGCAATTAGTCATGACCATTTTTCCTCCTCAGGGTACTACCGGTTTTCAACAACAGATACTGAATTTAAGTCCAGAAAATGTTAAGTCTGCATTTAGAAACATTTTCTTAAGTCACAAGGTACCTGAATAAGCAAAGGTTGGTCAAGACCTCCTACTGCTCTGTTTAAGGTGCCAGATGAGTTTGTTCAAACTAATCAGAGCAGTCGATTATACTTGGGATAATATGGTAGAGCCAATTTTGCCTCAGGACAGACATCAGACATCTTTTCTCCAGGAATAAGAGGAGAAAACACTCCCTCTCCACCCCAGTGCACAAGCTTGCTTACTGAACTGAAGCATCGCTTCTCAGATGGCTAATTTGAATGTTGTAGTTTTACAAAACTGAGCAAACTCTAACATTCATCACCATTTAAAAAATAAATGTCTACTGAATGTGTGAAGCAGTGAACCAGGTACCTAGGAGTGAATACAATCTGTGCTTAAAAGGAATTATGTCCTGACAAATATTTTGACAAGGAAACAAACTCTATTTCTTGACTTTTAATATGTGATCTGGAACTGAGAACGCTGTACTTCTTTCTCAATGAATGCCACAGTTTTACATCACATGGGGTCTAATTTGTGTATTTTGTTCTTGAGAATATTGTGCTTTACCCAAAGAAAGCGGATTTCACGAACAGTATGAGACACGATCTTCAGGAAGACACCTGGTGTACAAGGAGGATTACCGTAGAAGGCAGGTGGGCCAAACTTATGTCTTTGGTGACTGCCCATACATCTGGACAGCGATCCCATAAATACTACAGACTAACAGCATCCAGGATTCATTTCGTCCTGCACTCTGCCCACGCCCTCTTTCAGTGAAATATTCCATTCTATAAATAGGCATTTTCATTTTTACAAAGTAGATAATCTTAAAAGGAGCCTAGTCCTGTGAGAAAACTGAGCAGCAAAAGGGAACGCAGAACAAGCAGCTCAAAGTGTGAGCATCAGGAACTGGCCTGCTTATCTGAGCTTCTGCCAAGGGAGATAGGTGCAGAGTGGCAGCCTATCTGCCTAGGCTAACGGTGGGAAAATTTCAGCTCCGGAAGTAATTTTTCCTACCAGCCCATTTGGTGTGCTTCCTCCCAGAGCCAGATGAAAGAAGAGACACTCACTAGCACCTCACCACCATCAAGCAGCTACAAAGGTGACACCGGGGTCTGCCTGCCAGGCTGCCTTCCGGATCGGATGCATTAAAGCTGCAGGGTCTCAAACCTCCTTGGCCAGAGAGCTTAAGTAACTACTTCCCAAGCTAAACAGATAAACCCACGTGAATGGGGGCTCTCATTTTTTGAGAAAATTAGTCAGGAAATAAAACCTACTATATCAGACATTTGCCACCCCTCATTTGTTCTCCCTCATCCTTTTCCTGATTCCGTTTATCTTGTGAAGACAAAAGACATGTCTGGTTTTGAAAAATAAATGTTGAACAACAAAACCAAGAAGTGACAGTTGGAGAATACAGATTGTTAAAAGACATTTAAGCCATTGTTCAATGGAGTTAACACAGTAAAATAACTTTAAAGACAGTTCAGATATTCATAAACTCATTAGACTTTAGTAGACATAATAGTAGATTCCTTGAAAGAATGAAAAAAAAACTCAACTGACTTACCCTTCACTTATGGTATTATATTATAAAAACCAAATGAAAATTATCGTAAGACTGTTAATCTCCCAGGGCAGGGACTAAATTTTAGACATGTGATAGATGATATCACTATTCAGCAAAACGTCCTGCTTTCTTCCCAGGGAGATTATACACATGTATCCCGACACCATCAAACGTGTATGTGGCCACTGACTTGTTTGGGCCAATGAAATGTTAGCAGAAATGCCACATATCCCTCCCAGGAGGAAGTTTAAGAGCTACTAGCAAGGAATGTCACCTTGCTCTCCCCTCTGCTATGATGAGGAGCTATGATGTAAACAGAGGGCACTCCACCCCCATGCTGAGGTCAATACTGAGCGGACTGCCGCTGACCCACAATGGACATGGAGCCTGAGTGAGAAATCAGGGTTTCTTGTTGAAAGCCACTGAGATGTGGGGTCATGTGTTAATAGAATAATTATATCTTGACTGACACTGAGTCTTTTAAGTGGGGCATTTAATAAAGCTTGGATGCACAGATGATACAAAGTATTCAGAAATTCCAATGAGATTGGAATGTGAAATCTGGCAGGTGTTAAGTGAATATAAACTAAATATTTATTTACAGGGTATAGAGACAAGCAGCTTTTAGGTTAAATGACAGCTGGGAGAAGTGACAAACAGAGGTTTTTATAAATTAAAGATCTAAGGTATGCAGTTTGATACAATTTAAGCAGTCCCTAAAGCGTCTAGTCTAGCAATCAGCACAACACCTGCCATCTGTAATCCAAGCTGCACCGGACAAGAGTTGACAGAATATCACCTAAATCCTGAGGCGTCACTGAACTAGCTGCCAAAACAACTTCACTCTACTTCTTGTATGAGGTCTGACCATTAAGTTTGTAAACTCATCCTAAAAAAATGCTATGTACTTCACTGCTGAGTATGTCTATGGTCACCTATGGCACTCATGGCAGCACCTCGTCCAGGGGTCCTCAAACTTTTTAAACAGGGGGCGAGTTCACTGTCCCCCAGCATGTTGGAGGGCCAGATTATAGTTAAAAAAAAAAAAAAAAACTATGAACAAATTCCTATACACTGCACATATCTTATTTTGAAGTAAAAAAACAAAACGGTAACAAATACAATCACATCGCCTCCTGTGGCCCGTGGGCCGTAGTTTGAGGACCCCTGACCTAGTCCATTCTTCAAAGCAATTTTGGAACTTTCTTTGAATGACTGTCAGAACATCGTCATACGGTACACAAAACATGCAACAACAGTGAAAGCCCTTCAGCCAGACACCACCCCACATCCACACATGGACACAAACACAGCTGGGAGATGTTGATACGTAACTTTTATAAAACCATACCAAGTTGTTGGTACAGCACTGCTGACATAAGTGCAGTGACAAGTTCATGAACTCGGACGGTCATTCCAGAAAGGGTTTCAAAATTGTTTTGAAGGGTGGACTAGGTGCAGGCATCCGTGCGCAGCTTCCCAAGGGCAGTAGTTAAAAGGTGACCATCGGGATATTCAGCAGTGATGTACACAGCACTTTTTCTAAGACGAGTTTGAGAACTTAATTGTTAAATCTCATGTTTTAGATATATCTTGCGATGAGGCAGTTCTAGGGGTTAGATAACAGTTAAAAGTCCAATAACCCAAACAGGTAAACAAGTTCTCAAGTTCACCCACACCTGAAAATTTTATCACGTTCACTGACACCCTTTAGCATTAAACAACATTTCTGTATTGAGCTTTAGCGGGTGATGTGCCAGGGCTGAAGCTGGGTGGGAAGGTGACACTGGGATGGTAAGCTCAGAAGAGTCCCTGCTGATCCTCAATATAGGAAACCTTCCTTAGGCTTTGGTGTCTGAAGAAGCTTATCTGGGCAGGCAAATGGCATCCACTCACGTGCTGAATACATATACTATTATCTGGCACTGGCTCTGGATCTCGGCACACGGAGGACCAAAGGGAGGCCATCATTTTCCGCCTGGACTCAGCAGTTGTTTTCTCTGTTTTCTTTCATTCCTCATGGGTCTTTTTTTTTTTTTTTTTTTTGTAGAGACAGAGTCTCACTTTATGGCCCTCGGTAGAGTGCCGTGGCCTCACACAGCTCACAGCAACCTCCGACTCCTGGGCTGAAGCGATTCTCTTGCCTCAGCCTCCCGAGTAGCTGGGACTACAGGCGCCCGCCACAACACCCAGCTATTTTTTGGTTTGCAGTTCAGCCGGGGCTGGGTTTGAACCCGCCACCCCGGGTATATGGGGCCGGCGCCCTACTCACTGAGCCACAGGCGCCGCCCCATTCCTCATGCGTCTTTATGTAAGTCAGGTATCACCAGACATCTCCTCTACCACCATCTTCTGTCTTAACATGTCCAAGGGAATGTATAACACACTTGTAATGTCTTGGACATATTTCATGGTAATCTAACCTACTTCCAGAAGCTGCTATTAACAGTACTAACACAAAGACCGACTAGGGAAAGTAAGTTCAAAACACACCGATTAATCAAATCTTTACCTAGAGGATATATTATGGGACTGGCCATGTGCCCTGGTATGAGAACAAATGGGTACACAGCAGCTCAAATAGCTTTTTAAGTGTAGTTACTGAGAAATGAAAAAGAGAAAGGAAACAAAATTACTCCTCCTCTTCTCAACTGGCACAATTTGCAAACCATCACAAGTGAGGCTTCCTCCACCCAAGGAAAACTTTTGTAGGAGGCTAAAAAAGGGAAGTCTAGCAAAAAAGAAGAGTGTATGATACCAAATGGACTAAAAGAACACAAGATACAATGCATTCCCCCAAGTTGTCTATTAAGAATGTCCATTTCTTGTTACAGATCAAGAAAATGATAGAAAAGTTCACATAATAAATAAATAAATAATTATAACTTTCAAGGAAAGTTATTTTAAAAGGGAGGAGGGTAAAGCAGGGTGGAGAATGGATTACTGTGACATGAAATAGTGGCCACAGATAATAGATACAAGAAAAAGTGTACAACGAGGTTATGTTAAAAGTATACCATAAAATTTTATGTGTATAATTTTCTATTATGTAAAAACTGTGTTCATGCAGAAGAGATCACAATCAGAATATATAAATAAATACAAATAAACAGAAGGTTAAGGCAATGGGTTGTGGGTTTTTTGTCATATAAAGTAGATTAATATACATTTTTAAAAAGATTATACTCACTGAATTCCACAAGCCCCAGTAACTTATACCAAAACCTCTAGTCAGCAGGTCTCGACACGGGGCAGTGACACCCCGGCTCCAGAGGCATATGGAAGTGTTTGGGATGCTACTGGGCAGTCACAACCGAGGGGCACTCCTGACATTTAGCTGGCAACGGCAGGGGGCACAGAACCCCCTGCAACATACCGGCGACTCTACTGTTGAGAAACTGTCAGGGAATAGGATGATAATCAATTTTTCTAAGACTTATCAAGTGCTGCTCAAGCTACACTATAAAAATCTTAAGATGCAACCAAACACCATTAACATATCATGTGATTTAAAAATATAGCTATATTTTTTGCTTAAAATAATTGAAAAAGTACATTATCTCTCTTCAAAGATGCCAATGGGTAGGTAGAAGCTTTGACAGGAAGAGAGAAAATGACCTCATTTCCTGAGAGAAGTTAATATTGTTGTCATGGATAGAAACAATAACTAAGCAAACACTGATGGTATAAAAATCATCTCCACTTGGGCAGCACCTGTGGCTCAAAGGAGTAGGGCACCAGCCCCATATACCAGAGTTCAAACCCTGGTCCAAAAAAAAAAAATAAAAATAAAAATAAATCATCTCCACTTACTAAACACATTTGTGGACCTTGTCAATAACATTATCCCACAGTTGGTTTGTGAAATATACATATACACACACACACACATACATACATATATTTTTAACTAAATCGTAACTGTGTACATTAATGCATTTATGGGGTACTCTTTATCAGTAACTCCTACTCTGATCTGAAAGTTCAAAGAGAAAGAAGCAAGGGAAAGTGGCTGGAAACCCTGCAATCACTGTCATGACCAAGAAAGAGCTCAGCACACTGTGGCAGATTTGCTCCTTGTGAAAAATAGCCCTCCAGTGCCGCCCAATACTGCCGGAGATGCTCATAGCTGCTATATACAGCACCTTCTCCCCGGCCTCAAATGGAAAATACTGTTTCACGTAGGGTGTAGAAGTGAAATGCCGTATGTTCAAATGGCTTTCCTACTTGCGTGCGTTTTCAGAGCTGTGATCATAAAGGCTAGCGATACTGCCATCTAGTGAACACAGTCCTTTTTACAACAGAAAGTCAAAAACTGGAGAGCTCATCAGCCTCTATTTTTTTTTTTTTTTTTTTGTAGAGACAGAGTCTCACTTTATGGTCCTCAGTAGAGTGCCATGGCCTCACACGGCTCACAGCAACCTCCAACTCCTGGGCTTAAGCGATTCTCTTGCCTCAGCCTCCCCAGTAGCTGGGACTACAGGCGCCCGCCACAACGCACGGCTATTTTTTGGTTGCAGTTCAGCCGGGGCCAGGTTTGAACCCACCATCCTCGGTATATGGGGCCGGCGCCTTACCGACTGAGCCACAGGCGTCACCCATGAGCCTCTATTTTTAAAGGAGAGTTCAGGAAGTACGAACATCCTAGTTTTAATGTTATTTGAATAATCACTTATTTTACACTGAGAAGGAGAAACAAGTAACGGGAAGTTTGCACGGGAATTACCAAAACCTCAAAAATAAGCACAATTGCGGCATATAAGCAACTTCTATTTTCCTGTAAAGGACAGAGTATCCTATGTCCAGCAGCAGCTGTCGTAGCTGCACTTGAGATCATCAGGGTGCTGTGTCCACCTTCCCTGTACATGAGTACTTGTGTTCTTCCCGAGCTGCTAGGTAAAGGAATCTTATGAGTCCCTGTGAACTGCGTACCTGGTCACACTTCCTTCTGAGTCTTGGCTGCTAGGGAGCACAGAGCCAAATTAGTGGCCTATTTCCAGCATATTAAACACACGCTTTATTGCACATTGCTAGAACACACACGCTTTATTGCACATTGCCCCTTCTTGCTATTTTCCCTGTCTCAATATCTTCATTCACTGATTTTTAATTTTATTTTGTATGATCTCCTAAGCCACCATGAATTCTTTTTCTACAACAAGACTGTATAAGCAAAACACATTAGGATTGGGCAGCGCCTATGGCTCAAAGGGGTAGGGCGACAGCCCCATATGCCAGAGGTGGCGGGTTCAAACCCAGCCCTGGCCATAAACTGCAAAAACAAACAACAAAAAAAAAAAATTAGTATTATTTGCTGCATGTATGATGCTCCTGCTGGGATCCTGATCAGATAACCATAGGCACATGGCTGGCAAATACCACAGGCAATGGTGATTCCTGTGTCAGGCGACTCTTAGGCTATCTTTCTACTTGTTAAGTCTACGTTAGCAGAGCTGCTACTGGTCTAAACTAGGGTTCAAACTAGTGTCACCATCAAAGGTATTACTCAGTTATAATTGCTGCCTTTTTCAGATTCCAGGATGGCCCCGAAGACATCTGGCGTAAATTCCTGCAGCGTCTTCACATGAAGGAACTGCTTCTTTACTTCTTATTCCACAAATGCATTGTTTGTTTCTATGCTCTGTCCCATTTTTAGACCTAGTAAACCCATGTATTCTAAAATTTTTTATACAAAAGTCTTTTTTCAAATAGAATGGCTTATTCAAAGGCAGAACATAAACTGTTAGCCAAAAAGTCCTGAAAATAACAATACTGAAATCCTGAAGGCTCTCCCTCAAAAATGCGGGAGATATGGGATCCCCTTATCACCACTCCAGCACCAGCATGATTCTGCGAGCAGTGGGGCCCACGTACGGCCAAACAGCATTCAATCGTGTTTAGGTGAGACGCCCAGCCAGAGTTCATCACTGGGGCACCTCAGCCTTCGTGTTGAAATTCCCTTCCTTATCGCTAGTAATTGGCTATTTAAAAAATACGCATTGCAAAAATCACACTCTCAACAATCCTACACCCAAGGAGCCACAACACTTGCTCTGTGTACTTTCTCCAGAACTGCCAGAAGCACAACACAATGGGTAGTTTCCTATTAGCAAAGTACGGCGTAGGAATGAGGGGGTTGGCATGGGAGATACTATGGGTAATAAGTGCACTTATTAGGCAAATGAAGCAGATTTTATTTTTAAAGGTATTTTCAGATGTATAAGGCATAGGCACAGAAGAGTTAGACGGTTGAAGTAAAAAAGATAACTGAAACATTACTGGGAAGATAAACTACCAAAAATGCCTGGGAAACGCAACAATATCATCTGAAGGTCGGATAATTAACATCCAATGTTCTGAATTTTATACATACTCCTACGTAATCAGAGACCATTTTATTAAAAAGCAAAGTGAGGCCAGGCGTGGTGGCTCACACCTGTAGTCCCAGCGCTGTGGGAGGCTGAGGCGGGTGGATTACCTGAGCTCAGAGGTTTGAGACCGTATAAGCAACAGTGAGCCAGAGTAAGACCCCATCTCTGCTAACATCAAAGAGCTGGTCGTGGTGGGCGTCTATAATACTGGGGAGGCAACGGGAAAGAGCATCACCAGAGGAACAAGAAAATGAACAACAACAACAAAAAAAAAAAGAGTACTTCAGACGAAGAAGAATGAACAAGAAAGCTGAAATTAAAAATAAAAAAAAAAGCAAAGTGAAACACAATCCTTCATGGCTGCCTTGTTTGGCATCCAGTCACCTGAAAAGCTTGACGGGGGGGGTGGGGGTGGGGAGACATGGTCTCATGCTTTCTATTCCAATTTCAATCATCACTTGAGATCTCCACTCCTTCCCATCTGTGTCCTACACAGAACGCTGGCGCTACGTCTAGATACCCAGGTTTATAAATTGAAAACTAAGGCACAGAGTCAGTGCCAAACTGGGCCCAGTGAGCTGGACTCTTGGTTCAGTGATAACTGTCTGTGACTTACTGTAAGACTTCTTAGTTTGCCTGTTTTTAGGAGAGAGCTGTGGACTGGCCCAGTACTAGCAAATAGAACTCTGGGTGCTGATGGTGACACCACCAAAGGCCACAAACCACCAGGAGCTCAGGCCGACCTTCCCTTCTGCAGAGTGTTAAGGCAACCTCATTATAATCAGGCCAGAGGAATAAAGTGAGTGAGCACATGAAGAACACCGAAGACGCCTCCGTCAGAGGCTAAGAATTCAAAACAATCCAATAAAACCACCAGATGAGAGAACACCACTGCATTCTTCTTCAAGGGGCTCCTGCTAGAAGTTAACTGTCTATAAACATGGCAGTCTTATACACTGTCCTCTGTCCCTTTGCTCAGAGCCACAATTTCCAGAAAAATGGGGAAAACTACAAACTTGGTTTCTTCCTATGGGTCTCCAGAAGATAAAAATCAAACCTCAAAGATACTCAGGTTAAGATGTACAAGCCCAGAGCTGTGTCAATTTACCCCCTCAGCCTTTCAAGGCTAGCTATCCCTTCAGGGCCCGAAATACACAATTCCTCTCTTATCTATAAGGATTCTTCAGTGACCCTTAAACCCAGGAGAGCTAGGGCCTGCTGGTTACAGTTATCTCTTGATCAGAGTCAAGGGGGCATGGACATCACTTAACATTACCTGACACAGGAGGTTGTACTTTGTCAAACTAGCAGCTATATTAAACTGACACCGGACACCTCTACGTCTTGTTCAAAAAGAGAAGTGCTTGGGTTCCATTTTTAAATCACATAGCTAAACCACTATTTTACTTTTTCTTTTTTTTCTTTCTTTTTTGCAGTTTTTTTTGGCCAGGGCTGGATTTGAACCCGCCACCTCTGGCATATGGGGCTGGCGCCTTACTCCTTTGAGCCATAGGTGCCGTCCTTCATTTTACCTTTTCAACTACGCAGTGTATCATCATTACCTCCACATCGCTCCTCTCTTCTGAAATCTTTTCTCATTCTATTCATCGCCTGCTTAAGGTCTCGTCAGGGTTTACTTTAGAAGCCAGGATAGAAATCCAGAGAGAAATTTCTTTTTCCCATCTTATAGATTTTGGTACTATTTTAACTTATTAGGATAACTGTATTCCTTTTATAGTTCAGAGTATTTGGCAAGTATAAAGCATATAGACAAATCAAAAAATATTCATAATTTTAACCTAGTTTTCTTGTAAATTTATCTGAAGGAAATAGGTCTTATAGTCGGAAGATTTCACTGCAATGGTAACTAAAGTAGCAATGAGTTACATACAATCTACATTTTTAACATTAGAAATATAGTTTATAGATCCTTGTAATGTGATTATTTATCATTATAATTGTAAAGCCTTTATAAATGAGGAGAAAACTCACATCTTAAGTTGAAGTAGCATTTCAAATAAAAATTAAACCACATAAAACGTAAATTAAATACATAAGAAAGTTTTTTTTGTTAAGACAGGGTCCCACGCTATGCCCCTGAGCAGAGTGCAGTGGGCGTGGTAGCTCACCACAACCTCAGACTTGGGCTGCAGGCACCCCGCTGCCTCAGCCTCGGGAAGCCGCTGGGATTACAGGCGCTCGCCGGGGCACCCGGCTGGGTTTTTCCATTTTTTTCATGAGTCAGGGTCTCACTGTCGCTCATGCGAGTCTCGAACTCCTGAGCTCAAGCGATTCTCCCTCCTCAGCCTCCCACAGTGCTGGGATTACAGGCGTGAGCCACCGCACCCAGCATAAAGTTTTTTTTAATGAATATAAGAATGGTGGGTTTTTATTTTTTGTTTTTGGAGACAAAGTCTCACTCTGTTGCCCTGGGTAGAGTGTCACAGTGTCATTATAGCTCATAGCAACCTCAAATTCTTGGACTCAAGTGATCCTCTTGCCTCAGCCTCCTGGTAGGTAGCTGGGACTACAGGAGCTCTCCACAATGCCCAGCTAGTTTTCCCATTTTTAGTGGAGATGGGGGTCTCACTCTTGCATAGGCTGGTCTGGAACTCCTGAACTAAGCCAACCCCCTGCCTCAGTCTCCCAGATGCTAGGATTACAGGCATGAACCACCACACCTGGCCAAGAATGATAAAATTTATAGGTCAGCTGAAAACATTTTTGTTAATTTTCTTTAAGAAATAAACATAAAAATACTTGCTAACCCAGGGTCTGAGAAAAATTTTGCCATGGTTTTAAACCAAGATTTTGTTCAAACTAAGTTAACCTCTCCTTTATTTAGAGTTAACTTTATTAGAATTTATAAGCTTTCCTAATTTTATGGAGGTCCACTAAAGGAAACAAAAGAAGTACCAACAGATTAAAAGGTAAAATATGTACTGAATCTACTTAAAACAGACTTAAGCTAACTATCAAGTTTAAGGAATTCCCAAAGAATTTACAAACAAATCCATTTAACTTGCAAGCAATAAACTTATCAAATGCTTTCTAAATTAAAATACTGTAGTAGCATCCTAACAACACTACCACAATTCTCAGTTTAACAGCATAGTAAATTATTCTAGTCAAAGCCAACTGCTAATTGTGGACAGTCTTTTTTTTTAATTGACTAATTTTCTGAAAGGTTAAGGGTCAAGTTTTCGTCCCTTTGGACTCTCAGTACATGAGGATTTCTGGTGATCTTAAAGGGCTTACATCCCCATGGGGAGCTGGGCAAGACCAGAATATAGGAGGCCAGCTGTGATCTTGAAACCTAACCAGAAGCGTGAGTGCATGCCCATGTGTTATTTCCCATGCTTCCATCCAAGAAAGTACTGTATTGAAGCAAAGTGTATGAACGTGTCTGTTATGCACATCACCATGGCCTTATCCCACTCAGAGTCTTAGCACTGGCTTGGTTCACCTCCCTTGGATACAATCTAGACCAGGCGTCCTCAAACTGCGGCCCACGGGCCACATGAAGCGGTGTGAATTGTATTTGTTCCCGTTTTGTTTTTTACAAAATAAGATATGTGCAGTGTGCATAGGAATTTGTTCATAGTTTTGTTTTTTTTTTTTTAACTATAGTCCAGTCCTCCAATGGTCTAAGGGACAGTGAACTGGCCCCGTTTAAAAAGTTTGAGGATGCCTGATAGACCATCAAGTGGGGTGGAGGTTCTTAAGTACCTTTCTGAGTTGGCTTCAACTAGGCAGCTTCTCAGGTGTGGTTCATCAACCACACCCTGGTAACTGAAAACCTTTGTGAACAATTTTTCCATTCTGTTTCTCCCTTTGGTTTGATGAGAGATGGACTGATCAAATCAGCCTCGGTGATGACTGCACTATTCAAGATGCAGAGGAAGTCAGAGATAGCCCTTCACCTACTCTCAGGGTTCCCACCTACAATTACCCTAAAGTTAAACATGGTCATCTCACATGCTCTAAAAACAAGGACTTTTTTTTCCTATTAGTCCTCTAAGAATACACAAACATTAATGAAGGAAAACTGGCCTATTGTTCAGGTAGAATGTGACTCACATGAAATGAAGTCATTATCATTGCAATTCTGGAAGTTTTATACATTTTCCTTCAGAGATTCCCTGGTATTAGATAAATTACACACACACACACACACACAAATTTTCACAAGGAAGAACAAATGTTTCAATACACACAGCAGGCAAAGGTTCTACTAGGAACATGGAAGGTTGCTAAGATGCTTCCATAAGAACAGCCTGATTTTAATACCACACCCATGTCAAGGTTTTTTCTTTGTCCAAAATCCTTGCCACCCCACTGTGATATTCCCTCTGTGCACAATAAGTTAGGAGAACGACGAAGAGGTTCTTAACAGCCCTGGCAACAAATTTTTCTAGAACTCTGTTGCTGGGTTGGACGAAGAGAACAAGGCTGTCCCTCCCGGCCTGGGGTGAGGCACACGAGCAGGTCTAAGCAGCTGATCCTGGAGCCAGGTGGGAGCAGGAATCTGCACAAGAACCAACAAGCCCACAGGAGAGCTGCCCAGTGGAACCTGTGTTTAGCAGGCGCAGCCATCTGTTTTCAAGTGCATTTTGATATGCCAGATTCAACCTTAGTGCCATTCTAATGACCCAACAGCACGCAAAGGAATTAAAGAAGGTGAAATAGGGTCTTTCCAGTCTTGGACCCTGTTACAAAGAATGACCCATGAAAACTCAGAATTCAAGTCCCAGCCCTGAAGTTTCCCTTGGTGTAAAAGCCTTTAAAACAAAAGTGAACAACTACATCTCATTAGCTGCTTCTTAGTTTTTAAAGCAACTCAGTAGCCTGCCTTACCTCATTCCAACCTTCTGAGAGCAGGGAGGGGCTTCGTCATATGAAAGCACAGACTTATACTACATCTTTTATTTTCTAAAAATGTATTTCTTAAAATCATATATATTATATATCTAAATTCTATTTTATATATGTAGGTGTACATATATATAAAAATTTGTGTGTGTATATATAATCAATGCTATATAGGAGGAAAGCGCTATAGTTTTTCTTCACCTATACTCTTTCAAAGAAGAAAAATATGTTAATATTGACTTGACAAAATTGGCTGAGTGGTAAAACCCAGGACCAGAATTGAGTATGTGGCAGAGTTTAATCACCACCTGTTCTAATGGGAAGGGAGTCAGTACACAGGGCCGCAGGAATGCACGGACCTGGCATTCCCCTCAAATGCCACCTGGTTTATGCAGACTATTTAGTCCCATCACCACTCTTTCCCCCATCCTAGTCACTGCCCAACCCACAATGAAGTTAGTGCTCACCAGATCTTCATCCACTTAACACAGTTGTACACCATTCTGGACACGGCAACTCTCCTGAGCAAGTTGCTCGTTTCCCTATATTCCAAAGCACTAAGGGAGACTGGCCCCCAGAGGAGGTCTCCACCCCTGTCTCTTTCTTTCCCTTGCCACTGTCCTCAGCATCACTAGTCTGGACCAGCCTGTTCAGAATTTCCTGGGTAAGTTTGATAAGGTTTCATTTTTTTAAACCCAGAATTTTACTATGGGGCATGGTATTCACAACCATTCATCACACGAACATTAGTGGAAAACTGGATGGAATGCTAATATGGCCTGCTGTTTAATTAGAAGTATCATACCAATTTAAATCCCTTGATTTTGATAATTATGCTATGGTTATGTAAGATCTTAACATTGGGGAAACTGACTAAGAGCACATGTGGACTCTGCAGTATCTTTGCAATACTTCTCTAAATCGAACATTTCAAAACAAAAAGCTTCAAAAAACTGGTGGAAGAGGAAAGCAACTGCGGCTTCCATCTGGCTTACTTTTCCTGAGACATTTTACAAAAGCATTTCTCTCTTCTTAATTATGGAAAAACACAGAAAGGTTATGAGACTCAGACACACAGACTGTCACGATGACCTTCCTCAAAACTGAGTATAGTCTGCCTTCCGGGGTGTGGCTAAACTTTTCAGTTAACCCCGAACAGAACAAAGCCTTTAAATTGAGAACGTGTTAGTAAATTCCAAAATCAGTCTTTCTTGGTGCCAAAGAAGAGAACCCTAAGTGTTCACAGTATCTGTCACCAGCAGAAGCTCCTTTGGCATAAAGGCCAAAGCTATTTGAGAGTGACTGCCAGCAACCAGTGGAGGGATAAGGAAAGATGTGTTGGGAGTAGGATGAGGTGTGTGGAGGGTCAGAGAGCAAGAGCCCAAGAAGCTCTTATGTTCTACCAGCTCCTTCTTCACCTAACAACATTACGTTGGGCAACAATGCATTTAAAAACACCCTGTTAAAACTGCTCACGCACATATTCAAAAGGATCTTTTTGTTTATATTCTATTTAGATTATTATATATATTGTGTGGGAATTAAAGCAGTTTGACATGCCCCTCTTTTCTTTCTTTCCAAGCTTTTAATTACTATGATTCTCTTAGTAACAGGTGGTACCATCTCTGACCACAGCAACAGACTCTTTTGAAAAGAAAGGGGAGGAGATTTCCTACTGTTCGTCAAAGGACAGTATGTGCTATAATGAATATTATTCAGCCTTAGAAAGGAATGACATTCTGGCACATGTTAAAACATGGATAAACCTTGAAGATATTATGCTAAGTAAAATAAGCCGGTCACAAACGACAGACATTGTATGATTCCACTTACATGAGGTATCTAAAGTTGTAAAAATCACAGAGACAGCTGCTGGGGGAGAGGGAAATAAAGAGCTGTTGTTTAATGGGTCTGGAGATTTTCTTCAAGATGAAATGAGTTCTGGACACTGGGAACACAAAGTAAATAACATGACCACATTGTGCACTTTACAACAGCTAAGACAGTAAAAATTTTTTACAGGTATTTTAATACAATTAAAAATTTGAACAAAAAATGTAAAGGTCATACATGCATATGTTTTACCTTAGCAAATCTCATTACCTTTTTTTTTTTTTTTTTGGCCAGAGCTGGGTTTGAACCCACCACCTTTGGCATATGGGGCCTGTGCCCCACTCCTTTGAACTACAGGTACCACCCACCAAATCTCATTACCTTAAGAATTACACTCACACAGGTACACACCGACCTACGTACAAGATACTGATGTAGGTACAAAATTGTTACTGTTACATTGTTTATAATAGAAAAACAATGAAAATACACTGATTGCTCACTAAAAGAAAATTGCTGAACAATATATAGTACATCTTCATGATTGGCTACTCTGCAGCCCTTACGAGGAGCCAGATAAACTGAGATGTACTGACAGAGAAAGATGCTCATACTCAACAATTAAGTAAAAATAAATAAGAAGTGAAAATGTAGACCAAGTATATTATGACTCTCCCCACAGGAAGTATATTTGTACATATATTAGTAAAAAATGTACAGAAGACTGTATATCAAACTTCACAGGGGCGACCCTAAGGGAGAGGTGGGCCCATGTAGAGGGAGAGACATTGAGGTTCTTAGTTTGATTTTTTAATTAACCAGTAGAGATTTTTTTAAAACTAAAACTATATACAAAGTTATATTTCTATATACCAAAAATAAAAAATCCAAAAAGGACACCAAGAATAAACAATCCAAAAAGGAAATCAAGAGAACAATTCCATTCACAATTGCATATAAAGAATGAAATACCTATATTAACCTTGACGGAGTTGAAAAACATTCTACTTAGTGAAGTATCACGAGAATGGAAAAGCAAGTATCCAATGTACTAAATTCTAATATGAAACCAGTAGATGAACAAATACATGGCCACACAAGAGAAAAACACAATTACATTCAAGTGAGGGGAGAAAGGGGGAGGAGGGGGGTCTGGTGTGCTCTTAACAGGCACAATGTAAGGGTACGTGGCACACCTCCTGGGCTAGGGACACAACTACAACTTGGATTTTACCTAACAAATGCAAACAATGTAATTGAATCGTCTGTACCTCATATTAATCGGAAATTAAAAAAGGAAAAAAATGCCTAAGAATAAATTTAATATAGGAGACAAAACGATTTATACACTGAAAATTAAAAAACATTGCTGAAAGATTAAATAAAACCTAAATAAATGGAAAGACATCCCACATTCATGAATTAGACATTTTAATATTGTCAAATGACAGTTCTATTCCAAATTACCTGCAGATTTAATGCATTCTCTATCAAAATTCCAACAACCCTTTTTATAGAAATGAAAAAACAGATCTTTGAATTCACGTGAAACTAGGGGGTCCAAGTGGCCAAAACAACACTGAAAAAGAAGAAAAAAGTTGGAAGACTAACACTTCCGAATTTCAAAACATACTACAAAGAAAGCTACAGTAATCGAAAAAAAGGGTGGTACTGACAAAAGGATAGACATACAGACAATTGGAATAGAGTCCAGAAATAAACCCTGACATGTTTGGCCAATTGATTTTTAACAAAGGTGCAAAGAATGTTCAATGAGGAAAGACAGTCTCTTCAACAAATGGTGCTGGGAAAACAGGATTATCTACATGCAAAAGAATGAAGTTGCACCCCTACCCCACACCCCAGGAAAACGTAACTCAAAATGAATTAACAACTTAAATATAAGAGAGAAAAACACAACACTTTCAGAATATAGGGATACATCTTTATGACTCTGATTACACAATGGAGTCTCACACCTAACACCAAAAACATGGGCAAAAAAGAAAATACCAGCTGGACCTCAAAGTCAAAAACTTGTACGTCAAAAGACATCAAGAAAATAAAAAAGAAAACCTAAAAAAAAGGAAGAAAATATTTGCAAGTCATATATCCAATAAGGTTCTAGTGTCCAGAATATAGAAAGAACTCTTACAATTCAACAACAAAAAGACAATATAACTAAAAAAATGGGTAAAGGACTTGAATAGACATTTCTCCAAAGACATGAAGGCCTAATTAGCACATACGATGATCAATATCATAGTCATTAGGGAAATACAAATCAAAACCACAATGAAAATCCACTTCATACCTATAAAGATGGCTACAATATAAAAGGAAGGAACACAACAAGTAATGGCGATGATATGGAGAAACTGGGATTCTGTGCTTTGCTGGTGGGAATGGAAATGGTTCAGCCCCTGTGAAAACAGTTTAGCTATTTCTCACAAAAGTTAAGCAGAATTACTATATGACCAAGAAATTATACCTCTAGGTATATACCCAAAAGAATCCAAAAGAGGGGCTCAGGTACTTACACACCCATGTTCATAGCAGCATTACTTACAACAGTCAAAAGGTGGAGGAAATCAACTATTCATCAACAGATGAATGGATAAACAAATCATGGCATATCCTTATAATGGAATATTACTCAGCCATAAAATGACTAATACGTGCTCCAACATGGATGAACTTCAAAAACACGCTAGGTGAAAGAAACCAGACGCAAAAGCTCACATGTTGTATGATACCATTTATTTTGTAAGACATAGCCAGAATTGGTAAATTCACGGAGACGGAAAGCAGATTACGGATTGTGAGGGACTGGGTGAAGCTAAGGAGTTAAAGGCACAGAGTTTTCTACTGTGGGGATGAAAATGTTTTGGAATTGGGGCGGCGCCTGTGGCTCAAAGGAGTAGGGCACTGGCCCCATATGCCGGACGTGGTGGGTTCAAACCCAGCCCTGGCCAAAAACTGCAAAAAAAAAAAAGAAAAAAGAAAATGTTTTGGAACTATGCAGAAATGGCAGGTGTACAATATTGTCAATGTACTAAATACCATGAACTATTATTTTTTTAAATTGTTAATTTTTATGTCTTATGTATTTCACCTCATTATACATAATGTTTTTAAAACAAATGCGTAGCTAAGACCAGAGCACCAGTCCCCTTGTTGTTACTTTATTACAGAATAGTGACAGCAGCACCAGTATCAATGGGCATCTTCTGCACTCAGCTGCCTCTCTGTGGAACACAAGATAATGGACTATTGGCAGGGGAATACTTGAAACCAGGGATTATAAACAACCATTTGTTCTGCGGCAGCGAAATGACGTGCTGCTGGAGAAACACAGCCTCCTCGTTCAGCTTGACATAAGGGCTGAGAGGCAGTCAGCTTTGGCTGCTTTTAGTTCCTTTTCGATCCAAACATAATCTACACGGATGTTTATCCAAATTTCTACGTCCTCCTTTACAGGTGAGGAAAATGAACCATACTGCTTCCAGAACTCATACAGGACTGTGGGTAGGAACTTCAGAAATATTTACTGACTTGGTATCCCTCATTCAAAAATCCAAAATGCTACGAAATCTGAAACTTTTTAAGTGTCAACATGACACCACAAGCGGAAAATTCCACACCTGGCCTCATGTGACAGGTCACAGTTAAAACATAGCGTAAACTCTGTTTCCTGCACAAAATTATTTAAAACGTTATATAATATTACCTTCAGGCTTTGTGTATAAGGTGTATATGAAACATAAGGGAATTTCAAGTTTAGACTTAGGTCCTGTCCTCAAAAGATTATCTTGTTATATACACGCAAATATTTCCAAATCAAAAACACATTGAATCCCTAACACTTCTGATCCCCAGTGTTTGGATAAGGGATACTTAGCCCATAAAAACTGTTGGTTACCTTTTTACCAAGCTTTAGAAAGTAACAATTCCCCTATTCTCTCATCATAAATCTTCTCATGAAAAGGCAAGCAGGAGTATACCCTAACCCCCAGCAGTCTTCCTTTGCAGACTCTTCCTCAGATTCTTGTCCTGTTTGTGATGGTGAAGCTGGGGCTGCGATGTTCACGCAGAGGCATTAGTCTCCCCTTCAGGGTGCTGTCACAGCAACAGAAATTCACACCAAAACAAGCACTGTCCTTTTAGCCACTTATTTTCTGGCCCATGGGAGTATCTCTTAGTTATCCTTTCTTTCAACAGGTACCAATCATCCTATTTTATTATTTTCTTTTTTAAGATACAGCATCTTGTTCTGGTACCAGGCTGGAGTACAGTGGCACAATCAGCCTCCCAAGTAGCTGGAACTATAGGCACATGTCACCATGCCCAGCTAATTTTTTAATTTTAATTTTTTTGGTAGAGATGGAGTCTTAGGCTCTCATGACATTGCTCACGCTGGTTTCAAACTCTTGATCTCAAGCAATCCTCCTGCTCCACCTCCCTAAGTGGTGGGATTACAAGTGTGAGCCACCATACCTGTACCCAACTGTAATTTATTTGTTTTGGCCATTTCAATGTAATTATTCAGATAAGAGAATGTCAAAAATCAAAAAGCAGTTTCAAAACGTATTAAAATTGAATTGTTTCTATAATTCAAAAGGGTAACATGAAGCAACCATATCTCAAAAATTCCTTGTTTATAAAAAAAGGTCATAATTGGTACAAAGTGGCTAAATCCAAAGAATTTATGTTAAAGGAGGCTGGAAGAGAAGGGACAGGGAATCTACACTGTCCAGATTTTTAGACTCCGTTTTTAAAAACTTTTCCTCATTTAAATGTCATTATTAAAAATTACTAATGCTCCTTTAGAATTTTCTAGAAACTAACAGTTGGAATCTCATTCAATATTTTTAAACATTTGAAAACATCTATACTTGTGAATTTGAGTCTAGGGAATGAAAGAAAAAACTTCATGAATTCTCTACTTCATTTCACAGTGCTTTAAGACATTTTACAACATACAATCTCAAGCTTATTAACAATTTAAGATTTTTAGAGTGTTTCTGGCTCCCTTTAGCTCTTGGCAGGGCTGGTTCTCATCTTGGAATGAAAACTCTATATTAAGGTAGAGGATTTAGAGACTTACAAAGTCAAAAAGAAATCATAACTCCTGCATTTTTAATCATCCATCCTTCTGGTGTATATGATTTACCCCATAATTCCCACCAGAAAATGAAGAAAGTTTTGAAGAACGAGTTATTCTCAATGTAAATCTCCAGCCAGCCTCTGTCAATCATGTTGGCCTTTCCCCCTAGTTAGCCTTTCTCCACCTCCTGCCTGAAAACTACACTACTATTTAATTACTTTGTGACTTCACATTTTATTAGGAGGCAGAAAAACATAAAGAACTAAAACAAGGAGACAAGCCCATTGCCATAAATTGTCCCCTTAAGCAATGAAACTTGCCTCTCTAGTGTAATAAGGTGGGCACTGTGGAAAACCCCGACAAGTGCAATTCTGGGTAAGTCCAGAGGCCCCATCACTTACAGCAGACCTTATAGTTCTCTGGACTGCAGTGCCATAGATCAGAGCCACGGCAGTCAGCAGCCTGCTTTCCAAAGCCAGTGTGAAGGGCACGGCCCAGGGAGTCACTTTGCACCCTCACTCACCCCAAACCTGTCTTCTGTTCTCATGAGGGAAAAGGGAGAGAGAATGAGGAGAGACAACGTGATGAAGATCTGTATAACCTGACGGCACCTCATCTGCTATCTCCATTCTCTAGAAACCCAGTGGTTTGTTATTACCCAGGGAAAACATTTCAGCTCAATGTTCGCCCTCACGAACTCAGAAGAATTCACTCCGGTCCCACCTCTCTGGCTTCCCTTTCACACCCATTTCTTCCTCAGGAGTGAGATGGAAATCACTGGCCGATTAGACCACATTCTTGAATGTTCTCAAATCCCTGCCCTCTGGAATAGTCTATCTAATGATTTACACAAAATGAACCCCCCAAATTACTTAGAACTTGGTGTTTAAAGTCCTCAGAAAACGTTATTAGGTAACTTCTTCAAGATGGGGCCAGACAAAAAAACAAAGGCTGCAAGTGTTTTTAAAATCCACTGATGTGTACCAAAAAGTGGGTTTATGATATTGTTCAGAGAAACCAAGCAAGTATCGTGACGGGAGTTGGGGGGCAATGTATGAAGATCTAACAGGTTCACTAAGCATAAAAAAGATCTGGAAGGATCCACAATAAATTCCACAGTGTTTATTATCAAGGGTGGGACTACAGGGTAGTTTCAAGGATCCATTTCACCCTGTATAAATGCTTTATGGTTTAAATATGTGACAACAGGCACATACTGCTTTGGTCAGTAATTTTAATTGTAAAGGAATTAAAATATGGGAAAGAATAGTGACCTGTACTTCCAAACCAAAAATTAGAAGACATCATCTACCAAAGCATCTTTGTTCCACATCTAGATGCTAGAGGCAGTTTTAGGAAAAGTAATTTAGTCACTGGAATATTAAAGTTTCTGACATTCTGGCCTGGGCAATTAAAAGGAGAAAGAAAAAGATTGTTAATGTTTCTAGGCTTCAATGGTTTACACAAATGGCAGCTAGAATTACTGAAAACAAAATTGTCTAAAACATCTAGCAGGGGCTTGGCACCCGTAGCTCAGCGGTTAGGGCGCTGGCCACATACACCGAGGCAGGCGGGTTCAAACCCAGCCCGGGCCTTCTTAAACAACAATGACAACTACAACAAACAACAAAAAATAGCAGGGGGTTGTGGCAGCCACCTGTAGTCCCAGCTACTTGGGAAGCTCAGGCAAGAGAATCACTTAAGCCTGAGAGTTTGAGGTTGCTGTGAGCTGTGATGCCACAGCATTCTACCGAGGGCAATGTAGGGAGACGCTGTCTCAAAAAAAAAAAAAAAATCTGGCAGGTTTAGGAGTATTAGATACTGAGCAAATGGTACAAGTCCCTACTTCAGTCACATTATGTGTGTTTCCTTCCTCTCAGAAGCGAGGCCATGGTCAGGGCCCCCGGAATTGTCCTTCTCAGTACTGTACCTGCCCACTCACTAGAGGAATTGGGTTCAAGTCAATGAACAGTTTCTGCATCTACTTTCTCTACCCAAGGAGAGAAAAACAAACAAAAGCAACAACAATTGCATACTAGTAAAAGCTCAAAGGGTGTGTGTGACCATGCATATGCACATGTTCCAAGCAAAGGGACAGCACCTGCAGAATCCCACCAGGGTCAGGAAGGGGGTGGAGTTGAGAGGAGGCCAGTGGGGCTGGAACATAGTGTTCCAGGGTGAGTGGCAAGAGGTGGGTCAGGCAAAGCCAGATCACGCTGGGTCCTGCAGGCCTCAGTAGAGAGAATGTCACGATGGGCTCAGGCAGGGTTGTGCCAAGATGTGATCACACTTGAAAAAGATTACAACGTGAAGATCAGGCAGTGGGGAACAAACACCAAGTCATTCTTGCTTCCTAGTTACTCTATATGGAAGCCACAGAAAAAGATTTGACTACCCAAAACTAAATATACATTTTAAGGTGGTATATAAAATTCAAGGGCAAACAACAAAACAATTAATACTTTTTTTATAATAAAAGATATCTTAAAATAAAAAACACTCTCCCAATCAAAAATGAAAACAACAAATGCCCTCTGGAGAAATGGACAAAAGACATGAACAGAAAATTCACAAATGAAGAAATGTAAATGGCATATGAAAAATGTTCATCTGTCCATAAAACTGGATATGGTTTTTGGTGGTTTTTAAATTTCACTATCCAATGTTAAGAAGGTATGAGAGGCTCAGCGGTTAGGGTGCCGGCCACATGCCCTGGGTCTGGTGGGTCCAAACCCAGCCCGGGCCGGTTAAACAACAACAACAACAACAACAAAATAGCTAAGCGTTGTGGCAGGCACCTGTACTCCCAGCTACTTGGGAGGCTGAGGCAGGAGACTCACTTGAGCCCCAGAGTTTGAGGTTGCGTGAGCTGCGACACCATGGCACTCTACCAAGGGTGACATAGTGAGACTCTGTCTCAAAAAAAAAAAACTCTTTCCTAATTTTATAGGAAATAATTAAGACTAGCCTCAAAAATACAGGTAGAAGGATATGCATTAACTTATTGTCCAAAATGAGATTTATCAAATAAAATACATTTCTAAAATACAATCTCCATCAACCTTTGATAATTACAGCAGTGACTACTGATAAGGAAAGAGGTTTACAATCTATCACGAAAAGCAGGTGGTATTTTTGTATTTTGGAATCTTCTTTAGACATATAATATAGAAAAATCTCTAGAAGAATACTAATAGTGGTTATTTAATGGTGGTAGGATTACACATTTTCAACAAGTATTTTACAGATATATTTTTTAATTTTTCTATGGTCAATATACTTTGCTTTTATTTATTTATTTTTTGAGTGAGGCTCTTGGTAGAGTGCTATGGCATCATAGCTCACAGCAACCTCAAACTCTTGGGCTCAAACGATTCTCTTGCCTAAGCCCCCCAAGTAGCTGGGATTACAGATGCCTGCCACAACGCCCAGCTATTTTTTTGTTGTAGTTGTCTTGTTTAGCAGGCCTGGGCTGGGTTTGAACCTGCCAGCCCTGGTGTAGGTGGCCAACGCCCTAACTGCTGAGCTACAAGCGCCAAGCCTACTTTACTTTTAAATACACAAAATCTCTAAGCCAAAAAAATCCATAACATTGTAAAATAAAAATGGATATATGATAAACTGTCTCGTAAGGGAGGGGATAGGCAAGAGACTCATATGAATCAGAAACAGTAATGTGAGAAAGGGGCTTAGGACAGCATCTATCTAGTGACTAGTTTCTAGTCAACTGCTCATTTCACAGATTTGGAAACTACCCATCATCTCTTTGCTTTACCTACCTGACTATCACAAAGACTTTTTTTAGAAGTTTTAAAACAAAACTCTTTAAAAGACCATACCCCTACTGAGAAGCAGGCATAAATACCATCACTGCAATACTTACCTCCTCCACAAAGGGTACCCAGCCAGGTCAGGAGCACAAGCTGACAGCCTCTTTGGTATAAGGAGACAAGAGGCTATTGTAGAGTGTTATTTCTTCTCAGGTCACGGGCAACTGAGGAATTTTCCTTTCCATCATGTAACATTGACTGCGTGCCTAACTAGCCCTGCGATCACAAAAACATTTTCAGAGAGTTGTAAACTTCTGGCGAGAACATCTTCAACACTCCTGCAGCAGGGTTGCTGGGCTCACAGCATCTGCCAAATCGGAGCCCAGACGTTATCTGGGCTCTGCCTTGTGCACAGCAGAGGTCTCCAGCAGGTGTTGTTCATTCCTTGGCCCCAGGCCCCACAACAGATATTCTAAATAGTTGCCCTTTCTCAAATGTAAAACCCGAAACATATCACTTATCCTTTCCACAAACACTTTTTCCTTTCTTTCTTCAGGAGTTTTATCTAGTCCACAGCTCTTCAGCCCCATATCATTCCTTTCTATTTCCAAGAACCTGAGCCTATGTCCCCCATCTCCTCCTTCCCTCCCTGGCTCAGAGGAGGCCCCCACTCCTAGCACACTGAGGAGGCCCTCCTTCCCTTACTCTTCTCAGCCGGCCCTGTGCGTCCTTCGGTTTTCCTCTCTGACTCTTCCCTCTCCCTCCCCCCACCCAGGCCCCTTCTACCCTTTTAGCTTGTCCAGGTTCCCTTATCTCGGCTCTGCTGTCTCCTCCCAGGTGGCCTCCTCTTTGGCTCCTTCCTTTCCAGTGAATCTCTAGGCCTGACAATCTACATCCACACCTCCTTGGATCACGATAATGTCACGAAAGGATTTACAGTCAGAAGACCTAGAGTGCACACCCAGCTTTGCCATCGACCATTTCTAAGCCTTAAGTGAGCAAGTCACTTAATCCTTCACATCAATTTCCTCCTCTGTAAAATAAGGTTACTAATATGTGCTCTGTCTCCTTTATAGGTATGCTGGAGGATGAGACAGTCCATGTGGAAATGCATCAGGAGCTATGAAGCACTTTAACATTCCAGTTATTCCTGTAGTTACTCTCTCTTCATTACCCTCAGCCTCTCAGAATCAGCTGAGGCGGGGATGGTTATTAGTGCTCTTTGTGTTGGTCACAGTGTTAACACTAACACCACTACAATGTCAGCACTTTAGTTTCTACCATATATTACCAATTTGGTAATAAACATATTTATTCAAAACAAGCATTACTCTTGGGTTTTCTTGTTTTGTTGTCATCCAGACTGGAGTACAGCGCAGGATCATAGCTCACTACAAACCTCCAACTGCTGGGCTCAATCCTGCCTCAGCCTCCTAAGTATAGGTGCAGAGCACCACGCCCAGCTAATTTTTAATTTTTTTTATAGAGACTGGGTCTTGCTATGTTTCCCAGGCTGGAAATGAATTCCTGGTCTCAAGTGATCCTCCTGCCTCAGCTTCCCAAAGTTCTGGGATGAGAGGCATGAGCCACTGCACCTGGCCAACCTTTGATTTTTTTAACTATGTAAGCATGGACATCTGGAACGCAAGAGCAGCAGCCAACAATTATTGAGCACATACCAAAAGTCAGGTACTATTCTAAAGTCTTTTTTTTTTGGACAGAGTCTCACTATGGTGTCCTCAGAGGAATGCCATGGCATCACAGCTCACAGCAACCTCAAACTCTTGGGCTTAAGCGATTCTCTTGCCTCAGCCTCCCAAGTAGCTGGGACTACAGGCACCTGCTGCAATGTCCAGCTATTTTTTTTTTTTTTTTTTGCTGTTATTGTTGCAGTTGTCATTGTTGGTTAGCTGGCCTGGGCTAGGTTCAAACCCACCAGCCTTGGTGTATGTGGTCAGCGCCATAACCACATACTCTGGGCGCTGAGCCTATTCTAAAGTTCTTCCCCCCGGCACCTCTTTTTTTAGACAGAATCTCAGGCTGTGGCCCTGAGTAGAATGCTGTGGCATCACAGCTCACAGCAACCTCAAACTCTTAGGCCCAAACGATTCTCTTGCCTCAACCTCCCAATTAGCTGAGACTACAGGTGCCTGCCACTATGCCCAGCTATTTTTTGGCCCAGGCTGCCAGCTCAGATTCGAACCTGCCAGCTCCAGCGTATGTGGCTGGCACCCTAGCTGCCTGAGCTACAGGCGCCAAGCCTATTCTAAAGTTTTTAACATGAGAGGGTTTTTTATTACTATTTCCATTTTACTGGTGGGGAAACTGAAGCAGATAAGCACAGCCATGATTTAAACCCAAGTACCTAACTCTAGTGCCCATCCCCTTACCTACTGTCCTGCAATTCCTTTAGCAGTAAGCGGGTGCTGGAGTCACGGCTACTATGGTATTACAGGTAGAAGATAACATGTACCTAAACAACAATACTTAGTGTCTTTAAAAAACAAAAACAATTTTTCAAATTGCTATCTACCAGTGTTGCTGAGGGCCATCAGACACTTCTATATACTGCTACTTAGAATACAAACTGGCACATCCTTTTGAGAAATCAACAGAGAGCATCAAAACCTGAGAGCTACGTTCTATTGGTGCTCAGCAATGGCATTTGGGTAGCCACGTATCCTAGGGAAATAATCCTAAATGTGCACTATGGATGTTCACCAAAAATACATAAAGAAAAATAATATAAATCTCCAACAAAGGGAAGTGAGGTAGAGACACCATTGCACATACCCATAAACTGAACATCAAGCAGCTATTTTAAAATGATGTGAAGAAAAAAGGAATAAACATTTTATAAAGGAAAAGAAGTATGTATGTAAAAAAGCCCTTTGGTATGGGTATTGATATCTGGTCCAAGTTCTGAGTGGGGTGACCAGCAATGTGAACACAAGCTAGTCATTTAATTTCTCTGAGCCTCAGATAATAAAAGTACTACCTTCAGAGTTATAAGAATTAATCAAGTAATAAAGTGCTTTACTGGGCAGCACCCACAGCTCATTGGGTAGGGTGCCAGCCACATACACCCAAGCTGGCAGGTTCGAACCTGGCCTGGGCCAGCTAAACAACAATGACAACTGAAACAACAACAAAAATAGCGGGCATTGTGGCGGGTGACTATAGTCCCAGCTACTTGGGACTCTGAGACAAGAGAATCGCTTGAGCCCAAGAGTTTGAGGTTTCTGTAAGCTGTGACACCACGGCACTCTATCCAAGGTGACAGCTTGAGACTCTGTCTCTAAAGAAAGAAATAAATAAATAAATAAAGTGCTTTACTGATCCTGGTACAGGGCAAGCATGTAGTAAAGGTTACTCATTTGTAAAACTCTAGCAAGTTGACACATACCACATATATATTACAAAAGCTAGGAACACAGTACAATAAAATTTTGACATTGATTATATCTGGAAGTGAAATAACATTTGTTTCTTTTATATTCTCTGTGTTTTCTAGATTTTCTTTAAATAAAGTCAACAATATATTAATATTTAAATATCTCTTGTTTTTCCAAGTAGCTTTAATAATACTCCTTTTGATCTATTAAGTTTCTCTGGTATAATCCAGTTTGTGCATTTGTGTTTACAGAAATGGAATACTTTTATTGATTTAATCTGAAGAGTAATACATTCTTCAAATAGCTTGCTCATATTTCATCTGTAAGTCTTTACTCACACATTTGCACACTAAGAGCACTCTGAACAGATTATTAGAGCATAAAACATCAGGAAAAGAACAGATTCAGGTTTCTGTAAAGTTAAAGGAGACAAATGTGACAACTTCATGAGAGTTATTAGGCAAAAAGTGCCCTTACCTTAATTATATAAGGCCAGAAATTACTATAATAAATATTTCATCTCCATGGACAATTTCCTGGTACAGTCAAATGACAGAAGTAATTCAACAGCTCAGAAGTCCATCCAGTACAGTGACCACCACTCTGAAAGGGAAAAGAATATTGTTGAGGGACATGAGATGGAGCAATACACTTTTCTAGGCTTGAGACCCACTAAAGGGGAATTAATTATTACAGACAGCTAAGCATTTTAGACACCAACGTGCAGCTCAGCCACTTTCCAGCTGGGGGCGCAGCAGCAGGCCCGAGTAAAAGGAAACCTGGGATATTGTGTAAGCCGTCTCCTTTGCTTTAGGTAAAAACTAGTTGCTCATACTTGCTGTGACTCACACCACGGCAAAGAAAAGGCGTGGGTCTCTCACAGGCTTCCCCTCTCAGTTCTATTACTTTCTCCTCCTCCATGTATTTGATGGTATATATACAAGTCAGCTCATGCACACCACCCAATTTTTGTATTTTGTTATCTGTTACTCCAGATTCAGGCCACTCCAAAGCAAACACGCAGCCCTTCTGTTAAAACGGTCAGTGGCAGTTCCCTTTGATTAAAACCTTGGGACCGTTTTCAAGCATCACTCTGTCATTATCCATTCCAGTCAATCCACCGCCACTTTCTCCAAATGTCCTGCTGCACTCCAGCCCCTCTTTTTCACTCCTATGCCACTGCTAAAACCAAATTCTTTGGCATACTACATCTGTTTACAACAACTGTCTCTAACCTGGCCTCTCCCTGCAGATCACCCCCTATCCACTCTCTCTTGCAGAACAACTGCTTCCATCCTATAGCCGTGTAACCTTCAACAGGCCCCTGTAAAATGAAGAGCTGGTTCCAATGTTCTCCATCCTCCCTGTGCTGTAAATCAGATGTCCCTGGGCATGAATCCTAGTCTAGCCTTCTCCAGAACTTAGACAAGTTATGTCTGCTCAAAATTCAGTTTTGTTATGTATAAAATGGGAACAGTAACATCTACTCTTAAGGTTGCTGTAAAATAACGATGAGATATTGTGCCTTGCAGACCACGCAGCAGGTAATGAGCAATTTTAGTCATTCTTGCCTCACCTTACAGGATACCAGCAACTTGTTAAGTTCTCTGGTCTTGCAACTTCCAAACCTAACGTTCTCTTATACCTAAACCCTTAGTGGTATAAAAGAACATACAAGGTTCTCTTATGGACTCCCGGTTCTTCCATAATGTAGCACTACTTTAACTCATCTTCCTTCAGTCTCCAGCAAACACCTTCTGGCTCTATCAATCCAGCCATGTTCCCTAGAATACACTCCCATCTGCCTTTGCATCCATTCTTCCCCATGGCTGACACAGCCTTTCTTATCTTGTCCCGTAAGCCTGGCCCAAATCCACAGCCCCAGCAATGCCCACCTTCCAAACAATTTAACCCTCACACACTATTTTAACAACATCGTCCATCTGGAAAGAACCTATTCTGATCAAGTTATAAGCTTTACACTTCAGGTGGACGGTATCCAAGTTTTGACAAATGAAATATTTTTGGGGGCGGCGCCTGTGGCTCAGTCGGTAAGGCGCCGGCCCCACATACCGAGGGTGGCGGGTTCAAACTCGGCCCCAGCTGAACTGCAACCAAAAAATAGCTGGGCGTTGTGGTGGGCGCCTGTAGTCCCAGCTGCTCGGGAGGCTGAGGCAAGAGAATTGCTGTGAGCTGTGTGATGCCATGGCCCTCTACCAAGGGCCATAAAGTGAGACTCTGTCTCAATAAAAAAAAAAAAAAAAAGAAAGAAATATTTTTGGATTGGCTCTGCCACTGCCTTTTGAAATGTGCCTTGAGTTAAGATTCTCTTCTTGGTTCCATCATTTTTATTTGTCTGAAAAGGCTCACACCATGGGTGGCACCTGTGGCTCAAAGAAGTAGGGCGCCGGCTCCATATACTGGAGGTGGTAGGTTCAAATCTGGGCCCGGCCAAAAACTGCAAAAAAAAAAAAACAAAGGCTCACACCAGGAGCTTGTTTTATCATCTATGGGTGGACCACCGACAGACAATCTGAGGGCCTTCTAGTGAAGCCCAGACGTGAGTTCTAAGCATGTCTGTCAGATTCTGTCACAAAGTGAACGTGTTCCAATTTCAAGTACCATTTTATGACCAAACTTGTCAGGAAGAAGGATGACTAGCAGCTGAGAAAGATGATTGATTACTAGACTTTGACCTCAGTGATGACTGCTGAAGCTCCAGGCTACAATGAAGGTTCTAAGGAGGAAGGAACAGAAGACACATGAGGGGTCCCGGGAGACGGGAGAGGAATTGATGAAGTAGAGAGACACGGAATGGTCCCAGAGGCAGGAGAGTAACCCCAAGTTCAGAGAGGCACACGGCCAAAACTGTGGATGGGGATAACAAGATGTCACTGGGTTTAACCATTAGGAGGGAGGTCACTCGAAGAGACCCCTGAGGGCAGTTTTTAATAAAACTGATACAGGATCCTGACCACAAGGGACTGAGGAGAAACTGGGAGGGCAAATGGAAATGGACAGAGACTTTCCTGCCAAGATCTTTGACTATCAAGCCAAAAAAGATTTGTGCTGGTCATTATCTAACCTGATGGGGTCTACCTGATGTAGCAGTTCAGCAGAACCACTTGCTGTTCTCCTGACCTCTCCCTGTGCAGAGAGATTGACCACTGAAGACAGCCTCCTGCAAGGGCTTCAGCGCCAGGACCACCCCCACATGCCTGGCTTTGGTTCCCTAAGAAACCTTCAGAACTATTCAACAGCTAAATGCTATCGAAGTCTGAACAGCTACATTATATTATTCTTCTGTTTAAGGAAAATGCTCATTACCTACTTAACAAATAAGGAAAAAGACAACAAAATACATCAGATCAACAGACCAAAAATCCAGATTTGGGTCAAATACTGTATTACTGCCTTTGGGTAACATACATAGTTTATGCTGAATTATTAAAAATTATTTTATTATTTTTCTTCCTTCAAAATCGGACTTGTTCTTTACTGTAAGTTTAGAAAAATCAAACAATAAATAAAAATCACATGCATGACTATCATGTTGTGGAACGCTGGTGTGTATGCAGGTATTTTTAATAATATTCAAAATAATAATTTTGAGTATTAAAAACATAATTTACGAATATGTAAACACACACAATTTTTATTACAAGTGAAACACGTGGTATCATTTGTAACCTGGCTTTTCCATTTATTCTGACAGAAGTATTGTACCATTTAGTAGTTTTGTATACCTTCATTTGTAATGATGGTACAATAATCCATTTTAATAAACCTCCTTGAAGCATTTAAGCCACTTCCGATTTATGATTATATAAATAATGCTGAGAGGGATATCCTTCAATATACTATTAAGTATTTGCCTGAGATAAAGTCACAGGTCAAATGCATGGAAAATGTAAGGCTCTGATATTGTTAACTTACTGTACGAATGTTTGAGCCAGTGGCTCATGACATGACTCCCTCTTCCACACTCCACCACTGGGTAGCATTATTTTTTTAAAATATTATTTCTATAGATATTTTTCTTTTTTTTAATTTTTTATTTTTATAGATCATAAATACATTTATGCCATTTTCAGTGTGTTGATTATTTGTACAAATTGGAGTGCTTACATCGTATTAATCAGCATCGCTTTCACCTCATTTACCCAATTATAGCATTAGGACATTTGTGTTCTACACATGATAGATTCAACTTGTACTTGCAATGTGCTCCATAGGTGTGGTCCCCCTACTATCCCCTACTATCCCTCCCACCCCATCCCCTCCCCCTCCCTTTATTTCTATGGATTTTTAAATTTTTTTATTAGCCTATCTTTGAGGTTGTACACTTTTTACTTTTTTACACTTCTTGTTCATGTTCTTTATTTTTCTATTGGAGTGTTCATCTTATTGATTTGTAAATACCTTTTCATATATCAAGGATATTACTAACTCAGTACCTTGATAAAGAAGAGAAAATGGTGTATTAATTGGGAACTTCGCCTACAAGGAACAGAGCAAAACCTATGAGAGTCTGAAAAGATCTTTATCATAGGATACTAATAATAAATGAACTTTGCCATACATGTAACAAATGGCTTTCCCTGTTCATTTTAGCTCTAAAATGGAAACATCGCTACATCACTGGTCTATTTTGAGTATTAGAGAAAATGCAGGTAAAGTCATGAAAGTACCCATCATAAAAACAAAAGACTTAAAAATAAGGTGCCTTGCTCTTCCAATCCTTATGATGAGTTTATCAGGCAGGTATTCCCACCATTCCTCTTTTATGGAACCTCCATAGTTAGTAAAGTGACAATTATATTTCTATTTTTTGCACATAATCTCTGGATTGACTCTAAAAAAAAGACTTACTAATTGAATTATTCCCAGCTGTTTTTAGCAACTTTTCTTTCTTAGAAGTAATCCCAGGGACTGCTCAAGTTTCTTCACCAGCAGTAAACCAAGTTACTAGCTTCTGCATCCATTCTTTTAAGTTTCTCAAGTAAACTCTCTTCTTCCCCTTCCTCTATGACGCATCTTTGCTATAAATTATCACTCTGATAACAAGCCAAGTATTTTTGGCTAGGAACAAGGCTACCTTATCAGTGGCTACAAGTTTAACCCCATGACAAATACCCTTAAGTGTTCTTCAGCTGCTTACATGTGAGTGATGTCTGTAGCAACAACACACACTGAACCCAAACTTGGGTCGGGGCAAAGCACACTGTGCTGTATAAATATTTTATGTTCAGCATGTACTGAAATTCCAGGTGAAGAGGCGTTCACAGAGCCTCTGTAATGTGCTGCTTGCTCAAAACCACGTATTTTCATTAAGGTTGTGTGCAAGCTTTACAATCTTCTATATGAATCCTCCTGATTTAATCCTAGTAATTCCCTCCCCACCCCCCAAAAAAAATGTTTTTTTAATCTGCTGCTTATGCTGTGGGCAAGGCAGCCATCTGAAAAGATGGCAAAAGGAAGGTAGGAGATCACTGAAACAGATTACACTAACAATTAGTCTAGTCATGAGGATTATGGGGGCAAAAGTGCAGAGCACGTGTGAGCCTGGTAGATCAGTTTCTTCTCAGGAATATTAACAGAACTGTAACACCCGTGGCCAGAAAAGGGAAAAGTAAATCTCCTCCTATAATTTCATGAATTCATTGATGATTTTTAAAAAATGATTAGAAATTCAAAGGCTACTTTATGGGATAGACAGGTTTCCAAACTGGCTTTGGAAACAGCCACACAGCAAAAGCAACAATGAAATACCTCAAATCTCCCTGCCAGTTTGGGACAGGTACAATCACTTGCTCACCCATCCTCTCCATAAATCAACAGCCATGTGGAAGAGCAGTCAAGGCCTTGCAGTGGGACCTGGCCATGGAGACTGTTGCTAGGTGACCATAAAGGCAGAGCCTATCACATTGCCCGGCTGCAGCCCACACTCGGGTGATTACTGACTCTAGGGCAGGAGGCTTTCTCAATGTTTTTCTCTCTGAATTGTCCTCACTCACGCAGGTAGTGGGCTCTGGCTTTCCTAAGGGAGGTTGTGGTGCGGCTTCCTTAAGGAGAAATGGGTTTGAGAAGAGGGAAGTAGCCCCAGACTAAGAAATTCTTGGAGGTGAGTGAGTGTGGAACTCAGAGCAGCAGAGGGCCACACCTGTTCTCTGGCTGTGCCCTCAGATGTGCAGGTGCCTCAAAAGAGGGGCCAGATGCCAAACTTGGACCCTAGGACTGACAAGGATCCTCCCTAGCCTCAAACGCCACCCAGAAGCAAGAGAGATCAGTGTAAAGAGACTGCCGAGGAAGGCCTTCCTGACATCAGGACATGTAGGAAGGGCTGATATCTTGACACAACCCTGGCAGGGTGGTGCGGGAAAGAGACTCAAGAACAATCCCGGTGGACCTTTCTGCTACCCCAAAGAAGTAGAAGCTTAGAGTAAAAATTAAGTGTACTTAACAAAGTACAATATTCCCTGCACTCCTATTTTGTGGACTCAGATTCATTCCCAATTCAAACAAACTGAGAAAGTGAACTAACGAAGGAAGAAGGGCTAATATCTGGTAACCTATACATCTGTCTCAGTTCAACGGCTTCCACCAGTGGAGCGGAAATCAAACTGGTGTTCAGAATAAAGGACATTTTCAGAGCAGAGATTCTCGAGAAGGCTTTTGTATCATGCAAGATTTCACCAGAACGGGCAGCGACTGTGGCTTAAGGAGTAGGGCGCCTGTCCCATACGCCGGAGGTGGAGGGTTCAAACCTAGCCCCGGCCAAATACCAAAAAAAAAAAAAAAAGATTTCACCAGAACTTGCTCGTACCATGGCTGTTTCAAAGGTCTGCTCCAAGACAGAGGCATCCGATGTTGACAGCCATGAAGTCACTCTAAGAAATTCACCGCCATCCATGGCCCTGATTCACTATCTGACCTGAGGATTTTCAGGTCTGACATTGTCTTGGAGCCAAACATGAGGACTCCCCTAAAGACCAGAGAATGGGATTAATGAATAAAGTCACAGCAACACATGAATGGTATACACAGGGAGAATGCTGTTGTCCCTTCTGTGCAGGCTACGCCCCTCTATGGATTTTCTGACTGGGTGACAGGGTCAGAAGCTGGCCTCCCAGAGGAGGCTTACCGCCTACCTCTCCCAGCCAAGGCTCACTAGACCAACAGAGACATCAGAGCCATGCAGAGTAAGGTGTTTCTTCCCTCAGGGCATTTGAATGGGGGCGAGGAGCTACCAGGCAAACTCTGGATGGATCTGAGCCTGTGTCATGAACCCATGGACAACACAACAGAGCAAGTCTGTAGAAAAGTGAGGATGAAGCTCAGAGAAGCAGGGATGACACAGTCCTTTTAGTTCCTTCTGCTTTTCTACTTTGGAGTCCAAGTTTTCTCTGAGAATTCTGGATTCTTTGGGAGTACTTCAGTATCTTAATAAAATCCTCCATAAGTTGGTTTTTGTCCCTTGTAGGCAACAATTCCCAGTTGGAAACCATTTCTATCTCCCAACTAAATAACCAGGTGGGCTCAGGGAGCCCAGATTCAGCACGAAGGGAAGCAGACCCGGGTAGGTGGGGGAGGGTCCATGGAGGGGACCAGCCTCAAAGGGGAGCATCTCCACAGCGATCACATTTTGCCTCACTGAACACTGTTTTTCTAGGTTTGCGTGCTGAAGACTCAGCTGACATTTTTTACACTATGCATACAGTCTGTTTCTATTTCCAGATGCAGACATTTCATTAAACCAAGAAATGATAATGAAATCCTAGAGTTGTGAGGGTGGTCTGCTGTCAGCCCCCTCCCCATGTACCAGCTTGTCACCTCAGAGATGGAATTTTTAGCACAGGTTGGCCCTACATTTCACAAATGAAACTTAAATATTATACAGAGGTAGGAGAAAACAGTTGTCTAAAGTTATCAGTTTTCTGACAGAGAACTGGCAGGGTCTGAAATAATTTCTCTAATAAATATCCTAATACAATTTCTTAATGGGGAAGAATAGTTTAACTTTCTTGGTAATAGGTATTTTCTTTTCAATTGTCATGTTTGACTTTTTCCTTGAAAAATAAATTGCACTGCAGCTGTAACAATGCATAAACCTAGCTGTTTATACAGGTATTTTTTAAAATCAAAGTTAGGTGAGATTACTCCTAAACCACAATGTTGTCCCAAGAGAAAACAATTAAAATAGATAAGTTTAGTTTTTTAAGATTTTATGATGTATAAAGGGCTCAAGAAAAGAAACTCTTCTCCATTAGGATTAATCAGAAATGAAGCCTTTAATTGACTGTTATCCATGTAAACTATGTTCCTAATATACAGAATTTCCTACTCTCCACGGCTTGGTGAAGGCAAACATACACACACAGTCCTTCAGAGACTGCATGGGGAGTCAGGGACTCGTGAATCAAATCATGCTTCCTTAGTTGGTATCTAGATACACAAAATAGGAAGACTATTTCCTACTTTGTTTGAAGCCAAAAACCAAAAATGTTAATGCCTTTATTTATTTCGATTATTTAGGTAATCAGATTAGAAAGTAATCTTTCTCTCTGATGGGCCATCATTTGGCTCAGTGCTGCCCTTTAAACCAAAAGCCCCAGTGTGGAGAGATTTGTGTTTCTCTCCAGTACTTCCCTCTTGTCCTTCAGTTCTGGGGGTGACCTGAGTAGGAGTACAAGGGGACCCCCTTGAAGGGATTCTGAGGGAGAGAGTGACTGTGTGAGCAAGAATTGATCAGCCATCAGCACTCTTTGGGGCTTTTGACAACACTAAGCTTATTATGCTCTTATCCCCAAAGTTTCGATGAGAAACAGCTTTCCCTTCTCAGAAAAACTAAAATTAGCAGTACCATTAAAAAATCCTTCCTTTGTGCCTAAAACCAGTGGTCCTCAAATGGCAGCATAAATCAAAATCCCCCATCGGGCTTGTTATAACACAGAATTCTGCACCCCACTCAGTTTCTGATCCAACAGGTTTGGGATGGAATGCAAGAAAGTGCATTGCTATCAAGTTCCCAGATAATGCTGCTTCTGGTTGAGGGACCACATTTTGAGAACCACTGTCTTAAATAAATTTGTCTGGAAGTGGGCACATGCCTTCTGGGAGATGATACCATCTTTGTGTTAAGAGTATGCAAATCATTCAATAGTTATTGACCAAGCACTGGCACACACTAAGCACAGGGAACATAATGGTTCACAAAAAAGACAAGCTCCCTCCTCTCCTCTCCCAGAAGCCTGGCATAAAATTACTGTTCCAAGAAGCAACAAGTTTAGCACGAAGCTTTCTACAAATCCAATCCAGGCTGCATGCCCCATGAGTAAATGTACAGCCCCCTGCCAAGTGAAAAGAATGTCAACGCTCATGACTGTCGATTAAAGACCTGAAGCAAAAGTGAGGCTATTCTTGATATTGAGATTACGACTCGAAAATGATAAGTGCCCACTACACACAAGGGGCACGTGGACGGCAAGCACGTGACAGGGCTGAGGGCTGAGTGCAGCCACCTGCTAGACAGACAGACAGACACAGTGCCTGGCAAGGCAGAAGCTGCCCAAATATTAGTTCCTCTTCAGCTTCCTGACCTATCTCCTCTGCATCCTGAAATGTCCTTTTGGTGGGGCCTAGTAAGGCTGTCTATGCCAGGCCTCCAAGGAGGCTAACAGCTGCTTCCTCCCAGTGTTTTTGAACCTTTTTTTATCTCACAGCACACTTGAACCTATAGTTAAACTTCCCCAGCACACTTAAATTATGTTGATTAAAAAAAAAAGTGAAAGAAAAAAAGAATATATTTACAGTGCTTTCAACTTCTTTCAAAAATAATTAATGATCTTTAAAAAAGTTTCATGGCACCCCTAAGATCCTCTCACAGCACACCGGTTGAAAAATCACTGCTTTAAACTGACATAAGAGACTGTATTCAAGTCAGTTATTCTCAAACTTTATCTAGCATGGGGGTGGGGGGTGTCTTTTTAAAAACAGACATATTGGACTCACACCTCCAGAGTTTGAGTCAGAAGGTCTGGGCCTAAGAATTTAAAATTTCTGGCTCGGCACCCATAGCACAGTGGTTACAGTGCCAGCTCTATTGTTTAGAGCCTGGCCCAGCCATCTAAACAATAATGACAATTGCCGAGAATAGCTGGGCATTGTGGCGGGCACCTATAGTCCCAGCTACTTGGGAGGCTGAGGCAAGAGAATCACTTAAACCCAAGAGTTTGAGGTTGCTGTGATGCCACAGCACTTTACCGAGGGTGACATAGTAAGGCTCTAGTGCAAAAAAAAAAAAAAAGGAAGAAGAATTTAAGATTTCTAACAGACTCTCAAATGTTGTGAATGATGCTGGTTCAGGAACAATACTTGTGGAACCACTCACTAGGCTTGTTGTTTAAGCCATTCTTTTCTTGCTATTAACTAGAACACTGGCTCTGTAATTTATTGTATGAAACAGAAGCCTCTTATTGTCAAGTACTAAGAATGTGGCTTTTGTCACCAACTGTATCACTGACCTCAGGCAAGCTGTGTACTAACTTTCTCTGTGCCTTAACTTTCTGTCTGTAAATAGAGAGTAATTACCTCCAAAATACTGCAAATCTCATTAATTACTACATCGTTTTAAAGATGTTACCAAGTATCAACTGCTACCTTGTCTTTATGATAGTATTACTCACTGCTGTAACTGAAATAAATGGCAACGTGTAAGACAAGACCCTTAATTTGCCAAGCAAGATGGGAGAAGCCCAGGAGATTTTTTTTTTTTAAACAATAAAACCTAGCAAATGTTAGCAGTCATCTCAAAATAACATGAGAAGATGCTTTTGACTTTCCCTCATTAAAAAAATCTCTCCAGTCAAGTTCCACCATGTGTACAGAGACAGAGCAAATATGGGTTTCAATTTAAAATACATGTACATTCAAAAAAGAGAGAGAGTACTTGGATAATTACAAATATAAAGCTTCCTTCCTGTTGAGAACAGAGAGATGCAGCTGCTCGATTCAGTATTAACAACCATATCAATGCCCTACCTCAATCTAGAGAGAAGGAGTGGGAAGCCCGGCCCATCTTCCCAGAGTGCCACAGCCAGGCAGTAAATACGCCCAGGACCTGTTCTCCGGAGCCTGGTTAATTATCAGGGCTCAGGCTCTGGTATTTCAGCAAAGACATCTGGCAACCTGCCCACTCACCACCCTACAGCTCCAGAGCCTTTATGGAATGTTACAGGTGCAGAACTTTAGTCATCTTTCCTAAGAAAGGAATGGGTGTGGGGGATTCTTTCAAATGGTTCCAGCCAGAGAACACAGTCCATATAATGCCAGTGATTTCTTCTTCCACGGGACAAGACTCCTTACGTGACAGAGACAAATCCAGGTTACCCGGGAGCACAGAGCAGGGGTGGACGGCCACAGCCCATCAATCCCCTGCTTGGCCCCTCTCAGCAACTCTTAGCTTTCTATTCTCAGCCTGTAATTAAATCTAACTGCAATTACAAAAACCAAAAGTGTACTGTTCATCCATAGTCAGCCCAATCTAACAGCAAGCAAAATGTGTATGTATCTTGTGAAGCAAGAACACTGGCCTGCTGTCATCGGTTACTCTCACCACAGTGAAATAATTCCTTAGCCTTTTCACACGGGTTATTTAAAGCAAATACCAATCACTAGTCAGAGTTCAGAGTTAGAAAACTGTCAACCACTGTAACATTTTCTTTAAAATAAAAACAAAGCAATGTCTAAGACTGACTTAATTCCTGCTGTGCTCACCACATTTTCTCATTGATCATGCCTTATGTTACTTCCGGATTAAAAAAAAAAATCCTAATTTGTATTTATTAGACAAAGTTAGAGACTAGAACAGGAACAACTTTATTAAAGTAAGCCCTCCATATTTCCATATATTGTATTCTTTGATTGTAAGGACTGTCCTTCGGTAATGAGAGTAACTCACGGGGCACTTGGCTAATTACAGCAGCAGCAGATCAGCCGAGCCAGACTCTCTTCTACATCTGCCCATAACCAAAATTCACCACAGCTCAAATATTGTTCTCATAAAGCTGCTAGAAGAAACAAGAACTTCCAGATCACCAGAAACGTTATCATATTAGAACATATATTGTGGCAATGTTTGATGAGACTGCAAAAGTGTGAAAAGGCAAGTCCTAAAGAGCTCTACCACTTGACCCAATCTTACCTTTTTCTACCCCAAAACAAATTGAACTGTGGAAATTTTCTTTTTTTTCTTTTTTTTTTTTTTTTGTAGAGACAAAGTCTCACTGTACTGCCCTCCGGTAGAGTGCCGTGGCGTCACACGGCTCACAGCAACCTCTAACTCCTGGGCTTACGCGATTCTCTTGCCTCAGCCTCCCGAGCAGCTGGGACTACAAAACTGTGGAAATTTTCTAATATAAAGACAGAAATACAGAAAGACCATTTTGCAAGAAATAGCCTTTGTTATTTCGTGAATTAAAATATGTACGGATGCAAAGAATGTACTGACATACTTAAAACTTTCCGCTCAACACAAGCTAGTGATGGGTTAGTGGAAGGAAATAGCCACTTCTTGGTTTCAATTCATTTTAAACTAAAATACCTGAAAACAGGAAAACAACCATTTCCTCTCAGAGAATTCCTGAGTGAGACAACAAAATGCCCAACTACCATGTTCTCTATTTCTTCTGTACCTTGTCCCACAGGTAAACTGGGAAGAGAGTTACTAATACGTGGTGAACTGAGAACTTGACTTACGTGACATGAAGCTAAAGAAAAAAATCAGAGTCTTTACCAATTACGTTAAGTATATTCCTGTAAAAGCAAATTTCTCCCTTCTTCTCTGAATAATCCATATACTGCCTTTAAAAAAAAAACGAATTGTCGGTTTGGTGCCCATAGCTCAGCAGTTAGGGTGTTGGCCACATGCACCAAGGCTGGTGGGTTCAAACCCGGCCCAAGCCTGCTAAAAACAAACAAAAAAAATAGCGGGGTGTTGTGGTGAGCGCCTGTAGTCCCAGCTACTTGGGAGTCTGAGGCAAGAAAATAGTTCAAGCCCAAGAGCTTGAGGTTGCTGTGAGCTGTGATACCACAGCACTCTACCGAGGGCGACAAAATGAGACTGTGTCTCGAAAAAAGAAAAAACAAAAAATGAATCGTCTAAGTTTTCTCCAGTTGTGTTTCTGGCATTCATTCAATAAAGCCAAATTGCTAAATTTCTAAATGTACACTTACATGAGATTATAAATGCCTAGGGACCAGAAAGCGTATCTTGGCCATTGTTTTCTTTTATAAAAAAATATTTCTTTTTTTTTTTTGCAGTTTTTTTTTGGCAGTGGCCGAGTTTGAAACCACCACCTCTGGTGTATGGGGCCGGTGCCCTACTCCTTTGAGCCACAGGCGCTGCCCAAAAAAAACATGTTTTGTTTTTTTTTTTTTAATTTATTTAAAAGGGAAACCTGGTTATTTCTTTGCTTGCTTATTTTTTTTTTTTTGTAGAGACAGAGTCTCACTGTACCGCCCTCGGGTAGAGTGCCGTGGCGTCACACGGTTCACAGCAACCTCTAACTCTTGGGCTTACGTGATTCTCTTGCCTCAGCCTCCCGAGCAGCTGGGACTACAGGCACCCGCCACAATGCCCGGCTATTTTTTTGTTGCAGTTTGGCCGGGGCTGGGTTTGAACCCGCCACCCTCGGCATATGGGGCTGGCGCCCTACTCACTGAGCCACAGGCGCCACCCTGCTTGCTTATTTTTTTAAAAGAAAAAAAGTAACATCTTGTTAAAATAACTTGAGATCTCCTTTGCTAATAAATCCTAACAAGCAATACATTCCTAAGGTTTTTATTTAATAATTTTACCAGTGTAGGTTTTCAAAATTTTCATTGCAAAAGGGCTTCAACATTAGAACAAACCCATTAACATGTGTCGCCAAAGGAACACTCTATGACTTCTGTATTATCTTAACCTCTAGCGATTGTCAACAATCTTACTGGTGAAGGCTGTCTTTGGTGTCTATACGCCGTATCAGTATCACTATTTGCCTTGGTAACAATGCTTTTCTTGGAGAGGAGACATATGACATCACCTTGTAACACAGAACACCCCACCACAGTGGAGCTGCTCTCGGATGGAGTGTGGAATCATGGAGGGTAGGTCTCCAGGGTGGTGGGCACTCTCACACACGTTGGTGAAACTACAAATGGGTCCCCTGTGCAATTTGCCAAAATGCACCAAGGTTCTTTAGCCTGGTTACAATTTAAAAAACTAATGTCACTATTAACACAGTCATTTCACTTCTAATTACATACAGTAAAGAAACAATGATCAAGAAAAATCCCAAACACAGATTTAAGCACAAATAAAGTCATTGCTCATTATACCATTATACCAGCAAAAATTCAGACACTTAAATCTCTATTATTAGGCAGACAAAAGCATGTTTATGAAGTCTTAAGAAGAATTAAACCGAGAGATCTTAAATGACTATTAAATTTACCTGAAAAGCAACATGATTTAATCACTATCTAATTACCATACATATTTTTCCTAAAAACTTACAAAAAGTCCAAATTTTTAAAGTGTGGCACATATGACAATCTAAGTTAATGGGGATAATTTTAAACAGGAAAATAAGTCTCCAATGCTCTATTTCCATAATACAGTGGAATCGTTACAGTTGACACCTCCCTACAATAACTACCTCCTTAAGTTGACCTTAACTTTCACAGACCCCATGTCCCACATGTACGTATTGGTCCAGTAGGCCTAGCCCCTTATATGCTGATCACCTCTGTATGTTGACCAGTTCATTACAGTCCCCTGGGTAGTCAACTTACAAAGACTGTACTATAAACAGAGTGCAGTAGAGACATCCAGATTTTATCAACACCATTAAGAAAATTATTTCTGCCTTTTCTGTTGATGAAAGTTCCTATAATGGATTAACTTTCTACTAAGAGCACCTCAGAGACTGGGTCTAGGTCACAGATTAGGCTTCTAAGAACCTGTGTCTTGATTTCTTTCTATACTACAGCTGTACACCCAGCTGTGCCACTGGGTAATAGCCATCAGTGCTCCTAATAATTAGCAAAACTCAATTATCCCAAAACTGTTAATATGCTGGAAAACGAAGTCAAAGCTTCATATTCAGGGCACACTAAGGACATGACCTTTTCGCTGTAATAAAAATACTGCCATGGATTTTAAAAATTAAGTTATAATTTTTCAAATGTACACACACACAAATCACACTGAGCCACAAAGGAGTTCAGCGTCTTCTCAAAAGTAGCACCGACAGACTATACTGCAAGCACAGATTAAAACAAAACCATCACAGAAGTAATGGGCACTTAAATTTTAAAAATCCAATATCTAGAGGAAAAAACTATTCTCCTAAATCAGTGATTCTCAACCTTCCTACTGCCGCGACCCTTTAATACAGTTCCTCATGTTGTGGTTGGGGGGGGTCACATTTATAGTTAGGGGGTCACCACAAAGAGGCAAATATCTTCAAAGAGGCAAATATCTTGATGAAAGAAAAGAGAATACAAAAAGCAATAACAAAATAGTCTTAGTCTGTTTTCTGTTGCTTAGAATACCTGAAAGTAGCTCCTTTATAAAGAAAATAAATTTCTCTCTTACAGTTATAGAGGCTGAGAAGTTTAAAGTCAAGCAAGGGGCCTCATGTGGTGAGAGCCTTCTTGCTGATAGGGACTCTCTGCAGGGTCCTGAGGCAGCACAGGGCATCACATGGTGAGGGGGCTGATCATGTTAGTTCAGGTCTCTTTCCTCTTCTTAAAAGCAGTCCCACTCCCGTGATAACCCATTAATCCACGAATGGATTAATCCACTCAGGAAGGCACAGCTCTCATGACCCAATCACCTGTTAAAGGCTCCACCTCTCAATACTGCCACATTGGGGATTAAGTTACAAAGTGAGTTTCAGAGGAGACAAACATTCAAACCATAGCAAATACTGTTAACATAACATACAGAGGGGAATGTAAGAAAATGACAAATATACAGAGATAGGACCCTTGCTTTTTGAGATGAAGTTGCTAAACTGGAAGGCAGGCAAGAAGACAGGCAGGGAGGCAGGTGGACAGGGACAGCGTCAGGGGCTGGGGGCTGAGAAGACAGCTCTGCATTAACACCCTCCCCACACCATGTAGAGGAGCTGGGCCCAGATGAACCTCTGCAGCTGGGTGGAAGAGCTCTGGAACCATCTACCCACCCCAACACCGGGGCTAATTCTATAGGGAGATAGGACCTTGAACATACCACAACAGGGGAGGAAATGCTTCCCATTTTTAAAGAAATCATTTTGGCAAGATGTGTCGAGCATTTTTAAGTGGTTGCAATTTTTTTAATTTCCAGTAATACACACTAAAGAAATAATGTTAAAAAAAAAAAAATCAGGCTATACACTGTCCTATTATAAAAGAAAAAATTTTTTTTAATTTTTTTTTTTTTTTTTGTAGAGACAGAGTCTTACTATACCCCCCTCGGTAGAGGGCCATGATGTCACAGGACTCACAGCAACCTCCAGCTCTTGGGCTTCCGCGATTCTCCTGCCTCAGAAACTTCAGTTATAAAATTATGCAGACATAAAACATGCTTATGAAGATGAGGGTACATTTATAAATTTAGTTTGAAAACTGGGTATAAAGTTGAAGAGATTAAACAAAAATACAGAAATGATTGAGATGGAGAGACATCAGCATTTGAAAATTATGCAGACATAAAACATGCTTATGAAGATGAGGGTACATTTATAAATTTAGTTTGAAAACTGGGTATAAAGTTGAAGCAATTAAACAAAAATACAGAAATGATGAGAGGAGAGACATCAGCATTTGAAACTTTTTGTCCTTGGTTTAAAAGTAGTTTTGAGGGACTGAATGATAAACTTCTAAGCCTTAATGCGGAGAGAGTGAATAAGAGAATGCTTGTTAAAATGCTTTCTAGCATATTGTTTAGAGAAATAAAGCTCTTCTCACACAGGATCACTTTCTCCTTCACACCTGACTTAGCCTGTGACTTCAGACAAATTGCTTAACTTTTGAGCTTTGTTTTCTTCTGTAAAATGAGAATAGTCACAGTTACCTGATGGGGGCACAATAAATAAATAAAAACGAGTGCGAAGTGCTGCCCTTTGGCACTCTCTTTGGAAGACCATATATTTTACTTCTTTTTTCAGTTTTTGGCGGGGGCCGGGTTTGAACCCCCCACTCCTATACATGGGGCTGGTGCCCTACTCCTTGGAGCCACAGGCGCCGCCCGAAGACTATAAATTTTAAAGGTTGTCCGTGCTGGAGAGTTTTAAGCCATTTTGGGGGTGAAGAGGAGCAGACAGTCTCACTCTGCCACCCTGGATAGAGTGCCCTGGCATTACAGCTCACAGCAACCTCAAACTCCTAGACTCAAGTGATCCTCCTGCCTCCGCCTCCCTAGTAGTGTGCCCACACATCCAGCTATTTTTTTCTATTTTTAGTAGATGGGGTCTCGCTCTTGCTCAGGCTGGTCTTGAACTCCTGAGCTCAGGGAATCCTCCTGCATCAGCTTCCCAGAGTGCTAGGATTATAGGTGTGAGCAACCAGGCCCAGCCTTTTGAGCCATGCTTTTAAAAATTAACTTTTATTCAATACCATTATGCTACTTCAAGTTATAAAACATCGGCAACCTTCTTACCACAAGAACATGCTCAAGTGACTAGCTCTAATTCTGATAGTCAGGCATCTCTTCCAGGTAGTGAATCAGATTTATTTATTTATTTGAGACAGGGTCTCCCTCTATCACCTAGGCTAGAGTACAGTCGCATGATCACATAACTCCTGGGCTCAAGCAATCCTCCCACCTTGGCCTCCCAAAGGGCTGGGATTACAGGCATGAGCCACCACATCTGGCCTCAATAAGGTTTAAAATAAGCCAACATAGCAGTGAAGTTCCATGAAGAAGAGACTTAAGGAAGTTCTGCTTTTCCAAATAAAACATTCCTATGATGGATAGATAGGCTTTACAGTCCCAGATATGTGCTTCATTTACACAGCACATTAAACCAGGAAATGCTACTAAAGTTTTCTTTGCTGGCTCCAATCTATATAGAAAAGACTTAGAAGAAATAAGTTGTACTCCGCAAAAGAAATCTTTAAACGACAGGGTGACTCAAAAGTCACCCCTAAAGTCTAAATGTACTTTTATTTACAAATATTCATCATTCATTACAAAATTTTCATTACAAAATTCTACAAAGTGGTGGCCAACACACAAGAGAATATTTTGTAAAATTTTGTAATGAATATTTTGTAAATAAAGGTACATGTAGCTACCATTTCCCATTTTCCCCGTGTATGGAAACTTTTGGGACACGCTATACGGTCCATGCAAGTCAGCACGAGAGCAAACATAAAACCATTCCTTAAGGGCGGCACCTGTGCTTCAAGGAGAAGAGTGCCGGCCCCATATGCCAGAGGTGGCGGGTTCAAACCCGGCCCCGGGCCAAAAACTGCAAAAAAAAAAAAAAACCATTCCTAGGGTTACCTTTCCCACTACAAGAACTATATGTTAAATCTTAAAGATGGAGTTGCTACCCTTTTCTCCCCAGCAATAACTAGACAGGGAAGGTAAATGAGTAGGAAGATCTTTACAGAACCAAATGGTCTTGAGCTCTCTGGTTTACTTAAATTATAAAAAGCTTGCCTAATATCCCTACTAGTCTTTAAAAGGATATAGGTATGGAGGAGGGTGATGCCTGTGGCTCAGAGGAGTAGGTGCCAGCCCCATATGCCGGAGGTGGCGGGTTCAAACCCAGCCCTGGCCAAAAACTACAAAAAAAAAAAAAAAAAAAAAAAGAAAAGAAGAACACTGGCCCCATGTACCGAGGGTGGCAGGTTCAAACTCAGCCCCAAACTGCAATAAAAAATTAGCCAGGCTTTGTGGCAGGCACCTGCGGTCCCAGCTACTCAGGAGGCTGAGGCAAGAGAATTGCCTAAGCCCAAGAGCTGGAGGTTGCTGTGAGCTGTGATGCCACAGTACTCTACCGAGGACGACAAAGTGAGACTCTGTCTCTTAAAAAAAAAAAAGAAAGAAAGAAAAAAGAAAAGAAAGAAAGAAAAACAGAAGTCAGAGTTTAGTCTGTCTTCTCTACCCACAGGCTATTTGTGTAACATCGAGGCCAATCACCATTCCAGCCTCACCAAGCTCTTTCTCACTGAAACGGTCCCAAACACCCTTTGCTGCCTGAGCAGCCAAATTGGCTCCGTCTTGCACTTCAAGCACACTTCCCAAGAGAACGCAAAAACAATGCTGTGGATCGAAGAAATTCACGTCAGTTGACTTGGCATGATATGGTAAGCTGAGTCAATCAGATACCACCTCTCAAGAATCCGAATTGAGCAGCACAAAGCCTAAGCAGTTAGCAGTGACAGTGTCTGCTGAGAGGATACTGGGAGAAGAGGAGACGCAGACAGCAGGAGCTGGGCGCGTACTCAGAGAATGAGGCGACCCAATGTAGGTAGGAGCAGGAACAGGTGTCTATCGTGCCTTTTAGATATTAACTAATATGAATACGAAACTGTGGTGGTTATCAATATTTTAAAATATCACCTTTTATCTTATTTTAACATTGCAACTAGGTATGTTTTATATTATCAGCATAAAACAATCTCAGCATGTATGCAAATATAGACATGTACAGATCTGTAATTTAGAAATACATATCTATATTGAGCATAGATGCTCAGATTGTTTTTTTTTTTTTTTCTTTTTTATTGTTGGGGATTCATTGAGGGTACAAGAAGCCAGGTTACACTGATTGCAATTGTTAGGTAAAGTCCCTCTTGCAATCATGTGCTCAGATTGTTTTCTATGTATGGGGAGAGCTAACAAAAAAAGTTTAAAGATCTCTACTTTGATGTAGAAAGTGCACTTCCTATCACACTTGGAGACAGAGGTTAAAGTTAAGATAACTGCCAAGGAATGAGTAAGACAAAGACTGTCTAGATCAGTGTTTTTCAACATTTTTTATCTTACAGCACACTTGAACCTACAGTTAAACTTCCATGGCACACTTAAATTATGTTGATCATTAGAAAGACTAAAAGCTGGGCGTGGTGGCTCATGACTGTAATCCCATCACTTGGGAGGCCGAGACAGGTGGCTCGCCTGAGCTCAGGCATTCCAGACCAATCTGAGCAAGAACAAGACCCCGTCTCTAAAAAATAGCCAGGCATTGTGGCAGGCGCCTGTAGTCCCAGCTACTCAGGACGTTGAGGCAAGAGAATCACTTATGCCCAAGAGTTTGAGGTTGCTGTGAGCTGTGATCCTACAGCACTCTACTGAGGGCAACACAGTGAGACTCTTAACTGCAACAACCAAAAAAAAAAAAAAACACAGCCGTGCGTTATGGCGGGTGCCTGTAGTCCCAGTGCCTGGGAGGCTGAGGCAAGAGAGTCACCTCAGCCCAGAAGGTTGCTGTGAGCAGTGTGACACCATGGCACTCTACCAAGGGCGATAAAGTGAGACTCTGTCTCTACCAAAAAAAAAAAAGGAAGAAAAAAAAAGTACATAGTTACTGTGCTTTGAATATCTTTTGAAAATAATTTAGTTAATGATCTTTAAAATTTTTTTCACAGCACACCTTAGATCCTCTTACTGCACACCACACGTCACAGCACACTGGCTGAAAATCACTGGTCCAGAGTTCATGAGCCACAGTGTGTGACAAATAAGAAAAAATGGGCAGCACCTGTGGCTCAAAGGAGTAGGATGCCGGCCGCATATACCAGAGGTGGCTGGTTCAAACCCGGCCACAGCCAAAAAATACCCCCCCCCCCAAAAAAAAAAAAAAATGAGCACCTGTTATTTTTATTGGGTCTCCAACAAATATTACTCCAAAAATTACTACCTATGTGTGTCCTGTGCTAGCTTAGGAATTCTGTATCACTAGTGACACAGTCACTATCGATCAAATAAGCTACCAGGGCTGAACTGAAATTGCTGGGTCAGCAGTCCCTAAACATTTCTGGACCACAGTTTGATATTCTCGTTCAAGAAAAAAGAAACCTCTGCCTAGGAAAGCACACAGAGACACATAGATACAATTACCACCTAAAACCCAAGATAAGAAACTAATTCTACCTCCTATTAGAAAATTAGACACACACATAACACATAAGCATGTAATCCTAAACTAATAACGTTTCAATGATGCAAAGTACTTATGATGTTTATTCATAGGTTTGTATTTTTGGTAACATATTAATTAGCTGGGAGAAGTAGCATCAGAAGTAAAACAATACACATTTATTCTCCAACACAATGCATAAAACTGACACCAAGTATCACTCCAGTTACACAAGGGCTGCTCAGAGCTCTCAGTTCATAGAATCATCACAGTTTAAGACCAAACACAATGCACAAAGGCAGAAATATAGACAAAGCTACCACGGCAGAGACGCAGACGACAAAGCCAATTCACTGGCAATAAAGATTTTGCTTGCTGTACGTAATAAACAAAATTGTTTTCAATTAAGGGTCAATAAGCAAAAATAGTCTGATAAAATATTTCATTTGTTTGCTTTAGTGATTTTACACAAAAGAGCTACAGAACCCGAACTGGATTTCATCTTTTCTCTTAAACAACCAAAAAAAAAGAAAAAAAGTACTTGATGTCATTTCCTTCATGCGACTAGAAACAATCTGACGATGTAGGGTCTGGCTGTCTGAATGATTTGAGAATTAGGGTATCTCAGTTTCTCCATTTGTGAGATATGCATGGCAGTACTTATTACACCAAGAGGAGAGGCATTTTCAAGTAAAAAATACTGTTTTTTCGAGCGGCGCCTGTGGCTCAGTGAGTGGGGTGCCGGCCCCATATGCCGACGTGGCGGGTTCAAACCCAGCCCCAGCCAAACTGCAACAGAAAAATAGCCGGGCGTTGTGGTGGGCGCCTGTAGTCCCAGCTACTTGGGAGGCTGAGACAAGAGAATTTCGTAAGCCCAAGAGTTAGAGGTTGCTGTGAGCCGTGTGACACCACGGCACTCTACCCAAGGGCGGTATAGTGAGACTCTGTCTCTACCAAAAAAATATATATATATACTGTTTTTTCATTGTTTTATGCCAGTTCAGGCCATATTCCACAAACATTTTCTTGTATTCGTTCAACAAATATTTAGTGAATTGTATGCAACTATAAGCCAAACAATAAAACAAAGTCAAGCAAAACCAGATCCTACTTCTACCTTGATGAAGTTTATTAGCTCCTTAACCCTTTTGTTTGTTTGTTTGTTTGTTGTTGTTTTTTTGGGGGGGGGGGTTTGCAGTTTTTGGCAGGGGCTGGGCCGCCACCTCTGGCATTTGGGACCAGCGCCCTACCCCTTTGAGCCACAGAAGCTGCCCTAACCCTTTATATTTAAGGCTGAAAGCTCCATTAGTTCCATTAGTGCATACTAACATTTAAACAGCATTTTACAGATTGCAAAGTACTGATAATGGACAGTACCTCATTTACAGATTAAGAAACTATGGCTCAGAGAGGCGCAGGGGCTTACCCAAGCAGTGAAGCTGGCGTCCCTGTGCTGATAACCTCAGTGCACCAAACCCTCTCGCTGGAGCTGAGCTCCGAGTCACAAGAACAAAACATATGCAGAATCACCTGGAGTCCCTCATTGGGAACATAATCTAGAGCAGCTTTCTGCCTATTTCCATGCTCCAGAGAAGCTACGGTTACCCAGTTTTGATAGTGTGTAGAAGATGCAATTTATTTAGTTTTCGAAAGCCCAACTTCTATGTCATATATGGTTAATTTACTAAAAGACCTTTAGCTATTTCTACTATACATACAACCTACCAGCACTGAGTAGCAGCCTGTCATATTCGTCTCTTCACTGGTTACCTGGTTCAGTACTTTGTGAATGCAGAAAACTTCTACATTTTCCTTGTTATAGACTCTTAATTTGTTATAATTGTATGGCTTACGTAATAAAACTGACTTTTTTTTTTTTTAAGGAACTTTAGATCAATGTCCAATGCTCAGCCCACAGCCAAAATCCTTTCTACAAAATCTCTGATTTAGGACAATCGGAGTGCTCCAACACATCCAGTTCATTCTATTAGTATCAAAGCACAAAACAAAAAGTACTAAAACAGGGCGGCACCTGTGGCTCAGTGGGTAAGGCGCCGGCCCCATATACCGAGGGTGACGGGTTCAAACCCGGCCCTGGCCAAACTGCAACCAAAAAACAGCCGGGCGTTGTGGCGGGCGCCTGTAGTCCCAGCTACTCAGGAGGCTGAGGCAAGAGAATCGCTTAAGCCCAGGAGTTGGAGGTTGCTGTGAGCTGTGTGAGGCCACGGCACTCTACCGAGGGCCATAAAGTGAGACTCTGTCTCTACAAAAAAAAAAAAAAGTACTAAAACAGACCTGCTATTCTAGAAATCTGTCCTAAGGAAACTTGGGATGAGAGTATTTCAAATACTTTCATTGTAGTGTTGTTGTTTATGATACTAAGAAACTGGAAACAACCAAAATAACAGTCAAGTACTGTTTTAATAAATTAAGAGAGCTTTCACATAAAGCTCATTAAAATGATAATATAAATCGGGCGGTGCCTGTGGCTCAGTGGGTAGAGCGCTGGCCCCACAATACCAAGGGTGGCGGGTTCAAACCCGGCCCCAGCCAAACTGCAACAACAACAACAACAGCCGGGCATTGTGATGGGTGCCTGTAGTCCCAGCTACTCGGGAGGCTGAGGCAAGAGAATCGTCTAAGCCCAGAAGATGGAGGTTGCTGTGAGCTGTGTGATGCCACGGCACTCTACTAAGGGTGTTAAAGTGAGACTCTGTCTCTACAAAAAAAAAAATAATAATAATATAAATCTATAAACATGAAAAGATATACATGTTCTATCTGCTGCAAAAAGCAATTATTAAATAGTATGTTTGATATTCATTTTATGTGTATACTCAGGAAAAATCTTGAATTATTGAATTAGAAAGGCATGTCCTGGCTCAACACCTGCAGCTCAGCAGCTAGGGCACCAGGCACATACACCAGAGCTGGCGGGTGCACATCCAGCCTGGGCTTGCCAAACAATGACAATTACAACCAAAAAATAGCCGGTGTTGTGGTGGGCGCTTATAGTCCCAGTTACTTGGGAGGCTGAGGCAAGAGCAACACTTAGGCTGAAGAGTTTGAGGTTGCTGTGAGCTATGATGCCACAGCACTCTACTGAAGGCGCTCTGTCTCCAAAAAAAAGAAAGGCATGTCCTTATGCCTATCCAAAAGTTCCAATTCTGCCCCCGGAAACTGAGAATTGAGTTTGCTTTCCTTTCTACCGACAGCCTTTCCATTATTCCAGGCAGAGCATAGTTTCTAGTCCAATTACCTCCCTCTTAAAATATAAAGCTTGTTTTAAAAACAAGCCTGTGGAGGCAGCCAGACCAAGGCAGAAAACAACAGGATAATTATCTCCTTCATTCTGAATACAGTGCCATTCACATTGCCAGAGATGGCCAACCATGTCAAATGGGTGGCCAAAACCTTCAATCTTTTTAACAAGAGCTGCTATTGATCCAGGTCTCCCCATTCTATAAATACGCAACTTTTTTCCACTCTATAAAGTTCCATTCAGAGAGCTTAACTATCTTAGTTGTTTGTGTTGATCGCATTCAGCTTAGTACGGCCTTTTTCTACCCTGATTTCTGACATTCACTTGGTCAGCTTCCTTTCCAATGCTGGGACAGACACAAATTTGATCTACCTTTCTTTCTCAAAGACTACTTTTCTCAAGCTAGAATACCAGGTGATTTGGAAAGAGCTACTCAAACCATTTTATTTGATGATAATTTAAAATATATTCATATTGAAATAAATGTAGATGTGTTAAAGTATTTTCTCGCCTCAGCTCTCATGCTATGAACAAATGTCCTTTTCGTGGCCTATTTAGAGCCATGTTTTTTGCACTTTTGGTTTCTGTTGGTGATTTTGCTGTTTAAAATGGTCCACGAACATTGTACTCACGTGCTTCCTACTGTTCTTACACTCGAGAACCTTAGAGAGAGAAGATGCTCTAGATCAGTGGTTCTCAACCTGTGGGTCACGACCCACAGGAACTGTATTAAAGGGCCGCAGCATTAGGAAGGCTGAGAACCACTGCTCTAGATTAAGCTTCTTTTTTTTTTTTTTGCAGTTTTTGGCCGGGCTGGGTTTGAACCTGCCACCTCCAGCATATGGGGCCTACTCCTTTGCGCCACAGGTGCCGCCCTTAGATTAAGCTTCTTTCAGGCACCCAGTGTGGTGCTACTAGCCTTGAGTTCAATGTTAATGAATCAACAACACATATATTAAATAAGGTGTCTTTAAACAGAAAGGCAGGTAAAACGATGTTATTTACTGAGCAGTAGACAAAAATGTTGTGACTAGAGGCTGACAGGGAACCTAACCCTTTAGTGTTAACAGTTCAGTGTTGACTAATCCAACGTTCATGGCGTCTTTACAGAGCATAAACACCGCAAATAAGAACTGACTGTGTAACAGTGGGGTGGGAAGTGAGCAGCCTTCCTGTCTCTGGATATCCAACTTACACTACAGAACAGCTCCAAGAAATAGATTTCTCCTTCCATGCTATTCTCCTGAAGGCCCTTCTAAAATTTTCTTCTCATCTTTTCAAAGGTGCTGGCCCATTCTACACATGGCCTTCTGTACCTCCTCCGACAGGGCCCACTGTTACTGTTTACACCTGGGTTTCTCAGCATCCCTAACATCTTCTACAGGGATCTTCTACAAGGATTACGTGAGTGATATTCTACATTACTGTCTGTGGCCATGAGAAGTCAAAAATGTAGGTATGAGTTTGAAACTCATTTTTCAACAGTCATCTGCCAAAAATTCCCTGTCTTGAACCAGGGAATAATATGGATATTTCTTCCCATTCTTTTTTAAGGACCATTTAGAAACACCTGGTAAGGATTCTGAAACTGCATATTCTTCTTTGCTTTAAATTTTCAAAACTTTTATTGTGAAAAACTTCAAATACGTACAAAAACGAAGGGAAGACTATAATGAATTCAATGCACCCATCACTGAACTTGAACAATTATCACTATTTTGCCAATCTTTTTCATCTATTTCTGCTCTTTTGTTTCATTTTTGCTTGAATACCATAAAGCGAAACCAAGACAACGTATCTTTTCACCTATAAGAAGAACTTCAGTGTGGGGCGGTGTCTGTGAGTAGGACAGGAGTAGGGCAGCGGCCCCATATGCTGGAGGTGGCAGGTTCAAGCCCAGCCCCAGCCAAAAAAAAAATAAGAACTTCAGTGTGCAATTATCACTGACCCACAATGCCATTATCAAATCTAATAACACTGATAATTCCTTATCAAGAGCTCAATCAACATTCAAATTTTTATCATCTCTAAAGTGTCTTGTCTTGATTTGTTTACTCAGTTAACTCAAAGTCCCCACAGTGCATCTCATTAGCAGAAACCATATTTGAGACTAAATCAGAGGAATGAGGTTCAAGTGAGTTTGTAACAAGAGAAAAGAAGCTCATTCAATGAAAAAATTAGATTGGAGGCCTGGCCCAAGAAAGTGGGAAAATAAACGAAAAGTATTCAGAAATGTCATAAAGCAGGGCAACGGCAGAGAAAAAGCACAAAAGAGGCAAAGAACTTAAGCAAGGAGAGAAACTGGATAAACGACTGAATTACCTTAACAGACCAAAGATTTCCACTTAAAAAGAAAAATCTCACTTTAGATCAACAGAATTATGAAAAACTACTGCATTAAAAAAGGAAATGTTATTGTCACTGTATCTGATTTATTTCATTTCCCAAACTTTAGTTTCATAAACACCCTCTACATCATAGCACTTTAATAATTATCCTGAAAGTTTAAAATGATCTTGGGTACAATTTACATTTTATTTCATCAAAGATACCAAAATGAAATAAGCCTAAAGCACCAAAGAAAGTGACATTGATGCAACTGACCATCTCTACCACTAGGATTCTTACCTAACTATTTCTTGGATTTCTCCTAGAAAAAAAGAAATTAATGTGGCCTGGTAATTTATCAGGATAATAGCCACCATTATAGGTTACTTATTAACCTAGGTACTCCACAACCATGAGATCAGTACTAAGATTACACCTATTTTACAGATATGAAAACTGAGGTCATGGGCAAATATTATTATTAGGATAAGATCTAGTAACTCCCAACACAGGAACTCTAAAACTGGCCTGGTTAACTCCAGAGACTCAGATGCAACCTACAACTCAATCAGAGAAGAGCATAATTAAGAAAAGCTTTCCAAATACCTCCCTGGAAATCACTAAACTCACAGCTCTGCCTCAAATATAGACACGAAGAAATTTTTTACATAAGCAATATATGCTCACTAATATTTTAAAAAAGAAAAGAAAATTAACCAAGTTAAACAATAAATTCTAATGCTTCTCAGAATTTTTTGAGAGCTATTATCAGAGAAATAGCTGCAAAATTTCCCCTTCTCAAGATTTTTTTTTTTTTTTTTTGAGATCCTCACTCTGGCACCCTGACTAGAGTGTCATGGCATTATAGTTCACAGCAACCTCAAATTCTTGGGCTCAAGTGCTCCTCTTGCCTCAGTTTTTCTATTTTACTGGAGACAGAGTCTTGCTATTACTCAGATTGGTCTCGAACTCCTGAGCTCAAGTGACCAACTTGCCTCAGACTCCCAGAGTGCTTGAATTATAGGCATGAGCCACCGCTCCCTGCCTCCTTAAAATAAGATTTTTAAAAAATGCTTCTGTATTCAGTTACAGTTTGGGTTTTCCCCTGACCAATGTAAGCCAAAGAAAAGTGTTTTTCAACTCTTTTTATCTCATGGCACACTTTAACCTATAGCTAAATTTTCACAGCACACTTAAATTACATTGATCAAAAAAAAAAAGAATATACTTCCTAGGCTTTCAACTTTAAAAAATAATTAGTGATGTTTAAGATTTTTACCTAATATCCTCTCAAAGAACACCAGTATGCCGTGGAACACCGGTTGAAAATCACTGCTCTGGATAAAGAAAAAATAAGAATTGCAACTTAGCTTCTCTCAAACAACTTTGAAAAAGTATTTTAATTAGAGTAGTATGATGAAAAAGTAGTTGTCTTAAGTACAGGTCTGAAAAAGTTGAATAATTAAATATGACCAGTGGTGTTTGTCTACACATAACCTAATGATGTTATTATAACATCATGAAGGTTAAAAGATGTTTGCTTGTTTTTAAATAGAAAGGAATGTCAGCATCTTTCTCACCACTAAAGGTAATTTTAGCATTTCAAAGGAATATTTTCTTAATTGTATTTTGAAAAATACATTTTTAAAAACACCTATGCACTGGGAACCCACAGATCTTGTCAAATCAAATATTTCACATTCTAGTACAAGTCTGAACACATCAAATCTGAAAGAATGTAAAGCTTACTAAACCAGCTTCTGTGATTTAATTTCTATCCAATAGGAACCTTATACTTTTAGGTTATTCCAGCTAATTCTCAGTCACTGTAAGATGAGAAGGAGAAACTCAGCAAAACTTCTGGTAGTGAAACATTCCAGAGTAAGGATAATCCCTGTAACATACAAACTAGAATTAGTATTTTACCTAATTGGTATCTAAATCCTGATTTATGTTTACCCATTTGACTCATTTAATTTAGCAGCATCCCTAGCAGGTGGGTGAAGAGCTGACAATGGGTATATTCTGTGTATCTAAGTCATGTGCCATCACATCCACGGCGTAGGAGGCAGGTGCCCCCACCGTACTCCCAATAGTAGTGATGGCTCTATGGGATCCTTATACCCCCCTTGACCTTGGTGGACATCAGATCACCATTCTGCTTTGAACTATACTTGTGCTCTGAGACTAGGAAAGGGCATTCTCAGAGATAGCTGCTGGTTCATCTCATTTCATTTGCATTAATTACTGTTTAGTGGTTCCACTGTCTATCACTTCCTAGTCCTCAAAGTGTGGTCCGCAGACCAGCAGCAGCAACATTACCTGGCGTGACAGTTAATTTTATATGCCAATTTGACTAGGCTAAGCAAGGGATCCCCATGTAGCTAGAGCAACATTACTTTGGGGTGTGTCTATGAGGACATTTCTGGAACAGATTAGCCTTTGAATTAGTAGACTTTATAACAGGAACTGCCCTCACCAATGTCGATGGGCATCCTCCAATCTGTTGAGGGCCGAAGTCAATCAAAATGACATAGGAAAGGCAAACTCATGCTCTCTGCTTGAGCTGGGACTTCAGATTCTCCTGCCCTCAGATGTCAATGCTCCTGGCTCTCAGATCTTCTGACTCAGAGGGGGACTCACAGCGGTGGCTCCCTGGTTGGTTCTCTGCCCTCAGACTCAAACTAAATGGCACCAATGGCTTTCTTGGTTTTCCAGTTTGCAGACGCAGATAGCGGGACTTCTCTATAATCACATGACCCAATCCTTGCAATGAATTTCCTCTTATATATCTGTTGTATTTCTCTGGAGAACCCTGACCGATATACCAGGGAACTTTTCAGAAATGTAAATTCTGAGGCCAGTCCCAGACCTCCTGATGGGGGTAGGGGGCGTAGGGTTCAGCAATCTTTGTTTTTAAAGAATTAAAGTTTGAGAACCACTGCTATACATAATATTTTTAAAATGACTGTTCATTCAGATATTATATTTGAGTTTAATTTCCATTAAACCTACTAAGTGCAATTTACCAATTTTCTAATATTCCTATAAAAGTAAATCCAAGGGTGGGTGATGTGGCTCATGCCTATAATACCAGCACTTTGGGGGGGCCAATGCAGGAGGATCCCTTGAGCCTAGGAGTTCAAGACCAGCCTGGGCAAAAAAGCAAGACCTTGTTTCTACAAAAAATTAAAATTAGCCAGATGTGGTAGAGCATGCCTGCAGAGCACACCTGTAGTCTCAGCTATTTGGGAGACGGGAGCTACTACACTCACTCCTGTCTGGGTGACACAGCAAAGACCCTGTCTCTAAAAAACATAAATGCAAATGTAAGGTAGCTTTGAATTTATAAAAAGTTCAGTGGAAATTCAGCAGTTGGCTTCTTTTCTTTTTTTTTTTTTCAGATTTTTTTTTTTTAATTTGTTATTTTTTATTTTTTTGTAGAGACAGAGTCTCACTTTATGGCCCTCGGTAGAGTGCCGTGGCCTCGCACAGCTCACAGCAACCTCCAACTCCTGGGCTTAAGCGATTCTCTTGCCTCAGCCTCCCGAGTAGCTGGGACTACAGGCGCCCGCCACAACGCCCGGCTATTTTTTGGTTGCAGTTTGGCCGGGGCCGGGTTTGAACCCGTCACCCTTGGTATATGGGGCTGGCGCCCTACCGAATGAGCCACAGGCGCCGCCCAGCAGTTGGCTTCTATTTTTCTTATTCTTGGTTTGTGCAAAAAAAATCCTTACAAGAGTTTATAAGGAAATACTTCATTATATCAATCACATTTACTTTACCTCCTGTGCTATATAGGTTCTCAGCAGTTTAGGTGATTCCTATAAATTGCCTAAAATGAGCTCGACCCTGAAACCAGAATTACAGGGTACAAAAGATCAGGGACCTTGAGAGAGGGAGCCTGGAACAATTTCAGTCCCAGTTTCATCACCTCTCACAAGTGCTCTTGGAAAAGTCAGCTCCTTAAGCCTCAGTTTCCTCAAATGTAAAGTAAAAATTATAGTACAGCCTCAGCACCTATGGCTCAGCAGCTAGGGTGCCAACCACATACATTGGAGCTGGTGGGTTCAAACCCAGCCTGGGCCTGACAATTATAATAAAAAATAGCTAGACGTTGTGGCCGGAGCCTAGTCCCAGCTACTTGGGAGGCTAAGGCAAGAGAATTACTTAAGCCCAAGAGTTTGAAGTTGCTGTGAGCTGTGACTTTACATCACTCTACAGAGGGTGACATAGTGAGACTCTGTCTCAAAAAAAAAAATACAGTACAAACTTTATCATAGGGAAGTCATGAAAATCAAAGGCGTTTAAAGCACAAAGCAGCTCTTGATATACCACAGTAATTATATTGTTAGCTAACAGAATTATTTGATTTTAAATACTTCAAACACACTTAAGTCCCTAGACGGTCTAAAGAAAGCACCTGACAAATGATTTTAAAAGGGAACAAAATTACAATTACATTCATTTCTAACAAAGGATCCCATGGCAGTAACATAGACCATTCTGCAAATAAAAGCAGTGTATGCACTATCTAACCACAAACACCCTGCTCAAGAGAAAACATTTCAAAATATTTTCTTTAAAGATCCCTAAACTGCTGTGGGAGAAAAAGCCAAGGCATAGTACAGACTTCAGCAGATTAGTCAAGAATGTGATGGGATGAATTAAAGAAATTACATTTTGGCAATGTTGAAGGAGAAGGCAGGCAAAATTCCAAGTTTCTTCTGGTTCATTCAAGTGAGTACTTTTTTTCCTTTTTTTCATCGAACTTAAAACATTTTATAATTAAAAAGTCAAAAAGATATGTGAAACAAAAGATCACTTTATCTTTTAAGTAAGTAAAGGTATGACAGGAACATTGTTACCAAACACCGTGTAACAAACGCTGGGGTGATGAGGGTGTGCTGTCTTTGTCCTGGCTGGGCCATGCACCAGCTGACCAACCTTGGGCAACTCCCCGAGTTTCTTTTTTTTTTTTTTTTGAGACAGAGTCTTTGTCACCCTTGGTAGAGTACAGTGGTGTCATAGCTCACAGCAAACTCAAACTCTTGGGCTTAAGCAATTCTTTTGCCTCAGCCTCCCAAGTAGCTGGGATGACAGGTGCCCGTCACAATGCCCAGCTATTTTTAGAGATGAGGTCTCACTCTGGCTCAGGCTGGTCTCAAACCTGTGAGCTCAGGCAATCCACTGGCCTCAGCCTCACAGAGTGCTAGGGTTACAATCTCTGAGTTTCTTAATTGGTCTTCCTGCTTCTATTTTTGTTTGCTTCCAGTCCATTCTCCCACAGCAATCACACAGTCCTAATCTGTTCCTCAAGCAGGCTAAAGCCCTCAGGACCTTTGCATGTGCTATTCCCATGGCATATACTGACATCATCTACTTCCAACCCTTGCTCAGACAATTCTTTCAGTTCTTTAAGTCCAAAGTCACTTCTCAGGAATGCCTTCCTTGCCCAGGCTAGATTAAATCCCCGTTACATGCTTCCTTTACTTGTTTTTTATAACTCTTACACCATTCTAATAGCACTAATCTTTTGTAACGTTAACGTCAGTTGGCCATGCCAGATAGCAAGCTGCATAGAGGCAGGAACCACTTCTGTTCACTGCTGTAATTCTCTCTGAATTTTGTACAACTATGTAACCATGACAAGTTTTTTTTTTAAGACTCCATCTCTACAAAAAAATAGAAAAATTAGCCTGTTATTGTGGCAGGAGCCTGTAGTCCTAGATATTTGGGAGGCTGAGGCAGGAAGATCCCTTGAGCCCAAGAGTTTGAGGTTGCATGCACTCTGGAGCATAGGTGCGAGTGATAATTATAGACAGACCTCTGAGCATTGTCTCGGCAAGCCAGAGTGACCAGCTAACTTCACAGAGTTAAGAAGTAAACATAGGCCAGGCACAGTGACTCACACCTGTAATGCTAGCACTCTGGGAGGCCGAGGCAAATGGATTGCCTGAGCTTAGGAATTCGAGGCCAGCCTGAGCAAGAGCAAGACCCCCTCTCTACTAAAATAGACAAATAACTACAGAGGCATGGTGGCACAGGCCCTTAGTCCCAGCTACTCGGGGGGCTGAGGGAAGATCACCTGAGCACAAGAGCTTGAGGTTGCTGTGAGCTATGACACCACAGTACTCTACCCAGGGTAACAGAGTGAGACTCAGTCTCTACCCTCCCCCTGAAAAGAAGTAACAGAAACACAGATCAGCAGGGTCACAGACGTGCAGTACTGTCAGATGGGAAAGAAAATTCCTTCAACATCTTCCTGGTTCCCAAAAGCAGAATCAAGAAAAAGCTAAAAAACAACTATGGACCCTATGGATTTAAACAGACAGCTAGCTTCAGACTATGAAACCAAACAATACGCTGAATGTGGTTATTAAATACCATCGTGGGTGACAACTGTACCTCCATCTAGTCAAATCAGGATAAAAGAGGGAAGCAGGCCAACGCGTCTGTCTTCTGCCTGCCCTCTTTCTTCTCACCTCTATCTTTCCACCTGTATTACAACTGGGAAGAGCCCCGGGAGGATGGAGGAGGAGAGGGGCCTGGGCTCCGATCCCAGCGTCACCTACGCTAAGCCTCCTGTGTCACATTAGCCATGAACTGCCATCCCTCCTACTCACATTCCTGGCTCATTCCCATCCATCTCCCATCTCAGCTCTCTTCCCTGACCCCTCATCTCTTTTCCAGCTTTCCTTTATCCTTGTTCCCACTCAACCTCTCAAGATGTGAGGCAACGTAACATAAAGAGGGCTGGATTCAGAGACTCCTGCCTCAGCTCGAAGAAACTGCCAAAAAGATACTGTAGGAAATGTTCTGAAATCTGGGCAAAGGAGAAGAAGTGTTAAATAAAGGAAAGAGGTAAATTGTTGGAGGAAAGAATGGAAAATGAAGTAGGATAAAATGGAACAGTCAGGGAGAAAACACTCCTGGGCCTCAGAACCAAGCCCCTCCCTCCCACGACCCCACACACCTCCAGTCAAGAGGGAGAGTATCTTCCCAACCCCTGGCCACCATCTCCCATGCCTCCCACTTTGGACAGAATTTAATCCAACAAAGGAGTCCAAGTTACTTTCTGACGATGATGCTTTGAGAAGATAACTTATCTGATCTTGTTGCTCAGGCCAAAGGAATGTATCGTTCAATATCTGCAAACAGGCTAATGTGTGGACGTGAGGAGAAAGGAGTAACTAATACCTTGTGATTAAATAAGAGGGGTTTTGGTAATAAACATCCTAACAGCTTTCAAAAAACCCAGCTAAAGATCAGAGCATCTCTTTAGAATTACTATATCCAAAATAATACTTTTTAAGTTTCAACCGTGGGGGGACCTGCCACTGGCTGTCTGCTTTTTTATCCCACCTGCACTGTGGGATTTTTTCTTTTTCAGACAGGTACTCATGATTCTGCACACACATCCCACATCCAATCCACTGGACTGGTGACATTCCACACATGCCCACACCAGAAATCAAGTCCTTGCTTTGAAAGGTGTCAGCATTATGTGGAGAAAAAAAGACCAGAAGCCACCAAGAAAGTTTTCCCCAATGTTAATTCTACTTTGTATTTTTCCTTAGGGAATTTTCTGACCCTAGGACTTTGTGTGTGGAATCTCAATTAAGGTTCATTTTACTAGGAAGCTATAAAAAGATGAAAGCAGTCTCAGGAAGAATCGGGCTCACTTCCTCCAAAGAGACAATAACCAGCCACCTGCATTAGGGATTTGTTCCCCTGCTTCCTAGTTCCTATGTCATGGAGTCACTGCCACTTATATCCTGGAGAACAAGGGAAAGAAAGAACAAAGAGACCAGGTGGCTTGGGTGGAGGGCCAATGGGTGGCTTTTCTTTCACACCCCCACAATGCACCCTGTGGCTCGCAAAGGGTAACATTGCTGCCCAGCTCATGCTGTGTGCTGAGACAGCTGTTCAGCCAGAATAGAGGAGGGAAAAGGGGGAAAAAACAGGCCTTTCTTAGGACAGCCCAGTTTATTATTTTGGAGGAACAAAAATTGCTCAATATGTACGTATGAACCAGAGCCTATCTTGAAGCACTGTGAAACTTTCTTCTGTCCTGTCATGAACAAACTCCCTGGCATTCTTCTCACTAGCAAGCTGAAGGATCGCAAAATGAACCAAGTCAGCCATAGGATGAGGTCGCTGTGTACTCTTTTCCCAAGGGCACAGTCTGTGACAAGTGGTCTTAGGCAGGTCACCGACAGGTAGTCAACCCATTATAGAAAGCAGGAGGAAAGCTCCTCCAGAAAGGTTCTGAGGGAAGATTCTCTACTCCCTCTAGATGGTTCTGAAACCAGAGGCCCAGGAGTTCTACCAAAGTAAGAGAGAGGAAAAAACAAGATCAGAGGCAAGTTAAAAAGCTGAAAATATACATATGCTTCCTTGCCCTGTGTTTTCCTGCAGAAGAAGCAGAAAAAAGAAACTTCTTCAGAATTATTGGAGGAATTAAAATAAAAAAAAATTAACTTTCATGGTCTACAATATCATGCAAAGCACAGTTCAACCAGACTATAAAACTTTTGTCATTTATATATAGAACCCCCATAGTTGACCACTCCCTACACTGACCACCTCCTTAAGTTGACCTAATTTTCATAGACCAGACATTCACCCTATGTACAGATCAGTACAGTAGGCCTAATTCCTTATGTTGACCACCTCCGTATGTTGATAAGTTTGTTACCACCCCTTACAGAGATTCTACTGTATTTGAATCTACTTCTTTCTCCTCTTGATTTTATTTTTATTGTATGACTACAACATGCTCATCATAAACTTTAAAAATCATCAGCAAGGCTGGGTGTGGTGGCTCATGCCTATAATCCTAGCACTGTGGGAATAAGGCAGGTGGAGTGCTGGAGCTCAGGAGTTCGAGACCAGCCTGAGCAAGAGCAAGATCAAGACCCACTCTACTAAAAAAAGAAAAAGTAGCCAGGCACCTTGGTGGGTGCCTGCTGTGCCAGCTACTTGGAAGGCTGAGGCAAGAGGATCGCTTAAGCCCCAGAGTCTGAGACGGCTATAAGTTATAATGACACCACAACATGCTCTTTCCAGGACAACAGAATGAGACTCTATCTCAGAAAGTATAATAAAATAAAAATCACCAGCAAAAAATGTTTAATTACCACATTTCCCAGAGAAACTGTGCCACTATTAACATTTTAGCATATCCTTTCATATTTTTTCCTATACAAACATATAAGTACATGATGGGCTCACTGGTGGGGGTATTTGTTTATAGGAATCTCCTCTCGTTATACCTACTGGATTTTTTTTTTCACAGAAACCATGAACATGTATACATATAAATATAGATTAGTGAGCATTACCTTCTCAAACATTCTTGGCAAACATCCCTGCTATTTCCTGTAAAGCAGTCTTGGGAGGCACATAGGACATCCACATACGCTGCTGGGGGTTTGAAAAGCCTAGGAATCCCCCATCTATCATTGACAGACCTTTAGAAAGTCCTCCTGAGTTAATAACACTAAGAAAAAAAGTTGGGACGCTTGCCTACAGAATCTTGCTGGCTGCCTGAAGTGAGAAAACTTCTCCTGATGATTTGCAATATGGCTTAGAATGACTGCTAACATTAACATATAAGAACTGTCTTAATTGTTTTTCTTTAATTATTTATACATAATAAATATTACTTTCTCAAGAAATGATCATAAAGAATTTTTAGTACATGTAATAAAAGGATTTGGCCAAACAAAAAAATACAAGAGAAATTTTTATTTTAACTATAGAAAACCATACGTTAGGGCAGGCGTCCTCAAACTTTTTAAACAGGGGGCCAATTCACTGTCCCTCAGATGGTTGGAGGGCTGGACTATAGTTAAAAAAAAAAAACAAAACTATGAACAAATTCCTATGCACACTGCACATATCTTATTTTGTGGGGGTTTTTTTTGCCGGGGCTGGGTTTGAACCCACCACCTCCGGCATACGGGACCGGCGCCCTACTCCTTGAGCCACAGGCGCTACCCCACATATCTTATTTTGAAGTAAAAAAACAAAATAGGAACAGATACAATCATACCGCCTCATGTGGCCTGCAGGCCGCAGTTTGAGAACCTTTGCATTAGGGGCTGGATGCAGTGGCTCATGCCTGTAATCCCAGCACTTAGGAGGCTGAGGCAGGTGGATTGCCTCAGTTCATAGATTTGAGACCAGCCTGAGCTAGAGCTAGACCCCATCTCTAAAAATAGCTGGGCGTTGTGGTGGGCGCCTGTAGTCCCAGCTGCTTGGGAGGCTGAGGCAAGAAGATCGCTTGTACTCAAGAGTTTGAGATTAACGTCAGCTAAGTTGCCACGGCACTCTACCGCGGGCGACAAAGTGAGACTCTGTCTCCAAAAAAAAAGAAAGAAAGAAAGAAAAAGAAAACCACATGTTATCATAATTATACAGGTAGACTATGGATTTCATGATATAGAGTACTAAAAAAAACAGGATGGATGTTTACCAGTATTTCCCACAGGCCGGGGGGGAGTGCGGAGATGTTAAGACAATCTCAGGCTCTTTTTAATTATATGATCAAAGATTCTATCCATAATTGGAAATAAAATTTTATATTAACATTCTTTAGCCTAAAGCTTCCCAGGTTCCTATCCACTTCCACCTTCCTTCCCCTTGCACAGCATGGGCTAGTGCACCAGAGAAATGTAAAAGCTACCATGTGTTCCACCACAGTTTACAAGGGTACATGTGATGTTTTCATACAGGCATACAAATGTATTAATCGAATTAGAGTAACTGGGGTATCCATCACTTCGGGCATTTATCATTTCTTTCTGTTAGGAACATTCCAATTCCACTTTATTACTTAAAGTTTATTCTTATTGTTGATGATAGTCATTTTGTTGTGCTATCAAATATTATTTATTCTAATTAACTATATTTTTGTACTCATTGAATTACCCTCACTTTCTTCCCCACTCTCCACTACCCTTCCCAGCTTCAGATAACCATTTCTCTATCACCATGAGATCAACTGTTTTAATAGTGAGCTGCACCTATGAGTGAGAACATGTAAGATTTCTCTTTCTGTGCTTGGCTTATTTCACATAACATGTATTGTGCCATTCCATCCACATTGCTGCAAATGTCTTGAGTCCTATCTTTTAAACTACACGAAGGACAATTCAACAGGAAGTAGCTTCGGCTACATCTATATATACAGGAATTAACACAGAAGGAAAATGCCCGCAACAAAGGGTTGTCTCACATTCATCACAGCCAGCAGCTCATTTTCATCCATCTCCCCCTTCACCATCTTTAAATTAAAGATGCCTCCTGCTCTTAACCTATAAGGTTTCATTGTCTTGCACAAACTCTACTGTGCAAGACAATGAACTTTAATATACAACACTTGTTAAACTTTAATATTCAACACTTGTTTTCGTTCTTTCCAAGGCTTTAGACTTACACACCATTTGGGGGTAAAATATTTCTGAAAACAGAAAAGACAACTTTGCTTTTCAAACTTACCCAGGGCTTTCCAAGACTGTTCTGTGAATTCCAGTCCTTTCCCATTAACAAAAGGTTACAGTAAATTTTCTTTTTCATTGAACCCTAGACACTGTCAGCCTCACGTTAGAGGGGCTCACAAAATTTAGCCAGCAACCTTTTGTACCGAGCAAAATACAGATTATCAAATGAGCAGCCAGCATGTCTAAGGGACCCCGTGCTGCAATCCGAGAAGGCTGAAAAAGGACACCAAGAAAGGGAGCTGCCAATTAATTCTTCTCCTTCCCATCAGCCCCAAATGTTTCAAACAACTGATCTGGGAACACAGTTTTGACACTGTTGAGATAATGACTTGATTTGTTCCCAAAATGCTGGGAGAGCTGCTGCAACCCTATCTGGTGAGAACCATTTGTGCTCTTTTCTTCCCAAAGCCAGAAGGAAGGCCCACTGCCAGAGACCAGCAGTACTCCCTGTCCCAGCCTGACAGTCAAGAGGCTAACTGACCAAGCGTTAAAGACTTCCCAACCTAGCACTAAATTAAGGGCTACTTTAGATTAGCCAAAGCAACGTCTGTCTCTGGGTTGCCAAAATAGAATTTTCTGTGGATATTATTAAAATACAGATGTCTTACTATGTGCACAGGAACAGAAAGAGGACACAAAATTACCTCGCCTTACAGTACTTGTCGGGGAGGGCAGGGAGTAGCGGCTACCGGAGAATAAACAGTTGAAAAGCTACAACCTGATGGATAAGAGTTAGGTGGGACCAGCAAGGTAAAAACAGCCGCAAGCAAATGAGACGTAGCAGAGAAAGTATGTAAGAACCCTGTTCTCAAGTCCACCTCCAGCTACGGCTCTCTCTCACTCTCCTTGTCACAGCCAAAGAAACTGAAATGTTCACTCACACCAGGGTTTTTCAACCTTTGCCCAACTGACATTTGGGGTAGGATAATTCTTTACTGTTGGGGGCCCTCTACACTGTGGGGCGTTTAGCAGCATCTCCAGCCCCTAACCCACTACATCAGTGTTTTTCAACCATTTTTATCTCACGGCACACTAGAACCTATACCTGAAACTTCTGTGGCATAATTATATTGATCAAAAGAAAGAGTAAAAACAATAATATACTTACTGTGCTTTGAACCGCTTTCAAAAATAATTTCATTACTGATCTTTAAAAATTCTCTAGGCACACCATGGATGAAAATCACTGCATTTATCCTCTTTGGTACAGTTTTAACACCCAAAAACACCATCACACATTCCCAAATGTGCCCTGGACTGAGAAGCACTGCTCTACCCTAGGGGTGCACACCCAGCTAAGGCAGCATATGGGAGCAGAAATCTCACACAGGGCCCACTCACCAAGCCATACACCCAGGTGCTGTGTCCATCCAGAAGGGGACACTTTCTCTAAAGTCCTCAAAGGTGCCACACAGTTGAGCAGAAGTAACGCAGCTCCATAAGCTGTCACTTCTCACTTTCTCCCTGACCTTCTGCTCTCAGCCCAGCAGCCATCAGGCCCCTAAACCCATTCTTATTCCCAGGTTCTAATGGCTCTGCAGGATCTGACCCTGGTAACCACTCCATCCTTGAAAGACACCCTGGCAGGTATTTTTCACCCTCTCAGAGCCGTCTTCCTCCGTCTCCACACTATAGGCTGCTCTTAAGGGTTCTGCCCTAAACCAGCCTCTCGCCCCCATCCCTAAACAGGTGATCATACTACTTCACAGCTGTAGTTAGCATCCAGATGGGAGAGACTTGCAGCACTCATTCAATTCTGGTGTTTGTTTTGTTCTTAAGAGAGGGGTCTCATTCTGTCACCCAGGCTAGAGTACAGTGACTTGATTCTAGCTCACTGCAACCTCGAACTCCTGGGCTCGTGACCCTCCTGCCTCAGCCTCCCCAGTAGGTGGGATCATAGATAAACACTGCCAGGCCAGGCTCTTTTCTGAACTTTCCATGCAGGGTCCCAACTCACACACATTTCCTTTCCAATGACCCACAGACCCCTGAATTCAACCTGCCCATAATGAGCTCATTGTCCTCCTTCACAAACCTCCTGGACTTCCTTTCTCTGTCCTCCCAGAAACCTGGGCATTGGGCTTGATGGTTCCCTCTCCCCACTCAGGAGATTCTACTCCTAACCCTCCAGGCTGCCCTAGTGCAGGCTACAACTTCTCTCATCTGGGCATTAGCACAAGTGCCTTGGTTCTCAGGCCATCCTCACACACCCAACCTGGAGAGAATGTTCTAACCTGCACCTCACTCACCAACTTAGTTTCAGGTTTTACATTTAAGGCTTTAATCCAGGTGTCCTCAAACTTTTTAAACAGGGGGCCAATTCACTGTCCCTCAGACCATTGGAGGGCCAGACTATAGTTTAAAAAAAAAAAAAAAAAACTATGAACAAATTCCTATGCACACTGCACATATCTTATTTTGAAGTAAAAAACAAAACTGGGGGGTGGCGCCTGTGGCTCAAGGAGTAGGGCGCCGGTCCCATGTGGAGGTGGCGGGTTCAAACCCAGCCCCGGCCAAAAACCAAAAAAAAAAAAAAAAACAAAACAAAACGGGAACAAATACAATTCACACCACTTCATGTGGCCTGCAGGCCGCAGTTTGAGGACGCCTGCTTTAATCCATTTTAAGTTGATTTTTATATGTGGAGTCCCCCTTCATTCTTCTGCGTGTGCATTTCCAGTTTTCCAACACCATTAATTAAAAAGCCTGTCTTTTCCCGACTATGTGTTGTTGACAACTGTGTCAAAGACCAATTGACTGTAAATGTGTGGCTTTATTTCTGGGCTCTCTATTCTGTTCCAGTGGTCTTTATGTTTAAGTGTGTTTTTTTGTTTTGGGGAGGGGGTTTGCAGTTTTGGGCCGGGGCCGGGTTTGAACCCACCACCTCCGGTATATGGGGCCCACGCCTTATTCCTTTGAGCCACAGGCACCACCATGTTTGGGTGTTTTTTTTGTTTTTTGTTTTTTTCTTGCCAATACCATGCTGTTTCGATTACTACAGCTTTTAATGTATTTTAAAGCCTGGTCGTGTGATGCCTCCAGCTTTTTGTTTTTTCCTCAATAAACCAAAACTTATGAGATGCAGCAAAAGCTGTACTACAAGAGAAGTTTATAGAATTAAGGAAGAAAAGATCTCAAAGAAACAACCTAACTTTACATCTCAAGCAATTATAAAAAGAATAAACTTGCTCAGCGCCTGTAGCTCAAGTGGCTAAGGCGCCAGCCACATCCACCAGAGCTGACGGGATTGAATCCAGCCCGGGCCTGCCAAACAATAACAACTACAATCAAAAAATAGCTGGGCATTGTGGCAGGCGCCTGTAGACCCAGCTACTTGGGAGCCGGAGGCAAGAGAATCACTGAAGCCCAGGAGTTGGAGGTTGCTGTGAGCTGTGATGTCACAGCACTCTACCCAGGGCGACAGCTTGAGGCTAGGTCTCAAAAAAAAAAAAAAAAAATTAAATTTAAAAAATAATAAAGAAAAAAAATAGAAAAATAAACTGAGCCCAAAGTCCACAGAAATAATAAAATCAAGAGCAGAAATAAATAGAGGGGGAAAAATGGAATGATAAAACTGAGTTAGTTTTCCTAAATGATAAAACTGAGAAGCCTTTAACTAGATTAAGCAAAAAAGACAAGATGCAAATGAAAGAGGAGACATTACAACTAATGCCACAGAAACAGAGTGATAAAGTACACTATAAACAAATACAGTAGAACCTCCGCAGCTGACCACCCTGCAGGCTGCCCTGATTTTCAGATACTGGACATGCACCACACGCACATATCAGTCCAGTAGGCCTACTTCCTTATGTTGACTGCCTCCATTTTTTTGACGAATTTGTTATAGTCCTTTGAGTGGCCAACGTACAGAGGTTCTACGTTCATGCCAACTGATTGGATAACCCATAAGAAGTGACTAAATTCCTAGAAAAATGGCTCGGCACCTGTGGCTCAAGCGGCTAAGGCACCAGCCACATACACCTGAGCTGGCGGGTTCGAATCCAGGCCAGGCCTGCCAAACAACAATGACGGCTGCAACCAAAAAATAGCCAGGCATTGTGGCGGGCACCTGTAGTCCCAGATACTTGGGAGGCAGAGGCAGGAGAATCGTTTGAGCCCAGGAATTAGAGGTTGCTGTAAGCTGTGATGCCTGATGCCACGGCACTCTACCTAGGGCGACAGCATGAGGCTCTGTCTCAAAAAAAGAAAAACACAACCTATACCAAGACTGCATAATGAAGAAACAGAAAATCCGAACAAACCAATAATAAATTAGGAGATTGAGTCAGTTAACTAAAAACCTCTCAACAAAGAAAATCCCAGGGCTCAGCGCCCATAGCGCAGTGGTTAGGGCGCTGGCCACATATACCAAGGCAGGTGGGTTCAAACCCAGCCCGGGCCAGCTAAACAACAATGACAACAGCAACAAAAAAATAACCAGGCATTATGGCAGGCGCCTATAGTCCCAGCTACTTGGGAGGCAGAGGCAAGAGAATCACTTAAGCCCAAGAGTTAGAGGTTGCTATGAGCTATGATGCCAAAGCACTTCACTGAGAGCGACACAGTGAGACTCTATTTCAAAAAAAAAGGATCCCAGAATCTGATGGCTTCACACTGGTGAATTCTACCCAACATTTGAAAAACAAGTCAACTGGCTCGGCACCTGTGGCTCAAGCGACTAAGGCGCCAGCCACAAACACCTGGAGGGTTCGAACCTAGCCGAGGCCGCCAAACAACAACAGCTAAAACCAAAAAAATAGCTGGGCACTGTGGCAGCCGCCTGTAGTCCCAGCTTCTTGGGAGGCAGAGGCAGGAGAATCGCTTGAGACCAGGAATTGGAGGTTGCTGTGAGCTGTGATGCGACAGCACTCTACCCAGGGCAACAGCTTGAGGCTCTGTCTCAAAAAAAAAGTTAACCTCCAATCCTCCTCAAACTCTTCTTAAAAACAGAAGAGCAAATACTTCCAAACTCCTTTCACAAGACCAACATGTATACTACAAGAAAAGAAAGTTATAGGCCAATATCCCTAATCAACATACATGCAAAAATCCTCAACACTAGCAAACTAAATATAATGGCACATTAAATCCATGATTCGGGTCAGCACAATGGCTCACAACTGTCATCCTAGCACTCCAGGAGGCCAAGGCAGAAGGATCCCTTGAACTCAGGAGTTCAAGAACACTCTGAGCAAGAGTGAGACCTTGTCTTTAGTAAAAATATAAAAATTAGCCATATGCTGTGACAGGCACCTGTAGTCCCACATACTTAGGAGCTTGAGGCAGAAGGATCACTTGAACCTAGGAGATGGAAGTTGCTAAGAACAAGGCTGAGACCACAGAACCCTGTCTTAAAAAACAAAACAAGAAACCTCCAAAACATGATCAGGTGGGATTTATCCCTGGGGTACAAAGATAATTCAATATTTGCAAATTAATTAATCTGATACACATTAACAAAACGAAGGATAAAAATCATGCAATCATCTAAGTAGATGCAGAAATAGCTTGGGACAAAATACACTTCCATTCATAAAAATTCTCAACAAACTAAGTGTAGAAAAAACATACCTCAACATAATCAAGGCCAAATATAATGTACCCATAGCAAATACCATACTCCATGGTAAAAAGTTGAAAGCTCTTCCTCTAACATCAGGAACAAGACAAGGATGTCCACTCTCACCACTCTTATTCAATACAGTTCTGGAAGTTCTGGCCAGAACAATTAGGCAAGAAAAACAAAAGCATCCAAATCAGAAAGAAAGAAGTTGTCTCTGTTTGCAGATGACATAAATAACCTCACAGACTCCACCAAAAAGATGTCAGAACTAATAAATTTAGTAAGGTTGCAGGATACAAAAATCAACATACAAAAATCAGTAGCATTTATATATACTAGCAACAAACTATCCAAAAAAGAAATTAAGGGTGGTGCCTGTGGCTCACGGAGTAGGGCACTGGCCCCATATACTGGGGGTGACGGGTTCAAGCCCGGCCCCGGCCAAAACTACAAAAAGAAAAGAAATCTACAAAAAAGAAATTAAGATCCTGGGAGGAGGGGAGGAGGGAAGAGAGAGAAGAGATGGGAGGACCAAGGGGGATTGGTAAACTCTTACCTGATGTACACAACGTGAGGGTGTACAGCACACCCCTGGTTAATGGGCTTAACCACAACTTGGACTTTACCCAAAAAATGCAAACAACATGACCTAATCATTTGTACCCACAAGTTAATCTGAAATTAAAAAATAAATAAAAATTTTAAACTAAAAAGCTTACCAAAAATGGGGGGGAGGGGAATCAAAACAAATAAGCAAACACGGGGGGGAAAAAAAGTGATCCTATTTACAACATAAAATGCTTAGTAATAAATTTAACCAAGTAGGGAGAGATCAGCACACTGAAAACTATAAAATACTGATAAAAGAAACTGAAGAAAACATAAATGGAAAGATATCCTATATTCATGGATCAGGAGAATTTTTTAAAATGTCCATACTACCCAAAGCAATCTATAGATTCAATACAATCCCTATAAAAATTTCAATGACATTTTTCACTAAAAGAAAAAATACCAAGCTTAAAATTCATCTGGAACTACAAAAGATCACAAATAGCTAAAGCAATCTTAAACAAAATGTACGAGACATTTAAAAATTGGGAAAATTTCAACTAATTATTTGTTCTAGGTCCAGTTGCAAGTTGTGCAAAGATCCAAGTATTGAGACAATGAAGATTGCCAAGGAAGAAATTTTTAATACGACAGATATCTAATCAGGTGACTAGAAGAAGCAGTCTTAAATCCATCTCATAAACTAAAGGAGATCAAGGGTTTTTAAGGGGAAATCACAGGACTCAGGGCAGGCAGCCCTTGTAACTAACCAGAGGCGCAGGCACAGGGAAGGTTGTGGGGAAGGGTGAGTCTTGTGAAAAGTTTGCCCAGGGGCCTTCAGCCTTTGTCTTGCAGAAAATCCACCATTTCTTAGAAATCACTCAAAGTTCCAGTAGTTAATAAGGGAGAGGATTATTAAAAAAACATGCAGGGCTCACAGAAATTTGTTCATGGGGCCAATACAACTTTTACAGGTAACATTTATGAAGTACTTACTGTGTTGATGTCTTTGATGCTTCTAACAATCCTCTGGGAGAAGATATTACTAGTTCCATTTTACAAATGGGAAAATTGAGGCTCTGATCCAATCAGATGGAATTCAGACCGAAATCTGACTTCTAGCTTTATGCTTTAACCTGACTCTCAAACAATTAATTAAGTAAAAAATAGCTTCTGCCCAAACATCAACTGCTGGAACTTTTGCAAGTATCTTTAATTAAGTCAGGAATGTTCCAACTTGAACTAGTGTTGTCAATTTAGTTTTAAAAATAGCTGTGGCCTGAGGCAAAACGTGACTCTTAGGTACTACAGATCATTTTGTCAGTCACCTTTGCTGAAATGCTAAACATTCTTTTCTTCTCCTTCCTGGAGAGCTAACAACAATCCTGGAATGCGTAAGATTTCTACCCCTCTTTATGCAACTTTTTATAAAAAACAGGGTCCTGGGCCCCTTGTACATGGTCTCCTGTTCAGGGGCCTGAGAAAAGAAGACATTTACGGAGCGCTTATATTACAAACATTTTGCAACGCTATCTTACATACGACCACCTTAAGTTGGGCACTATTATTACCTGTGTTTTACAGAGGAGAAAGCAGAGGCTGAGAAGTCCAAAGGGAGTTCCTTCCACTCTCCCAGCCACACTGTTTCTGACACAACTCTACCACCTGCTTGTCAATGCTGCCCTCAACTGCTCTGCTCCAAGACAAAGAGGAATATCTTAACAAGGAGGAGTGGAGACCAACAGCACACAGAGATGTTGGTGCCTACTAAGGGCAACCTGCTCTGCTGAGAAAATAAAAGGAATGGATCCCATCCTCAAAGAAATTAAAAAGTAGTGTTAAGGCACACGCAGGTAAGTAGAAAATAGACAACAGTCCATTCTAAATCAAGATTTCTCAACCCTGGCACTTCTGACAATTTGGACTAATTCTTTGTTGTGGGCTGTTCTCTGTATTGCAGGATGTTTTGTAGCATCTCTGTCCTCAACTCTTGAAACTGCCAGTGGCACCCCTCCCCTGAACCAGGACAATCCCAAATGTCTCCAGACACTGCCAAACGCCCCGTACGGAGCAAAATACCAAAAGCCTACACCCACCCTCACCTGTTGAGAATCACTGTCCTACCTGGAATTAGTGCTGAAATACAGCTGCCCTTGTTATTTCAGGTCGTTTCAGGGCCTCATCTTAGGTGCAAGTCTTCAGAGTTTTTCTTTCTTTCTTTTTTTTTTTTTTTTTTTAACATAGTAGAGATGAATCAATCACAGAATTATAATCTCAAAAGAAAAAAGAATCCCCAAATTACTCATTTATCAAAGACATCAGCAGCACTTAAGAGACAATATTTACATTCTCCCAAACTTGTGGTTTGTTGAAAAATTAATTTACCCCATGCATGCTTTGATCTTGTAGCAAATTATTTCCTGAGACAAGATTTAACTTGTGAGGGCCCCACAGGCTAACCAGCTGTCAGAAAGGAACCGGCATCAAATTCCAAATGTGAAGTGGAGAGGGGGGTCCTCATGCTCCCCCAAGAGAACCCTGCTCAATAACATACCAAATGCCACAGAGGGGTCTGATTTTCCCACGGAAAAACAGAAGTTCAAAGGACAGTGCGTCTTGGCTTTGTCTTCAAAGGAGAAAGAGCCCTTTAGGAGGTGGTTCAACTTTATGTACCAGCACTAGGTTTTCAGTTATGAAAGCATTTCTGTAGTTTCAGTTTTATTTCTTTTTTTTTTTTTTTTTGTAGAGACAGAGTCTCACTTTATTGCCCTTGGTAGAGTGCCGTAGCATCACAGCTCACAGCAACCTCCAGCTCCTGGGCTTAGGTAATTCTCTTGCCTCAGCCTCCCGAGTGGCTGGGACCACAGGCAGCCACCACAATGCCTGGCTATTTTTTGTTGCAGTTTGGCCGGGGCCGGGTTTGAACGCACCACCCTCGGTATTTGGGGTCGGCACCCTACTCGCTGAGCCGCAGGCGCCACCCCAGTTTTACCACCACAGCACTCTACCAAACAAAGTGATCTCACTTTGTCTCACTTTCCAGACAAAGTGAGACTGTCTGGGAAAAAGAAAAACCCAGAAAAACAGAAGTGCCAACTGCAAACTAAGAAAGAGAAAGGTCAAAGAGTTAATCGTACAGCAGAACCTCTATAAGCTGACCACCCAAGGAACTGCAATAAACTGGTAACGTATGGAGGTGGTCGACATAAGGAAGCAAGTCTACTGTACTGATATATGGTAATGCATGTCTTATCTATAAAAATTAGGACAACTTCAGGAGGTGGTCAATGTAGGGAGGAGGTCAACTATGGAGGTTCTACTGTATTTTGTATTTATACTTTATCATGTGTGTGCAGGGCAGAAAAATATAGCCCCCCAAGGGCATCCAACTTCTAATTCCCAAACCTGTGAATATGCTACGTACATAGCAAAACGCAAACGGGATTAAGGTTAAGGTCCTCGACACAGAGAGATTTTCCTGGGTTATCAAGATGGGCCCAATCTAATAATGGGCCTTTAGAAATAGAGAACCTTAAAAAAAAAAGAAATAGAGAAACTTTTCTTTCTATAGTCAAGAGAAAGACAGGATTACGGAAGAGAAAGCAAGAGAAGTGTGAAGCATAAAAAGGACTCAAGTCCATAATTGCTAAGTCATGGAAAAAGCCCAAGTGCCCATCGATCCATGAATGGATTAATAAATTGTGGTATATGTACACCATGGAATACTATGCAGCCTTAAAGAAAGATGGAGACTTTACCTCTTTCATGTTTACATGGATGGAGCTGGAACATAGTCTTCTTAGTAAAGTATCTCGAGAATGGAAGAAAAAGTACCCAATGTACTCAGCCCTACTATGAAACTAATTTGGGGCTCTCACATGAAAGCTATAACCCAGTTACAACCTAACAATAGGGGGAAGTGGGAAAGGGAGGGGGATCGGTGGGATCACACCTGTGGTGCATCTTACAGGGGTATTTGCGAAACTTGGTAAATGTAGAATGTAAATGTTTTGGCACAGTAACTGAGATAACACCGGAAAGGCTATGTTAACCATTGGGATAAAAATGTGTCAAATGGTCAAAAAAAAGACTCAAGTCGCCACTGGTGAAGCCAGGCAGCCTCTTCGGCTGGAACAGCAAGTAAACACCCTCCCCTAGAACCTTCAGAAGGAATCGGGCCTGACAACTCCTTGATTTTATTCCAGGGAGATCCGCATCAAACATCTGACCTGTATGACTGTAGTCTAATAAATGTACGTTGTTTTAAGCATTAAATTTGTGGTTCTTGTTGCAGCAGCAATTGTCAAGAACACCAGAAATGGCAAACACCACAGTCCTGTACCCCATACACTGCTCACTGAGCACTAGAAGGTGGGCCACGCAGTGGGGAGGCCCTAACTTGGCGGACAACTGTCACTGTTCAGTCTGTCTCACTCTGTGCTAAATAAAGCTGTTTTCTTTGGATTGCTACTACATCCTAGCCCTGGGACCTCACAAACCTCACCCCAGGATGATCATAAACCTCACTCCAGGTCACAAGGGAAAAACTCTCAGCACGTTGCATCGACCCAAAAATGTGAGCTATTCTCCTGACTGGTTTAGAACAGAAAATGACTGGATAGGAAAATATTCTTCCTTTTCTCTTACAGGAAAGCACTGGATGTATCTTGCCCCTAAGGAAGACAAGACTTAGGACCTGCGGTTGGGCACAGTGGCCATGTCTGTAATCCTAACACTCTGGGAGGCCAAGGCTGGTGGACTGCCTGAGCTCATGAGTTCAAGACCAGCCTGAGCAAGAGCGAGACTCCCATCTCTAAAACTAACCAGGCATTATGGTAGGTGTGTATAATCCCAGCTACTCAGGAGGCTGAGGCAAGAGGATCACTTGAGACCAGGAGTTTGAGGTGGCTGTGAGCTATAACACCAAGGCACTCTACCAAGGGTGACAAAAAGACCTAGGGCTTAGGTAGGTATAAAAGAAGGAAACAAAGGCAAGTGTAGGGGATGTCCAGGAAGCCCAAGCAATAGGAATCAAAGGCAAGGTATGGGGACCTAATGAGGTCATTCCAAAATGCAAAGAACATAGGTACTAAGGCCTGGGAAGCGCCTCCGGCAGCAGAGAAAGAAAATCGGAGGTTGAGTTCTCAGAGTGACTCTATTCCTGGAAACTTGCCAACTGCAGTTTGAGAACACTGGGCAGAGCTTCTGTGCCCCACTGTCAGTGCCAACTTGGACAGGAAGTGATATGGCTGAGTCCCACGGTCATGAAGCCAGCCGGGAGGCGAGGGGGGCATCCTGAAAGAAAGACATCATTTAACTCTCGGGCCTGGCTTCTTACCTCAGCCTCCCCTCTCCCCAGCCTCCACCCATCTCCATCCACAGAATTATAATACACAACTCAAATTAAAAGATAACTGTTCTCACATGGGCAAAATTTTATAGAAACTTAAAGAATTTCCTACTTCAGAAAAATTACAATTTTCCAAGAGAAAAATTTTTTAGGGTTGGTGATTTCATCAAGTTTCAGAAAGAAGACGTGTGGGGATGAAGAAGGCGCTAGAAGCATTTACTCCTTTCTGTCTCTTTGGCTCTCTACCCCCCCAGACTATAAATTACAGTAGTTCATTCCCAGGATAAACAGTCAATAGTTAAAAGTCGGCCAGCCAGCAGTGCCCATAGCTCAGTGGGTAGGGCGCCAGCCACCTACACCCAGGCTGGCAGGTTCAAACCCACCCTGGGCCAGCTAAAACAACTACAAAAAAAAAAAAAAAAATTTATATATTTATATATATATGGGCATTGTGGCAGGCAACTGTAGTCCCAGCTACTTGGGAGGCTGAGGCAAAAGAATCGCTTAAGCCCAAGTGTTTGAAGCTGCTATGAGCTGTGACGCCACAGCACTCTACCCAGGGCAATAGCTTGAGACTCTGTCTCAAAAAAAGAAAAAAGTCAGCTAGCCAACTAAGGAGGGGGCACCCTAGAAGTGATTAGCCAAGTGGTGAAGAATTAACTCATTCCCTACTAGTATGTTTATAAGATTTACACATTTGCCAACATAGTAAGTACTGTCTGCTTAAGAGCCATCATTTCCCAGACTCTTTTTCTTTCAAGAAAATCTCCCAGTGCCTGGTAAGACAACGCATCCGACATTACCTTCTGCAGCCTCCCCCCTATGTGATTAAGGCACAAATTTTTGTGACAGAAGCCATGTACCCACAAAAGTGCTTTCAAAAAAGAAAAAAAAATTAAGTTTTAGAAGTTCTTCCAACAATCCCATTGTTTTGGATTCACAAGCTGGAAGAACATACATTTCTGCATTACATTTTCTGAATTTCCACAAGTTGGGTCAGTCTGAAAGCTCATTCTTCACACTCCCACAAACTATTTATTACTCAATGCCCTTTCCAAGTAAATCAAGATGGGCAGCTCTCAAAGCAGACGCATTATTTGGGTGCAAGAGACAACAAAACTGGTCCTGCCCACTTCTGTTCCCCGTACGGCAAACCTCTGCTTATCCCTGTGGACAAAGAAAGCAGCACAGTGATGAACAGCCAAGCACCTTCTGATTCTCCTTATCTGAAACCAAGTCTGTGAAATCTGGGAGTGTCCCAGAAGCTAGTGAAGCTCCAGATCCTCCTGAAAGGACCACGTGCCTGGTGATTTTGTTTTGCTTTTCATAAACATGGGAAAGGGGAGAGGCATGGCTTGGAGACAAGAAGATAATGAACTCAGCTACTGAAAACAAATTCCAGCCGACTTGGCTAAGAGGAAAACAACATTATGTGTAGGAACTTCTGAAAGCTCCCGTGACCTTTGCATCTGCCTCGTTCACTCCATCAGGAACTAGAAATGCTACTCCAGTTTGAACTGACTGGGCCCAAAGGACCAGACTTTCTTATCCTTGGCTTTTCACCTTCAACCAGGATGGCCCAGACACGATCCAGCAGAAACTACTCAGGATTCAAATAAGTCAACTAATTTGGCATTCAATGGTCTTAAGAGTGTTTTGGCCCTGCTTACTGCTCTCTTCTCTCTCTCATCTCTTCCCCCTACTATTTCCCCTCTAATATAAAATAAACTTACACTTTTATATCCAATAAATTAATAAGCATTTTGGAGAAAATATATATAAAAATTTCTGTTGTGAAACCCTATCCAGGGGCAAAAAGGTTTCATATGTTAAGACTAAGCCAGACACTTTAAATACATCCTGTAGTATCTCACCAGTGCCCTACAAAGAGTCCAGTAACAAACTGTCTCTGTGTCCATTGTTCAGACGAGGAAACTGAGGCTTCGCCAGTTTAAATAACATGCCTGACATCACAAATCGGCAGATCTAAACTCTGAACCCAAACATTTGCACTTGGCTCAGGATTAACATCTATGGTACACGTTGATTAGCAACAGATTCTAAAAACACCTATGACTCTTCCAAAATTGCCTTTGGGATTCATTAACTTTTACCGACAAAATTCATGATTATCTCCTTTTTTCAACAACCTACGCTCCTGCATAAGAAAACCTCACACACCCAGCTTTGCTTCTGACTGGCAGTAAGTCACAGTATCTCCATGGCACCAGCTTCAAAGCAATGCAAACATTCAAAAGTGCCTTCCTCTTCAAAGACTTGCCATCACTGCAGGATAAAATCCAATTTCAAAATTGTTCTTTCTGACCAGTAATGCCAGATGCCCCATTATCTTCCGGAGTCACCCAGCCTCCATCCACACCACCTCCCTGCTCCCCCCTGCTGCTGTGTACACAAGGTTTACTATACCACAATGGGCAGTTTGGCTTTCTGGTCTAGAGATAAGAAAAGCAAGGTTGAGATGCTACTGTTAGTATGAAAATCTGTGATCTACGTTCCAGAAATCTGGAAATGCATTTCTCTACAATAAACTCGAGCAGTTTTACCCACTTCCCAGATGCTCTGAAACCAGTGATAAAGACCATGTTTTAGTCCCAGGACAAGGCTTAACCAGCAAATTGGATGTTGGGGGGAGGAGAAGGGGGAGTTATTATTTAGAGTTTCTGTTTAAGAAGATGAAAAAGTTCTAGAGACAGATGGCGGTGATGGTTGCGCAACAATGTAAATATACTTATCACTGAACTACACACTTAAAAGTGGATAAAATTGCCCCAAAGTGTGCTTAAAAAGATGAATGCTCCCGAGCTGCTTTTGATCTGTACACGCTATGTAGCTAGAGCGGCCCAAGTCCTCTTTAATAGAGGACTGATCACGGGGGCCCAGAGTGGCCCAGCAACAATTTCACAGTCTGCTTTCTCCATATTTCTGTGTTTACACTCATATTCAATGAATATTCTGTGGTTGTTGTTCTTTGTTTTTAAACTGCCTCCCTCCCAGGAAAAGTTTTTGACGTGCCTCACTCGTGTGCCCTGTCTAGATGCCAGGTGGACATCTCAGGTGGGCGTACAGACCAGTTCTCTGCTCCATGTCACAATGTGCCATGGCAACCGTGTAGCCCACACAGGAATACCAGCGACAACATTTTTCTTTCTATTTGTGGCCTATTTCAGAGTAGCACCAAGGAGAGATGCCAAAAGGCTGCCACTCTTCAGAATGAAATGATCTCTGGTTCCCCAGCACCTTTTTTTATCTGAGGCACATAAAAGCTTTTCACAGAAGGAAAGCCCTGATGTTGCTGTACTCCTGTGAACTACTGATGCTGTATTTCATCACCTGAGATGGGACCAAGAGCTGCATCTCAAACGACAAAAGTCCCCACAGTCAAGTCTCTTCACTCTGCTCTCAAACTGAGAGTTTTGTTTTGAAATTGTTGACCTATTTAATGGTGTATTTTTCTTCCTCCAAGCCTGAATGTTCTGATTTGTAAGCCAATCTTGATCCCAAGGTTGAATTAAGTTCTTCTTACCCTTGTTTTAGCATCTTGTCTCCCCCTCAGAGGAGATTAGAAAAAGCAGCAAAACCTCAGTGTACTTCTTTTGAGTTACTTAAAATTCTGAATAGTTTCCCTTAAAATCTGCATGATTTATTTTTAAACACCACTGCAAAATTGATGGTTAACAACAAAGATCTAAAATAAACCTTATCTTCCCTAATGCAAAAATATTAACAACTAGAATAGTGTTACAATTAAAATACAAATAGCTAGGCAGACACAAAGTCAAGAAATGAACACAAAACCATAAGGGATTTAGATTAAGAAAAACATTATCAAATAAATGGCTGGGAAAACCAGCAGCCATCTAAAAAATATTTTAAAAATAAATGTGATCCATACTTACTAAAATAAAGATGCACAAATAAATTTAAATATGAAAACCATAGAAATATGAGGAAAACACCTGGGACATTTAAAAGAAAATAATTTTAGGGTAGGGAAGACCTTTTTTTCCGTATATCATTAAATCTAAAAGCCTTAAAATAAGCTGCTGATAAATTCATCCAATTAAGAAAATATAATGCACCTGTATAGGCGGGCATTGTAGAGGCACCTGTAATCCCAGCTACTTGGGAGGCTGAGGCAAGAGAATCACTTAAGCCAAGAGTTTGAGGTTTCTGAGCTATAACCCCACAGCACTCTACTGAGGGTGACATAATGAGACTCTGTCTCAAAAAATAAATAAATAAAATAAATGTAATACACCTGTAATCCTAACCCTCTGGAAGTCTGAGGTGGGAGGATAACTTGGGGTCAGGAGTTGGAAACCAGTCTGAGCAAGAATGAGACCCCCTTTTATTTTTTTTCTAAAAATAGAAAAAAGTAGCCCGGCACTTGTAGTCCCAGCTACTTGGAACACTGAGGCAGGAGAATTGGTTAAGCCCAGGAGTTTGAGGTTGTTATGAGCTAAGCTGACACCAGGTAACTCTAACCTGGGGGGAAGGAGGGAAGGAAGGAAGAAGGAAGGAAGGAGGGAGGAAGGAGGGAGGAAGGGAGGGAGGAAGAGAAGGAAGGGGGAGGAAGAAGGAAAGGAAAGGAAGTGGGAGATAGAGGGAAGGGGGAGGGAGGGAGAGGAGGAAGGAAAGGGGAGAAGGGGAGGGGAGGAGGGAGAGGGAAGGGTGGGGGAGAGAGGGAGGAAGGAGAAAACAAGAGTTATGTCTTCATTTATCTTAGTATGTAGACAGTAAATGATATCCAAAACTGGATTTTCTGAAAAAAAAATTCAAGAACTGACATTATAAACATGTTTTTTAAGATATTACCATTTATATTACCATTTTCATAGGTCTAAACCAGTCAAACTTCAGCTTTTTCTTATGGCTGAACAAGGTAAGAATTCTCGGAGGGGAAGTTATCAGAGGTGGCAAAGGTGGGTCAGAGAACTACTGTTTTCATTTATAAGCTTCTTAGAACAACTTGACTTTTTAAAGTTTACAAACACATATGTATAAAAACATTGTTAAAGTTTTCATAGAGCCAATACTCAAGGGTTTTCCCACAAGAATCACAGATGGCTTATTTGTACTGCCCACAATAAAAGCCTTATTTCAAATAACATTTAAAAGTCTAAGATTTCTAAGCCTCCTGCCACTGGCGCTGTCCGCCGACTCTTACCTGTAGGTAGAAGGCCACACTCAACCACTCACCATCACCTCACTGCCCCACTCACGGGGGGAAAGGCCTCAGGGATGACACCAGCAGGGTTGATAGGCCTTGAGGAGCTCAGCAGTTTTCAGGTTTTCTCAGTAACTCTGAAATTTTATAATCCTAAAATGACTAAGATCATAAAATAAAATCAGAATTCCTGCTACTTTTGTTTTTTCCAATACCTTATCCTCCTGAAAGGCAAAGTCAAAAATACATAGGCGTTTGCTTGCAGAACTTAATTAAAAACAATTTGAAGGCTCAGCGCCTGTGGCTCAAGGGGCTAAGGTGTCAGCTACATACACCTGAGCTGGCGGGTTTGAATCCAGCCCGGGCCGCCAAACAACAATGTCGGCTGCAACCAGAAATAGCTGGGCATTGTGGCCGGCGCCCATAGTCCCAGCTACTTGGGAGGCAGAGATAGGAGAATCACTTGAGCCCAGGAGTTGGAGGTTGCTGTGTGAGCTGTGATGCCATGGCACTCTACCCGGGACGACAGCTTGAGGCTCTGTCTCAAAAATAAATAAATAAATAAAATAAAATAAAAATAATTTGAATAGGAACAGACTTTGTAAAAAAAATCAATGGCTCCAGGTAATCAGATTTTACAAACAAAATACTGATGTTTTGGGTGACAAATTCGATTTGTTGAAAAAATAGCTGCACAGTTTCTAAAGAGCCACTGTGAAATCCCCAGTTCCAGTTCTAGCAGACAAGAAGCAGAGCAACCACAGGACAGAGACACTGGCACAGCCTCTGCTGCTCTTTCTCCTAAATCGCAGGGCTAATGTCACCACATGCCTGCCCGAAGAAAAGTGCAACAGTTACTAGAGTCATTAACTCAAATCTGACCAACTCAAAAACATGACCATCTATGGATTTTTATGTGTCAGAACTTGCTAACACTGCCCCAATTCAAAAGAGATCTCGCCAAAATTTAAGCAAAATTTTAGTTCCAGAAAGATGTTTATCCTATGACTTTGGGCACTCCCTAAAACAACCCCACCTAAAAAGCAAGCACTAGCATAAGTCCCTATGATTCCAGACTCAATGCCCTATCATTAATTTAATCCTTTCAAATTTCAGCAAAAACAAACTTCTTATATAGTGAACTATGGCAAGAAATATTTTAAAAGCTACTTTGTTAGAAATCAGAGTCCTTAGGTTTAAGCAGCAAGGGTTTGGAGTTGACTAACGAAAGCAGTCATCAACGTAAGTATCATTGAATCAAAACAGAAGCCTATGAGACAGCATATACAAAATTGTTGTTTCAGAACGTTGATCAAAACCGGTAAGTGCCATACCAGAAACCATGGCACTCACCTGGCCACAGCTAAAATAAAACTAGCCCTAAGCTAAGACAAATGAATCTCTGTAATAAGGACTTCTCTTTATAGATTGGATTTGAACTCTTAGACATCATACACTCCCAAAACTAACCTGAAGTATCTAACTATAAAAGGCAGAATTACTGTCAAAAACAAACAAAAAGAACTACAGAGCAACTTTTAATCATGTGAAGGCTAGGAAGAAGGAAAAGATTGTATTATTTTACTAATACATTGAAGCAACTAAGCCTAAATTCTTGGCATCCTGGTAACCAAAGCAGAAGAAATGTGTTAAGTTACACAGCTTTCCTAACAGGAGGGATCCCTGTTTATCAGGGGAATAAATATTTTCCTAATTGAACTGAAACATACACTTCTGCATAGGAGGGTGAGAGATTCTGAATAGCCTGGTAAATACTCATCAGCAGATCAGCAGTTCATCCAACAACAAATATCTTTTTAAGTGTCTTCTATGTTTCCAAGCTATGTTCTGTCAAGGGAGCTTGATGTACATCAGCTACTAATGCAAATAAAATCCCTGCCCTGGGGAAGCCCAAACTCTACTGGGATCGATCCATCAAGAAATAATAAATACAACAGGTAAATCACATAATGGCTGATGTGTTCTATGAGAAAAAAAGAAAACTCAGAGCTGATTAAGAGGGATCAGGAATGCCAGGAGAGAACAGATTATACTATATAACCTTGAATACACGGTCACAGCCCTGCGATGGTGACACTGGAGCAAGGACCTCACCTGGAAGAGGAGAGGGCACTCCAGGCAGAGGAAAGAGCCCTGCAAAAGGCCCTAAGGGAAGCCTTAGGTATGTATGAGGAAGAGCATAGGAGGGGCGAATACAGGAGAGGAGGTCAGCAAGTCAGAAGGGACCAGGGAGGCACGGAGTCCCTGGGAAAACTTTTCTTCCTATGGAGACAGGGAGCCAAAACAGGGTTTGAGCAGCGCCACTTTTGTTTTGGTAAGGATGGTGCTGAGAAGGAACTGAAACGGGCAGCAGACAAGTGAAGACTACTGCAGTAATCCAGGAGAGCAGGGCCAGTGGCAGTGCAGACAAGGAGAGGAAGCAGGTGCCAACTCAGTCATTCAGATCAGAGAGGATGGTGACAGCAGAGATGGAGAGAAGGAAGCAGATCCTGTATGTATTTGAAAAGTGGAGTTAACAACTACTAGATGGGATATGTGTGTGTGAGAGAGAGAGAAAGAAGAGGCTACAAAGATGGCTACAAAGTTTTTGGGATTTGTCCCCAAACACTGGAGGGAGAATGAGTTTGGGTGGAGTCAGGAATGCTGCCAGGCTCCCAGGTGGAGATACCAAGTAGAATCAGAGAAGTGAAAGCTGCAGATGTAAATGTGAGAATGCCTGGAATACCAACTGAAGTATTCTTAGTATATTCTTAGTGGATAGTACTAACACCACTCCTGTCTCGGGCCTACAGCCATGAGATAGGAGGAGGTCACCAAGGGAGTGAGGATCTATAGAAAGATCCAGGACTGAGCCTCCCACTCTCCAAAAATAAATGCTGCTGCAGAGCTAAGGGATAAGCAAAGAAAGCTGGCAGTGGCCAGGGAGCAAGGGGAGAAGCAGAAGCTACAGATGATTTTAAATACGATGTTTTATATTACCCATCAATGACAGTGAAAGGCGTAACGTAAGTCAAAGTGCAGGGAAGGCACTCTGCGGAGAGCCACAACACAGCAGCACAGGCAGGCATTCCGCTTTTGGCCAACTCTGTTTTTTGTTTTGTTTTTTTTATTGAGACACTCTCACTTGGTCACCCTGGGTAGAGTGCCATGGCATCATAGCTCACGCAACCTCAAACTCTTGGGCTCAAGTGATTCTCTTGCCTCAGCCTCCCTAGTAGCTGGGATTACAGGCACCCGCCACAACACCTAGCTATTTTGTTTGTTTATTTGTTGTGTTTATCGGGCCTGGGCCGGATTTGAACCCACCAGCCCCAGAGCATGTAGTCGGGGTGCTAACCATTCAGCTATGGACACCCCCCTGACCAACTCTGTTTTGATTCCCATGAGTTATCGGCACCAAACGAGGGGCACAAAGTCAAAGCCTGGGCAAGTCAGAGGGTGGTGGTCAGGAGAACACAAACAGGCAAATGCTGCCAGCCCGTGGCGCACATAAGAGTCTGCAGTCTGCAGAGTGAGCTCAGCTAGGTACCACAGTGGCTCATCAAGAAATACCAACTTCTGGCAGCACCTATGGCTCAGTGGGTAGGGCGCCGGCCCCATGTACCAGTGGTGTCAAGTTTGAACCCAGCCCCGACCAAACTGCAACAAAAAAAAAACAAAAATAGCCAGACATTGTGGCAGGTGCTTGTAGTCCCAGCTACTCAGAAGGCTGAGGCGAGAGAATCGCCTAAGCCCAGGAGTTGGAGGTTGCTGTGAGCTGTGATGCCACGGCATTCTACCAAGGGCAATAAAGTGAGACTCTGTCTCTAAATAGAAAAAAAAAAAAAAAAAAGAAAAGAAAGAAATACCAACTTCACAACGAGTGAGCATGTGGCTCACACCTATAATCCTAGCATGCTAGGAGGCAGAGGCAGGAGGATCGTTGGAGCTCAGGAGTTCGAAACCAGCCTGAGCAAAAAACCCCGTCTCTACTAAAAATATAAAAATTAGCTGAGCGTGGTGGCATGCACCTATAGTTCCAGCTACTAGGGAGGCTGAGGCAGGAGGATTGCTTGAGCTTAGGAGTTTGAGACCCACCTGAGCAAGAACAAGAACCCCATCCCTACTAATATAAAAATTAGCTGGGCATGGTGGCACACATTTGTAGTCCCAGCTAGTAGGGAAGCTGAGGCAGGAGGATCACTTGAGCCTAGGAGTTTGAAGTTGCAGTGAGCTATGACTACAACGCTGCACTTTATCCCAGGTGACAGAGTGAGAGTTTTGCCTAAAAAAAAAAAAAAAACAGGCCGAGCACAGTCCCAGAATAAAATAGCCGGGTATCATGGTAGGTGCCAGTATTCCCAGCTACTTGGTAGGCTGAGACAAGAGAATCGCTTAAGCCCAAGATTTTGAGGTTGTTGCGAGTTGTGACGCCACAGCATTCAACCCCAGGGCAACTGAGTGAGATTTTGTCTCAAAAAACAAAACAAAAACTCTCAAACCCAAAAGTTAGTGCAAAGTTCCTTCTAGATATGTCCCTGCGGAAGTGTCCATTATGGTGCCTTCTGCCAATAGTCTCTCTCTGGGTCCCAGGCCTAGAAAACAGAACAAGGGGGCACACCAGGAACCCCTTCCTCATTAGCAAAAGGCCTCAAAAAGAAATCCTTGCTGGTGTCTGAGTACTGGGACAGAGACTCCAGTATTTCACTGAGCGTAGGCCACTTGTCAGAACAATAAGAGACTTAGGGAGCCCAGAAGGAAGTGTTAGTGTTATCTATGCATGGCTGTGTGCTTACTCCATACGCAGGGGGCCTCTTAAACTGTAACTGCATGAAATAACCATGATATGTATTTATTTATTTATTTATTTATTTTTGAGACAGAGTTTCACTTATTAAACCTCGGTAGAGTGCCATGGGGTCTGTCACAGCTCACAGAAACCTCCAAATCCTTGGGCTTAGGCGATTCTCTTACCTCAGCCTCCCGAGTAGCTGGGATTACAGGCGCCCGCCACAATGCCCGGCTATTTTTTGTTGTTGTTGCAATTTGGCCGGGGCTGGATTTGAACCCACCACCCTCGGTATATGGGGCTGGCGCCTTACCCACTGAGCCACAGGGGCCGCCCCTGTGATATGTATTTATACCAAACCTGGTTCCAGAAATGCTTAAGGCAACTTTGAAAACTAGATATATTTACCTCAATTTAAAAACAAAAAATACATATAAATCCAAGGGAAAACAGGATAGCAAAATCAGGCCTAAATTAGTTAGCAAAAATAACCATCACAGGCAGTGGGATATAAATTTGGCCAAAGCAACTGGGAAATCACAATCTCTTACAAGATTTACATTATTTAACAAACCAAATATTCTTCCAAGAAATACCTCGGCATTTTCTAACATCAAGGCCTCAGGTGCCTTTCCTTCAGAAAAAGGTAACTTCTTCAAAAGGCCATTGGGAGAGCCGCCGAGTGTGGGAGACTTTCCTGTAGCCAGTTCCCAAACTGTCCTCTATCCCTCAACATCAGCTGAGTGCAGAGCACACACTAATTCAATAAAAGAAATTAGAGGGAGAAGAAACACTCCAAGTACCCAATATTTTGATGAAACTAGTCAGTTCTTTAGAATTTCATGAATGAACACTATCTCTCAAAAATAAGTTTTCATTAAGAGTCGGGCGGTCAAGTGTTCCAGAAGAACCCAGTGTACAGCACTGCAGATTTTCCTCGAAGGGTGGGGCCGCTTACTTTAAAACAGATACCTCCCACCTCATGAAAAGGAATGTGAGGGTGAACCTGTATAACGGGACAAAATTCCCAGGAGTTTTAAATCTCCAGCCAGGCCTGTAATCCCAGCACTCTGGGAGGCTGAGGATAGTGGGTTGCCTGAGCTCAGGTGCTCCAGACCAGCTCGAGCAAGAGTGAGATCCCATGTCTAGCTAGGCGTTGTGGCAGGTGCCTGTAGTCCCAGCTACTCGGGAGGCTGAGGCAAAAGGATTGCTGAAGCCCTTGAGTTTAGGAGTTCAAGACCAGCCTCAGCAAGAGCAAGACCCCATCTCTACCAAAAATAGAAAAATTAACTGGGCAGCTTGGCAGATGCCTTTGTAGTCCCAGCTACTCAGGAAGCTGAGGGAGAAGGATCACTTGGGTCTAAGAGTTTGAAGTTGCTGTGAGCTATGATGATGCCAAGGCACTCTACCCAGGGTGACAGAGAGAGACTCTGCTGCAAAAAAATAAAAATAAAAAATCCAGACCCTTAAGAAATAATAGAAAGTTACCAAATTGTGAGTACCGCTCTATAACTCATAAGATTCATCTGTCCTGGGTGATGCCTGTGGCTCAGTGAGTAGGGTGCCGGCCCCATATAACAAGGGTGGCGAGTTCAAACCTGTCCCTGGCCAAACTGCAACAACAACAACAACAAAAATAAAAATTAAAAAGATTCATCAGTCCTGTCCAAAAACTAGGCCATTTTCCTTATCTAAGCAAATTCCTTTTCAAAATAAAACCCAAAATACAGATTTCAATCAATTCTAAAAAATTTTTTGAATCAGCTTAAACCCTGAATTAAATATAGTTTTCTATTACGGTAGATTATAATGTTTCCAAGTATCTGATGCCCTCCCTGACAGAGGATTATACCCCCCTCTTGTCATGTGCCTTAAAGTGTCTCCAGATGGAAGAATTAGTTACACTTCTCTACCCCATTGTTGGCAGGCTTAGCCATATGACTTGCTTCAGCCAACTGAAGGTGAGTGGAAGCGACAAACACGTTAATAACCATGAATAGGTTGGTCATTTCCTTTCTTACCCTCTCCTGCAGGAGTATGTCCCAGAATGGGGTGGCTCATTCAGATAGGATCTCAGAGAAACAAAACCCTGGGAAGAGAGCCCTAGTTGTCACGAATGTGAACAAGAAACTAAAATATGTCATTTTAAGCCACTAGCATAATCTAGTGTAACATGAGTGATGAAACCACTTCATTTTTCAAACTATTTTAACGATCAATGGAATAATGCCTAGTAGACAGACAAATGGTCGGTCTCACTACAGTGACGTTTCGTGCTAAGCATCTGCCTAATCTGATGAACTAAAAATAACTTCTGCCTATTTCTAATTACAGTTTTTACCTTATAAATATGTGCTTTAGGGGAGAAGAAAAACTTAAGTTACTTGTTTGCCTGACCTTTAGAAGACCTTATTGAGAACAACAGTAGGATCAAAGAAGACAAGGTTCAACAGCTCACCCTTCCGCAGGCACGTAATTAATCTCTAACTGATGGGGATAAAACCAGCATCAAGGTTATAAACTTAACTGGCATACCCGTCTCCTGGAAGAATAAGGAAATATAATTGTCTGGGATTTTAAGGGACAAAGAAAGCATTCCAGAAAGTACAGGATTTTTTTTTTTTTTTTTTTAGCTTTTTAAGTATTAGTCTCTGCCTGAAAATCTTAAGATCTGATGATGTACATAAGATTTTTTAATGATCAATTAAAACAGAACTTGATGAAAACTACTAGCTCTCTAAAAACTTTTTTCTAGAAGCCAAAGAAAAACAAAACTCAAAATTAAGACACTTCAAACAGCTACTCTGATGAAAATATACATGAATTCACTTAAAAACTTCATTTCCAAAGGACAACTATTCAACCCAACCTCTTGCAAATCTGTGGTGGACCTTGGCAAGTTGGAAGTCCAGGGAAAGGACTAAGCCAACAGATTTTCATATTCAGAGAATATAGTATGTTTTAACTGAGAAGGAAAAAACAGAAAAGGCACAGTCACAAGGAACCTACCAGGGAAAAATTCAAAGATAATGCTGAGAAACTCCACATAGCCCTAAGTGTAGTTTCACAGTCCACAGCTTCCCCCAAGAGACTGGGGAAAAGACATTGCTCTGCTCAGCCTTGAAAAGTCCTGAATCTGGGGGCCGACAATTCTTCCTACCAAGATTATCAAGACCATAACAGATAATCAGGAAGGCTATTTGAATTGCTAAACTCCTACCAATTTAGGAACACTTCCTGTAATTTGGTACAAAGAGTTATGACCAGAAGGGGTAAATCTGCATGTATTTAGGAAATCTTTCCACAACCCAAAAATGACACAAGGTAAAAGTTCCCTCTGAAAACAAGTTTGTGGTGGATCTTGGTAAAACCAAAGCTCAGGGAAGACCCCAGCAAGAAAACGAGATCAAGCTACTAGAACTAAGACATATGTCGGAAGTAGACTTAAGAGAATCTGGCTTTGGGGCGGCACCTGTGGCTCAAGGAGTAGAGCGCCAGTCCCATATGCCGGAGGTGGCAGGTTCAAACCTAGCCCCGGCCAAAAACCAAAAAAAAAAAAAAAAAAAAAAGAGAGAATCTGGCTTTGTTGAGAAAGAACAAAGAATTCCCTGGAGGCTCTTTCCCCTGATAGAAAGAAAAGGCTGGAAAAGATCAGAGCAAAGAAATTCAGCAGGAGAACATGCGGAAGGATGGCAACCATTTTCTTCCCACTCCATCTCCCTTTTTAGGAAAATCCACCCAAAATTCGCCTTGACTACTCTGCTTTTTCTTTATGATCCCAGGCTCTCAAGCCACAGCAGACTCAACTATAATAGATTCCTATTCCCAGAGGGAAAAAAGAGAACTGTAGGATAAGCTAATCAGAAGAAAGAGAGTGAGGGTTAGAACTAGTGAACTATGGAGTTAGGCTGGGTTGCCATTTTCTACTACATATGAGCTGAAGCAAAAGAAAAAAAAAAGTGGTCTGAAAAGGGAAGCAAAAAAATGGCACAGATATGGGGGACAAGATACCGTAAGTGCCCAACAGAAATCCTAACATCAAGTCTAAGCCCGCAATTCTCAGGGGGACTGACTGAGCAGCCAGGCTCTCAGGATCCTCTGGGTTCCTTCTAACAAATTCCTGTTGTTGATACTGGTTTATTTCAGCCAGTCTGAATGAGTTTTTCTTTTTGGCAACCAACCTTCCTTACTGATTTATTTAAATTTTGTTTTATTTTTAATTAAAATATATAGCAAAGTACCTAAATCTTAAATGTTCATCTTCATGAAGATGTTAACATTCTTAAATGTTCATCATGAATTCTTAAAAATGGTAGATCAAAGACAGAGACCATTCCCAAGACCCAGGAGCTCCCCCACACCCTTCCCAGAGAATATATCCCTTGCCCTATTATTCTGACTTCTGTAACCATCAATTAGTTTCTCTCTTCTTGAATTGCACATAAATAAAATCATATATATATGTATATACATGTATAAATGTGTGTGCACGCTCGTAAATAATTTTTCTTTTTTCTTGAGACAGAGTCTCCCTCTGTCTGGAATGCAATGATGCAATCATAGCTCACAGCAACCTTCAACTCCTGAGTTCACATAATTAATCCTCCTGCCTCAGCCTCCCAAGTTACTAAAACTACAGGCACTGGCCACAATGCCCAGCTAATTTTTCTATTTTTCACTATGTTGCTCAGTTGAACTCCTAGTCTTAAGCAATCCGCCCACCTCTGCCTCCCAAAGTGCTGGGGTTACAGGAGTGAGCCACTATGTCCCGCCTGACTTCTTCAATGTACTGTTTACAAGATTCATCCATGTTGTTTGGCGTAGCAGTAGTTTGTTCATCTTCACTGCTGTGTAGTATCTCTTGCATAACTATATCACAATTTTTTTTACCCATTCATGGATATCTGGAGCGCTCCTAATTGAGACTATTCCCTTTTTTTTTTTTTCTTGGAGACAGAGTCTCACTCTGTTGCCCCAGGCTAGAGTGCCATGGTGTCTACCTGCCTCAGCCTTCCAAGTAGCTGGGACTACAGGCACCTGAGACCATGCCCGGCTAATTTATCTATTTTTCAGTAGAGACAGGGTCTTACTCAGGCTGGGCTTCAACTCCTAAGCTCAAGCGATCCTCTCACCTCTGCCTCTCAGAGTGTGGAGATTACAGGTGTGAGCCACTGCACCTGGCCATGAACATTCTTATAATACTTTTGGTGCACATATACACTCATCCCTGCTGGGAGTGTGTAGGTGTGTGTGTCTGCACACACGTACACACAGGAAGATAACTGCTGTATCACAAGTCGTATGTTTATTCAGCTTTAATAGATAATTCCAAATGGCTTTTCAAAGTGGTTAAACCAATTTACACTTCTATCAGCAGTATACGAAAGCAGAGCTTTGGTTTTCATTTCTTTATGGTTTTAAATTTTAGTTATTCAGGTGGGTATGTATCAAGATTTTATAGTAGTCTTAATTTGCATTTCCTGCTGAATAATCTTTTGTTCACTTTAAAAACTGGGCTTTCTGGTTCTCTTATTGATTTGTAGTTTATCTTTGTACGTCACAGACAAGTTGTTTGTTGGATATAGATGACAAATATCTGCTTTGTGACTCGCCTCGTCACTCTCTTAATCAGTAGTACTAAATGGAAGTTCTTAATTTTAATGAATATGAAAACAGGCAATATTTTGTTCACATGTAGCTATAAGAAAGACACCCAGGGTGGCGCCTGTGGCTCAACAGAGTAGGGCTCCAGCCCCATATGCCGGAAATGGTGGGTCAAACCCAGCCCCAGCCAAAAACTGCAAAAAAAAAAAAAAAAGAGAGAGAGAGAGAGAGAAAGATACCCAATCTTCTGCGTCTACCCAGCCAAACTGTTGAATTTGGCTGACATAAGGAAAGTAAAATGAATGAAAAAACGCTTTTGTATGTCCCTGTTGTGCTATAAATACAAAGTTACTATCTTCACTTCCCCAAAGCTTCAGATACAAGGAATCACAATTTTTTTTTTTTTTTTTTTTTTGTAGAGACAGAGTCTCACTTTATCACCCTCGGTAGAGCGCCATGGCATCACACAGCTCACAGCAACCTCCAACTCCTGGGCTCAAGCGATTCTCCTGCCTCAGCCTCCCGAGTAGCTGGGACTACAGGCGCCAGCCACAACGCCCAGCCATTTTTTGGTTTGCAGGTCAGCCGGGGCCGGGCTTGAACCTGCCACCCTCGGTATACGGGGCTGGCGCCCTACCGACTGAGCCACAGGCGCCGCCCAAGGAATCACAATTTAATAACCATCACAATTTAATAACCATCAGTAGGCTCATAGTTTACCAAGTGCATTTATGCTCTGTACCCTGGAAACACTGTTATAAATGATTAATGGTTTACACCACCAGCCCTTAGAAGTCCCTAGCATGCTTACAGCTCAGCTCCACATACCCAGCGGTCTATACAGTATTTCCCAGAAGACAAGTCCCAAGCAGCAATTTGGAGTCCCAAGAACATACCTCATCTCTCCACATCCCAGTTCCCCATGACAAAATGCCCCAACCCTCAACTCCTACCTGACAATTACCAGGAATCCCTTAATCCTAAACAACCAGGGCAAAGTGTCCTTTGCCTGGGGCAGCAGAAGCAACAGGTTTCCACAATGACTCAGCCTTCAACAAAGTTCATGTACAGCTCACAGATCTATTCATCTTCTAGGTGAAGTAGCTCTTATCCCCATTTTCAAGGAAAATAAATAAATGAAATTTAAGAAAATTTAATAAGAAAATATATATATGTACACACACACATACACGTATATAATATTTTACTTGGTTCTTCAGGAGTTGGGCTTATAACAGGACTCAGTTCCCTGAGCCTGTCTCTACCATTTTACTTCACACCACCACTCTACTTCTCGGGTCCAGAGTGTGGTACTTGGGGTCACAGCTCTTGCTCTGCTTCTCTGACCAAAAGCAAACAAAGTAGCACTTTTCAAATTTTCAAGGGAATTTTATAATCAGCAAATACTATATCCTAAGTCTTCCTTTCTTTCCTTTATCTTCCTTCCAGGTTCCTCCCCTTTACACAGCCACTCCAAGACATAAACACCATGGCATAACAATATTAATGTCTCCTGGCCGGGCACGGTGGCTCAGGCCTGTAATCCTAGCATTTTGGCAGGCTGAGGAGGGAGGAGCACTTGAGGTCAGGAGTTTGAAACCAGCCTGAGAAAGAGGGAGACCCCAGGTCTACTAAAAATAGAAAAATTAGCTAGGTGTGGTGGCGGGCAGCTGTAGTTCTAGCTACTCGGGAGGCTGAGGCAGGAGGATCACTTCAGCCCAGGAGTTTGAGGCCACTGTAGAGCTATCATGATGCCACTAGACTCCTGCCTGTGTGACTCTTGCCTCTAAACAAAACAAACAAAAATGATATTAATGTTTCTTTTCAAGCACAAGCGAAGAACATACATGCCTGGTGGGATATAGAATTGTAATTCTAGAACCCAAGCTTCTAATTACTGCTCTACAATATAGACTCAGATCCCCTCAAACTGACCACCCCAAAAATAAAGGTAAAATCAGGGCAGAAATAGGGAAGGAAGGGGTCTTCTGAGTCATTAAGGGTCAAGTAGAGAGAAGGATGCTCAGCCTGAAGTGGAGTTTTCCATGAGTTGGCTGCCCCCAACCGAGCCTAGGAACCCAGACCTAAATACAGACCTCAGCATGTGAAGGAGTCAGGACTCACATCAGAAGGGCCTCGCAAACAGGTAAGCAAAGCTACCTGGTCAAAGTGGGTATGAGGCCAGAGGCTCCCTACACTTTTTCTTTGAAAAGGTTCCCAAGAAAATGATTCATAAACTATACAAACTTCAAACCCCTTAAGAGTATTTCCGGGGCGGCGCCTGTGGCTCAGTCGGTAAGGCGCCGGCCCCATATACCGAGGGTGGCGGGTTCAAACCCGGCCCCAGCTGAACTGCAACCAAAAAAAAAAAAAAAAAGAGTATTTCCTCCTTTTGCTAACAAAGGTGACCAAGCAGGAAAGAGTGACACTTGTTCCCACTGTACTAAACCTAATTTATGGGATCATATAGGACTAAGAATCCTCAAGAAGAGTTGGCGCATCAACAAGCAGACCTGAGCCCAGACAGAATATTACTTCCGTTTCTCAGGGAGACTTAGGTTTTCTAGAAGGTGTGAAAAGGCTCTATGAGCACACAGGATTTCACCAAAGGGAAACAAAAGCCTTCCCATTAGGTTTTCCTGTTTTCCCAGGAGTATCCGAACAGTAGGCTTTTTGTTTCCGGAGGTTGGCTAAACTTAGCCTCAAAAAGAAACACAAAGAAACAGTTTTATTAGCCTAGAAATTGATCAAAAACCTGTCCTGATAAAAACACAGCCCACTGAATTTTGGGAGGGTATTTTACAATTCTCTCATGGCTCTGAGTTCTTAGAACAACCCAAAAGGTGTGTGTGTATGGAGGGAGTGATGAAAAACAAGAACCGGACTCAGACGCACAGCTGGCTGACGGGGACACACCTCGCTGGAACAGATCTCTCTATAACCAACTCTAGCTGACGGAAGCATGAAACTCCCAATCACTTAAAGGACAGGTACCACCCAATGGGCCCCTACACCACTAGATAGCTGGTGAGTCAGTACTTATCAGGTCAGACAGCATTAGCATGCCACAGATAAAATGATACATACTATTCCCTGGACAAATATTTTCCAATGCCCGTGAAGCATGACCTAGTAACTCCCTCTCGCCTGGCCTCTTTATAAAAAGCCCTGCTATTCCTCAAGCCAGGGCCTCTGCACTGCACCTCCCACCCCACATTTCTGTCATTCCCAGCATTATGAACCATTCTCAGTTCCCACTCCAGAGGCACAACCGCTCCCCTTTGCACGCCTGTGCACCCTATCCAATAAAGACGCATCAGAACTAAGTTTACATCATCTCATTAGGGAACTAGGCTTAAATTCCTTCAACTTTACAAAAGTAAAAACAACACACAAAAACTTGCCTGAGGAGTCAGATAGTCGCACTGCTACTCGGAAACCGTGCCAGGGCTGAGAGACACTTTGTGTCCAAATACATAATCTTCAATCATTTCTCTCCCAACCTCCTTTCCTTGATGAGGATTCAGCAAACTTTTCTCCTACTCCTGGAAAGGTAAGTCTGCAAGGAGTTTAAAGTGTGGTGTCTCTGGGGGCAAGACATGATTGCAAGAGGGACTTTACCTAACAATTGCAATCAGTGTAACCTGGCTTATTGTACCCTCAATGAATCCCCAATAAAAAAAAAAAAGTGTGGTGTCTCTAGAAGCACAGAAAACTTATTCTGCCCCCAAGGTCAGGAACTTGGACTCTCCAAAAGATCCTTTAGGTTACTGATCCAGGATTTAGTCTTGTCACCAAGAACCCCAACAGTACCTGTACATACCTGACAGACATTTAAGGCCACATAGCATCTACCCATTAATCAACAATACCCCACAAAAGAGAGGATGGAATACATACACAAAATAAGTACAAAAGACGTGAAAGCTGTATATTGCATTTTTTTTTTTCTTTTTTTGAGACAGAGTCTCAAGCTGTCGCCCTGGGTAGTGCCATGGCGTCACACAGCTCACAGCAACCTCAAACTCCTGGGCTTAGGCGATTCTCTCGCCTCAGCCACGCCTGGCTATTTTTTTGTTGCAGTTCGGCTGGGGCCGGGTTTGAACCCGCCAACTTTGGTATATGGGGCCGGCGCCCTGTTCACTGAGCCACAGGAGCCAATCTCTCATTTTATCTTCTAAGACATAGCAAAAACGTGGGCGGCGCCTGTGGCTCAGTGAGTAGGGCGCCGGCCCCATATGCCGAGGGTGGCAGGTTCAGGCCCAGCACCAGCCAAACTGCAACAAAAAAATAGCCGGGCGTTGTGGCGGGCGCCTGTAGTCCCAGCTGCTCGGGAGGCTGAGGCAAGAGAATCGCTTAAGCCCAAGAGTTGGAGGTTGCTGTGAGCCATGTGACGCCACGGCACTCTACCCAAGGGCGGTACAGTGAGACTCTGTCTCTACAAAAAAAAAAAAAAAGAAAGAAACAGCAAAAACTTAAAGAGGATTGCCACTGATGCATGACAACATCTAACTTATCCTCCTGTTGACAATCCTTTTTCTTTAAAAAAATTATGCATCAGGATCTCAAATTTTCTTTTACATTTTTGTGAAAATTCTGGCAACTACAGAGCCAAACTCAGTCAAACAAATTCTTTCATAAAAATAGCACAGTGAAAGGCAAAACTCTATAGACTGGGCTCGGCACCCATAGCTCAGTGGCCAGGTTTGCACCTGCCCAGGCCTAAACAACAATGACAACTGCAACAAAAAAAAAAAAACAGCTGGGTGTTGCGGTGGGCGCCTATAGTCCCAGCTACGTGAGAGGCTGAGGCAAGAGAATCACTTAAGCCCAAGAATTTGAGGTTGCTGTGAGATGAGACACCATGACAGTCAACCAAGAGCGACACAGTGAGATTCTGCCTCAAAAAAAATAAAAAATCAATAGACTGACTTAACTAGACAAGTTGAAAAAGACAGCATAAGCAAAATTTCAGCCTTTAAACATCTGAATTCTCAGAACTAGTAGAGTTGATTCATAAACTTCTGTTGTTTAAACCTTTATTAGAAGTAAATCCTTTGAAATATATCTCCGAAAATTTAAAGGAAAAAGCCCACAACAAATGATGGAGAGACAGAAAAGCTAGACTAAAGAACTGATAAAAACGGATGAACTGTGTAACTGGTTTTGCTTTTCTAATTTGCTGTGCTTAAAAAAAAAAAAAAAAGAGTACAAACCCTTTTAGAGGTGCTCATTTTTATATCAGGTAGGGAATCCAACAACACACTTTGACCAGATTGGATAAAATAAGACATCAGACGATAATGAGTACTGGGCAGAATGTGGAGCAGCTGAAACCAACCCACACGCTGTCTCAACTGATAAAACCACTGCAGTGTCTACTCCAGCTGTACCCTATAGCTCCAAAGTTCCACTCCTAGATATATATGACCAAAACAAACATGTATGTGTATTCACCATAAATTATGTCCTAAAGTATTCATGACGATACTATTCACATTGGTCCAAAACTGAAAACAACACAATAGACAGGTCCAGTAGGATGAACAGTGATACATCCAAACCATGGAACATCATGTGGCAATGAGAATGAACAATGCAAAACCACATACAACCTTACAAAGGTAACAGGGAGTAAAACAAAGCAGACACAAGAGAATACACAGCATGTGTCCCCATGCATATAAAATTCAAAAACCCCCCATAGCACAATGCGCTGAGGCTGGCGGGTTTGAGCCCAGCCTGGGCCAGCTAAACAACGACAACTGCAACAAAAAAATAGCTGGGCGTTGTGGCAGGTGCCTCTGGTCCCAGCTACTTGGGAGGCTGAGGCAGGAGAATCGCTTAAGCCCAAAAGTATGAGGCTGCTGTGAGCTGTGACAGCACAGCACTCTACCAAGGGCGACACAGTGAAACTCCGTCTCAAAAAAAAAAAAAAAAAAAAGAGTTCAAAAACTCACAGAATCCATTATATTAGAAGGAAAGATACCCTTTGGGTAAGAGGAGTGACTGGAAAGAGTATGATACAAAGATGATCTGGTCTATGGCTCCATTTGGGGAGGGGAGATTGAGTATATTGCAGAAAAGTGAACTGTAGCTTGAAGAGATGATCTCATACCCTAAAAGGAGCTACTCTTAAGCTGTTACTTTTTAGGAAAATGGAGCTCCAAGGAGATCAAATAAGAAAGGAAAGGAGTGAGGGAAGGGGAGGAAAGTGGGGGAGGAGGGAAGGAAGAGAGAGGGAAGAGGGAGGGAGGGAAGGAAGAGAGAGGGAAAAAGGCTAGGCACTAGTAGCTCACGGCCCATAATCCCAGCACTCTGGAAGGCTGAGGCAGAAGGATACCCTGAGCCCAGGAGTTCAAGACCTGTCTGAGCAAGAGTGAGACACTTCCATATTAAAAACAGAAAAACTCTAGCCGGGCGTTGTGGCGGGCACCTGTAGTCCCAGCTACTCGGGAGGCTGGGGCAAGAGAATGGCTTAAGCCCAGGAGTTGGAGGTTGCTGTGAGCTGTGTGATGCCATGGCACTCTACCAAGGGCCATAAAGTGAGACTATGTCTAAAAAAAAAAAAAAAAAAGAAAGAAAAAAGGAAGGAAGGGAGGGAGGGAAAGTAGGAAGAGAGGTAGTGAATGAGGAGGAGAGGAGGAAAGGAGGCAGGAGGGAAGGCGGCAGGGAGGGACGGGCAGTGTTCACTATTCACCCTTGATTCCCACCTTTGCTCTAATTATTTTTTCTATCTTGCCCCAAAGCCAAAGGGTGAACCAGTCAGAATTACCAACAGAAATCAGAACAAATTTTGACAAAAATAGAAAGCAGATTATCAATAAACATAAATTTAGTTCTTCTCTCTAATCAAACCAAATTTTATAAAAAAATAATCAAAAGAGGTTATATTTGCAATATGCAATATATTTAAATCAACAGGAGTAGGTGTTCTCATGCACTTCTCGAGGCATCAGATAATTATAAAAAGAGATTAGTATGTCTTCTGAGAGTTAAACTAAGCCTCACTGCTCAATTCCATTAACTAAATGAATTTTTTTTTTAAATTACCTCCAACCTAACACTCTCCCTAACCATTTCCAATTAACTGATTGCTTCTGTAATGAAAAAAGCATGAGGATACTTATTTTTGACAGGTTTTTCCTTGTGCACATCCATATTCAAATACTCAGCAGTGTATGTGGTATAAGACTGTTCATTAGTGGATATCATCTGCTCCCAGCATCCATAATTTAAATACAATAGTGCAAAGACAGAAAAAGCAAACAAGTATCTGAATTTAAAAGCCAAAGAAAGAAAATAAAAATGATCAGATTATGGATTATGTCACCTGCTATGGCCAGGGAAAGTACAAGCTAACAGACAATTCACATCTCTAATGGAGTTTTGTTTTTTTTTTTTTTTAGAGACAGAGTCTCACTTTATGGCCCTCGGTAGAGTGCCATGGCATCACACAGCTCACAGCAACCTCCAACTCCTGGGCTTAAGTGATTCTCTTGCCTCAGCCTCCCAAGTAGCTGGGACTACAGGCGCCTGCCACAACGCCCGGCTATTTTTTGGTTGCAGTTCAGCCGGGGCCGGGTTTGAACCTGTCACCCCTTGGTATATGGGGCCAGCGCCTTACCGACAGAGCCACAGGCGCCGCCCTCTAATGGAGTTTTTTAAGAAGAACCTCATTGTCAGGCCTCTCCCCTGAAAGACAATTCTCTGTTTTCCTGCATTGTCCCTCCCAAACACATTCTGCAACAAACTTGAGTTTCCGACATCTCCCTAGCCTTGTAGAGAATGCAATGCTTTATTTGAAATTATAAAGGTGACCAAAAGATCAGAACTAAAAATAACAAGACAAAAAGAAGATAGCTAATAAAAGTTGGAAGACAGTGGGAAGAAGAAAGAAGAATGAGAAAACACAAATTCCAGGCGGCGCCTGTGGCTCAAGGAGTAGGGCGCCGGTCCCATATGCCGGAGGTGGCGGGTTCAAACCTAGCCCCGGCCAAAAACCAAAAAAAAAAGAAAATACAAATTCCACCACTCCCTTAGCAGGGAAGTAATAGGTATTTTCAAATTTGTGAAATGAAGTATAGACTGTACCTGTTTTAAAAGAAAGCTGCAGGTGTGGTGGCTCACACATGTTAATCCTAACATTCTGGAAGGCTGAGGCAGGAAGATCACTTTGAAGTCAGAAGTTCAAGACCAGCCTAAGCTAGAGCAAAAGCCTGTCTCTAGTAAAAACAGAAAAATTAGCCAGGTGTGGTGGCATGTTTCTGTAGTCCCAGCTATGCAGGAGGTTGAGGCAGGAGGATCGCTTAAGCCCAAGAGTTTGAGGTTGTAGTGAGCTATAACACCACAGCACTCTAGTAAGAGAGGAGACTGTCTCAAAAAAAAAGTTAAGAAACAACCCACAAAATGAGAGAAAATATTTGCAAACTACTCATCTGATAAGAGGTTAATAATTAGAATATACAAGGAGTTCCACCAACTCAATAGGAATAAATCAATCTGATTAAAAATGGGCTAGGGATCTAAACAGACATTTCTCAAAAAACATACAAATGGTCAACAGGCATGTGAAAAATGCTCAACATCATTAGTCTGAGAAATGCAATCAAAACTATAATCAGATACCATCTCACCCTGGTTAAAATGGCTTTTATCAAAAAGACAGATGATAATGAAGGCTGGTAAGGATGTGGAGAAAGGGGAACCCTCATACAAGGTTGGTGGGAATATAAATTGGTGTAACCACTATAGAGAACAGTATGGAAGCTCTGCAAAAAACTAAAAATAGAACAACCATATGATCCAGCAATCCTACCACTGAGTATCTACCCAAAAGGGAAATCAGTACATGGAAAAGATATCTGCACTCCCATGCTTACTGTAGCACCAGTCACAATAGTCAAGATGTGGAATCAAACTATGTGTCTATCAAGGGATGAACAGGTAACGAAACTGTGGCACATAAGAAATATTATACAGCCACATAGAAAAATGAAATTCTGCCCTTTGCAACAACATGGATGGAACTGGAAAACATCATGTTAGATGAAATAAGCCAAGTACAGAATGACAAGTTTCACATGTTCTGACTCATACGTGAGAACTAAATTTAAAAAAACAACTGCCCTGACGAAAATATAGTAGAGCGGCACCTGTGGCTCAGTGAGTAGGGCACCGGCCCCATACACCGAGGGTGGTGGGTTTGAACCCAGCCCCAGCCAAACTGCAACAAAAAAATAGCTGGATGCTGTGGTGGGCTCCTGTGATCCCTGAGGAGGATCAGGCAAGAGAATCACCTAAGCCCAAGAGATGGAGGTTGCTGTGAGCTGTGACGCCACAGCACTCTACTGAGGGTGACGAAGTGAGACTCTGTCTCTAAAGAAAAAAAAAAAAGAAAGAAAGAAAGGGGCGGCGCCTGTGGCTCAGTGAGTAGGGCGCCGGCCCCATATACCGAGGGTGGCTGGGTTCAAACCCAGCCCCGGCCAAACTGCAACCAAAAAATAGCCGGGCATTGTGGCGGGCGCCTGTAGTCCCAGCTGCTCGGGAGGCTGAGGCAAGAGAATCGCTTAAGCCCAGGAGTTGGAGGTTGCTGTGAGCTGTGTGAGGCCACGGCACTCTACCAAGGGCCATAAAGTGAGACTCTGTCTCTACAAAAAAAAAAGAAAGAAAGAAAATAGAGTAGAATGATGGTTACCAAAGGCTGGGAAGTGAGGGAGGGAGTAAAGTGAGGATGGTTAATGACTGTAAAAATATAGTTAGAGAAAAGTAACAGTATTTGATAGTACAAAAAAGTGACTAACATTCAACAGTAAGTTAGGCTATACTTTAAAATAACTAAAACAGTGGAACTGGAACATTCCTAACACAAATAAATGACAAATGCCTGAAGTGATGAATACCCCAATTACCCCGATTTGATTATTTCACACTGTATGCAAGTATCAAAACATCACAACTATTATGTACCCATATTAAAAAAATTTTTTTTTTCAGTCCACGAAGCTTCCAACAGGTTCATCTTAGATGTTCATAATGTGGTGTGATGTTAATTTTCTGTGTTGACATGGAGGGTGTTTTCTGTTTTTAGATGGGAGTAGAGGCATGGATGGAGGATCTTTCACCCATGCAGGTTTCAAACGCCTGGCCTCAAGCAATCCTCCTGCTTTAGCCGGGATTACAGGCAAACACCACCACACCAAGCTAATTTTTCTATTTTTTGCAGAGACAAGATTTCACTCTTGGTAGGACTGGTCTCAAACTCCAGATCTCAAGCAATTCTCCTACCTCAGCCTCCCAGAGTGCTGGAATTATGGGCGTGAGCCACCACCCAGGCTTAGTTTCTATTTAAAATGCTTTCTTATCTGTTTGCATTATTTATATTGGGTGTACGTAACAGAAATTCTAAAATTCAAAAATTTTAAAATTAAGGGAAGAACAGCAAATGCGTTGTATACCAGCCATTATTCCATGTGTTCTTAAGTCTGTACAGGTTTATAACTGCTTCAACCAAGAGAATTAGTTTTAACTCATTTAATCCTCCCAATAACCCTACAAAGGAGGTACTTTCCGTATCTTTTAAATTGAGCCACAGAGAGGTTCAGGAACTGAGCCAATCGGGGTCCAGAGCTACAATATCTCCACAAAGATTACCAGCCTGGCTCTGCAGTCACAAGTCACTGGATGAAAGGTACAATCTCAAATTGCCATTCACCTGGGTCTCCAAACATGTGACTGACCACACTATCATGTGTCAAGCACTGCCAACCACCTTACTTTTTCAAAAGCTATTGCCTAAATATAATGCCCTCTAATCAACACCTGTACACATTTTTTAAGCCGCAATCTCCCTAAATATCACCCAGATTTCTCCATTTGGCCTTAATTTATCAATGCCCTACCTTTCCAGAATAAGCCATTTATATCTATATCAGATACTTCTATCTTTTAGCCTCCTCTCAGTTCTGAATCTTTATACCTATGAACACTTAGGGTTTTAGTCTCTGACATCTACCACCAGGGCCTTGAATAAAACAGAAATGTAATTATCATTAAAGTTAAGTGATACTGGCTTATTCTAAATGAAGGTTGCTGTCGTAGCCTTCAGCTTAGAGAAAATTATCACTGAGTTTTATCTCAGGAAAAAGAAGGAAAAGAAGTAAAAATAGCTATAACCAAGCCAAGGAGCAACTCACTGCACTCTCATTTCTGGCAAGTGTTTACATTCAAGTCCCATGATGCTGAATTGAATATACAAGACAATTTTGTCCCCAAAAGCTCCAGGTATCTTTTCCTGCCTTTATATTAATTCACTTATTTTCACTGTCTTCCAAAAAAAGAATGTAGTAAAGACGCCATCATCACTGACCCTATTATCCACGACAGCCAAGTGGGGCTCTTCGCCACCTGAAGAAAACTCCATAGTCTCTTATATTCAGAGAGGTCTGCTCCGTCGTCAATTTCTAAAGCTCCCTTAAACCCAAGCCCGTCTTCTTGGGAAAGCCACTCCTAAGATTTCTTCTGCCTCAGAACTCAAACAAACACTCTATTTGTTGAATGAACTAAATGCTCACTGGTCACATATAAAAATTTTGCCTAACTGGGCTGGATGTGGTGGCTCATGCCTTGGAAAGCCAACGCAGGAAGATAGCTGAGTCCAGAAGTCGGAGGCTGTGGTGATCTATGACCTTGCCACTGTAGTCCAACCTGGGAAACACAGCAAAACTGTAAATGTTATGTGTGTATGTGTGTGTATATGTATGCCTACATAATGCATACACACACACACATACATATAAAACTTCTGGCCAATAAACTACCTTACTGGTATAATCCTTTCTGTATACCTTTAAGCTTCTGGTTCAATACCTTTGCAAAAAGTATAACACAAAGAAAATCAGTAAGTGACTTGCAAATGAAATGGTGACAAACTTCACTCATGCCTTTTATAAAAAAGGCATCAGAATCAACCTCACCCCTGTTTTCAGAATTGCAACTTGAAGCCATGAGACACCTTTTTTCAAGTAATACATTTCTTTAATCAATTCCATACGAGGTTCAAGGACAATTAAACTCTGCAGGATGCAGTTTAACAATAAGGATCTAAAGCCATAAAAAGGAAAATCTCTAGTTTATGAACATCCAAAAGAAAAAAAAAAACTCTAACCACAAAGACAACATTGCAGCAGCATCAACTAGTAAAACTCCAAAATTTAACATGCATTTCCAATATGGGACTGTTATTAAATGAAAGCATATCCTTGGGATTATATAGATATCAAAAGTCATAGAAACTGAAGCAATATTAAGACAGTGTTAAGAAACAAAATATAACTGAATATTAGAATTGTGACTCCATATAAATATGAACAGGAAAAGCACTGGAAGTGAATGTAACAACTAATTAGTCTGCTAGGATGGGGTATATATAGGTCACATTTTGTCCATTTGCCAAACTCTGCAGATTTATTGCTTTTGCAATTTAAATAAGACAGGACAGAACTCTCATACACTGCTGGGAGAAGTTAACCACTTATAACTACTTCAGAAATGTCTGACAGGATCTTCTAGACAGAACCTTACTTTAGAACTCAATTATTCTACTCGTGAGTATACACCCAAAACAAATGTGTGCATGTACTAGAATGTTCACAGTCACATACTATTTACTATAGGACAAAAAATGGAACAACACAAATGCCTTTCAACTCCAAAATAGATAAATCGTGGTACAGTGCTACAATAGAATACTATACAGCAATGAAACTACAGCCACAACACTGCTGAATCTCACAAATACAATGTTGAGAGAAAAAATAGATACTAAATAATACATACAAGTCCATGTAGATAGAGCACTGAAAGTGGGCAAAGTTAACCCACACCTGGCATAGTGGTTACTCCTGGAGAGTGGTGGTGATTGGACAACAGCATAAAAAGGGCTTCTATAATGATGACAATGTTCTGGTTCTTGACCAGTGCTGGTTATATGTTAATAATCGCTTTGTAACAACTGGTCAAGTTGCACACTTAAAATGTATATGGAGGGTGTAGATTGATTTTTAAAATTAGTTTTTAAAAAAGATGGCAGAAGCCAAGTCACCCATGCAACGGGAAAATTTCCTATAACATTTGAAACCACGTGAACTTCCTTCTTTGACTGGAGGGTGGATGAGAAGTGTAATGGTTGTTGCATACTTTGGACAGTTTCAATTGCTCACTAAAACCGATTTTAAAAACATGCACAAATACAGCCCGGTGCCTGTAGCTCAGCGGCTAGGACACCAGCCACATACACCGGAGCTGGCGGTTCAAACCTAGCCTGCCAAACAACAATGACAATTACAACAAAAAAATAGCCGGGCACTGTGGCAGGCACCTGTAGTCCCAGCTACTTGGGAGGCTGAGGCAAGAGAATGGCTTAAGCCCAAGAGTTTGAGGTTGCTATGAGCTGTGATGTCACAGCACTCTACCAAGGGCGACATAATGAGACTCAAAAAAAAAAAAAAAATGCACAAATAATCCAACAAAAGCCTGAGTGAAGTGTCTGCAATTTTTCACTGGGATTTACTTTGCTGCCTCTGAATCTATTCACCCTACAGTTACTCCATCTTAACAGTCCTCAGCTCCCATAAGCAATGCCCCTTTCAGCCACTGTCTCTTCCATCCCTCTAATTCCTCGCATTCCCCACAACCAGACCCCTCTCCAACCCCCTCCTCCTCCATGGAGTAGAGAGGGCTAATGTATGAGCACATTAATGCACAGGCTTTAATAAGTGAACAGGTGCTGATACTTATGAAATGAACTTAGTTTTCAATGTATCAATTCCAGTGGCCATTTACCTATGATTTATTAGGGAGGGGGTTAGATGATTTTTTAAAACATTATTTTTAAACCTTCAGTGCTTTTTTTCCTCTCTAACCTCCTTCCCTTCAGCTCTCACACACACACACATCCCAGAACTCACTTTTGCTGAGACAGAACTTTAGAATGATTTATGGACTTAAATCTAGAGCACGGAGAGATTGCCAAAAGCACCCCATACCCTAAGGGAATAAAATGCATTCCTAATTTGTGTATCTTTTAGGGAGGCAATTATTCCTGCACTGACGGCTTCTTCTACATCATCATTTTTCTCTTCCCACAGGACAACCCATACTTAATTTTTCTTCCACTGCCTCAACGCCAGCACCTTTCCCCAAACCTATTAACAGAAACAACGAACCTAAGTTAATAATCTCTCAATTGTCCAATTCAATTTCTATCTTGGGGTAAGTTCGTTAAGTAGCTCGCTTAAAATGAGAGATAGGGCTGGGGGTGGGAGATGGGTAATGACTGCTTAATAGGCAGGGAGTTTGGGGGTGATGAAAATATTCTGGAATTAGTGACAACTCCATAACTTTATGCATATACTAAAAGCCATTGAATTGTACACTTTAAAAAAGGGAAATAGAATATGGGAGTGAACCACATTTTCGTAAGGAAGTGCATTAATGGAGAAACTATGATGAACAGCAAAGTATCATCTAAAAACCAAGAGGAATAGATTCATGAAGTAAAAATAAGCTCACAGGCCCTGATTTCCATTGAGGTCCAGAGATGAGGGACATGAAGGTGAAGCAAAGAACTGCACTATGGGCTCGACACCTGTAGCTCAAGCAGCTAAGGCGCCAGCCACATACACGGGAGCTGGTGGGTTGGAATCCAGCCCGGGCCTGCCAAACAACAATGACAACTACCACCAAAAATAGCCGGGCGTCGTGGCGGGCGCCTGTAGTTCCAGCTACTTGGGAGGCAGAGGCAAGAGAATCGTTTAAGCCCAAGAATTGGAGGTTGCTGTGAGCTGTGATGCCACTGCACGCTACCCAGGGCAACAGCTTGAGGCTCTGTCTCAAAAAAAAAAAAAAAACCTGCACTATCCCAGGTCTCGATGATTAACCTTCCTTGTTAGTCTTAGGGATCTCAGTCTAATATGGTAATTCACTAATTAATAAGATGAGCCGATCCTCAGTACAGACAACGTGCAAAGAGCGAGCACCGGCAGACGCTGTTAACGCTAACACCGCCAGGGCCTTCCCCAGGTCATCTGCAGTACCCACTGTGAAAAGTTGCCTCTAAAAGTTCCACGGAAATCCAGGTGAGGGAGATGAACGGTCAAGGGAAGGTGGCTGAGGGTGGGGCTCTCTGCGCGCGTGCTGAAGTGGCAAGGAAGAGGGCACACTTGGGGACTAAGCCCGCTGAAAGACGTTTGCACCTTCCCTCGACCTGACATGGCAGATCCTCCAGAAACCCAGGCTGGCCCGACCGTGTTGGGCGGCCCGATAGGCCCCGAGCACTGCAGTACCCCTACCCCTCCCCCACATCCCGATCCTCCAAACCCGGCCGGAGCCATCACGGAGTTGGCGACCCCAGGCCACCTGCCGCTCTGGGACTGAGGATAAAGGGGTCTTGACCGCTACTCCCTCTCTAGGGGCACAGCACTGGACTTCACGGAGAGACGCTTCAGAGAGGGTCCCTCATTCCACCCTGGGCTAGGGAAAAACCCACAGGTATCCAACAGCCAGCACGCCCTGGCTTGGGGTCGGCAGCCGCCCGCACCCTGCTGCCTGCCGGCCCAGCCCAAACTTCCCGCTGCCCCAAGTCCCGCGCGCGGCGCTCCCCTCCCAGACCGACCGAACTCTGAAGCTGCGGCGCGCGCCAAACTCAGGCAGCCCCGAAGCCTAAGCAGTCTCTCCGACCCCTCCCTACGGCCGCCGGGTTAACCCGGGCTAGCGGGAGCCCGCGGAGGGTGCCCTCAGGCACCGCCACGGCCGCCTTGCGCCCCCGGCGCCCGCCAAGTTTGCTCTGCACCGCGCAGCAGCCCGCCCGAGGCAGGGGTCGAAGCCGGGCGTCCCGGGGCAGCCCCGCCGCGGAAGGGGGCACAGCGCAGCCCCCGGCGCCACTCACCTCCAGGCGCTCCTCCAACCTGCAGCACCGAGCCGCCGGCCGCTCGCTCACTCTCCCAGCAGCAGATCACCAGCGCCGGGGAGGGGGCGGGGCGGAGGGGCGGGGCGGAGCCGGCCCGGCGGGCGAGCGCCAGAATTAAACCCCGAAACGCGCTGGAGCCGCGGGCGCTGCAGCCCAGCCAGAGCGGAGGAGTCCTGGCACACCCGCAAGCTTCAGACACCGGATGGGAAGTGACTGGGGCTGCGCCGCGCAACTGGGCGAGAGGGACGGCGCGGACCTGCGGGGCCCGGGGCAGCTGTCTCAGACGCCGAGGACGTCCGGCTCTCCCCGCCGCTCTCTTTGTACCGCGGAGCCGGCTGCGGGCGGACCTCAGTGCGCCTGCGCGCCGCTCCTACTCCCCCCGGGTCTGAGGCACCTTCTGCACCCTCTAAGCCTCGCGGGGTCCGCTGGCCTCCTCGGGGCGAGAAACAAAGGACCTCCCTCTGCCTCAGAAAGCTACTTCTTTTTTCGTTTGTTTATTTTTTTAAGACTTAGCTTCTCTTCCCCGCGTTAGGGCGCCATGGCCTTAGCCTAGCTCACAGGAACTTCAAACTCCTGTGCTCAATCCATCCTCCTGCCTCAGCCTCCGGAGTAGCTGAGACTACAGGCGCCCACCAAAACGCATAACTAAATTTTCTATTTTTTTTTTTTTTAAGAAATCATTTTTATTTATTTATTTATTTTGCAGTTTTTGGCCGGGGCCGGGTTTGAACCCACCACCTCTGGCATATGGGGCCGGTGCCCTACTCACTGAGCCACGGGCGCCACCCAAAATTTTCTATTTTTAGTAGAGACAGGTCTCACTCTTGCTCATGCTGGTCTCCAACTCATCCAGCGGGGCGTTACTCATGTCACAACCTTTTCCTAACTATGCGAAAGTGCAGAGTCATCAAACCTCACCAGGCAAAAGCTCGCCTCTGGGCAGAAAAGGCTACGGAATTAATGCTCCCCTACAGTTCACAGCAAAGCTTGCACCTGCAAATTCCTGAACTTGATGGCCCCCAACTGTTAAAAAGATAGGCAAATGGCAGCCCAAAAATATGTAGGGAGCAGGAAATCTCATTTTGATTCTCAGCTCCTTTGCCAGCTCACAGGGTGACAGTAAGCAAACTCCTCCATCCTGGCCTCGGTTCCTACATCTATAGAACAGGGCATTTGGAGGCAGTAGATATATTCTAAAATCCACTCCCCTAAATGTCTAGGATTCTACGAAAAGGATAATTATTCCCATGGTGATAGGGGTGAGGATCAAAGGCAGGTACTCCTGCATTCAAAAAGCGTACTCCCTGCCCAGAATTTCCAGCTTTGATCCCTCCTTTTTTTCTCCTTCTTAACATTTATGGGCTCTCAAAAGTAGGCAAACCTAATCTACCAAAAATATGGCACACTTTGAATTTTGAGGGTATTTATATTTGAAATTTTATTTTTGGATGTAGTCATTTTTATTGAGATACCATTCACATATCAATTTACTCTTAAAGTGCATAATTCAGTAATTTGGACTATATTCACAAAGTTATATAACTATCACCACTAATTCCAGAACATTTTTCTCAGCCCAGCAAGAAACCCCATATATTTTAGCAGTCATTTCCCATGCCTCCCTACCCCCAGTCCCTGGCAACCACTAATTTATTTTCTGTCTCTACTGATTTGCCTATTCTGGACATTTCATAGAAATTCGGGGGCAGCGCCTGTGGTTCAGTTGGTAAGGCGCCGGCCCCATATACCGAGGGTGGCGGGTTCAAACCCAGCCCCGGCTGAACTGCAACCAAAAAATAGCTGGGCGTTGTGGCGGATGCCTGTAGTCCCAGCTACTCGGGAGGCTGAGGCAAGAGAATCGCTTAAGCCCAGGAGTTGGAGGTTGCTGTGAACTGTGTGATGCCACGGCACTCTACCGAGGGCCATAAAGTGAGACTCTGTCTCTACAAAAATAAAAAATAAAAAAAAAAAAGGAGAAGAAAAAAAAGAAATTGGGACATAACAATCTTCAACTTTTTGGTCTGGCTACTTTCACTTAACATAATAGTTGCAAGGCTCATCTGTGCTGTAATGTGTCAGTACTTCATTCTTTTTTTAATCCCTAATTATACCATTTATTAATGAATTATACTGAAGAACAATCACAACAAAAGAATAATTTTTTGAATAAAATCATTTTAAATAAATGATTCATTTGAAATATTTCATTGGAACATATGTGAAAGATTATCAAATATATCAGTGTACACATAGAAGTCCTTGGATTTATGGTAAAGACATCTCAGCAGTGATTTGTACTCTATATCACATTAACCAACTGTGTGTGTGTTAATACCTATATCTGGAAATGAGGCAGGTGAGTTGCTTGAGCTCAGGAGTTTGAGACCAGCCTAAGCAAAAGGGAGACTCTGTCTCTACTAAAAATAGAAAAACTGAGGGAAGAGGATGGCTTGAGCCCTAGTTGGAGGTTGCTGTGAGCTATGACGCCAGGTACTCTACCCAGGGTGACAGCTTGAGACACTATCTCAAAAAAAAAAAAAAAGAATATTTGTTAATGCTAATATTAAAATATTCCAGTCTGCGAATCACAGCATGGAAGACTTACCTACTGCCTGTGGCTCTATAGTTTCCTTTCCCAAAATAGTGGCTCAATCTCCCTTGTTTAGAGAAAGCTGGCATAGAGGAAGCAGAAGAACATAGGCCCAGGTGGCTGCTCCTATCCCTTTCTCCCATTGGTTTGCCACTTAGTCATAAGCATTATGAAGATAATTCAGTTGCAGACTGAAAACACATCAGAGATAAGCCCCGTGGCTCACACCTGTAATCATAGCACTCTGAGAGGGTGAGGCAGGAGGATCCCTTCAGGCCAGGAGTTTGAGACCAGCCTGAGCAAGAGCAAGAAGTCTCTACAAAAACCAGAAAACTTTAGCTTGGCTTAGTGGCACTTACCTGTAGTCCCAGCTACTTGGAAGGCTGAGATAGGAGGATAGATTGAGCCCAGGTGTTTGAGGTCGCAGTGAGCTCTGATGATGCCCTGCACTCTACCTAGGGTAACAATGCAAGAGTGTCTCAAAAAAAAAAAGAAAAGGAAAAAAAAAACACATAGGATAATTATTAACTAAATGTAGAAAGAAAAGAAGATCTAATTTAGTACAGCCTACCATATGTAGCCCTACCTTCCTGGTTCCTGGAAACAATTGTTTGAAAGGTAAAGGGCACAATGATTTACTTTCATTACTTTAAAAATCAAGTTAAAGCTCAGTTTGCATTAAGCTGGAAATTTATATGAATACATTTTCTATACGGTTCATAGATATAACCATATTTGAGGAAATCTGAACTCAGAGTAACCTTCATTCATAATTATAATCCATGTATCATTGTTACTATAATAAAATATTTATAGAGCAGTCAAAAGGCATATGACATCCTACCTGGATCCTAAGTAAAGGGATTATGCGTACAAGCCTGTCCCTTCAGAACCACTTTATTTAGAACATTTGTTTATTTACTTAGCAAATATTGGTTGAAGATCTGCTGAGCCAAAAAGTGCTAGGTAAGGCTTTATAAAGGACAGGAAGGCTTGGCGACTGTGGCTCAGGCAGGTAAGGCGCCAGCCACATACACCTGAGCTGGCAGGTTCGAATCCAGCTGTGGCCCGTCAAACAACAATGACAGCTGCAACCAAAAATATAGCCAGGTGTTGTGGCAGGCGCCTGTAGTCCCAGCTACTTGGGAGGTGGAGGCAGGAGAATCGCTTGAGCCCAGGAGTTGGAGGTTGCTGTGAGCTGTGATGTCACAGCACTCTACTCAGGGCAACAGCCTGAGGCTCTGTCTCAAAAAAAAAAAAAAAAAGGACATGAAGATGAATAATCCCCAGAAACTATGTGTCCCTTAAGGGGTGATAATACTTGTGCAAAAATAACTATAATACCATTACACTTTGCATTGAAAGAGGTATAAAGTGGGACAGCACCTGTGGCTCAAAGGGGTGGGGCGCTGGCCCTATGTGCCGGATATGGCGGGTTCAAACCCAGCCCTGGCCAAAAACTGCAAAAAAAAAAAGAAAGAAAGAAAGAGGTATAAAGTATTATAATAATTAAAATAAGAATGTAATTTCGGGCGGCGCCTGTTACTCAAGGAGTAGGGCTCTGGCCCCATATACTGGAGGTGGTGAGTTCAAACCCAGCCCCAGCCAAAAACCGCAAAAAAAAAAAAGAGAGAGAGAGAATATAATTTCAAGAATTGGTAACACTTATTGAGAGCTTACTTCTGTACTTGGCACTGTACTAAGTGCATACCCTGAACCAAGTTACTTCCCCTGTAAAGTACTCATGATTATCATCTGTAGTTTACAGAAGATAAGAGGTTCCAATATCTGTAGGTAACCACAGTGCTAAGTGGTAGAAGCAAGATTTGAACCCAAGTTGCTGGAGGCCAGAAGCAGAACTCTGTCCTGATCGCTTCCAGCTAGGACAGTGTGTGCATTACGCTGCTGCTGTTGTTTAATTATGTTAGCACTGACAACTTTACACTATGTAACTGTCCCTGAAGCTTTTCTCCCTTGGCAAGAAAGCCTTGGTCCAGTGACCTTTTGACCTTGACCTCATAGCACCATTCTTTAACCCAGGAGGTTTCAAACAACTGAGCCGCCTTTTGAGTCCATGAGCCTTCTCATTGAAAAAACTTTTAGTGGAAGATAAAAATGAAAGTTCTCTGAGTGAAGCTAAATGGTGGGGGGGGGGAGTGGGTATAGTCTTACAAGAAAGGAGGGAGGGAAGGAGGCTGCCCCACATTCAACCAAGGATTATCACAGCTGAAACTTAATAAGGAACAACACAGACACCAATAAAACTTGTCGCTAAAGAATTGTTAACTCCGCCCTCTCTGCACACCCCCACAGCAGGGCTGCGTCTGGCTCAATAGATTTATGAGCCAGGGCCTAATGAAGTTTTAGAGTTAGTCATGTTCATAGTGTAGGTATAGCTCCCTTCAATCATTAATTATTTTTAAAATGTTAGAGACAGCATGCTTATCTGGTGGGTCTCAAGACAGTCTGGAAAGTGAGAAACTCAAAGTCGGAACACCAGAACCAACCAATCTGAGGAAACCTACATAAGGGAAGGATGGCACTCCACTGGATCTGGTTACATAGGAGACTTTCGGCGTTCATTAATGCTGTATTCAAATAAGAACTGGTATGTATAACATAGTGTGGAATCTCAGCAGACAAAGGCTAAGTTAAGCTTTTTCTTCTAGCCATGATTGTAGAATCTTACAAATCACAGCAAGAGGCAGAGAGGGGAATGGCAAAAGAGGGGAGGCCAGGCACAGGGGTTCTCACCTGTAATGCTAGCACGCTGGGAGGCTGAGGCATGAAGATTGCCCGAGCTCAGGAATTCAGCACTACCCTGAGCAACAGCAAGATCCCATCTCTACAAAATTAAAAATTAAAAAAATTAGCTGAAGGTGGTGGCACACACCTGTAGTCCCATTTACATGGGAGGCTGAGGCAGAAAGATCGCTTGAGCCCAGGAGTTTGAGGTTGCAGTGAGCTATGATCATGGCCCTGCACTCTCGCCAAGGGAACAATGAAACTCTGTGTCCAAAAAAAAAAGAAAGAAAGAAAAGAAGGAAGGCAGAGACTCTAGACTGGGGATAATGACTTTAGTTTATGGGTACCCTCTCTGAAATTCTGCTTTGACACTTGGAGCCACAATGATTATTTATAGAACTTTTCTGAAGTTATATTGCCTACTGTCACTCCTATATTTCTCTAGGACCACACAATTCTAGGTGATTTTAGGTCAGCTTTAGGCTTGTTTACTTACCTAGCTGATGCATGTGTTCAATATGTGTTCGTAGTCTGTGTACTTTAGGAGGACCTGCCTGCTCCGTATTGTCTGTCTCTTATGTATTTATGGTGCTAGTCTATTTAACTTTCAGTACATTGCTCAGCTAATTTGCACTATTTGTAGTGTATCAGTTTATTTTTGAAAAACTGGAAGTAATTCAGATGTCCAACTCTAGGGATATTTGAGACAGTGTAACATAGTAACAGGGTAGAATGCCCTATAGCTGGTATCAATGCTAACAATCTTATATGGTTGGTACATAAGAAATAATTCTGCCTCGGCACCCATAGCACAGTGGTTACAGCGCCAGCCACATATGCCGAGGGTGGCGGGTTTGAACCCGGCCTGGGCCAACTAAACAACTGCAACAAAAAAATAGCTGGGTGTCATGGTGGGCACCTGTAGTCCCAGCCACTTGGGAGGCTAAGGCAAGAGAATCGCTTAAGCCCAAGAGTTTAAGGTTTCTGTGAGCTGTAACACCACCGCACTCTATCAAGGGCAACATAGTAAGACTCTGTCTCTAAAAAAAAAAAAAAAGCCCCTTAAACTATATATAAACTACTAATATCTATTACTGCATAAACAAATTACCCCAAAACTTGGCAGCATGAGACAATAGTTTTTGAGGGGCAAGAATCTGATTGGGGCTTAGCTGGTTGGTCTGGCTCAGGGTCTCACATAAAGATGTAATCAAAATATCAGTGGGGGTTGCTGTCATCTGAAAGCTTGGCCAGGGCTCATGGATACACACTTAAGAAAGCTTCTTTTTTCTTTTTTTTAAGACAGTCTCACTTTGTCGCCCTTAGTAGAGTGCCATCAAGTTATAGCTCATAGTAACCTCAAACTCTTGGGCTCAAGTGATCTTCTTGCCTCAGGTTTTTTCATTTTAGTAGAGACAGGGTCTCACTCTTGCTCAGGCTGGTCTCGAACTCATGAGCTCAACTGATCCACCTACCTCAGCCTCCCAGAGTGCTAGGATTACAAGTATGAGCCACTGTGCCAGGCCTCAAGAAAGCTTCTGTCTCTTTCAACAAAGAAGGCTCAACATTTCATATCGAGCAAAAGTCAAAAGTTGTTGGCAAAAGTCTTGTCATGCAGATATGGAAGCTGGCTACCCCCTGAGCAAGATCTACCCTAGAACTATTATCTGTAATCTTGGGCATTTCAGAGTGCCAACCTGCTAGCAAGTGGTGAGAAAGAAAGAAAGGCAGTGGGAGAGAGAGCGAGAGAAGGAAAAGTACATACGCAGACAGACATTTCAAAATATCTGATCTTTCTAATTATACTTTTCAAATAATTCTGGTATTTACTTAGTACTTTGTATGTGCTGAGCACTGTGCCTGGCTCCTGTCAGGCACTCCCACAACTCTAAAAGAAATACATGTTAGTTGTCTCATTTCACAGAGACGGAACTCGAGAGGTTAGTTAAGCAACCTGCCCACGGATACACATCTAGTAAGTAATCAGAATATAAACTCAGAGCTATCCACTTAGCACACATCACTAAACTGTACTGATTTCTTCTAGCCATAGCTCTATGAAATACATGTCTAATCTACCCAGATTTCACAGGTTAAGAAGTATCATTCCATATAAATAGTTTAACGTTTCCCTGAGACTCAAAACTGGAAGTTAAGTTCCTGGAATGCTTTATCCTCCTGTCATCCTCATCCCTCTCCTCTCCAGCCGTGCTGACTGCTCCGTGCACCCAGGCACATTCCTGCCTGGGTGGTTTGTACCTGACATTCCCCCTTTCCAGGATCAGCATGGCTCCTTCCTTCCCTGTATGTCCACAAATGTCACCTCCCCAGAGAGGTGCACTGTCTCTATATTACTTAAAATTGTCACTCTACCCCTTCACGTAGTCCCATCTTCCTCCTCCTCTTCTTGTCCCGTAGCACTTATCACCATCTATATCCGAATTAATCTTCCTACTCAGTATGTTTGTATTTGTCTCCTTACACCAGAATACAAGCTCCACAAGATCAGAGGTCTTGGTCTGCTGTGTTCACGGACAGTCCCTTCCACTTACCACAGCGTCTCGTGTGCCATATGAGTTCAACAATAAATGTGCATTGAATTAACAATGAAATAACCGGGCGGCGCCTGTAGCTCAAAGGAGTAGGGCACCGGCCCCATATACCAGAGGTGGTGGGTTCAAACCCAGCCCCAGCCAAAACCTGCAAAAAAAACAATGAAATAACCATAGAGGGCTTAAAGTATTTTGTTGCTGTCAGAGTAGCTCAGTTGAATATATAACTGTCAGGTAGGGGAAGGAAAAAGCAGAAAGAGGGAAGAAGGGGGTGGGTCACACCTTTGGGGGCTGGGACACAATTACAAAAGGGATTTACCTAACCAATGCAATCAGTGTAACCTGGTTCTTTGTACCCTCAATGAATCCCCAACAATTAAAGAAAAATTAAATAAAAAAAAGAAAATATAACTGTCATTTTATTTTCCAGTCATATTGCCTTAAATTCAATAGAGATTTCATCCAAATAGATGTTTCTGGAGAGAATTATTTCCTTTTTTTTTTTTTTTTTTTGAGACAGAGTCTCACTATGTCACCCTTGGTAGAGGGCCGTGGCATCACAGCTCACAGTAACCTCCAACTCCTGGGCTTAAGCAATTCTCTTGCCTCAGCCTCCTGAGTAGCTGGGACTACAGGTGCCCGCCACAACGCCCGGCTATTTTTTCTTGCAGTTTGGCTGGGGCTGGGTTTGAACCCGCAACCTTCCGTATATGTGGCCGGTGCCTTACCCACTGAGCCACAGGCACTGTCCCCTGAGAATTGTTTCCTTTTAATGAACATTTTATGTGTGCTGCATGTTTGTCTATTTTTTTTTTAACCTGAGAAGCTATGTTAAAAATGTCTAGAAACAACAAAAGTTCTAGAAAAAGAAGATGCTTTTAAACCAGGTCTGCCCTGAAGTATTTATGTTGCTCGGGTAATAGCCAATTCCTCTGTATGGTAACCCTATAAAACCTGAACAAATATTTATTTTACATCAAAAAAAGTCAGTTGAGCAAATGACATTTCATAATGAATGAAATGGAAGAACTTCCTTCCTTTATTTACTCTGGATATCTGTTAATTTTTAGTATGGTTTTTTTCCATGAGACACAGAGTTACTGTTTGATAGAAGGTCAGTATTCAATCTAACTTTGCCAAGATCTACCTAGAACTATTATCTATAATCTTGTTTGTTTCAGAGTGCAACCTCTAGTTGACAGTATAGTCAATAAAGGTCTCATTGATACTGAATTTTTTTTTAAACACACTGAGCAGTTCAACTGTAGTAATAATTACTAAACTTCATTAAATGTTTGCATCATACTTGGATTATGTTTAACATTTTCACCAAACTCTACAAAGTAGATACTATAGTTATAGAGTCCAGTGAAGTTAAGCAGTTTGCTAAGATTATATAGTCAGGGCAGAGACTCAAACCAAGATTATCTGTCTGATTTTCAAATCTGGGCCAGTTTCAAGGTGCCACTCTCTGGCCCTAATCATCAGCCTAAGCAGATGCATAATCTGGTTATGTTTATATCAGTTGCAGCAAATACTGCATAGCACACACATACTTAAAATAAAAAATTATTCATTATTAATCTGAAATTCAAATTTAACTGGATGTCCTGTGTTTTCATTTGCTAAATCTGACAACTCTACGTGAAGGGACCTTGAAATTGTTGAGTTTAGTTGTTCTTGATGGTTCTTAGCCAGGGGTGTTTGTCAAAACAACCAAAAGGGCTTTTCCAAAATATACGTATAGACCGGGCATAATGGCTCATGCCTGTTATCCTAGCACTCTGGGAAGCCAAGGTAGGTGGATCACTTGAGCTCAGGAGTTAGAGACCAAGCTGAGAAAGAGCAAGACTCAGTCTCTAAAAAGTAGAAAAAATTAGCTGGGCATTGTGGTGGACACTTGTAGACCCAGCTACTCAGGAGATTGTAAGAGGAGGATTGCTTGAATTTGATTACTGTGAACTAGGCTGATGCCATGACACTCTAGGCTGAGTAACACAATGAGACTCCTGTCTCAAAAAAAATATATATATATAAAATAAAAAATATATATAAAATAAAATATATATAAATATATATACACATACATACAGATTGTACCATATACTGCATAAGGATTTCAGAGTGGATCCAAGCCTATGAATTTTGAAAAAGTTTAATGTATTCATTCATAAAATATATATGCATTTATTGAGTACCTACCCACGCCAAGTACTTTGCTAGGCCTTGGAAACACAGCAAGAAACAAAACAAAAATTCTACCTTTGGGTATTTTTCAGGTGATTCCAAAACTCACCTCAGTTAAGAAACAATGGATCGGGCGGCGCCTGTGGCTCAGTCGGTAAGGCGCCGGCCCCATATACCGAGGGTGGCGGGTTCAAACCCGGCCCCGGCTGAACTGCAACCAAAAAATAGCTGGGCGTTGTGGCGGGCGCCTGTAGTCCCAGCTACTCGGGAGGCTGAGGCAAGAGAATCGCTTAGGCCCAGGAGTTGGAGGTTGCTGTGAGCTGTGTGATGCCATGGCACTCTACCGAGGGCCATAAAGTGAGACTCTGTCGCTACAAAAAAAAAAAAAAAAAAAGAAACAATGGATCAAACACCATCTTTTTTTTGAGACAGAGACTCACCTTATTGCCCTTGGTAGAGTGCTGTAGCATCACAGCTCACAGCAACCTCCAGCTCTTGGGCTTAGGCAATTGTCTTGCCTCAGCCTCCCAAGTACATGGGCCTACAGGCACCTGCCACAATACTTGGCTATTTTTTTGTTGCAGTTTGGCCAGGGCCAGGTACGAATCCACCACCCTCGGTATATGGGGCTGGCACCCTGTTCACTGAGCCACAGGTGCCGCCCGAAACACCATCTTTTTTTTTTTTTTTTTGGGCCAGGGCTGGGTTTGAACCCCCCACCTCCAGCATATGGGACTGGCGCCCTACTCCTTGAGCCACAGGCGCTGCCCCAAAACACCATCATTTTATAGACTGAGGAAACTGAGGCCCAGAATGGTGCTATGATAGCTCAAGATCATTGAGGAACTACAGGTCAAGTCTCCTACCTTCTAGTCCAGTCATTGTTTTTTTTTTTTAACTAGCTCTCTCCTAACCATTAAGTCTTCAATTTTCCATAATACTCTCCTTTTAATATGCCATTAATCCCTAAAATTATAATCCTTGGTTTACAAAATACAGACTCAAGAGCTATGCCATTCTTATAATAATAAACTTAATACTGCCTCAATTATATATGCTAAGAGGCAACATTAATAGAGGATTCTGACCCTAGATGAAAGTAGCAGTTACTACTGGCCTTTCATTCTTACAAGACAGTTACAGTTTACAGTGTAGCATTTCTCATTTCTCATTTCTCATTCATTCTCCCAATAACCCTGTGAATGACATGAGAAGGATGTTGTTATAAGTGCCCTTTTGCTGTTTGAAGTAACTGAAATTAGCTGATGTGTCCAAGTTCAAATAACTCAATGGCAAGAAATGGGCTGAAATCCAGGTTTTTCTGTCTCCCAATTAGAATAAAATAATCTGAGGGTGATGAAAAATTTGGCTTCTTTTCTTCCTCATTTAGCATGAATGAGCGACAAAGTGTTGCACACAAAGGTAGAATAAACCTGCTGTTAATTGTGAGACACTAATGTCGCCATGAGCTCCAAAGTTTTTCCTTCCCCCACAGCTCTATTCTCTACACCTCTCACGCTGTACACATTCCCCACCTTGTACCTTGTGGAGTAGACCACCGATTGCAGGAAAAAAAGTCCTGAATCAAAATGCACACACATTACCCAGGAACCTGCCCCAACATGCCCCATATTTGCATTCATGGGTAGATTAACCAGTTAATACTGACTTCATGGGGCAGTTAGTGGTCATGCTGGACCATAGGATGAATATGAAATCACACTGGACCAAGGAATAAGAAATCTGGAAATGAGGGCTTGGGAAGGCAGTGCCTAACTTTGATGGAGATGTTTTCTTCTTATCAAATTTTCATGTATTCCCAGGCAGGTACACCCTTTTTTAGAGAGTAAAATAAAAGTTCCATACGAATTTTAAAGATAAAACTGGGAGAGACAGCTGATGGCTGTGCCCTGGACTCTGTGGCTCTTATGGGGTCACATGCCTATCTCTGAACCTATGGCTGGGTCAGAGGCATGTAATATCACACCCACTCCCTGAAGGCAGGGATAAAGTCAGTTTTATCCAAAGAACAGTGATAGAGTGGGGCGAGAGGGTGGTTTCCCAGTTGAAAATTAGGTGAATAGATGCTTTCCTTTCTTTCTTTTTTTTTTTTGAGACAGTTTCACTTTGTTGCCCTTGGTAGAGTGCTGTGCTGTCACAGCTCACAGCAATCTCCAACCCCTGGGCTTAGGCAATTCTCTTGCCTCAGCCTCTCGAGCAGCTGGGACTACAGGCACCTGCCACAACACCCGGCTATTTTTTGTTGCAATTTGGCCGGGCCGGGTTCAAACCCGCCATCCTTGGTATATGGGGCTGGCGCCCTACCCACTGAGTCACAGGTGCTGCCCCAATGGATGCTTTTCTCAAGGCTTGAGGACTCTAGTTGATCTAGGATTTATCTGGGCTTCCAGCCTCTCTGAACTCAAATCTGGGGTTGCCATAGGCTGAACCACTGATACATTTCTGTCTTGTTATGCCTAATTCTTGGTAGATGTCAAAGCAAAACCAAATGTAAAGAAGGTAGGATGAATCTCATGCCGGACCCTCATTCTGGAAGATACTGAGAGTAACCATCCCCAGATAAATCCAGAATGTCTTTCTCCCCAGGCTCCACCACATCACCACCTTCTACTGTGCTGACTGAGCCTGGGGCCTTGTCACAGGCCACAGATGTGGGAAGTGTCCTATCACCTCTCTGTACCCCACTCAGCAAGCCACCACACCAGAGCTGTCTGAGAACAGACCAGGAACAAATTCTTTGCTTTTTTGGGTCATTTTATACTCTTATCTCACCTCTCCTTCTCCCTCTCAAACTTGATTCTCAATGCTTGTGACTGTGTGTTCAAAGGAGGGATGAGGTAATGGGTTAGAATGAACTGTATCACTTAACTGATTTTCCAGGGCACAGGGAGAACTGGTGCTGGAGGCTCTTTTTGCTTTGTTGGAGAATGGCAAAATTACAACAAAAGCAGACATATCCGGAGCCATCCCAAGAGCAGAGGTACTGTGCTGAGCACTATGTTCATTGTTCTTTTAATCCTTACAACAACCTGAGGAGCAGATAATCTTATCCACATTTTATATGTGAGAAAACTGGTTCAGAGAAGTTAGATAAGGTCACACAGCTAGTCTAAAGGAGAGTGGGCTTTCTGTAACTCGGGAACATCTGAAAACTAGCTGCTTCTCTGCTTCTAACAAACCTGGTTGTCATCTGCAGGCCCTCTCTGCCCCAGCCATGTCCTTCAAACCCTCCGGCTTCCAATGGCAGGAGAAGCAGTGAGGGGCTGCTGACCTGCATCTGCAAAGCTGAAGGTCTGACTACAGGTAGCGCAGACTGATACCACCTGCTGCGTGTGGATGCTGATGGGACTGTCTGGCCAGCACCAGTGTTGGTAGCAGTTGTTATTGTTGTTTTTAATTAATTGAATGCTTTTATGGGGTGTCTTCTCTCCAATTCACATTTGCTATATATATATATATTTTTTTTTTTTTTTTTTTCTTAATAGTCCTGACAGCTCTATCCACCTTACTTCACATCTGTATGTTAGCTGTCTGGCTCTGAAAGGCATTTGCCTTTATATCTCTGAAAGAACTAGCAGGTTGTTAGGAGCATTTACTCACCCTCCTCTCCCCACTGTGGTGTCAGGAGGTCTGAATAAAAGAGAGGAAGAATACATTTATTTATTTATATATTTTTGAGACAGAGCCTCAAGCTGTCACCCTGGGTAGAGCGCCATGGCATCACAGCTCACAGCAACCTTCAACTCCTGGGCTCAAGCGATTCTCCTGACTCTGCCTCCCAAATAGCTGGGACTTCAGGTGCCTGCCACAACACCTGGCTATTTTTTTCATTGCAGCTGTCATTGTTGTTTGGCGGGCCTGAGCTGGATTCGAACCCGCCAGCTCAGGTGTATGTGGCTGGCGCCTTAGCTGCTTGAACCACAGGCGCTGAGCCAGAAGAATACATTTCTAACACACATTGGTTAATGTGTGTTTGCCTGAGGAACCGTAAACTTAAATTTCATTATAGATCAATGAGGCTTTTAGGGGTGGACCTAACCATGAAGGCATATTATTATTTCCATCTAACTTGACCCTCGCATCACCCCTATCAAATATACAATTCTGTCATTCCCATTTACAGATGAGAAAACTAAGGCCCACAGGGGTGCCATGACTGGCCACAGTAATGGAAATCAGACCCCAATCCCTTACTCGTAGACACTATTCACTGCCAATATTCTCAATCCTCCCCACACCCTAGGATCACCTGGGGAGCTTTTTAAGCAATATCTTATTCAAACCCAAACCAATTAAATCTGCGTCTCTGGGTGGTAGAGCTCAGGCTTCAGTGGATTTTGTTCTTTTCATTGTTGTTTTTAGTGTTCCAGATGATTGAGATGGGGTGAGAATGATTCACTGTAATAATCCCCCTTTCTCTACGGGGGACACAATCCAAGACTCCCCGCGGATGCCTGAAACCATGGAGGTGATTCTTTCTATATGTACATAGCTATGATAGAGTTAGACTTACAAATTAGGCACAGTAAGAGATTAGCAACATTAATGATAAAATAGAACACTGATAACAATACATCAGTATTATAACTCTTGCACTTTGGGGCCATTATTAAGTAAAATAAGGGTCACTTGAACATAAGCACGGCGATACCACAATACTTGATCTCACAGTTGAGAGGGCTGCTAAGCAACTAACGGGCAAGTAGCATCTATGGTGTAGATACTCTGGACGAAAAGATGGTTCACATCCCTGGCAAGATGGAGCTGAATGGCCGAGATCTCATCATGCTGCTCAGAATGGTGGGCAATTTAAAACTTATCATTGTTTATTTCTGGAATTTGCAATTTAATATTTTTGGACCTTGATTGACAGCAGATAACTGAAACACAGAATTCACACTTTAAGTGGGTCCTTTGTTAAGGAGGTGAATGATGCTTACTTCCAGTGATCGGCCAGCGGATGACTCTGGGCAGTTAAGTGTGTGTTTTCACAGCCACATAAATGGTGTGATGACCTGAAGTAGCACTGAGTAATGGTTAATGGCTTAATGGTTGTGTGGGTTTCTGCAGTCAGAGGACTTAGGTTTGAATCAGTGACCCTCTGTTGGTTGTATGACTTTGGGCATGGCATGTTATTTCACCCCTTTGAGCCTCAGTTTGTTCATCTTGAAAGAGGAGATAATAATTGACACTATCTTGGAGGTTGTTTGAAGAGGCAAGGGAGAGCATGCGAGCACTGGGCTCAGCACAAAATCTGGCACACTGTAAGCAATTTGTTGCTGCCAGCTACTGATGACAATTAGTACACCTCCTAAGGCATGTACCACATACTATGAAAGCCAGATTCAAATTTTGGAAGGGTTTGTGCCTCCTCACTTCTGATCACTAAATGTTTAGGATTCATTAGCTTCTGTACTTGAAAATTGAATTCATTTGCCTTGCTGGTTTAGCATCAAGGGTAATTGTCCCAGAATTAGCCCAATTACTGTGTTGGTAAGTCGCAAATAGGCAGCAGGGCCGCGGCTTGGACCAGACAAATACCAAAGGAGCTCTAAGAGCCGTGACCCTGTAGGTGGTAGGGCCCAGGGAGGGGAACTTGTAAGGGAGGGGTCCAGAGGCTGAAGAGGAGAGTCAGAACAGAATGGGTGACCAGAAGCCAATTTTAGGATCTGAGGAGAAGTTGAAAGGTTCACAAGGATCTAAGCACAAACTTCCCCCTCTCCTTTGGGCTTTGTGTTTATACCGTGCCACCCAACAACTCTGATTTCCATTTATCTGAATGTTCATCCTTTCAGCCCCCATTCAAACCTTGCCTATTCTTTGGCCCTTTTTGGATCTACCTAGATAAAAGTTAGCAGTGTTTCCTCTGAGTGGCTATAGGCTTCTTGTTTGCTATTGGTAGTTGCCTTTGTATGAACAGATCTTTATCTTTTTTTTATTTTTGCAGTTTTCGGCTGGGGGCTGGGTTTGAACCCACCACCCCATACCTCCGGTATATGGGGCCAGCGCTCTACCCCTTTGAGCCATAGGTGCCACCCCTTTTTGTTCTTTTTTGAGACAAAGTTTCATTCTGTTGCCCCAGGCTAGAGCACTATGACCTCAGCCTAGCTCATAGCAACCTCGGACTCCTTGGATTCAAGGAAACCTCCTGCCTCAGCCTCTTGAGTAGCCGAGACTACAGGCACCTACCAAGCCACCTGGCTAATTTTTCTATTTTTAGTAGAAATGGGGTCTCACTTTTGCTCAGGCTGGTCTTGAACTCCTGAGCTCAAGCAATCCTCCCTGGGCATCCCAAAGTGTTAGGATTGCAGGAGTGACCCACCATGCCAAGCTGAACATATTTAAAAATAGTTTTTAATTTTTAGAGGATGAAGACCACATTATACTTCTATTCAACTTTACTTCCTCCTCCTATAGAGGTTAACACAAGTGTTTGGCTCTTTTTATTTTTTAAAACAGGGTCTCACTTTGTCACCCTGGCTGGAGTGCTGTGGCATCATCTTAGCTTACTGCAACTTCCAAATCCTGGGCTCAAGCAATTCTCCTGCTTTAGCCTCCCAGGTAGCTGGGACTATAGGTACATGCCGTCACACTTAGTTATTATTATTATTTATTATCATCATTTTTTTAGAGACAGAGTCTCACTTTATCACCCTCAGTAGAGTGCTGTGGTGTCACAGCTCACAACAACCTCCAACTCCTGGGTTTAGGCGATTCTCTTGCCTCAGCCTCCTGAGTAGCTGGGACTACAGGCGCCTGCCACAATGCCTGGCTATTTTTTCGTTGTTGCAGTTTGGCCGGGGCTGGGTTTGAACCCACTACCCTTGGTATATGGGGCTGGCGCCCTACTCACTGAGCCACAGGCGCCGCCCCTATTATTATGTTTTGTAGAAATGGAGTCTCTCTATGTTGCTCAGGGTGGTCTTGAATTCCTGACCTCAAGCAATCATCCCATCTTGGCCTCCCCAAGTGCTGGGATTATAGGTGTGAGCCACCATGCCCAGCCCTTTTTGTCTCTTAAAAGATAAAAACATTATTTTTATACACAACATCACAGAACTCAGAAATCAAAGAAGTCTTAAGAATCTTCTAGATGGTAGTGTGTGTCACACTTTATGGGGGCAAGACAAGATTGCAAGAGGGACTTTACCTAACAATTGTAATCAGTGTAACTGGCTTATTGTACCCTCAATGAATCCCCAACAATAAAAAAAGAAAAAAAAAAGAATCTTCTAGATGGGGCGGCGCCTGTGGCTCAGTGAGTAGGGCGCCGGCCCCATATGCCGAGGGTGGCAGGTTCAAACCCAGCCCTGGCCAAACTGCAACAAAAAAAATAGCTGGGCGTTGTGGCAGGCGCCTGAAGTCCCAGCTGCTCGGGAGGCTGAGGCAAGAGAATCGCTTAAGCCCGAGAGTTAGAGGTTGCTGTGAGCCGTGTGACGTCACAGCACCTACCCAAGGGCGGTACAGTGAGACTCTGTCTCTACAAAAAAAAAAAAAAAAGAATCTTCTAGACTAGAAATGGCAAATATCCCCTTGATCCATAGGCCAAATTCACCTGAAGTGTTTTATTTGGCCAAGCCAGTGTACTTATTTTTTTTTAAATACTGCCAGTGCCTAGTTTACAGTGGTTTGATTTATGATTTTTTTTACTTTATAATAGTGCAAAAGTGATAAGCATTCAGTAGAAACCGTACTTTGAGCACCCATACAACCATTCTGCTTTTCACTGCCAGTACAGTATTCAACAAATTACATGAGATATTCAACACTGTGTTATAAAATAGGCTTTGTGTTAGATAAATTTGCCCACCTGTAGGTGAATGTAAGTGTTTTGAGCACATTCAAGGTAGCCTAGGCTAAGGTATGATGGTCGGTAGGCTAGGTGCTTTAAGTGCATTTCCGACTTAGATGGGTTTATTGGGACATGGTAACTCCATTGTGAGCCAAGGAGCTTCTGTGCTGAGTGTGAACACATTTAGGGAGTATTAAGTTGCACCTGTCCAGTCCTTTGCAGTTTGGCCCAGCTCCCAATGCCTTACCATTTTACATATTTATCTGCCCAATCCCTGAAGGAATTTGAATTTGTGGGCCCTAATTTGAGCTTTATTCCCAAATTCTTTGGAGATCTTCTACCGCAAACCACATCTCTAATACATGGCTCCCCTACCCATGCTTTCAGAGGCATGGAGCTTAGGAGGAAATATGTTCCAGTCGTGGAAAATTCTAACATGGTTCTTCTGAATGAAAATCATAACTTAGGGCGGTGCCTGTGGCTCAAAGGAGTAGGGCGCTGGCCCCATAAGCTGAAGGTGGCGGGTTCAAGCCCAGCCCTGCCAAAAAACTGCAAAAAAAACAAAAAAGAAAATCATAACTTAGAGTTGCCTGCTGAAATTAACCTGCTACATATTAATGACATCAAATCCTTTTGGCAGCTCATTTTTTACTTCTGAATGCTTTTCTTATTACCAAGCATTCCATCACAAAGTTGTGATAAAGCTTTTTTAGATATATTTCCTAACCTGTTCTTTAGGAAGAAGGCATATAATTTGGAACCAGATTTGTGCGTCAACTGTGGTCATCTGATAAGGACCTTCTTGATAAACATTCCCCTTCATTCTTATAGATTAAGGGCTACACGTGGCTTTCCAACCTTTTGTACTTATGAATAAGATTTCTTAGATGTCTTGGAATAATTTTACACATGTCTAGCTTATCAGATTGTGAGTGATTTGAGAGTCTGGGATGCACCCGTAGCCCAGAAGTCTGCAGTCTGAGTATATGATAGAGCTAAGTAGATCTTATCTCATGTTGCTTCATTAGGCCGAGATATTTTCACAGCTTTATGTTGTACAGAAGTTAGCTTGTGCCTGAATGCACAGGAATGCAACCCCAGCAATTATTTACCAGATGGAATGTGCTTTTTGTTTTGTTCTTTCCATCTTAAGGGAACTCTGTCAAAGTTTCTGGTTCTAGTTTTGATGGAGTAGGTTCTAAACCTGTTATAACCTGATGAGGGGGAGGGGGAAATCTCATATTTTTCTGTTTTTAGGATAAATAATCTCCATATGAAGGCCCCATCTGGAGAACTGGGGTGTATAATAAATTACTGTTAACAACAATTATACTTGCAGGAAGCCCAGTTATTATCTTGCAAGTAGAGACAGGAGACTTCAGTATTGTCTTCTGCAAACAGTATTGTCAAGAACTTCCTTGTGGGAGAGCCAAGGGTCAGGAAGACCCCAGGATGGCAGTCTGAGAAGACACGAGCTGCTCTAGTGGGGGAAATGGAAGCCCACTTGAATGTTTCTCTTCATTTTCGGCTGTAGTCCTCACAAAAATAAAATATGTTCTTATGCCATGTAGCTCTTCTGGTATACTTCTGTAATGTATTATCCTTTGCAATTTGTATGGATTAATTGATCTTAATCAAGATGCTGGTTTTCAAGTTAATACCACCTAGTAGCTGAATCACCTTCAGTGAGTCATCTAACTCCCTTAGCCTCTCTTTCCTCATTTAGAAAATGTGGCTAATGGAAATGACCTAACATGGCCGAGTACCTGGTACAGAAGCAAATGATAAACAGGAATGCCTCTCTTGTAAGAAAAGGAAGTCCAAAAGAAGAGTAAGTCTACTTAGAAATAATTTTAAATATCATAAATTTAAAAAGTAAAATCACTAGATATGATCTAAATGTTAGAGAATGGACTGTTTAAATCAATAGTGAGTTGTAGACATTGTTTTTCCTCTACTGTCAAATTCTACTCTCTCCTTCTTCTCATTAAAGGCATGGAAAGTCAACCCAGAAGGGGCCAGTGCACGCCATCTCTTTAATCACAATGCTTGGTCCAGAATGAACATGTGATGCTATCCAGGCTAGAGACCTTTCTTTCAATTTTTTTTTTTTTCCTGCTGAAAAGACTGTCTTTCCTTTTTGGTGGGGGGTTGTGTGATTGATGCCCCATATTTGCAGGTGACATATGGCCCCTGTCATGTTGGGGAAGTCTGGAAGAAGACTGAGCAACAAAGAACTCTGGTGACATGACGTTCCTGGACCCCTGCACTTAGGCCCCCAGAGCTGCCTGGTTCTTGCAGGTCAGTTAGCAGGCCCAATATTCTTCCATTAAGTTTCCCCTTTCCTTATGCTAGTTGGGAGTTTGACGTTATGTCACTTGCAATTGTAAGAGTTTAGTTTTGTTTTTGAGACAGGGTGTAGCAGCCCGTATAGCCTATGGCTAGGAGGAGTGAGAGTTATAAGAAATACCTGTAAAACTCAATAATGGAACACCTTGGTGAAAAGGGCATGGAGAGGGATTTAGCTCTCGTAACAAGCATGAGAGCTCATGAGATGAGAGCAGTGGTGAACTGGCAGTCTCTACACCTGTGGTGTTGAAAGGCAAGAGATCAGCCTTATATTAGGCTGGAGGAGAAGGGAGTCGGGAGCATGCACATTCTATCATGGACTCGCTTACTCTGACTCTGCCTCCTGTCTGCCTGCAGAAGGCCAGCATGGCGTCTCTCTGCTGATTACCAAGCTCTGCTAAAGACTAAGATCTATCTTTCTAGGAAGACTGCTTTACTCTAAGACACACTCTCTCTCTAAGCTAAAGTAGATAGCCCTCAGGTAACCTAAGAGAAACTGTACCTAAGCAACGTAACTTAGCAGTTCGCATCTGGAACCTAGTTAAGCTGGGCCGAGACCTGGCCAGTCCTAGGCCCTGACAAGTGGTGGCAGAAGTGAGATGTGACAACAGGGTCTTGCTCTGTCACCCAAGGTGGAGTGTAGTGACACAATCATAGCTCACTGTGACCTTGAACTCTTGGGCTCAAGGAAGGAATATTCCTGAGCAGCTCAGCCTCATGAGCAGCTGTGATTACAGGCTAATCTTTTTTTTTGGGGCGGGGGAGAGTTAGGGTCTTGCTATTTTACCCAGGCTAGTCTTGAATTCCTGGCCTCAAGTGATCCTCCTGCCTCAGGCTCTCAAAATGCTTACAGGCATGGTCCATCACGTCCAGTCATAAGTTTTTGTTTTTTTTTGAGACAGTCTCACTTAATTGCTCTGGGTAGAGTGCCATGGGGTCAGCCTAGCTCCTAGCAACCTCAAACTCTTGGGCTCAAGCCGTTTTCTTGTCTCAGCCTCCCAAGTTGCTGGGACTACAAGTGCCCACCACAATGTCCAGTTAGTTTTTCTCTTTTTAGTAGAGATGGGGTCTTGCTCTTGCTGAGGCTGGTCTTCAACTCCTGAGCTCAAGTGATCCACCCGCCTTGGCCTCCTAGACTGTGGCTGGTGAAGCCAGACGTTTTGATTAAGTTTATGCATCCATTCGTGTAGGTAAGTAGGAAGACCCACACAGCAGCATGGAAAAAGCAATTCTGATGAATTTTACAAATAGCATGATAAAAAATTTTGTGACTGATACATGTTGCAGCTATTTAAAATAATCGTGCATAGCCAAAACAAATGGCAAAGAAACATCTTTAAAATGTAATGGATATTTAGCACGGTAAAGTTATGGGTGACTTGTCATTTATTAAACTACATTCAGTTGTACAAAGTAAATGTGGCTCTTTTTTCTTTGTAACTGACCAAGTCTTACTCACTGGTTCCACATCTACATTTAACTATATTTTAGGTTTGAGTTTAAAGAGTTTTGTCTTTTTAAGGAAAATGCCTAATTTCTTTTTGTTTCTGGTACTTTTTTTTTTTCTTTTTTTGAGACAGAGTCTTACTTGGTCATCCTTGATAGTGTGGCATTGGTGTCACAGCTACCTCAGATTCTTGGGTTCAAGCGATCGATTCTCTTGCCTCAGCCTCCCGAGTAGCCAGGACTACAGGCGCCTGCCACAACGCCCGGCTATTTTTAGAGGCGGGTCTTGCTCTGGCTGGTCTCAATCCTGTGAGCTCAGGCAATCCCCACCCCCAGTGCTAGGATTATAGGTGTAAGCCACCTCAACCTGCCCTATTTTTGGTCCTTATTTTCCAAGATGGTTCCTTGATGTTTTGGGTGGCAGGTGTGCGACCTGATGGCAGTAAGAAAGAATGAGCTTCAGAGTTTCATACCCTGGTCCTTATGCTGTGGTCAGGGTTGGTATAGACATTTTTCAGTAATGTCTCTGGGGACCTGGCTAACCTGTACTATTGACATGTGTGTTGGGGAAAACTGTTCTTTTTCTGGCTCACTTGGGGCTCCGTGGCCTTCCCTTATGACTAACTCTCAGCCTTCTCTTAGCCAAGGAGGGACAGGGGCACTCATGCAGACCCCATGTTTGAAAACTATGCTGATTTTTTAGTTTTCAAATATCTTTTATTGAAATATTTTTCTTTGTAGTTCATAGCTAGCCGAGCAGTATACGCACTACTGCTGATGTTATCTACGAAGTCACGAAAATGGCACCTACCAACACTGCAGGCCACAGACTGGGGCAGTTCCTCGGATCACTTTACTAGTTCCAGAATGTTCCCTGGTTAAGATTAGTATAGCATCTATTGTGCAATAGTCTCATCAAAAGTGGTATTTCTACTGTGCTTAATGTTTTTCTTCTGTCTCTGGTTCCTTGAGAATTTTGATGATCAGGGCAGAGGAAGAAGGTACCACCTCAGTCTGAGCCTATCTGTTCTGAATGGCCAAGTTCTTTTTTTTTTCTTTTCTTTTTTTGAGACAGAGTCTCAGTTACCCTGGGTAGAGTGTTGTGGCATATAGCTCACAGCAACCTCGAACTCGGGCTCAAGTGATCCTCTTGCCTCAGCCTCCTGAGTAGCTAGGACTACAGGTGCCTGTCACAACACCCAGTTAGTTTTTGTATTTTTTTAGAGACGGGGTCTTGCTCTTGCTGAGGCTGGTCTTGAACTCTTGAGCTCATGTGATCCACCTGCCTTGGCCTCCCAGAGTGCTAGGATTACAAGCATGAGCCACCATGCTGGGCTTTCCAGTCACTGGTTGCCTTGGCAATGTCATCATCAGTATTTTATGGAGACAGACCCATCATCAGTATTTTATGGAGACAGACCCATGGCTAATCTTGGAGGCCACAGGGCATGACTTCCTCACCAATTTATCTCAGGTGTATGACTCTGACCTTACTGGGATTTAACTTGGACAGCATGGCAGAGATGGCTAATGTTGGATGAACCCAGATGCAGGATGACCAAAGAAAGGCTCATCTTGGCTCCCTCCAAGCCAAAACCCCATGGCCCACACTATTTATTTTTCTTCAGTGTCCTATGTTGGCAGGGACCACTTATGTGGGGGATCTCTTTGATGAATTTCAAATGGAGAATAGGATATGAGCTCCTTTTCTTTTTGGGATTCCTTTCTCTCAATTTATCTACCACCTGTGATCTCAGCCTTGAATAGAGAAGCCAGGACAAATAAAACTTATTTTTCTACTCAAACTGCTGTCTTTTATTGCCCTGACATTCCTTTGGTTTGGAAAGAAAAAACATTGCATCTTTTCTGTGCTGCAGAGACACCTCTGAGAACAAACCTCAGTTCCTTATACCAATGGCTTTAGAGTTCAGGTTCACCGTTCTGACCTTTGATGTGTTAATGAATCTATAAGAATTTAGAGAATCCTTTTCTTTACCTGAAACTTCTGAATTCTAAAGACAATCTTCCTAGGAACTCAAATTTGGGAGTCAAAAGCTAGACCTATTTTTTTTTTTTTTTTGTAGAGACAGTCTCACTTTACTGCCCTTGGTAGAGTGCCGAGGTGTCACACGGCTCACAGCAACCTCCAGCTCTTGGGCTTACGTGATTCTCTTGCCTCAGCCTCCCGAGCAGCTGGGACTACAGGTGCCCGCCACAACGCCCGGCTATTTTTTTGTTGCAGTTCAGCCAGGGCTGGGTTTGAACCCACCACCCTCGGTATATGGGGCTGGCGCCCCACTCACTGAGCCACAGGCGCCGCCCAAGACCTATTTTTTTTTAATTTACATTCCTGCTACAAAAACCTTAAACCTCCTTGAGGCAGAAGAGATATCTCAGGCTAACCAAGGGAAAAATCATTCACAAAATATAAAGAAGGAAAATATATTTAAATACATTACCCTTACTGCATTTTTCAAACTTTTATAATGTCCTTCAGTTCCTTGCCTTTCACTCAACCCCTGTCAAACCTACTTAAACTGCAAAATGGAATAATGATAGTGATTTTTTTTTTAAGAAGAGTCTCAAGCTGTCACACTGGGTAGAGTACCTTGGCATTATAGCTCACAACAACCTCCAACTCAAGTGATCCTCTTGCCTCAGTTTTTCTATTCTTAGTAGAGACAGGGTCTCACTTTTTGCTCAGGCTGGTCTCAAACTCGTGAGCTCAGGTAATCCACCTGCCTCAGCCTCCCAGAGTGCTAGGATTACAGGTATGAGCCACTGCACCTGGCTGATAATGATTGTTTATTGAATACTTAGTGAAGACAAATGTGCATTAATTAATCAATTAATTTATTTTTGAGACAGAGTTTTACTCTATCACCCTGGGTAGAGTGCTATGGCCTCATACCTCACAACAACTTCAAACTCTTGGGCTTTGAGCAGTCCTCTTGCCTCAGCCTTGCCTAGTAGCTTAGTAGAGACAGACTCTCACTCTTTCTCAGGCTAGTCTTCAACTGCTGAGCTCAAGCAATCCACCGGCCTTGGCCTCCCAGAGTGCTAGGATTACAGGCATAAACCACTGTGCCCGCCCAACAAATGTGCTTTTAAACTAATAACCCTGTAGATGTTCCTAACCCCACTGAACAGATGGGAAAGTTGGTGCTTAGCAAAGATGACTTGTACAAGGTACTAGAGCTATTATGGGGGAAAAAAAAAACATTTAGAAAGCTTATTCGTATCTTGTTTGCTTTTTCTCATTGGTTCAGCAGTTATTCAAATGTTATACATATAAACCTTTAAAACACAACTAGAAAAAATTCTACTAAATAAGATAATGTTGATGTTTAACACATTGCTCAATAAATGTCAACTCTTACTATTTAATATTATTTCAACTGATGACCAGGGAGGTCAGTATCTCAGTTTGGACAGAATGGAGTCCATCAAGGCCAGAACCTTGGTACAGTTTGCTATTTCAGCAGCTTAGGAGGGAATTAGGTGAAGTGCTTTGGGAAGACAGGAGATTCCAGTTGAGATGGAAACATGGGGTTAGGTTTCTCCTTTTCTTTGGATGGGAATCAGGAGTCCTGGTATCTTGTGTAGGCCTGGCCACTACTGGGAGGAGGCCATTTAAAGTCTTCTCTATGGTTTAGTTTCCTTGCCCATAAAAGGTATCACCAGATGTTTGCTGACGGTTCTCACAATATGAAGAGTTCTGGGCAAATGGTTTCCTCAGAGATGGGAAAGTCTAAACAGCCCTGACACCTGTGAGCTTCATCTTCATCCAGCCACCAGTCTCTCTGCCTTTTTTCCTCCTCTGATCTCCCTCTGTTCATCCCCAATTTAGGAGAAGGAAGGAAGGAAAGTAGAGGACAGAGAGAGAAAAAGTGCGTTTTCACAGTCAGAGAAATGACAAAATGGCAGATGATGGGAGAGTGGAAGGAAGACATAGAAATCATTCACATACACTTTATTTTTTGAGACAGAGTCTCACTCTGTTGCCCTTGGTAAGTGCATGGTGTCATAGCTCACAGCAACTTCAAACTCTTGGGCTCAAGAGATCATCTTGCCTCCGCCTCCCAAGTAGCTGGGACTGCAGTTGCCCGCCACAACACCTGCCTAGTTTTTCTAATTTTTTTTAATAGAGGCAGAGTCTGGCTGTTGCTCAAGATGGTCTTTCTTTCTTTCTTTCTTTTTTGAGACAGAGTCTCATTATGTCGCCCTCGGTAGAGTGCTGTGGCATCATAGCTCACAGCAACCTCTAACTCTTGGGTTTAAGCGATCTCTTGCTTCAGCCTCCCAAGTAGCTGGGATTACAGGTGCCTGCCACAATGCCCAGCTATTTTTTTGTTGTAGTTGTCATTGTTGTTTAGAGGCCTGGGCCAGGTTTGAACCTTCTTGCCTCAGTGTATGTGGCCGGCGCCCTACCCACTGAGCTACGGGTGCCAAGCCCAGGCTGGTCTTTAACTTCTGAGCTCAAGCAACCTACCCACCTTGACCTCCCAGAATGCTGAGGCATTGGCCATCGTGCTTGGTCATATATACTTTTTAAAGAAATAACATGGGGAAGGGGTAGGGTGCATCAAAGAAAGAACATTTATCTTCTTTTGTTTGTCGAATACAATAATTGCTGACATTTATTAAGCCCTTGTCCTAGGCCTGGCACTTTGCTGAATATGTCATGTGCACCATCTCATTTGGCTCTCAAAGCATCTCATTTCATAGACCAGTGAGAAACCAAAGCTTACAACATTAATCAATTTGTCCAGCGTTGCTAATTAGTAAGAGGAAGGACTAGGAATTGAACCTCAGTATCTTTCTTTTTTATTTTTTTTATTTTTTATTTTATTAATTTTTTTTTTTGTGGTTTTTGGCCGGGGCTATGTTTGAACCCGCCACCTCTGGCATATGGGACTGGCGCCCTACTCCTTGAGCCACAGGCGCCACCCTGAACCTCAGTATCTTTGATTCCAGAGCTTATGCTTATAGACTCTAGTCCATATTGCCTTCCTGCCAGCCTCTCCTCCCAGCAAGAATGTCACTATTTCATGTAAGACTATTTAGCCTTGATCTCACTGCTGACCTAGAATGACGAGTGCATCACCCAGGGGCAGACAGACACACAGACAGGCAGGCTGCTACCTATACACTCACTAATTCCTTGATAACATTCAGGAAGGCTCGGTGAATAAATTTGAAAACAATAATATAAATAGAAAGTCCTTTTTTTGTTAGCGCCATCGCTAACAGCTGTTTCAGCTTCTTAATTAACTCTGGCTTAGTCTACTGTTGACATTAATTCTTCTTTCTTCTGGGTGCAAGACCATTCATGGACACATGCCTAGGTGACCACAGATGCCTGAGGTTTGTTGGGGGATTCTATATACATAAAATAAATGACAATGAGCCCTTGCAAACTCCATCACTTTTCTTAGCATCATACCTGTCAGAAAACCTGAGTAGGCTACCCGGGATCATTGTAGGATACACCAGGTCACCTGGGATCACAGTAATTACGGTTGAAGATCACAGGGCTGTGCTGTAGTGATGGCTCTTTAGGGGTCATCACACAGTGATTATTTTGCTGCTTGACATTTCAGCTGTAGTGTTCATGAAGCAACCTGGGAAGGACTATATAAGATTCCCATCTAATAGTCTCTAAGGTGCATGCACCTTCCCCAGATCTTTCCTTGTTTCCAAATCCATATGGGTTTGGATTCAGTCAGACTGACGTTCAAAGTCTGCCTCTGCACTTACTGCGTGGGAAGCAGTGGGACCTATCCCTGGCCCTTGGAACTGCAGTAGCCCCTCCTGTGAAAAGGAATCACAATCCAGGGTGTTAGAATCAGGCAAGCTAGCATGCACAAAGCACCAGCACAGGACCTGGAACACAGTAGGTGTTCTCTCTGTGAACTCTCTAGCCCCATGATTTGGTTCCCTTTTGCTGTATAAAATATCATCTTGGACCTTAGTGGCCCTAAGCACCACACCCATGCGTCATGAAGAGCTTTAGTGAGCTTTACTTGAATGACAACCATTTATCTGCTCACGGGTCTGCAGTACCGGTTAGGCTCAACCGAGGGCTTCTTCTAGTGGTCTCACCTGGGGTTGCTCATGTTCACTTACCTCATCAGGAGGCTCAGCTGGGGCTAGAAGTCCAAGATGGCTTCACTTACATGCCAGGCACCTGGGTGAGCTGGACCAGTGAGGACCTGCCCAGGAATCTTTCTTTCTGTGAGGTCACTCCATTAGGGTGACTGGCAGGGCCAACTTTTCATAGGTGTGTAACAGGACCTCAAGATCAGAAAGGCCTCTGCTTAGTATAAAGCTCGGTGTTCACTAACCTGAAATTCTGAATAATTTTTAAACAAGGGAGCCTGCATTTTGAAGTTTATTCTGAACCTTACAAATTATGTAGTCAGTCCTTGCAGCTGGATATCTTTCCACAGTGGTTTGGAGCACCAATGGGGTAAAGCAAATGCTGGCAGCCTCGTAAGACGTAGGCTGGAACTGGCACAGTATCACTTTGCCACATTCTATGGGCCAAAGCAGCTTGCAAGGCCACCCCTGATTCAAGGGGAAGGGTCATCACCTGACCTCTATTTCCTGCTTTCAGTGTTCGGGTGAGCAGTCGCATACTGACAGATACTTCCTAAGCTACCTCATAAAAAGAGGGATTCACAGTAGAGAATTCGAAATCTCTCAGAAATGAGGAATAACCTTAGGAAAGTGGAAAGAGAGTTAGAAACTCAAGGCCTGAGGCTATACTTGGCCTCTCAGAGGTCATATTGGCTTCCTTGGTGGGCCAGGATGGCTTTGGAGGGGGGCAGAAGCAGGGTAACCACTCAGAAGAAACCCCTTATAGGGGTGGACAGGGCAGCTCTTTGCAAGGGGTTGTGAATAAGCTAGATCACATAACCTGATGAAAATGCTTTTATGTGTCACCCATTTATGAACCAACAATAATTATATGCAAGATAGTGTCTGGGTCTATGGGGATATAACTGTGGCCCTTGGCAAGAGGGCTTCTTTTCAGTTACATAAGGGTATATTGTTTTCACTCTGATTAAAGTATAGGTCGGGGACCAAGGAGAAATCAGAGATTTATTCCTACTGTTCCTTTTGCCCAGAGAATCAGTCCCAGCCTTGCTGGCTGACTCATATGTCCTCAAGTGACTAACAGTACCCACCTGCTATGGGGGTGTGGAAGAATACATTCTTTTACTAAAATCCCAATAAACCTTCTGGAACAATTAAGTGAAGAACGAGATATTGTGACTTTATCTCACTTGGTTCAATCCCACTCCAGGATAGAAGGCAAATGTAGGCCCTTGGAAAGCCTAAATTCCTCCATGATTAGCCCTCTCTCCTGACCTCTCTTCTCAGTAAGTCCCCACCTGCCCACATCAATTCAATGTCCTCAACCCTATTTTGGGAAATCTCATCTCATTACCCTCCTTGCTTCCTTCTTGGTCCCTTCTTACAAGCTTCACTTCTGCCTTCAGCTGGTGCTGTGGCTTTCCTCTGCTCAGCTTTGCTTCTGCTGAAAACCGGGTGGGGGTGTGTGTGTATGTGTGTGGAGGTTCAGTCCAGGAGGTGGGGGAGATAGTAGATGATCAGATCCCAGGGCAGGTTCCCACCATTCATAGCTGTGGTAGTTTTCTTCATGAATCAACTAAAAAAGAAGCAACTTCAAAGTTAGCTTATTTCCCAGTGATAACAAAATCTAGTGTTATATGACCAGCTCCTCGCAAAACAGTAACTCTGTATGAAAACCTCTGTCCCTCCCTGACATGGCATTATAATCCTGACATTATCTAGGGCCTCTATCTTGAGAAACAGGGTGCCTAGTGTCTACTTGGATAAAACTTCCTTATCAAGCAAGTCTCTTGCCGGCTGCAAAGAGGGGCAGCTCCTGCAGTGAAGTGGAGGGTCTCTTGTAACTAACGGTTCTATACACTTATTAAAAACTAGAGAGTGGAAGGCCAAGGAGTGGTGGGAGATAAGTTCCAGAAGCAAGTGCAGAATGGCGGATAGCCTGTTGCTGAGGGTAATGGAAGGTGGGACTTCTTTTAAACCTCACCTGTAGGTCGTGTGGACACGTGTGATGCCTGGAGTGGGGGCGCTCTCTTGGGGCAGGGGCGGTCTCACTTCCTTATCTCTGCAGGAAAGTCTGTTGGGCTTGCCATGAGGATCAGAGGTCAGGCAGGTGTAAAGAAGTCTGGGCATAGGCTGAGGGTCCCCTCCAGAGTTGTCACTAAAACTCCCTTATTCCTCACTGCCCCCTTCATTCAAAATAAACATTTAGCTGAACATCTGGGTTCCCAACTGAAGGAACTTCACTTAGATTTTAGGACTATGCCTATATACCATGATGTTACTTTACTTGATTCCTATTTCGTCTCCACTCCTTGTAGCTTAACTGCTGGAGAAAGAAGTTCCTAGGCTCCTTGAATCCCTTGGGTTTTGCCAGGCAACATCTCACTTTGCCAATTTCCAACTCCGCGCTGCGGCGGCGCAGCCTGCAGTGTGTCTCTGCCGCGGTCGCCGCCGCCGCGCGCTTGCGCACTGCACTCCGGTTCGCGCTGCTGCGCTGGCCCGGGCACCTGTGGCTCAGTTCTCCGCAAGTTCCTCGCGGTTCTGATCAGAAACTTTTTACTTAACTTACATCTTGAGACACTGACGTCCCGCCTGCGGGGTTGGAGCCGATGGAGCGGAGCCAGCTGGGAAGGCGGCAGATAACCCCCAGGCTTCTCAGAGCAACTTGGGTTTAATTACTGCAAATCCGTCCTGGCTGCCAAATCCGCTCTTTATTCCTTGTTATTCACGGGGAACTTGCGGCCCAGGGGCTTTGTTTCAAATGGAAGTCCACGTGTTGGATACCACTTAGCGGCTAGGTGGACACAGGTGGGCTGTAGGACTCGGCATATTTACTCTCTAAAGGAATGCACTGGAAACATGCTGGGCACAGGAGAAAGGGAGGCTGCGTCAGGTTGGGTTTCCAGGAGCCACTGTGAATATCCTCTGGGCTCCACTGATACCCTTTCTCCCGTCTACCCTGAAGCCCTGGCCTGGCACTGCAAGTGGAATAGACCAGGCATTCATTTTCTGGTAAGTTAGGCCTCTGTCCTGCCTGCGCCTTTGGCCTGATTTTGATGAATGTTCCCAGCAGCGGATGCCGTGTGAAGGCGTGCTGGCTCAACTTCCTGGAGGTGTTAGTTGTAAAGGGTGCTACCTTACATTTTGGTCAGGCTTGTTGAGTTTCCAAAACACGTTCCCATGCGTTAATTATCTCATTGGCTTTCCTCAGTATGATGGAAGAATGTGGAACAACTCTTAAGCCTCCTGTGGTGGGGGAAGAAGGGGCTGAAATACAGACTAGGATGATAGTGGCTTGGCCCGAGTTGCAGGACTTGAAAGTGGAAGAGTAAGAAACGAGGACTTCTGATTCTTAGTCCAGAGACTTTTGGCAGTCACACAGGCTTTATTATTAGTATTATTATTATCTCACTAATAACCCTGACAGTCCTATTTTAATATCCGCATCTTGTTCTCTCTTTGCATAGCAGCGGTTCTCAACCGGTGGGTCACGACCCCTTTGGGGGTCGAATACCCCTTTCACAGGGGTTGCCTAATATCAGATATTTACATTACGATGCATAACAGCAGCAAAATTACAGTTATGAAGTAGCAACGAAAATAATTTTATGGTTGGGGGTCACCACAACATGAGGAACTATATTAAAGGGTGTGGCTTTAGGAAGGTTGAGAACCACTGAAAGGACATGATGATGGCCCTGATTTCTCACCTGTGTCTTTTAGAGCCATAACACCTTAAAAATCACTCCCTTATCCTTGCTACCGGTGATTTGCCATCTACTATGTGGGAAAAATAATAAAAGTGAAAACTATTTGGCTGTCTAGCTAATGCCATAGCAACTATCATCAAAGTAGGCGCTGGGTTAGATTCCATAGCATCTTTCCAGAATCAGCAGTGCTCCCCAAGATAGGCTGTAGCGCCAGGATTTAGGGATCAGGAATGTAGCTAGCTCTCCAGATGATTTGAAACCAAGGCTTTGCTGCATTTTCTTCAGTAATTTCATGACTAAAAACTTAGTGACTTATGAGAGATTTAGATTTTGTTTTTGTTTTTCAGGAGACAGGGATTCACTGTCACCCAGGCTGAAGTGCACTGGTACCATCATAGCTCACTGCAGCCTTGAACTTCTGGGCTTAAGTGATCCTCCTGTTTCTGCTTCCCAAGTAGCTGGGCCTACAGCATGATGCTCAGGTAATTTTATGTGTATGTGTGTGTGTGTGTGTGTGTGTGTGTAAGATGGGGCCTTGATATGTTGCCCAGACTGATCTCGAATTACTGACCTCCAGCTATTTTCCCACCTTGGGCTCCCAAAGTGCTGGGATTTTAGCCCCTATGCCTAACCAGATGGTTTTTTTATTTTTGCAGTTTTTGGCCGGGGCTGGGTTTGAACCCAACACCTCCGGCATATGGAGCCAGTGCCCTACTCCTTTGAGCCACAGGCACCACCCCCAGATTTGGTTTTTTAATCAGGGTCTGTGAGGTTAGGTTTATGATTATTAAGTATAGACTCTAGGATGGTTCAGGAGAAAGCAGTGGAAAAGAGAAAATCCCCTTAATTCTTGCCCATGCATTAATAATAAAGAATGAATGGAAGCCATTCCTTTGGGACCAATTGATCCTCTTTGTTTATCCTTCTTTAGGTGCTGCTTTTAGCCCATAGCTACAGAAAAGGAACAGTCTGGAAGAAATTATCACTGATGGTTCCCTTTACTCATCATTTCAGTCACTTATAAACATTCAGTGAGCACTCACTATAGGCCAGGCACTGGGGATACAATGATAGCAAAAGACGTCATTTTCATGCTTGTATTTTTCTACTTGAACCTATTTTCCTTCCATTTTCATTCTTCCCCACTTCCCCCATCCCAGCTCTATAGTTCTGATTTCTGATCATCTGCAGGAAACTCAGAAGATGAATTACTGGTATGGCAAAACATTCCACCTCCATCTATTCAATCTACACTCTCCTTCAGGATACGGTTAGCCCTAAGTCTTCCTTCGTATACTGTGTATCCCCCTTTGTGTCCTCTCCTGGGGATGGTCCTGCAAGATCAGTGGTTATGAACATTATACGAATTAGATTATAATCTATGTCTCCATACAGATTCCTTCTCCTACATGAGTGCTTTAAAGCAGAACGTCCTGTAGTGACCCGTGTGGTTAAACTATCTTTCTCCTCTCTTCCTGATTTGCCAAGGAACTCCCAGATTCCCTGTTATCAGCCACATGGTTTAAGTATTGACCTCACTTCTAGCTCAGGGGAAGAACCTTGCTTAGCATGAACTATCCAAATTCTGGAGTTTAACACAGTGTGTGGCATGACAAGCTCAATTAGAATGAACACAGGAAATTCCACTGGGAATTCTGGCTCACTGAAGCTCTTTTCTTTGTGGGGATTGGTGGTATGAGGTTGTGAGGGTCAAGACTGCCTTTGCTATGATGGAGGAACCCAGAATTTCCAGTCACCATTGCTAAAGCCTGAAGGCGATGCCAACCAAGAGGAAGCAGAGATGGAAAACAAAAGTAGGATGCATTGTGTGGGTCCTGGATCAGATTTCCTCTGAATTAATTCTGTTAAGTGAGCTAAGACCTCGTCCACCTCCTTTAAAAATGCCATTTTCAGTTTGGTTTTCTGTCCCTTACAAAAAAGATTGCCAACTCAAACCTGCCCTGAGGCTAGTAGAGCTTCCCAAGTGGTGAGGCATGGGCTGGATTATAGATAGTCCTTGATGTCGATCACCTTAGCCCTCTGAGAGGGACTCAGGACAGCCACAGCTCCAGGACTGGTCATTTCCAGAAGCAAGTAGCCTTATCCATTTATCCCAGCGAGAAATAACAAATAAAAATGTTTAATGTGCCCCATTATGATAATGTTAAAATACATGAAAATATTCTTTTTAGTACTCTTTATTCAAAATGCAGAACCTATTTTCCTTCTTTTGAATGTGGGCTGAACTTGAAGACTTGCTTCGTCTTCTTTTTTTTTTTTGAGATGGAGTGTCTGTGGCCCTGCGTAGAGCACTGTGGCATCATAGCTCACAGCAACCTCAAACTTCTGGGCTCAAGTGATCCTCTTGGGATGACAGATGTCCACCACAATGCCTGGCTAGTTTTTCTATTTTTAGTAGAGATGGGGTCTCATTCTTGCTCAGGGTAGTCTCAAACTCCTGAGCTCAAACAATCCACTTGCCTTGGCCTCCCAGAGTGAAGACTGGCTTCTAAAAAAATAGAATATGGCAGACATGAGGGTGCGTAGCTTCTGAGGGTAGGTTATAAAAGACCTTGCCTGTTTTGTCTTGCTTCTCTGAATCACATAACCTAGGGGAAATCAGCTGCCATGACATGGAAGCACCACATGGAGAAGGCCTCTATCTTCTGTCAACAGCCAGCACCAACTTTCCATGATATGAGTAAGCCATCTTGGAATAGGATCCTTTTTTTTTTTTTTTTTGTCAGTTTTTGGCCAGGGCCAGGTTTGAACCTGCCACCTCTGGTATGTGGGACCAGTGCCCTACTCTTGAGCCACAGGCACTGCCCTGGAATAGGATCTTTTAAACTCAAGCCTTCAGATAATGGCTGCTCTGACCTTGTTTAGCTGGCCTGGCCCGGGTTCGAACCCACAACCCTCGGTATATGTGGCCGGCCACCCACCTTGACCTTTTGTAAGATCTCAAGTCAGACTGCCCAGCTAAGACCCTCCTGAATTCTTAGCCCATAGGAAGTGGTGGGATATTGTATTTACTGTTGTTTTTCTTTAATTGTTTATTGTTGCTAAAGCTGATGCGTTTGAGGGCTCTTTGTTATGCCTGAACAGTTAACATTATACCCATGATGTGAAAAAGATGGGGAAACATTTCCTTAACCTCCAAAAGAATACACGTGATAGTCATAACCTGGATGTACCCAGAATTCTGGGAATATATTTAGAAACCTTAGGGTTTTTTTTCTTTTTTTGCAAAATGATATATAATCAATAATAGCTTTTACAACATTTGAGATAACAGGCATTTAAAAATACATTCAAAACAAAACGAAATTTTCCTGTCTTTGAAAACATACTTGCAACCACAGTTACCATTGATAGCTCTATTTTTTTGTTTCTTTTCTTCTTAAAGTTTGTTTTATCTCTCTCTCTCTCTTTTTTTTCAGTTTTGGCTGGGGCCAGGCTTGAACTCGCTACCCCCATATATGGGGCCAGCATCCTACTCCTTGAGCCACAGGTGCCACCCAAAAGTTTGTTTTCTTTTTAAAATAAATCTGTTGTCATGGAAAGCACGCCTTACAGAATTCTAGAGTTTAAGACAATGTATGGCAAGGCAGGCCCAATCAAATCTATGTAGTATATTCATGATTAATTGTCCTGAGAGTCATCTGTGATAGTGACAACTGCACCCTTGACCTTGCTAAAGGAGAGGAGGCATGAAGCTAATCAGAAGATTCTCTAATACACTTTCATAGAAGGTTTTTCTTTTTTTTTAAACTCTTTTTATTTATTTTTTTATTTTTTTGGTTTTTGGCCGGGGCTAGGTTTGAACCTGCCACCTCCGGCATATGGGACTGGCGCCCTACTCCTTGAGCCACAGGCGCCGCCCTCATAGAAGGTTTTTCAAAGCAAAATTAAGAAGGGTATGATAGCATACCAGTTTTCTCTAATTTTTAGGAAACAAAAGTCCTAATTTGTTTTACTTTTAGGAATGTTTAAAATGTTTCTTTCCTAATTCCATACTCAGAATACATAATCAGAGGCCTCATATCCAACTTCTTTATTACCTTAAAAAGTGGAGCAATACCCCAGCTTAACTGGAATTGAGAAAAAAGCTAGGGATTAGCCCAGAAAGAATCTGAACAGCCAAAGCCAGTACTGAAGCGTCTATACTCACCAATTCCATGAGTTTCTCTCCTAGGTAAGCCCAGAGGGCTCTCAATCAGAATTCTAGCATTATTAGTGTAGACTCAAGACCCACTTCTTTGGTTATCTATGTTCTGAGCCCGCAGATCAGAGGCATCTAGTTAGAAAACTTAGAAGCTTCTAGAATGGCCTTGTTCAATATGTAGCCAGTAGCCCCACATGGCTGTTAAGCACTTGAAATATGGCTAGTCCTAACTGAGATGTGCTCTAAGTATGACTACACAGACTTAGTATGAAAAAATATAAAATTCCTTATTAATTTTCATATTGACATGTTGAAATATTACATATATTGAGTTAAATAAAATATAGTTTTATAGAAACTATAGTTTTGTACAATCATAAGAAGCAGCAGTAAAGTTAATTGATAGTTTTTACAACATTTGATATAATAATCATTTAAACCAGTGAAGTTAACTGGTTTCTTTTTATGATTATTTTTTAATGTGTCTACTGGAATTTAAAAAATCATATTGTGGCTTGCAGTATATTTTTATTAGGCAGTGTTCTTCTCCAAGCGTGCCTACTGACACTTCTTTCATACATTTAGTCAATCAATACATTCTTTTTCTTTTTCTGGAGACAGGGTCTTGCTCTGATGCCCAGGCTAGAGTACAGTGGCATCATCATCACTCACTGTAACTTTGATCTCCTGGGCTCACGGAATCCTCCTGCTTTAGCTTCCTGAGTATCTGGGACTACAGGCACACCCCACCACACCTGGCTGATTTTTAATATTTCTTTGTAAAGATGAGGTCTTGATATGTTGCCTGGGCTAGTCTTGAACTCTTGGCCTCAAGTGATCCTCCTGGCAAAGCACTGGGCTTACAGGCATTAGCTACCAGGCCCAACTTCAACAAATACTGAGTGTTGAGTACAGAGTTAGGAGGTAAGAATGCTTCAGTGAACTCACTTTCTGAACTCATGAAGCAAGTCCTCCTGAAAAAAAAAAAGGTACACTTTTTAAAGTTTGTTACCTTTTTTTTTTTTCAGGAGAGAAAAAACTAAACTAACCTGACACAGGCATCTAAAAGCAGGAAACAGGAATAGTAGGGCTATTAGAGTTACAAGCCAACCTTACATAACTTAGTGCCTAATCCTTTTTGTTTTAGGGCAGAATCTAAGATAAAAAGTGTCAATAATGATGGTTATCCTTGAGCCATGTCATCAGAAAAGATGACATGCTATAGGCTCTTGTCTGTTTTGCATTGTGGCTACACAGTATCATCTTCCTCACTGAACTGAGAGGCTTTGAGGGCAGTGACAATTTTTTTGTTTTTGTCTTTGTTTTTTGAGATACGGTCTCACTCTGTCACCAGCGCTAGAATGCAGTGGCATCATCATAGCTCACAGCAACCTCAAACTCCTGGGCTCAAATAATCCTTCTGTCTTAGACTCCTCAGTAGCTGGGACTACAGGTATGTGCCACAGCACCCAGCTAATTTTCTATTTTTTGTAGAAGCGAGGTCTTGTTCTTGCTCAGGCAGGTCTCAAACTTCTGAGCTCAAGCGATCCTCCCACCTCCGCCTCCCAGAGTGTTAGGAATTTTTTTTTTAATTTAATTGATTTATTCCTTAAGATAGGTAAAAGAAAAAAACACAGATTTCCAGGGCATTATGTTTTTGTACCAACCATGGCAAATATCTTAAATGCCTTAATTAAAAATATATCGAAAATTATCTTTAGTTCTATTTTTTCCTCTTTCCATAAATATAATCACAGTCCTCTGTATTTATCCTTTCTTTCTTTTTTTTAATTATTAAATCATAGGCGTGTACATTAATGCGATCATGGGGCCAGAGTGTTAGGATTACAGGCATGAGCTGCTAAGCCCAGCTAAAGCAATGTTTTTTTACCTTGGTCTCACCCAGTTTTTCCCACCAGAAGGTGCTAAATACTTATGGAATTAAAGTATGTCATGTGCAGTAATTCAAGAAAGCAATTAGGTTTATAGTACACTTTAGAAAGACTTCTTTGCCAAATGCCTAAAAAAATAAAATTTGGGGCATAAACTAGTACGTTGTAATTATTATTTTTTAAAATTCTGTTTCTGCATAAAAATTCAAGCATACCTGATAATATAAACAAAAGTTCTGGAATATTCAAACTAAAATCTCTCTTATGACCACCAAGTTAAATATTGCATAGGAAGTGTCACTTTGGATAGTGCCATTTGAGCAAGGCCATAATTATGCATCTTTCTTCTTCTCTGAAATGCTTTACAAAATATTAAGCATTATCAACAAAACAAAACACAAAACATGAATTGCAAAGGGAAATACTTTGCTTGCAATTCTTAATAACATTTTCTGATGAGTAGAGGTCATCTGTCTTATTAAAAATATAATTTAATTCTCAAATGATAACCTTGTTCATCTTTCTCTTAAAGTACATTGTCAAGAGAATTCAAAGCTGAATATATTTTGTAGCTCATGTACATATGCTGACCATACAATGTTCTGAAATGAAAACAGAGATATTATTCTTTTATAAAAATAAACTTGGTCCCAGAGATGAGAAAAAGAAAGAGTAAGCAAGAGTAAGCACAAGAAAAAAATCAAAGCATTATAGGAGAATTGTTTCCATTAAAGTGAATGCATTATCCATGATTTTTGGCTGACTGTCCAAGTACCATGTATGTCCTAAGTCAGTGCTTTGAGCGTGTTCCTTTATAAATGCAAGTTAAATTAAATTAAAATAAAACAAAAGTAACTATACAACTCTTAGGCCACCATTACCAAAATGGTAAAATAGGTTGGTGAACAGTTTTTCCATTTTCCCTTGGCAATTTGACTTTATCCTATGGGTTCAAATACAGGTCAAAGGAAGTCATCTTTGTCACTGGACAGGAGAAACTGCTGATGCTTTGTTTTATACAACACTGTGAAAGATACACTCTTTAATAAATAGACATTCCTGCCTGATTGCCCATCTCCCACCTGCCTCCCTTCCCTTTGTATGGTCAAAATCAGGTCAGAGTCCACCGGGGTGTAATTCCATGGTTCCTTGGATCCCGAAGCTTTCAGAGTGCTAGCCGTTCAGGGAGTACATGGTTGGTGCTGGGTTGCAAATATCTTATTTTTTAAGTACCACTGAGTCCTTCTCCAGGGTTGCAGGGTCTCAGTCTCCATGCGTGGAGATGGCTTTTCTTAGCTGCCCTGTGACAACTGGGTTTCACATTTCCTGAAACTAGATCTGTGGAAGGAGTCCCTGAAATTAAGGAAGGAGAGAGAGAGAAAGAAAGGGAACACAGAAGTAAGAAAGATCCGTTAACCTTTTAAAGTGGGGGATTACACAGCAGGAAGGGACATCAGTCCTGAGGGATCAGTCAATATTATAAGTGAAAAGGCTGAGACCCCTTCACACTGTGCCAAAAGAAACAAAACCCAACCCAACACAGGCTATAATTTGGCTCTGGGAAGACCACTGGCACAAGGCCAACATCAAGGACTCTGGCAGAGGTCAAAGTGAAGGTTTGGGAAGGACAGAAGCAGAACAGATCAAGCTCTGGCTGCCACTCCCATTACAGCCCCTCCCATGGGGTCTTGGAGGTCTGCGGCTCACCAGTGCCGCCGAGCACGCCCTGCTCTGCCCGCCCCACATGCTATCTTTCATCCTCTCTGCCCTGTTCTTACCTCTTTTGACTCTCCATTCTGAATATCGGCTTGTAGAGTTCTGGAATTTTCCGCTCGATCATTGGCCTAAGGCTTTCTTTCAGCTTGTTGTAATTCTTTTTGAGTTCCTGCTGGTACTCCCTCTGGTCTGCTGTGATAAGACGCTTGTTTTTCTCTACTGCCTCACCACATCTGAGATGAAAATATCAGGGTAGGGGAAATAAATGAGTTCAAAGTGCTTAAAAATTTGGGAACAATGAAACTATATAACATTTTTTTTTTAGTACCTTTAAGAGTGTTTTCAAAGTTGGTGGCATATCAAGATCACCTGTAGAGCTTTTCAGACTTCAGATTTCTAAGCCCAACTTCAGACTTAATGAGTCAGAGTTGCTGAGGGGTGGCACCCAGAAATCTCTATTTTTGAAAAGTTGCCCAGGGGAAGAGTGATGCCTACCCAGTCAGAACTGAGAAGGTGCTATGCACTGAGTTTTATATGCACAGCTGCTTAGTTTTTCCAACAACGCAGGATAGCTGGCATGTTCTCTATTTTGCTCCTAAAGCTCAGAAATGAGCTATTGGGATTCCTGCCCAAGGTAACTCCATGACATAGTGGTAGATCTAAGTAACTCAAGTAACTGCAGAATAGAACTTGTTATGCTTACAAAAAACTCGTGCTTTATGGTAACCTGGCAGACAGAGCAGATTCGGCCTCCTCCTGGTATATACACATGGAAGTACAAGGAAAACACAGCAAAAACTTGTTCAAAAAGAAGGGAAACACCCCCAGGTGCCAGAAAAGAGGAGAAAAGCCAACGTCCGAGTGATGGCAGGAGCTGGTGCCATGGTAGGTGACACCAGAACTGACCAAGCTTTTGGATTGCATATAGGTCCTAGTGGCTAGGTGGAAGGGATTTCAAAGCCCACACAAGATCAGTGATGTAGTCTTGGCCAGGACAAATTCTGGATAAGTCACCTGCATTTAGTTCAGAGCTTTGAAGAGCTATCCCGTCTATGAAAAGGGGTTTATAGAAATGCTGCAAACTATCCAAGAGGTGGAATAGAAACCTGCTGTCAGCCTGAGGCTATTCATGGGAAGTCACCTTGTGAAATTGAAATTCTAGGCTTTCACCACACATGGTTAAAAATTTACATTCCTTTACTGTACATGCTGCAAGGTGAAGAATTAACTTAAAAACCAGTCCAAGATTATTGAAATCCCTAGAGCTTAGAGAGTGATGTAAAGTTGCTCTGGGGAACGCTTTCACAATCAGGGCATGTGGGCCACCCATAGAAACAGCTACTCCTGCCAAAGATGAGCTCACAATAAAAAATTACAAACCATATGAGGAAACCAACAAATGCATCAAGCACAAGAATTAGCCCAATAAAAATAAGAGTTAATTTAGACCAATCAGAGTTAATTAAACTCAAGTTAATTTAGAAAGGAAATAAAAGGCATAAAATCCATGGTACTAAAACAAATAGGGAATGTGAAAAAAGAGACCAGGAAAATTTTAGAAAGGACCAAATAGAACTTTTAGAAACAAAAATGGTCATTAAAAGAGAAAAACTTCAATGGACAGGTTAAATAATAGACTACACACAATAGGAGAACTAATGAAATGTACAACAGAAATTATAAATTAAAAAATATGAAATCATGGTTAAGAAACATGGAGATGAGAGGTCTTACCCACATCTTCTAAAATCTCCAAGGGAATGGAAAATGAGGGAGAGACAACATTCAAAGATAATTTTTCAGAACTGAGAAGAGACATAAATTCTCTAATGAACAAAAACAGATCTATATGCAGTTCCATTATGGTGAAACTGCATAGCACTAAAGACAAAGAGGAAATCTTTAAAACTCATTGTGGTTATCTGACTTGTAGTCCATTAAACCTAGTGTTTTCAGTCTCCTACACAGTATGGTATATACCAAAGGAGAAATCACCATGTTTCTTCTACCCAAAGGAACTTAAAAATCAAAACCTTAAAGCAGGCGTCCTCAAACTGTGGCCAGCAGGCCACATGAAGCGGTGTGATTGTATTTGTTCCCGTTTTGTTTTTTACTTCAAAATAAGATATGTGCAGTGTGCATAGGAATTTGTTCATAGTTTTATTTTTTTTAACTATAGTCCAGGCCTCCAACGGTCTAAGGGACAGTGAATTGACCCCCTGTTTAAAAAGTTTGAGGATGCCTGTCTTAAAGGGATAGAATAATAGTTGTAACTTGGCTAACATGCAATACAGTAATATTTCTGTTATCCTTCAGATGAATAAGATTCAGGTGATCAACGTGGCTTAAACTATTTTCCAAATAGTGCTGTAGTTAGGGTTAAATGATGGAGATACACAGACATTGTCACCAAATACTCTCTATTAATAGTGAGCACATTTTCAGGATGACATCAAAAAGGAAGAGGGTATTATAACTTTATTGTGTAATGGTGGAAAAAAAAAAAAAAAGGAGGAGGGTGGCTTGTGGTGATGGGGCAAGGGAAAGTCACCTGGCCTGGGCAAAATCAAACCTGTAACCACAGTGATTTAAGTCACCCAGAAACCAAAGAACTCCCTTAACTGGATTTTCACCTATCTTTCAAGTCTGGTATTAACTGAAGCAAATTATAGGCTACATAGGTTACATATCAAAGATTTTAGGGAAGAACCAGAAGGGAGGTATACAGCCTTTGAATCCTGAGAAATCTATATCACCTCTTATTATTTTTTTATTGCTTCATAACTAATAGTTATGACCACCACCATGTATAAAATAAAATCAGTTTCAGGATGACTTTAAGGCCAAGGTTCATAACACTGGCAGACCATAGGAGGTAGGATGAGGTCTGCAGAAACTAACTGCTAATTTGGGGGTGTGCATTCTGACAACTTGGGCAGAATTAACTAAACTCTGTAGCTTTTGTTTGCAGAAATAGTAATAGCTAGCTAGCATACAATGATTGCTTACCATGTGCCCTAGACTGGGTCAATATGCAGATGATGGAGAGTTAAAACCAGCTGCTCCTCATTAGCATGATGAGGTCACTATTAAAACCCTCAATTTTCTCACCTGTACAATAAGTATAATAATCTCAAATGATTGCCTAGGTTTATTGGGACAATTAAATGAGAACCTATGATGATAAGGCAGATTCATGATTGTGGAGTGTGGAAAGATTATATTTTCTGAAAATGGCCCCAGGCATGTGCTCCCTGAGAACTTTGCCCATACCCTCATCAAAAGGCAAGAGGCCCTTTGTGATGGCCTCAATAAGGAGAAAGTGGTGCAGTGGTGCTGTGTGACTGGGTAATGAAAGGTATAATGGCTCCCTCCCCTTCCTTGGGACATGCTTTGTAGAAGTCCTGAAGGATCCTGAGGAAAGTCTAGTTACCCTAACGGTGTGGGTAAAGAGACTACGTGTGAACAGAAAGAAAGTTAAAGGAAGAGCCCCTGCTGTTTGAGTATTCTCAGCCCAGACACAAGATGTATGAGTGAGGAGCCTTCAGGTGATACAACCCCGGCCACTGTCTAACTGCACCTGGGTGAAAGACTCCAAGCAAAAACCGCCTAGCTAAGCCCATCCAACCCCAGACTCACATGCATAGTAATGAAATGTTTTAAGCCACTACATTTTTGAGGTAGTTTGTTACACAGCAATAGATAACATGGTGTTTTACAAAGACAAATATATATATGAATAGTTGGAGTGAAAATATTAGATTTTATGTAAAAATATTACTTTATATTTTAAAAACTTTTATAATTAATAGAATTCTTTTATACACATATGAATTTGTTATATTTCTTTCATCTGTCATTTGGGTTATATTCTCTGGGTTCCTCTATTAACATTAAAGTAATTTCTCCTATGTTAACTTAAATCCATATGCTAAAGAGGATAATGTGCTAAATTTCCCTCCTAGAGAATAGCCATCTCTCTTGGGAAATATGCACGGGGACATATACCTACACTGTAAATAGCTCTTTTAAAATGTTATCTATAACATTTTCTTTTTCTTATTTTTAGAGACAAGGTCTCACTCTGTTGCACCAGTTGGAGTGCAGTTGGCACAAGCATAGCCTCGAATTCCTGGGCTCAAGCAATCCTCCTGCCTCAGCTTCCTGAGTAGGCATGTAATCAGGCCTTACTAATTTTTAATGTTTTTATAGATTTGGCTTCTCACTATGTTGCCCATGCTGGTCTTGAATTCCTGGCCTCAACTGATCCTACTCAGCCTTCCAAAGTGCTCGGATTATAGGTGTGAGCCACCGTGCCTGGCTTCTTACCTGTAACATTTTTATTAGGTCCACACACGTTTGAACTGTGCTGTTCTTCCTTAGTGACACAAGCATTCCAGACATCCCTCATTTCCTCGGCTGCTCCCTTTGTTTGTAAGTGCACTGAACACAAGTATTTTACTATAGCATTTGTGCCTAGGGTTTCCCAGCAGTCATAGTCTTATAGCAACCAGTCTGATGGGAATAAGAAAGGACAGAAATTGTGTCTCCAAAAGATGCTTCCTGGATTTTGCTACCAGTAACTTCTGGGGCCTCCATGTAAAGAGTTAGGTGTCTCCTAGTGTGCGGTTGGCCATGCACTCTTCAGTCTCTGTATCTCTGGGCCTCTTTCCTCTCTGATTCTTTTTCAGCACAGCCCATATCAGTTCCCTGGTGTGGCAAAAATTTGCTAGTTGCATCCCCAATATCCATTCTCTTTATTATTTGGTAACAGAACTCTAAGAAGTGTACCTACCTGGAAACTCTAATTTCCTAACCTCCCTTGCAGGTAGTAAAGACTGATGAGATTTAAGATCAAGTCAATGGGAAAGCTCTCTAAAGGGGTATATCCTTTTACTTTTCCCTTATTTTTACTCCTAATAATCGCCTAGGATGTGGTTGATGGCTGGAGCCCTAGCAGCCATATTGTGACCACAAGAATAGGTGTGCTATAACCAGGATGGCAGAGTAAAAGAATGAAAAGAACCTGGGTCTCTAATGACATTATGAAGCCACCACATGGTCATTGTTGACTACCTTCAATCTCATCTTACGTGACAAAAAAGTTTCTTATTTAAGATATTCTTGAGTGGTGCCAGCCCCATATACCAAGGGTGGTGGGTTCAAACCTAGCCCCTGCCAAACTGCAACAAAAAAATAGCTGGACATTGTGCTGGGGGCCTGTAATCCCAGCTACTCGGGAGGCTGAGGCAAGAGAATCGCCTAAGCCTAGGAGTTGGAGGTTTCTGTGAGCTGTGTGATGCCACGGAACTCTACCGAGGGCGATAAAATGAGACTCTGTCTCTACAAAAAAAAAAAAGATATTATTTTTTAAAAAATTATTTATTATTATTATTATTAAATCGTAACAAAAAATATATTCTTACTTCTACTGTTTCTAGCTACTGCATCTAGTTCCTAGAGGGAACAGCACACCATAGCAGCTAAGAGGATGGACTCTGAAGCCAGAGTGCTCAGCTCTGAATCCTGCTTTGCTACTTACTGGCTTTGCAACATCAAACAAATGACTTAATTTCTCCGTGCCTTAGTTTCTTCATCTGTGATGTAAAGGTGATAAAAACCTACCTCATAAATGAATGTAAAGATATTTATAAATGAGTTAAAACATACCAAATGTATAGAACAGTGCCTCCTGCTAGCTAAAACCTAGAACATTTATTATTATTATTATTCCTGATAGATCCAACCTAAGTGTAGAAATTATTTGTACAACCTGAAAATGACAGACTACTGGGCGGAGCCTGTGGCTCAGTGAGTAGGGCATTGGCCCCATATACTGAGGGTGGCGGGTTCAAACCCGGTCCCAGCCAAACTGCAACAAAAAATAGCTGGGTGTTGTGGCGGGCGCCTGTAGCCCCAGCTACTGGGAGGCTGAGGCAAGAGAATTGCCTAAGCCCAAGAGCTGGAGGTTGCTGTGAGCTGTGATGCCACAGTACTCTATACAGGGCAATGGAGTGAAACTCTGTCTTTAAAAAAAAAAAAGAAAGAAAGAAAATGACAGATTATTCAAGATTCTGTACTTTATTTGATACCTGATGTCCTGAAGATGCAAAGAGGTGATGTGCCCTTTCCCATGACACATGCCTGTGAGCACAGCAGAGCTGGATGCAAACCAGGATCCTGCTACTCCCAGGCCAATGTCTCATCAGCCCCACTGTGTCTCCTGATTCACTTTATAGAGGCAGACAGGTCATGGGTAGATAATCTCAGAATATTTAAGTCAGATTAAAAGTCTTTACTCAAATTGATCAGTTCCCTAACATATATGAAGCCCTATTCTCTATTAAAATGAGTATTAACTCATTTTACTCTGACACTAACTCTTAGAGGTAGTTACAACTGTTATTCCCATTTTCTAGCTGGGGAAACTGAGGGTAGCTAAGTTGGCCAAGGTCACACAGCTAGTGAAGACAGAATGGGTGTTTGGATCCAGTCAATATGGCTTGAGTGCCTACGCTCCTATCCCCAACAACCACACACACTGACATTTTCAGCTAAAATCCTGGCATGTGGCCTTGGTCTCAAGTTACAGCTATTCTCTCTAGAGCCACAACTTGTATTATTTTGCTTTTCTCAGATTTCTCTTAGTGACTTTTTAGCAAATCTCTACTCAGGATCCAGTGAAAAAACACAGGTACTGAAATGAGAAGAGAATCTAAATCTAAGGGAGATATTGGAGAGCTTGAGGAATTAGCTCCCATGAGTGTAGTAATATTAGGTTATTAAGTATGAAATGTCTGATTTCCTTACTAACTTTGACAGTTGGTATTTCTGATATTTCACTTTGATACTTTTCATTTTTATTATAAAGGCCCAGCCTTATTTTTTCTTTTTTTTTTTTTTTTTGGCCGGGGCTAGGTTTGAACCTGCCACCTCCGGCATATGGGACCGGTGCCCTACTCCTTGAGCCACAGGCGCCGCCCCCCAGCCTTATTTTTTCAAATGCATATTTTAGGTTGTGTTTATCTTTCAAAATATTTTTAGAGCAATTTTTGTGAAACCGTGGGTAAGTAAAAAATTCATGTTTTTTTTAAATATGAGTTCCATCATCTAGACAGCTCAACGTATCAATCAGAGTGTTAGGGAAGGATGTGGCTACTGAATGCTCAGTATGTCCATGGTTTGAGAAGTTCTGTTCTTGTGATTTTATTATTCTATTCAATTGTTTTTTTTTGTTTGTTTGTTTTTATTTATTTATTTTTTTGAGGCAAAGTCTCACTGTGTCACCCTGGGTAGAGTGCTATGGCCTCACAGTTCACAACCACAAACTTTTGGGCTTAAGCAGTCCTCTTCCTCAGTCTCCCCAGTACCTGGGACTATAGGTTACTGCCACAGTGCCCATCTAGTTTTTCTATTTTTAGTAGAGACTGGGTCTTGCTCTTGCTTAGGCTGGTTTCAAACTCCTGGGTTCACGTGTTCCACCCAGCTCTGCCTCCTAGAGTGCTGGGATTGCAGGCATGAGCCACCATACCAGGCCTGTTCTGGTGATTTTAATCTTGAAAATGAGCCATGCGGGTGACCTGAGACCAAGGTGGATAATGATGACCTGAAAGCTGTAGTGGAAGCAAATCCATCTCAACCTACGAATGAATTAGCAGCAAGGTTTGATGTTAACTATTCCAACACTATTGGAACAAACTATTTGAAACAAATTGGTAAGGTAGATAAGCTGGATTGATGGGTTCTACGTGAATTAAAGGAGAGTCAGAAGAGAAACCATCTCAAAGCTTGCCTTTCTTTGCTGTCACGACATAAAGGCCAACCATTTCTATACCGTACTATTATACGTGATAAGAAAGGGACTCTTTTTGATAATTGCAAGTGTTCAGCACAATAGTTGGTTAAAGATGAAGTGCTGAAAACACAGTCCAAAACTAAATATCAAAAAAAGGCTAATGGTGTCTGTTATGTTCCAGACCCTTTAAGGTAAAGGAGGATTATTTGGGGGCAGGGCACCAAAGGCACGCCTGGCATCCCCACAGGATGAACTATAGTGGACGTGAGTCCCATGGGCACATCTCCATGGCCTTTCTAAGCCTGCTCCTCCATCTCTTCCCTGCTGTGCTGACCTCTACCAGACGCCAAATCTCAGGGACAGCCTGCTCAATGGGATGTTAGTTTAAATCCTGGTCTGCCCCTTATTCGCTGTGTGACTTTGGGCTAATCATAAGCTCCCTCAGCCTCATTTCCTTCATCTGTAAGTGGGGTTTACAGGGATGAAGTGCTGTCAGGTGTATGAGAACCTAGCCAAGTGAAACGCACCAGGAAGGGCTCCTCAGTCAATGCTGGCTGCCATCCTAGAGTGAAGTAGGGGTCAGAGTCTAGCAGAAGGTGCCCTTCCTGTGTGCTGCCCTCACTGCAGTGGGAGGCACACGGCTGCGGAGCCGCGCGTGAACCCCAGGTAGAGGAAGCTCAGCCAAGGCCTGGCTCTTCCTGTCGTCCCATTGAGCTGCTTGAGCATGGCCTGTGTGTCTGCTTCCCTCAGGATAGGGTGGGCTTGGGGAGGGTCTCATACCTGGAAGCAGATTCTGAGGACCTGTTAAACACATCAGACCCCAGGCAGGGGGTGGTTCTCTAGAGCAGGTTAATGGATAGTTTTCAGTGCATGGTTCAACTAGATTTAACCTCTCTCTGGCCCCGGGCTTTTGTCCTAAGAAGTCCAAGTGCCCTGTGTTCCAATGGTCATATAAAATCTTCTAATTCAGTATCAGCCCAGCTACCTTCCAGTGCAGTGCTCCCATCCCCAAAGCAAGAGAGCAAGAGGGCCAAGAGCTTGTCCAAGGGGTAGGTGGGGGTGGCTAGCAGAGGAGGATTGAATCACACTGCAACACAAATGGAGTTTTCCTCTTCAGAATCAGTGCGGGGAGGATGGGAGTGGGGGTGGGAAGAGCGTGTGTGTATGTGTGTGTGTGTGTGTATACGCGCACGTGCACATGCGCTCACCCATGTACCCACGTGTAAGCTGCTCTCGGCTTCCAGTTTTCTGGCTAGAATCTTTGGTTTACTAATATAGGTATCTGTGACCCTGGGAAAGTGACAAAAAACTACTCATGTGTCACCACTGTTGACCTGCTTCTGAGCAACTTCTCGTGATTTAAGGCTGTTTTCCCACTAAATATTCAGATCTCCTTCCACTTGCACCAGGGGTGTCCACTGGCTGCTTGCTAATTTTGTGAGAAGTTTTTGTGCTTATCTGTGGTATTGGATGTCACCAAAGTATGCATGGACCTTTTGTTGCTAATCAGCTGTCATTAGTGTTTGTGTATTAAAGTGTGACTTAAGACAACTCTTACTTTTCCAATGTGTGCTAGAGGGAAAAAAGGTGGGACGTCCCTGCAAATGCCTAGTGTAGTGTGGCCACTTGGAGCAATTCCCTCTCCTTCCTCTTCACAGACCCAAACTCCAGTTTCAAAATAGCACCACTGGATACCTTGTTTTCTGACTCTGCGTCTCCAGATACATAGCAGAACCCTGTGGGGGTGGATCTGAAACTATTAAATAGTTCTCTTAAACCTGTAACTGGTGGCATTGAGTGCTGCTGTTTTTTATTTAAATATAAAAATGAGTTTAGAATCACTTAGTCTTTATGGGAATGAGAATGTTCAGATAAGAAGAAATTTTTTTTTTTTTTTGTAGAGACAGAGTCTCACTGTACCGCCCTTGGGTAGAGTGCCGTGGCGTCACACAGCTCACAGCAACCTCTAACTCTCGGGCTTACGCGATTCTCTTGCCTCAGCCTCCCAAGCAGCTGGGACTACAGGTGCCCACCACAACACCCGGCTATTTTTTGTTGCAGTTTGGCCGGGGCTGGGTTTGAACCCGCCACCCTTGGCATATGGGGCCGGCGCCCTACTCACTGAGCCACAGGTGCCGCCCCAGATGAGAAGAAAATTTAAAAATCAATTTCAGTGCCTAAAATGGAGAGGGAGATAGAATGTTGTAGCTTCTGAACCCCTGAACATTCTGCTCTTACTGGACTTAGAGTAGTGTTTTATTATTACAGAGAAAGGCAGAAGCAGACTGAGCTCTCAGCCTGGCAGTGATGTGAAGAGTTGTAGGACTAGCTGGATGAGCTCTGGCTGCCGCAAGTCTGCCTGCCCTGGGTCCTGGTGACAGGTTCTGTTTCCACTGTAGCTGAGTCAGACAGGCCACTGCCCGGGTAGAACCGGCCATGGTGGACCTGGCAAGCTTATGTTGCTGCTGTTAGCTCTCAGCATGGGAAGTTTGCGCTGACTGACCTACAGCCCACGTCCAGCCCTAAACATTCTCCACTCTACAGTCTGAAAGCTGAGTGGGGAAAAAAATATGCCAGTGCAGACAACTGGACAACATAGTTTACTCTATTTGTTAAAAAAAAAAAAAATCCGTAACTTCCTGGCTTGGTGGCAGTAGCTCAGTAGTTAGGACATCAGCCACATGCACCAGGGTTGGTGGGTTTGAACCCAGCCCGGGCCTGCTAAACAACAATGATGACAACAACAACAACAAGAAAAACAGCCAGGCATTGTGGCGGGTGCTGGTAGTCCCAGCTACTTGGGAGGCTGAGGCAAGAGAACCACTTGAGCCCAAGAGTTTGAAGTTGCTGTGAGCTGTGACACTACAGCACTCTACTGAGGGTGACAGCTTGAGACTCTGTCTCAAAAAAAAAAAAATCTAGGTTCAGCACCTGTAGCTCAGTGGCTAGGGTACCAGTCACATACACTGGAGATGGGAGGTTTGAGCCCTGCTCGGGCCTGCTAAACAACAATGACAACTCTAACAAAAAAATAGCCAGGCACTAGGGCAGGCACCTGTAGTCCCAGCTACTTGCGAGGCTGAGGCAAGAGAATCGCTTAAACTCAAGAATTTGATGTTGCTGTGACATCGTGGCAATCTACTGAGGGTGACATAATGAGACTCTTGTCTCAAAAGGAAAAAAAAAAAAAGATTTGTAACTTCCTGATTGGACTCAAGAAGGAATTAAGCAACAGGGGGAAAAGGCAGGTTTTCTCATCTACTCCTGTCTTGTGGGTGTAATTTGCATGCCATACATAACCTTCACCCATATTAAGTGTAAGTTTGATAAATTTTAGAAAATGTATACACTTGTGCAGCCCTCACCGCACTGTCACCCACTAGTAATGATCTCTGTGGAATCAAAGGGAGGGAGAACCAAGCCCCGTTTATGTGGAGAGATGGGCTGATAAGCAGCACTGCTCTGCCTGCAGCCTTGTCCCGTTTCTATGGGGACTTCATCCTGCCATGAGTTGTAGCACAGTGCCGGCCACAAAGTAGGGGCTCAGTAAGCGTCCGCTAAATGAAGGGACGAACTGACATGTATGGTTGGTTTAAAGTGTAGCAGTTAGTGTGAGCACATTTGCTCTTTTGAAGGGATGAAAGTGGAGGCAAAGATGAGTGACAGTAAAGATGGCCTGAAGGATTAAACCCTGGGCGGAGGGAAAAGTAAGGGGGGAGAAAATGTGAAAGGGAGGCAGGCAATCAAGCAATCTACTCAGGTTTGGTCCAAGTAGCTGCAGCAGCTCCTGGGAAATGTTAGAAATGCAGAGTCCCAGGCACTACCTGTGAAATCAGAATCTGCATTTTGATGAGATCCCCAGAGGAAGTTTGAGAAGCACCCATAGTCTTGTGGCATTTCTAGAGCAATGCAGCAGCTCAGCCGGTAATAAGAAAGGTAGGACTTAGCTTGGTTTCCCACATGGAATCACCTTTAGAAGAGTTAGAGAACATTTAAAATAGTGACTTTGATTTTGAAAGTATACTATTTTTTACAGGCAATTTGGGGAGAAAGACAACATCTTCCCTGAGGGGAGATCAGGGACTGACCCCACCAATGGCTTTTTTTGTATATTTATGTGGGGAAACCAAACATACAGAAAGAAACCAGCAGGGCGGCGCCAGTGGCTCAAAGGAGTAGGTGCTGGCCCCACATGCCAGAGGTAGTGGGTTCAAACCCAGCCCCAGCCAAAAACTGCAAAAAAAGAAAAGAAACAAGCTGAGGGGTCAGCCCCTGTCCCCCCCCACCCCCCATATGATTGCTAATGCATGACTGTTATAGGACTGTCTCTTCGAAAATGCGTTTCTTTTTATATCTCTTGCCTTGGATTAGTTTTATCAGTCCTGGTTCTCTTTGTAGTAACTTTTCCTGGGGCTAGGAGTTAATTAGAAACACATTTATTTTTTATTTTTTTTAAGACAGAGTCTCATTTTGACACTCTTGGGAGGGTGCTGTGGTGTCATAGGTCACAGCAACCTCAGACTCTTGGGCTCAGGTGATCCTCTTGCCTTAATCTCCAGATTAGCTGGCACCACAGGTGCTTGCCACAATGCCCAGCTATTTTTAGAGACGGGGTCTCACAATTGCTCAGGCTGATCTTAAACTCCTGAGCTCAAGCAATTCACCTGCCTCGGCCTCCCAGAGTGCTAGGATTACAGGTGTGAGCCCCTGTGCTCCACTTAGAAACACATTTTAGAAGGTATTTTATAAGGTATTTTAACTAGGTGGAGTCAGGGAGAGGATCACTTCCATGAGATACTGGATTGCAAGGTTGTACCTAATAGAGGAAATACCCGCGAATGCCAAACAAAATGAAAATCACAATCACTTCTTTTAATAAGTTTGCTTTTACATTTAAATTCTATTCAGAGCCTCACTTACAAATGCTATTGTCTTTCCAATCTTTAATCTTGTGCTAACAGGTGCATGAGAACCCAGATGCACCACATGCTTTCCTGACCCTGAGCCCTGTGGTTGTGCCATGCCCCCCTCACCAGCACAGCAGCCCCCCTCATCTGTGGGGGATCCCAGACTCCCAGTGGGCATCTGAAACCACAGATAGTTCTAAACCCTTGATATACTATGTTTTTTTCCTATACAGACATACCTATGAAAAAGTTTCATTTATAAATTAGGCACAGTAGGAGATTAATGATAACTCCTAATAAAATAGAACTATTATAACAATATAAGTTGCATGAATGTGGTTAGTTGCCCCCTCTCTCTATCTCTCTCAGAATATCTTATTGTATATGTTATTTTCAGACCACCCAACTGAAAGCACAGAAGGTCAAATCACACATAAGGGGGAACTGTGGTAATAGCTTCCTCTTTCCCTGCCCCCTTTCTTCCAGCCATATGTTCAAGGCAGGGTTTAAGAGGTGTTTTTGCACAAAGCCTCCCCAGGACACTAGTCTGTCAATGATCTCTTTCTGATCTCTGTAGTCCTATATTTAGTACACACGGAGTGTCGGGGTTTCAGCACATGCTGCACTGTGTTCTTGTTTAGCTATGCAGAGATACGTCCTGTCATCAAGAGCAGGGCAGCACCCAGGTCTCTGTATTCCCATAACTGATACCGTACCCGGGTCATAGTGGATGCTCTTTCCACATTTCATAGGTCTCTCCAGTTGTCCAGAGAAGCCTGGGCCACTGGACCATCTGGTTGGAGGCCTTCAACCATAATTAATTTTAAATGAAAATATATGAAAAATTAGTAGATCTAAAAAAACCCCCAAATATTCTTCTAGCTTCTTGTTATATAAATATGCGTTTTGAAAAAAATCTACCTTTTTGTAATGTCAGAATTGCTTTCAAAGACAGGAAAGAATTCAAATGCCAAAACACGAATAAATACAGTCTGTGTGTGTACCTGTATGTGTGCACTCATATGCACACATCGGTACGCACATAGAGCCACGCATGAACATCCCATCGCCAAGCAGCTGTGCTTCACTGCAGACTCCTCTATACATGGCCAAGTTGCAGACCTCTCACCAAAGCCTGTGAAGGAGGAGATGTCTCTGACCTCACCCAACACTAGCATTCTGATAAATTTTCATTTAATTTAGCAAAATAATTTAATTTAGTTAATTAAATTTTAACTTTTAACCTCCCTTATCTCTACCAAGTGAGGATATTCTTGTATTTTGTATGCTGCTCTAAGGGTCATGGATGAAAATGAATATTGGTATACATTTTCCTGATGTTATTTGTCCTTATAGGTACAAGGTCACCACATCATTCATATTCATTCTTTCACTTCTTTTTTTTTTTTTTTGCAGTTTTTGGCTGGGGCTGGGTTTGAACCTGCCACCTCCCATATATGGGGCCAGTGCCCTACTCCTTTGAGCCACAGATGCCGCCCATATTCATTCTTTTTTTTTTGTAGAGACAGAGTCTCACCTTATTGCCCTCGGTAGAGTGCTGTGGCGTCACACAGCTCACAGCAACCTCCAAATCCTTGGGCTTAGGCAATTCTCTTGACTCAGCCTCCCAAGTAGCTTAGACTATAGGCACCCGCCACAACGCCCGGCTATTTTTTTTTTGTTGTTGCAGTTTGGCCGGGGCTGGGTTTGAACCGGCCACCCTCGGCATATGGGGCCGGCGCCCTACCCGCTGAGCCACAGGCGCCGCCCCCATATTCATTCTTTCAAAGATCATAGGAGACCCAATATATCTATGTGTATTGCAACAGATTACAAAATCTTACCCAAAGACCCACTTCCTATGCAGGCTGAACTGGCTGCCTTTGAAGCCAACTCCATTGCAGAAGATGAGGCTTGTCTGATCTGGGGAACTGTCATCAAGATAATACCCTTGAAAAAGTCCTGTTTTAGAATCTTGCCTCTATCTCTCAGTTTGAGGCAGTATCTATTTTTGAGCTTCTTTCTTTTCTTTTTTTTTTTTTTTTTGTTTGTCACCTGGGCTAGAGTATCATGGCCTCAGCCTAGCTCACAGCAACCTCACACTCTTGGGCTCAGTGATCCCCCCTGCCTCAGCCTCCCAAGTAGCTGGGACTACAGGTGGCTGCCACCACACCTGATTAATTTTTCTACTTTTGGTGGAGATGGGGGTTGGGGGGAGTCTCCCTCTTGCTCAGGCTGGTCTCGAACTCCTGAACTTAAGAGATCCTTCCACCTCAGCCTCCCAAAGTGCTGGGATCATAGGCATGAACTGCTGGGCACTGGCCTATTTTTGAGTTTCTAAAAGTAAGTTCTTATATAATTTGGGAAATTATAATACGAAGAATGCAATGCTAAGAACTTCTGGGACTCTAACGTGTCAGTGGAATATCAGCACAATGATGATAGTGTGGACAGGCTGGATTCAGAAGACCTGGTTTGCACTCAACTGTTTGTAACTGGCTATGTGACCCTAAGCAATTATCTCCTGTTTCTGAACCTCCAATTCCTCTTCTTTAAAATAAAGATGATGGTAATACCTGTTTTATGTGATTCCAAGGCACCCAGGACATGATAGACATGAAAGTTCTTTATAGTTTGTAAGTTACTTAGTACTAGCACAAGTAGTGTTGTTCTTTTGCAATGGTTCTCAAACTTCAGCATGCATCAGAATCACCTGGAAGGCTATGGAAACACAGATTGTTTTGTCCCACCTGAACAGATGCCAGTTTAGTAGCTCTGGGTGGCACCTACCACTTTGCCTTTCTAGCAAGTTCTCAGGTGATGGTCAAGCTGCTAGTCTGAGACCCCACTTTTCAGAGCTGCTGCTTTAATAAAATTCCCAGCCATTTTCCTTCTTACCGCATTATGAATTCCTTAAAGCATAACCTCAACTTGTTGTGATGTCGATAGAGTTTTGGGTCAGCTGGAATTTCAGCCAAGAACACTTGGGCTACTTCCAGTGGTCCCTGATTGGGGGGGGGGAAAACAAACAAAACACCATAACACAACCATATTGATATTTGAAAGAAAATTAAATTACTTGGGAGAAAATGGAGTCTGGAGTTTTAGGACAATACTCAGAAGTACAAATGTATTTTTCTCAAGTTTTACTACTAACAAGTTTTCCTTCACATACACGTATAAAGGTAACATAACTGCATCAAAGGATACGTGCTTTTTAGTACTTTTCTAAAAATGAGGCTTGCCTTGATCTGTCCATTCATACTCACTGTCTAGTTGCCCTAGTGGCAAATAGCATTTTGCATTTGGCTTGTGTTAGAGATATCTCTATGTAGTCCATGGTTGTGGGCTTACAAGGTCTTCCATTTTCATCAGAGTATTGGCCCTTGCAAAGGCAAAATATCCTAATTTTAAAAAAAATTTCTGATTAATGTGAGGGTATAAATAACTAGGTTACCATGTTTGTTTCCACTGGGTAGAGTCCCTTCTCTAGTTGTGTCCTGTACCCAGGAGGTATGCCATAGACTTAATTTTTTCTGATGTTGGAAATACAATAGGTACTTCTTTTTGCTATTGCTGCTAAGTTGAGGTTAAGTAGACAGAATTTTCGCAGATAATCCAGTTGTGCTGAGTGAGAAATGACTCATGATGCTCTCTGAATATCTGAGTGTAGATAAGAACAGATCTAGAATTGAAATTAAGGAGGCCATCCAGCTTTAAAGCTAGTACCTCCCTCCAACTAAGAATGGTTCAGTAGCATGCTGACCTTGGGAGTTAGGGTATTAATAAGTCTAAGAAGATCTGGTCTGGTCTGAGGTGGCCTAAACCTGGTCCCAGGTCACTCCTGGTTGGCAAGGTCCTTCGCATGCTGGGTTTATCAGTGACTGACCCAAGAATCGGATATTTCTTTCATCTCTTTCCTATAGGTATTCATAGGTTAGTCTCAAGCCTTGAAATAACTTTGCCTAAATTGGATCTGACTCTTTAACAGGCCCCCAGATCTGGATCATACTGCTAGATTTAGTTCCCAAATGGAAACTTCTTGAGAGAATAGTATAGTCCTTTTCTATCCATCTCTAGGATGTCTTTTCTACCTTGCATTGTTCCCTGAAAGAGAAGAGGCACCCCAAAAAGCCTCTAAACCTCGCTCAGGGTCCTCATCAACCCCAAAGAAGGAGGGTGCAGCCTTATGATAACCAGAGCAGCTGCCAACAGCTGATCTTGCTCACCTGATTGACAGTAGCTCCTACGGAGCCTTGCAGCACCATTTGAAGCATCTTTGCATCAGGGGGCTCCTGGTTAATGGCAACTGCTAACTGCAGCGTCTTCTTCTTCATATCTTCAATGGCAACTTCGATTGGTGTCAGAACAAACTGGACATAAGACATAAATGTAGGCAAGTCACTGTCTGGCCTCATATACCATAGATGGACCTGGAGCTGTGAAAGAGAGGGCACCTGCCTGGATTTGAGGAAGCAGCTAAGGAAAGACTTCCGGAGTAATTTAAAACAATCTTCTTTTTTTTTTTTTTTTTTTGAGACAGAGTCTCACTATGTTGCCTTGGTAGAGTGCCGTGGAGTCACAGCTCACAGCAACCTCAAACTCTTGGGCTTAAGCGATTCTCTTGCCTCAGCCTCCCAAGTAGCTGGGACTACAGGTGGCCGCCACAACACATGGCTATTTTTCTGTTGCAGTTGTCTTTGTTGCTTAACTGCCCCGGGCTGGGTTTGAACCTGCGAGCCTCAGTGTATGTGGCTGGGGTGGTAACCACTGTGCTACCGGTGCCAAGCCAATTTAAAACAATCTTAATAGGTTAAGAAGAAAGGGCTTAACATTTCTTGAATTCTTATTATGTTCCGGGAACTTTACATAACATTTGTCATTTATTCATTTCAACAACCTCCTTATTCTCTGTGTTTTATAGGCAAAGGGAGATGTGTAAGGTAAAGTGAGCAGCACTAAAATGACACAGGTAGTAAGTGTGGAGGTCATGATTCGATTGCAGTAATGTGTCGATTCAAACTTCATGTTGTTTCTACATCGTCATATTTCCTTTCTTGTTGTTGAACAAGTTACTCGACTTACAATTGTGAAAGCCATTAGAAGCGCAGCACTCAAGATTCTCTTCCCCATCTCCATTATAACATAAGGTTTTTGTTTTGTTTTGGTGTGGTTTGGTTTTGAGACAGAGTCTCATTCTTTTGCCCTGGGTAAAGCACCCTGGTGTCATAGCTCACAGCAGCTTCAAACTCTTGGGCTTAAGCAATCCTCTTGCCTCAGCCTCCAAAGTAGCAGGGACTATAGGCTCCCGCCACAACACTTGGCTAGTTTTTCTAGTTTTAATAAACGTGGGGTCTAATTCTTGCTCAGGGTTGTCTTGAACTTCTGAGCTCAAGCAATCCACCTGCCTCGGCCTCCCAGAGTGCTAGGATTACAAGCATGAGCTGCCATGCCTGGCAATACCATAAACTTTGGACATCACTTATGCCTTCTCCAACTCACCCGTAAGGTGAAGTCCTAGTAAATGGAATTCTCTTAAAGGTCAATGTAATTGTTAACTTTATGCTGAGTTACGCTGGTTTAGGGCTGGGCCCGGTGGCTCATGCCTATAATCCTAGCACTCTGAGAGGCCAGGATGGGTGGGTTGCTTGAGCTCTGAGAACAGTCTAAGCAAGAGTGAGATTTCATTGCTACTAAAAATAGAGAAACTAGCTCAGGGTCATGATGGGTGCCTATAGTCCCAGGTACATGGGAGGCTGAAGCAAGAGGATCTCTTGAACTAAAATGTTTGAGGTTGCTGTGAGATATGATGATGCCATGGCACTCTACCCAGGGTGACAGAGTAAGACTCTGTCTCAAAGAAAATAAAAGTAATGCTGGTTTTGGGGAGGGTCCTTTCTGAATGTTATATGTAGAGTTTTATCCCCCCTAAATTCATATGTTGAAGTCCTAACCTCCAATACTTACAGTGTGACTTTATTTGAGATAAGGTCTTGACAGAGATAATCAAGTTAAAATTAGTTATTAGGGTAAACCTTAATCCAATATGGGTGGTGTCCTTATAAGAAGAAGAAATTTGGACACAAGTGTATATAGAGGGAAAATGATAAGAACAGACACAGGGAGAAGATGGCCATCCACAGCCAAGAAGAGAAGCCTGGAACAGACCCTCAGAGCCCTCAAAAGAAACCAACCCTGCCAACACCTTGATTTCGGACTTCTAGCCTCTAGATTGTAAGACAATACATTTCTACTGCTGAAGCCATTCCATCTCTAATATTTGGTTATGCAGCCCTAGCAGATAAATACACTGAAGTTTTTAGGGAATTATAGATGGCCAAGAAAAGTTTTAAGAATGTTCTTTGGTGCCATGAGTTTATTTTTTTGAGACAGAGTCTTGCTTTGTCGTCCTCGATAGAGTACCATGGCATCATAACTTACCGCAACCTCCAACTCTTGGGCTTAAGTGATTCTCCTGCCTCAGCATCCCAAATAGCTGGGACTACAGGTGCCCGCCACAACGCCTGGCTATTTTTTGTTGTAGTTGCCATTGTTGTTTGGCGGGCTCAGGCTGGGTTCGAGCCCACCAGCCCTGGTGTATGTGACTGGTGCCCTAGCCACTTAGCTACAGAGCCAAACCACCATGAGTTTATTTTTGTGCTATGATCAACATGTTTCTGTGTTCAAAAGTCCAACAATAAGAAGTACAGGAGGTATCTTCTAAACCTGCCTCCCCTTGACTGGGTCGCTAGGTCAGGCTTTCTCCACCCTCTGGGAGACCCACACTGTGACTTTGCAGCACACTAGCTGGTGTGCGGCTCTCTAGTTAGCTCAGCAACTTCTGCTCTACTGATGAGGTGTAGATTCCCGACAATTCACCTGTGTTTGTTCACCACCTTGATTATGCCTATTATGCTTGTTATTTTAATGACCTAATCTAATTAAATCACGTATAAACTAATAAACTATAGGTGTGGAAAGAAAAAGTTGTTTCCACCAAAACCAAACGGAATGCTTGAGCATTATGAAAGTGAGTTGCTATAAAAATTCCTGTCATATTAGATGTGTACAAGCTAACTGCAAAAGGCTAGGGGAAAAATTATAAAAATCCAAAAGCCTTTTGCTCTCCTGTTGCTTAACAAGGACCTTTAACCCCTTGTTCTGCTTTACAGAACACAAACAAACAAAAATGCTGAATTGTTATCAGCCAACCCATAATCACAGAGAAGTTTGTGGCCCTTTATAAAAAAATGCCAAATACTGCTCGGGAGGCTGAGGCAAGAGAATCGCGTAAGCCCAGGCGTTAGAGGTTGCTGTGAGCCGTGTGATGCCACGGCACTCTACCTGAGGCGGTAAAGTGAGACTCTGTCTTTACAAAAAAAAAAAAAGCCAAATAAAGGTACATGTATGTGTTTTAAAGAAAAATGAAATACTAATGGCATGTATAATTCTGAATCATTCTATGGCTAGAGACTTTCTTTTTTTTTTTTTTTTGTAGAGACAGAGTTTCACTTTATGGCCCTCAGTAGAGTGCCGTGGCATCACACAGCTCACAGCAACCTCCAACTCCTGGGCTTAAGCGATTCTCTTGCCTCAGCCTCCCGAGTAGCTGGGACTACAGGCGCCCGCCACAATGCCCGGCTATTTTTTGTTGCAGTTTGGCTGGGGCGGGGTTTGAACCTGCCACCCTCAGTATATGGGGCCGGCGCCTTACCGACTGAGCCACAGGCACCGCCCGACTTTCTTGACCAGTCCTATTAAAATGAGTATGGTCTTGAAAGCAAGAGACAGTGACTTAAAAATAAATAAATAAATAAAATGAGTAGGGACTTTTTTTTTTTTTTTAATGAGTAGGGACTTCTATTGAACATAGAGGTCTTTCCTGCTAATGCATAAATGAAGAAACTAAAGATAATTTGCTTATGCAAAGTCACAGGAGGAAGTGGGCACTAGAAGCCAATTGGCCTACTGGTCTATCTGGCATGGTGCCCTTCCTGCAGCTCACCACCATCTTGCTGTGGCTGCAAATTTGTGGATCCCTTCCCTAATAATTAACAACACATGTAGGCTTGGCGCCTGTGGCTCAAGTGGCTAAGGCGCCAGCCACATACACCTGAGCTGGCAGGTTTGAATCCAGACCAGGCCTGCCAAACAACAATGATGGCTGGAACCAAAAAATAGCCAGGCGTTGTGGCAGGCGCCTGTAGTCCCAGCTACTCCCAGGTGGAGACAGGAGACTCGCTTGAGCCCAGGAATTTGAGGTTGCTGTGAGCTATGATGCCAAGGCACTCTACCCAGGGCAATAGCTTGAGGCTCTGTCTCAAAAAACAAACAAACAAACAAAAAAACAACACATGTATATTTGAATCACCTATGGGCTTTTAAATATATAAAAATTTTATATAAAATATTTAAAATTTAAATATGTACATGTTTATAATTAGAATATAAATATATTAAATATTATAATTAAATATGTAAACATTATACTAAAGGTATAACTTTAAAATATTAAATATTTAATATAAATAGTGCTATAAAATATGTAGCTGCCTACAGGGTATTCCTGGCACCATGAGAGTGAAAGGATAATCACATTGTCCTATTTTAAGTATGTCCCGCTTTGTTTTTACTCTAGCCTGCCATGAAGGAGTGTGCAGGTTTCCGTGTCCTCCTGGGAGGCCACCCAGGTCCACCTGTCCAGTGGTGGCCGTTCCCTGTGGGAGCCATTACCTCCTCCTTCTGGATGACACTGATCCTGGTCTTGATGTAGGGGAAGGCGTGCATGGTGGTCAGGACTGTGTTCCTTCTGTGCTGCTCGTGTAGCTCTCCCCGAGGCCGTCCCTCCAGGGTGAAGGGGGTGGTGTACATGAACCTTCTCAGATTGAAATTCTTCTCAAAGTAGGTGACCCGGTCTTTCATCTCATACTCATCAAAGTAGGGCTCCACGAAAGTGATCTGTATGTAGGCCTGAGGCAGAAAGGGCGAGGGAAGGAGATGAGCCATTCTGCAAGGCACTGGAGGGGCATGCTGGAACACAGCGCAGGGCACCGCCCCTCCCAGCTCAGAAAAGCTGCAGACACGGAGAGCAGAAGGAGAGAATTCCGCCGGCTGCCAGTCTTTCTCCACAAGCCCAGGGAGCCCCAGGACCCTGAGCAGGAGAGGACAACGTGCCTGTGGGAAGAGGCAGGTGCGCTGCCTGCCCCCTCCTAGCAGAGCAAACTGATCCAACAGAAGCCTTGGTATGAGAGTTTGCAAACTGCTATTTCAGAGGCAAAAACTTTCCTTTTCAGGGTGACTATGACCACTGCATGCTTATGAAGCCAAACTAAAAAAAAACTAACAATACCAAGTGTTGGCAAGGACAGAGAGCAGCTGAGACTTTCATTCGTGAACAGTAGGAAGGCAAAACATAAGACTACTTTACAAAACACCCTGGCAGTTTCTTAAACCAACAGCCAGCCGTGACCAACAACCCAGCAATCCTACTCCTGCAGTGTCCTCAAGAGAAATGAAAACGTGTCCATACAAAAACCTGTATGCAATCATCTACAGCAACATGATTCATAACAGAATCAACTAGAAAGAACCCAGATGTCCCCTGATAAACAAATGGTAGCACGTCCACACAACAGAACAAAGGAAAGGACCGTTGCAACAGGGGTGAGGCTCCGATGGATCATGCTCAGTGAAAAAAGCCAGACTCAAAAGGCTGTAGGATTCCATTCATTTGCTGTGTGATAAGATCTGGAAAAGGCAAGCCTACAGGACGGAAGGCAGACCAGTGACTGCCAGCGGGTGAAAGTACAGAATGACTACAGAGGGGCGCAGGAAAGTATTCTGGAGTGACAGACCTCTTCTCTCTCCATGGTGGTGCTGGTTACACGTGTTTGTCAAAACTCACAGAGCTAAACATCAAAACAGTGAATTTCACTGCATATTTGTGGGTCATTACAAAAGTTCTGAGATACACAAAAATCAAGAAATGTAAAATCCACACAGATAGAAACAAAAAAAGCCCTCCCAGCAACACCGATGAGCCAGGCAAGCTGAAACTTGCAGGGGTGAATCAGAAAGGAACCTGTCAACTGTGTTTCTTTTTTTTTTTTTTTAATTTGGCCGGGGCTGGGTTTGAACCCGCCACCTCCGGCATATGGGACCGGCACCCTACCCGCTGAGCCACAGGCACCGCCTTCAACTGTGTTTCTTGGAGTGAAATAATGGACTGTAACAGTCTATCTCAAAACTTTTGTAGTGACCCACTTACCTCCTTGAAACACCCCCTATCCCGGCTTCCACATACACATGCAGAGTGAAGAGGGAACTTATTAAGGAAGAAGGCCTCTTTAAAAAAAAGGGTGACAGTGAGCACAGACAGTAGGACACCCACACACTGAAGGAGGTGGGTGGGTCGCTGACCTCAGACTGTAAATCACTGTTTAGCATAATGAAATCTGGCTGTGATTTTGGATTTAGACTCTCATTCCAAGCTCTTACACCTACTTTGGGAACATTAAAGGAGGGGAAAAGAACACTCTGTGTCAGGGAGGTCACTGGTGATTTTATATAGCTGTGCTGTGCACAGATCACTGTGGGCACACAGACAATCTGATCTTCCAAGGACCCCAAACATTTCTGTCTGAAGCTTAGTCCAACTCTCACCACAGACATTGCTTTCAAACCTAGGCTAGGAAATGTATCTTTAGCAAGCAAGTGTTCTGAAAGATGTAGAAAAAAATAAACTCTTAAATTTGGCAATTTCTTCCTGACTTGCATCATTCTCATAATACCCTGGAAGACAGAACTGAAAGAAGAGTTTGTGTTTTCATTTTGTACGTTTTCCAGATGGCAGTTGGCCCTCCGTTCCCTGGGCCCTTAATAATACCTTGTACTTGCATTGCATTATTTCCAGCAGAGAGAGCTCATTCATGGACATATCTGTGTGTGGCATGGCTGGGCAGGCAGGTATCGCCCTGGGGAATAAAGAATATGTCTGGTCCTTGTTCTCATTTCCTGGCACAGAGCTTCAAAAAGTGGGAATTTCCTGAGTCATAGGTGTACCTTTGTTATGCTAATGAGGTGACTCTTGGCAGGCTCCTAGACAGCTTTAGGATGCCAAGAGGTCATCAAAAAGACCAATCATGCAATTAGAAGCTTGGAACTTTGGGCTAACCTCACCTCCACAGAGAGGAGAGGAGCTGGAATCATATCTGCATAAGGAAACCCCAACAAAAACTCTGGACACTGCGACTTGGTGGCACTTGCTGGTTGGTGAACACATTGACGTGCCAGGAAAGTGATGTGCCTGGATTTCGAGGGAGAGAGTACAGAAACTATGTCCCATCCCAGACCTTGCCCTCTGTATACCTTTATATAAAACTGTAATCATAAGTATAGTACTTAGGTGAGTCATTTCAATGAATTATCTAATTTTAAGATAATTCATTGAAATGACTATAGAAACTCCCGAATTTGTAGCTGGCTGGTCAGAAGTGTGGTTGGCCCAGGAGCTCCCCTGGAGCCTGATGTCTGAAGTAAGGGCAGCCTTGAGGAGGACTGAGCCTCTAACTTGTCGGGTTGGAGCTAACCACAGAAGCTACTGCAATACACCCAGTTTGGGGCAAAATGGACCATGTGCCCATGAGAAAGTGAGGAAACAGAAGACCAAGCCTTTTGTATCATTCCCTTGACAGCACAGGGATCCTACACTTGGCTAAAAGGAGTGCTTGGAGACTAAAGAAGAGCTCCACTAATTACTGTCAGAGAGTCTGCAACATTTAAACATGTTTTAAATGGAGACTTTAAAAGTTCTATAGAAAGGCATTAAAGAGCAGTGATTAGCAGTACAGGTTCAGGGACAACAGACCCTAAGTTTGAGTATTGGCTCTTCCACTTGCATGATCTTGGAAAGATGCTGGCCCTTTTTAGGCCTCAGTTTTCTCATCTGTAAAATGGGAACAACAAAACCTACTTGGAAAGACTGATGGAGGATGAAATGAAACGATGTATGTAAAGGGCCTAATTCAGTTCCAGACAGTTGGTACTTAATAAACAGTAGCTCCTATTATGATTCTGGTGTTTGAGTATGTTTTTCTTTAAGATTTGACCAATTTATAGCTGAACCCTAGACAAAAATGTTTGGCTGCATTTACATGACTTGGAAATCCCGATAGAAGAGGTCATTTTGGGTTTTCAGGATAGGAAAAAGGGATTTAGAACCTATGGCTAATGTCTGCAATTTTTTAATACCTTGTTTGGATCCAACTTGCTTTTGTCCACAGGAGTGGAGTCTTTTATCACTTCCACAAATTCTGCGCCAAAACACTGACCATAAAATCCCTAGGTAAGAAGAACTGACAGTTAGTTTAACATCATGCCACTCTTTGTCTTCTCAGAAGTGATATAAAGTTTGGAACAAGTGCAAGGTAGAATCTGCTCATTGATTATTGAGAGTCCCTCTGAGCTAATTTCTGCATTTCCTGAAACAGAAATAAAAACATAAGGAAGTTCAGCGCTGTCAACTGATAATATGCTTCCGTAAAATACATGTGCTTGCCTTCTAATTCAACCAACATCATCATATTTCCTGAGGCATCTCCTGGGGTTATCAGGCTCTTTACTTCTCATTTTTTGTACCCGGGGAACTTGGAGATTACCAGGCTTCCTACGTTGTGGCAAATTACAGTGCACAAGAAGACAAAATACATACCTCTCATTCTAAGGAGGGAACACATTAGAAAACCAGTGGTCTAGAGAACTAGTTGCTTATTCTCTTTCTCAGGTACTGAATAACTTCGGGTAACTCACTCAGCTGCTCTGGGGGATGGCTTCTTTGAGTAAAGATGAAAGTCTCTTATCTTACTTGGCACGGTGAGTTAGAGCAAAGTGTAATTAGGAAGTCTTACAGCTTTAGTAAGAGGGCATACATTGAAAACAACAGCAAGAAAGCATAGGAAGGCATCTTTGGTTAATTGTCAGAGGGTCCGCAGACCCCAGTCACTCAGCCTGAGAGGGTTTTGCTGTGGAAGCACCCTTTTTCTTTCTTCCTGAGTTTAGTTTTTGGCCCTTTCACCAGCTGTTTTCTTTTTCCTAATGTTTCTTCAGGGTGTTAATCTTTCCTCCATCCTTTTGGCCTTTCTTCCAAAGAACCTGCTATTCTTTTCTGTTACATTGTGGACCCAGTGTCCACAGCAGATTGGAGTTGGGGCTGATCAAGTAGCTCTGTATCAGAATGGAACGTGTTGTCCAGTGACACCAAAAGGATGGCCACACCATTTTCTAGGAGTGATTCAGTAATGCAGCCAGATTAAAGTGAAGGATAGCCTTCATGCTGAAAAACTGAATTTTTCACCTGTTAGAATATATTAGTTACATGGAGAGAGTGATAAGAAAGGACATGACATTGAGTCAATTTTGCATAGATTTGAAAATATATATTTTCCATATAATTCACAAACTTTGAAAAGCATATACAGGATCTTAGGGGTAAACTAGCCAAATCTTCCTTTACCTCATGATTATATTATAAATGCAAAGTGGAAAAATGTATGCAGAGATCAATGATGAATCCATGATTTATTATTTATTGACTTATTTTGGGTATTGACCCAGTCTAACTTGTTTTGGTCAAGTATACAATGTCAAGCCACAGAATCATTTTTCTTACCTCTAGTCTGTGGGAGATCTCAGGAAGCTTGGTAATTGCAGGCTCTTTGTAAACAAATTCCTGCTCATCTAAATCCCCAAATTTGGATCCATAGAAACCAACTCGGAAGTAGGTTCCAAACATTCTCTTATGATCCTGATGAACAAAATATGAAAATCTCTCTTTAGTTATATAATTCCTGAGGATCCACTGGGTTGCAAATGCAGGAGTCTTTTACTGGGTTACAAAGCATTTTATTCCTATGGTCGATGTAAACAGAAATTATTCCTTTAAGGAAGATGTAATTTTGGCTCAGCACCTGTAGCTCAGTGGCTAGGGCGCCAGCCACATACACCAGAGCTGGTGGGTTCAATTCTAGCCCGGGTTTGCCAAACAACAATGACAACCACAACCAAAAAATAGCCGGGTGTTGTGGCGGGTGTCTGTAGTCCCAGCTACTTGGGAGGTTGAGGCAAGAGAATCGCTTAAGCCCAGGAGTTGGAGGTTGCTGTGAGCCGTGACACCACAGCACTCTACCCAGGACAACATAGTGAGACTCTGTCTCTAAATAAATAAATAAATAAAATGAAGTGCTCAAGATAAATCCCTCCCCAGAGGGGAAGGAGGGCTAAGCATCTCTAGGACAGGGTCACCTTCCACCAGGTAATAGGACCTGCTAGCCAGGGTCCCCAGCTACCTTGCTAATGATGTTGTCGAAAGCCTTCTGCAGCTTGTTGTGAGTGGAGGTCAGCTTTCGGAAGTCTCGATGTGCTTCCAGGATGGGGATTACCAGCTTGTAGACCTCGTTAACTGTCTCATATAATCCTCCCTTGGAAAGAGGAGAGGAGGATAGAGAGAATTTAATCCACTGGAAACTCAAGAAGAGCAACAGGAGTTCATTGTCCAGAGAATGCACTGGAGGGTGGATTTAGTGTTGAGACACAGGATTTTACACAGCAGGAAGGGATGGCCGAGCATCTATGGGACAGGTGTTAGCAATTCAAGCTGACCTAGACCCATCACTAAGTGGTTCTGTATGCAGATTTTTTTGGGGAAAAAAAGGAGTTTGGCAGCAGAGGCTAAGAGTAATTCAGGGAAGCAGCTTTGGTGTTTTTAAATTTCATCAGAGGTCCTTCAGACAGATGCTAAATGTATGCCTCACGGGAGTTAGTGAAGATTCTAACTAACTAATTTTCTTGAATTTGAGGAAAAAGGAGAGTATATTAGCCATTTTCTGAATCCTGAAAAAGAAAGCAAGAAAAAAGAAAACATAATTAAAATACATAGACATTATGGGGAGGAAACTTGGAAATGAAAAGTAGAAAATAAAGAAGAATATGGGGATAAAACAAAACTGGATCAGATAAATACAGTGTAATACTGAATATTTACTTGGCTTAAAAATTAAAGGAGGAGGGGTGTTATTAAAAAAGAAAACCGACAAAAGACTTTCCCTCTTGCCCTGAAACTCAGTGACTTAATCTATGTATTGTTTCTCTTATTAGGAATGTTTAGACCCACATTAAGTTAATGAGGAAAGTCTTAGCGATTTCTGTTCTCACTCTTCCCTAAGCTGCTCCTGATCTGTAAAGATCTGAGGGTTACTCATTTGTCAGGAGGGAAAGACACAGTCTGTGTATTCCTTCCCTCTCCTCCAAGTGGCTCCGCCCACTTTTTTCTCTATTAAAGGGAAAAGGCAGGGAGAACATGTCTCATCATTTATTGTGTAACACTGGGCAAGCCATTCCACCTCTCTGCGGCTTCATTTCCACCCCTGTTAAGTGGAAATAATACTGTGAAATTGCTGCCCAGCCAATGGGCATGCAGTGAAAACTAGAATATTACCATGATGAAAGGCACTCTCACCTCCCTCTGGGAGCTGAAGCAATTTGCATACATCAAAGTCTTCCCCAGGCTCATCCCCTGCCCTGCATACCCTGGCATGTGTCCTGGGGAAGTAGAGCTGCCTGGGCTGTTAAGTTAGGGCATTCACAGCACCCTGAGTCCAGCCGGGGCACACGCGGCCATGCCCTGGGATGCCTGCTGGCACTGACCGTGCTGAAGAGCTCTGCAGCCTGCTCCAGGAGGCCCACCAGGCCACTCTCGGTGAAGTACCGACCGGAGCACACCCCGTCCTCGTCAGGCGACAGGGTGTCATCCGAGACCGCAGACTCCTCCAGCACGTTGGAAGAAATATTCTGAAAGAGATCACAGCATAAGTCCAGAGAATAGGGGGACCAGACTTAGACCACAAGAATCCATAATGTGGAAATGAAGAAGCCAGGCTTCAGGTCCTCACCAAGGCTGCGATTCCTCCCAGGAGAGGTTCTGGCTGCCATTCATTTGGAAAGGACCACCCTGAGCAACTGGTCTTCAAATCTTACAATTTTCTTTTCTTTTTAACCATTCGGAGGTTTTTACATAAAGGACATTAACCTCAATGTAACAACAGTTGAGTTACTTTACTGGAATAACCCTAAGGGCCATACAGCTGGGGTCTTAGTTTTTAAAAGGCAAAGGCCGATTAACAGTTAACTATGCTCCCTGTTTCATCAGCCAGTGAACCTCTGACTTTTGGGGGTGTTTTTCTGAACTGTGTTGCTGCTACTGACTTGACTTTCAGATAAGTAACCATCATGTATGACAATAGCAAGTGAGAATGTCTTCTTTATGGAAGTTTTTACAACAATGCAGTAGGTACTGTTTTCTCCCCTGAACATTTTGTTTCTACATGTTTCCCTCTATATAAATGATAGAGTGTAGAGCCTCTAGCACACAATGCAGTGACTAGGGTTAGGGTGAAAAAAATGAGAAACCCAGGGCACAAAATTGAGAGAGGTGCTCACTCAGGGTCATGGAAATGCTGATTCTATACTCTCTGACCCTGACAGTGAATGCCTCCTCACATTTTGTACCGTGTCTACTTCACTTGCCTCACCCTAGTACTGGCCCTGGTAAGTGATTCTCAGTTTCTTGACAGGTCAACCCTCATTTTCTTCTTGGCTCACAGCTATAAAAAAATGCAAATAGAACCTAGAAGAAATTGGAAACCTTCCTAGCTTGAGGACTACAAACAGGTTAGCACATATGGAATCCCTTCCTATAGCTGCACTCATGGCAGGCATAACTAATCAACTACAGCATTCTTTCACCTGGAGGTTGGACATAGTCTCAAAATTCGTATCAGCATAGCCACTACCCATGGATCAGAATTAACTTGTGAACCAAAAGTGGCCTACCTTCTGGTGTGGCTAGCCTGATCAAGTGAATCAACCTTAGCAAACGATGAGAAGACCTTTGTTATAGCCCTATCACATGCAATATTACCATGTAATTTTAGGAATATAGGAGGAGGTTTTCTCTTTTTTTTTTTTTTTTTGAGACAGAGCCTCAAGCTGTTGCCCTTGGTAGAGTGCCATGGCATCACAGCTCACAGCAACCTCAAACTTTTGGGTTTAAGCAATTCTCTTGCCTTGGCCTCCCAAGTAGCTGAGACTACAGGCACCCACCACAATGCCTGGCTATTATTTGGTTGTAGTTGTCATTGTTGTTTGGCAGGCCTAGGCTGGATTCGAACCTGCCAGCTCTGGTGTATCTGGCTGGCACCTTAGCTGCTTGAGCTACAGGTGCCAAGCCAGGAGGAGGTTTTCAAAGTCTTTTGCGGCCAGTCTTTCTTCTAAATTTGGTTTATTATAATGGTTCTGAATTGGCGATAACAGAAGGTCCAAGAGATTCAGTTGAAAGACTCTAATAACCCAGGAAACTAATATAATTAGAATTGTATATAATTTTCTTTTCCTTTTTTAGAGATAGGGATCTTGCTATGTTGCCCAAGCTGGACTTGAACCCCTGAGCTCAAGTGATTCTCCTGCCTCAGCTGGGATTTACAGGTACATACCACTGTACCCACTGCAATTTTCCACATTAGAGGAAAATATTTGATGCTATGTAGCCTCATTAGCTTTAGTCAGAGGATAAAGATTCTGGAAAAGACAGTCCTAGCTTTAGAACTAGGAAGGTAATAGCAATATCCTGAAAGGTGTCCATATTTACGTTTGTGAAATAAATATTGCACTCTGGGGCACAGAATTTCATTGATCTCAGTTCCTAGGAATTCAGTGACCTCAAAGCTTTATTCCATGGACAAATTTATTTATTTATTTTTATTGTTGGGGATTCATTGAGGGTACAATAAGCCAGGTTACACTGATTGCAATTGTTAGGTAAAGTTCCTCTTGCAATCATGTCTTCCCCCCATAAAGTGTGACACACACCAAGGCCCCACCCCCCTCCCTCTGTCCCTCTTTCTGCTTTAATTTTTTTTTTTTAATTGTTGGGGATTCATTGAGGGTACAATAAGCCAGGTTACATTGATTGCAATTGTTAGGTAAAGTCCCTCTGGCAATCCATGCACAGATTTATCTCCAGTTTAAGTCTTTTGCAAAGACTTAACTTTTATTAGGGTAGAACAAGTTCTAAAATCAAAACACAGAGCGCTTAAGAAATCAGCACTGCATATGTGTTGTTAATGCTGCCCTCTTCTACGAAGTGGAGCAACCTGACTTGCGGAGAAGGGTGTCACTCAGAACTCCAGGTGTGGTCTTGTGACTCCGGCTCAGCCAGCCAGACATTCCATTTCTCTGGCCATTATGATGGCTTCAGGGATGAGCACATAACTCAATCAGGATCTGTAAGGTGCAGTGAGACCTTTTCTGCAACTGCTAGAAATGAGATTTCTCTTTTCTCCTGGACTTGAACCTGGAGATGCAAACTTAAACTTTAATCACTGTGAGAAGCCTGTGAAGATTGAAGCTGAGACAACAGAAGGCAGTGACAGGAAGTGGTGATGACTCTGAGGTCTAATGACATTGTTTGGGCCTCCAGGTCCAGTTTGGCGGGGGCTCCTCCAGGCTCACCTCTCTCACAAAGGCTGAGAAATTCCATTTTTACCTTAGTTCAGTCTGGGTTGGGTGTTGTGTCATTTGCCAGCACACATTTCTAAACTGATCTAATAGGTCTCATTTGAGAGAAATAACAATTCACTCATAAGCATCCCCCAAATCATTTGTCTTCTCTTTTGTAACTGAGAACACCTAACTCCTCATGTCCTGGACATTCTGAAGGTTTCACACTTCAGTTTCTTGGGCCTTCCTTTTGCTCTTCTTCACCCTTTCCCTGACATCCAGGCTGGGCCAGATTATAAATGCTCATCTTCTGCATCTTTCTAACCGTATTTCTCATGATTATTATTGAATAGAGAATGGAATGATTAGTTAGTTATATGGTGTCTATCAGGCTAGAACGTCAAGTTCATAGGGATAGAGTAGGTGCTCAATACACATTTTCCTTTTCTTTGAGACAGAATCTCTCTATGTTGCCCTGGGTAGCGTGCCATGGCGTCACAGCTCACAGCAACCTCAAACTCTTATGCTTAAGCAATTCTCTTACCTCAGCCGCCCAAGTAGCTGGAACTACAGGTGCCTGCCACAACACCCAGATATTTTGTTGTTGTTTATTGTTGTTTGGCAGGCCCAGGCTGGGTTTGAACCCGCCAGCCCCAGTATATGTGGCTGGCACCCTAGCCACTCAGCTACAGGGGCCAAGCCTCAATAAATATTTTCTAAAGGAAGAAATGAATGGATTAAGGTATATTGAAAGACAGAGCTGTGAGCCCCCATGTACGGATAATATGGAGCTTTTTTCTTGGTTCCATAATAACTATTCTAAATCATCTTGGCATGTCTCATTATAAGCAAATCAACTTAATTTTAAGTAAAATTAGAACAGTAAGGCTACTGAACATAAAACTCAATGAAATGCAATTTATCATTTAAGTGATAAATATTAAATAAAACATAGTAACCGGGAAAAGGGCATAAAAGAATTGTAAGAAATAGTTTAGTAAATGAAACAAGGGAAGGTGATGATGCAATTCAACATAAAGTGACCTATCTATAGATTTCCTGGGAATTAAAAGAGGACTTCTATAACATTTATCCTTGATAATATCAAATGGCCAACATAAATTTGGTGAAAGAAGCATATATATCTAAAATATATATTTTTTAACTTTTTTGTTCACTTTAATGTGATTCAAAATCAGATATAACATTTTTATGCTTTTGGATAAAAATTTCACTACTGGATTTTATAACAAGGATTTCTGAAATGAGAATAAAATTCATTTGCCAAGAATGAAATTAAAGTAAATATTTTTGTCATTGAGGACCATGAGCAAGGAGGAGTTAATAATGGGAGGTGAAATCCAGCTTGGCAGATGAACAGCATTCTGGGAAGCCAGATGCTCCTGGCTCCATCAGCAGCAGTTTCCATAATTTATCCTCTAAGCCCGAGAAAGATACTTTGAATTGTTTTTTCTTTCTGGTTCACACAGCATCACAGAGTTGAGTTGAAGAACAGTGAGAACAAAGTCTTTCATGAAATCAGTCATGTAAATTCAAACAAGAATAATACAAACACTTGTAAATGACTCTGTAAGTCTGGCTTGAAAGGTGCTCTACTACTGTAGCGATATTGCTCATGGTTTCAGGGATTGTCGTCTCTACAGATTATGTCTCCTTTTAAAAGTACTCAACACTTCTTTTTTTTTTTTTTTTGTAGAGACAGAGTCTCACTTTATGGCCCTCAGTAGAGTGCCGTGGCCTCACACAGCTCACAGCAACCTCCAACTCCTGGGCTTAAGCGATTCTCTTGCCTCAGCCTCCCGAGTAGCTGGGACTACAGGCGCCCGCCACAACACCCAGCTATGTTTTGGTTGCAGTTCAGCCAGGGCCGGGTATGAACCCGCCACCGTCAGTATATGGGGCCGACGCCCTACCGACTGAGCCACAGGTGCCGCCCCTACTCAACACTTCTTTTTCCCCTCTAAAGACTGTGCTAAAGTACTCAGTAAGGGAGGTGCAAGTGACCACTGAGCATCCCTGCCTGAGCCAGCTTTTAGGTCTGGCAGACAATTTCCCTTTGTCAACTATGGATAATTTTTCGCTTATCCTCAGAAAGTACTGATTCAGTCTTTCCCTGGTCAATTTGATTCTTGATTTTGGTTTAGAGAATGGGCCTCTACAAAGTTGGAGAGTAGGATCAAAGAAATGAGTCATGAGGGAAATCATTTCTCCAGCGTTCAGGACGACTGAACTGTCTCAGTTTCTTCATCAGTGAAGTGGAGTAATAACACCTTCCCTGCATACCCACAGGGGTACGAGGAAGTGCAAATGTGATCACACATGTGAAAGTGTTTGAGAATGTCTCCTCAAGTGCCTGTTGACTTTAGGTGCTATTATGGTAAACAATAATTGAAAAAAAGCACAAGATGGGAAAACAATTAGAAGAGGTGATTATAATGTATTACCACAGGGTTTTGCAGGGTTTTTTGACCTTGGCACTACTGACATTGGGGTCAGAAAATTCTTTGTGGAATGTGCAATTCCCGTGCACTGTGGAATGTTTAGCAGCACCCCTGGCTTCTCCCACGCCCTAGTTATGATAACCAAACATGTCTATGGATAAGCTGAGCTGGCCCCCACCTGGAAGCTGACACTGCCCACGGGCAGGTAGTTGTGGTCCTCCAGCATGCTCAAGTACTCAGCCACGAGCGCTGCTGCGTGCACCAGGCACATGGCGGCCTCCGTGAAGCACTTCTTCTTGGTGTGTTTCTCTGCCATATTCTGGAGCCAGGTCAGCCGCAGATCAGGAGATGTCTGGTAACTCTTGGCAATTCTGAACACAGATTGAGAAATAGTTTCCAGGGTACCTGGTTAATGACACTGTTATTCTATTATGTGTGGTACTTTTTCCCCCCAAGAGCTTTCCACCTCCCCTGACCCCCCACATCTTTTGCCTATATTTTCAGAAAATGAGAGAGAAAAGAGAAAACAGTTACTGGTCCAACTGTTTCATTCCATGTGTAGGGTATGCTGGACCCCAAGAAAGAACAATCAGTAAAAAGCCTGAAGGGGATAAAAAGACCTGACAAAATGACATCTATTTTAATGGATCTCAAGCAATTTTCTTCCTTTTCTTTCCTTTCTCTCAAAATAATAAGAGAAGACACAAGTATTACTCTTCTCATGATGCTGCATCAGAACGATTTTGCTTTTGTAAGTAGTTTTCTTCTGAATAAGGCCTGGAAGGCAAAGTTTTAAACTATAGAGTGAAATATTATTTCTAGAGTAAAACTCCACATGTATGTCAGAATATAACTGGAATAAAGCCATGTAGGAAATAATTCATAGTAATTCAAGTGTGGTTGATAATTATTATAAATTCATAATGATTCATGAAGAATTGATAATTCTTTTCTATGGTAAGTAGAAGATAAGGCTACAAAACAGGCATTTCACTTTAAATTAGGGAGCTCTTCCCTAAAATTTGTTTATGAGTCAACTCACTTTGAATGTCTAATTTCTACCAATTTCTATATTCAGTTTTGGATGTCAATTCAAAACACTGTCCTTGGCTCAGCATCCACAGCTCAGGGCTGGTGGGTTTGAACATGGCGTGGGTCTGCTAAACAACAACGATAACAACTACAACAAAAAAATAGCTGGGACCTGTAGTCCCAGCTACTGGGGAGGCTGAGACTAAAGAGAATCACTTAAGCCCAAGAGTTTGAGGTTGCTGTGAGCCGTGATGCCACAGCACTCTATCCTGGGTGACATAGTGAGATCTCAATAAAAACAAAAACAACAATGACAAAAACACTATCCCCATGTTACCTGTAGCAAGAACATGATTAAGAACTCTACAGTGACAAACCATAGACCCCCAAGTGATGCCCTTTGAGTCCGAAAGCGTACCTGTACATGAGATCCATAAGCATCTCAGGATCTTCCTGAAATTCCCTCATTTTCACTGTGTCATATAAGATGCTATTCAGATTGCAGAGAAGTTCCTCCACCTGAAAAATGTGTGAGCCTTGAAATAATCGTGATTTTGTTGTCCTGGGTGACAAGTTAGGATTACATTAAAAGTGCAAGGGGAAGCCATGGAAAGTGTCCACTCGGAGAGCGTCAGAGGTGGAGGGGAGTCTAGACTCCATTCTCTGTGGCTTTGACCATCGCAAGTCCAGGATTAGCCCTGAATCCTTATGCTCTCTCCCTTTCCAATACATGTGTGTTTAAATTAGTTTGAAGTAGTTTCAGTTACTTGCAACCTGAAAAGTTCTAAACTCTGAACTGGAAATCAGGGCTGTTTATAATATAGCAAGTAGGGAGAGCTTAGGACTTCAGCTTGGGTTCCATGTCTCATAAGTATCCCAGATCCTCCCAGGGCTTTAGAGATTTTATTTTATTTATTTATTTTTGTATAAAACATTTAATTTATTGGTCTTTTTGGGGAATTAGATGCATCACCCCCTACAACAGAGCCATTAATCTTGTAGCTTCATCAGTATTAACTGGTTCACTTTCATGACGCCGCTGAGGAATCAATTCTTTCTGCACAGGTTCAAGAGAAAGGCCTTTTGAGACGTGTGCAAGTTCCTTTTGTATGTTTACAAAAGCTTTATTCACTCTGTTAACTTTTTCATCATTCATAATATTTATCTCCTTAAGGTTAGTGGTAACTGTTTAAGGCTTTGTTTTTAGCCTTAAATTTTTTTTGGCTGGCTATATGAAATACATTCCTGGACTTCTGCCCTTGTAATTTGTTCTTGGCCATTGTCAGACGTTTGATCTCCGTGTGCAACTTCCTAGAGTCCCGGTGATGTCATCTGCCGGCTTTAGAGATTTTAAAACCTCTTGCAACCACTTGTTCTTAAGTACAAAAGCCAAGATAGAAGTGGCCAGGGCCAGCAGCACAAAGAAGGATGAAGACTATGGCTTCATTTATAGACCCTGCAGGTGGCTGAGCCACAGAATGTTGTCTCTCCTCCCTTCCCCTCTACCAGTTTGCCAAGGCTCCCAACATTTCCACCACTAGATATATTTCGCTGAATCAAGGCACTGAAGGCCTGTATTAAACTGACCATATTTTGCTTGGTCTTGCTGGTGAATATCTGCATAAATAAGAGAGGTAGGATTTGATGCAGAGGAGAGAAGAAAAAGGTTCTGAGAATGAGGATGTGACATTGCTAGAGCAGGCAGGAGAGACCGTGCCAATAGGGCTATTAGACCAAGGGAATAAGGAAAAAATCATTCATTTTTACGTATTTGAGAGCCTACCATAGAGTAGGCCAGGAGCTGGAGTTTAAAGATAAATGAGGGTAGTGCCTGTGGCTCAGTGGGTAGGGCACTGGCCCCATATACCAAGGGTGACAGGTTCAAACCCAGCCCCGGCCAAACTGCAACAACAACAAAAATAGCCAGGCATTGTGGCGGGCACCTGTGGTCCCAGCTACTCGGGAGGCTGAGGCAGGAGAATCGCCTAAGCCCAGGAGTTGGAGTTTGCTGTGAGCTGTGACGCCATGGCACTCTACGGAAGGCGATAAAATAAGACTCTCTCTTAAAAAAAAAAAAAAAAAAGACAAATGAGACATGCGGGAGCTCCATGGGCATGGAATGGAGATGGAACCTGCCCTTGCAAGTTTCCTTAGGACTGAGCTTGTTTAGGAGCTGTCTCTAACCGGGCCTTTTCTTACTTTCAAGTACCCCTCAGCAGTAAAGCTGGTCCTTTGATCATCATCTTAGACACACTTTGTTCTCTCCACTGTGTCCAACATCCCTTCCCTTTTCCCTTCCCAGCTGAATCCTGCCCAAGCCTTTCAGTCTTACTCCCGGCACCGTGGGCTCTCCTGGCTACTGGGTTGTTTAGTAATCACTCCTCCCCTTCTCTAACATTACACAGCATTCAGTTTCCTCCCACGCACCTGGCTCTGAAGTATCACTTGTCTTGCATTGCAAGCCTAATTGTTTTGAGACTGAGATCTCCAAAGATCTCCAGCATCTTGAAGCTGGAGACAGTGCTGGATGTATTTTTATTTGTTTGTACTTTTCAGAGCACTGAGATATTTATTGAACAATAAATGTTTGCAGACTTTCTATCTTCACATATAAATCATGTACGTATGCATATGTAAAATAATCGGCTGATCCCAAACCACGCATGAGACAAGCTTCGTGCTTCTTTACCTGGGTGGGAAAAGGGGTTGTCTGCATGGCTGTGTCCTCTTCTGAATAGGCCAAAATGGTCCTCAAGGATCTTCTCAGGTGCTCCTCATTAAAGTCCGGCGCTTTGCCCACCAAAGATGCCAGAGACATGGTTACTTGCATCTTTACTCTTGCAAAGTTCTGCATCAGGAAAAAGAAAGAAAAAAAAAGATGGAACAAGTAAGATGTTCTCAGCTGGTAGGTAACTGAAGGCAGCGAGGCCAGACCCAAACAACCCCCCAGTTTCTTTTTCATCATTTCCTTATCTCACAATGAAATGTGACTTACACTCTGCACAAGACTCATACGGTTGTTTAAATGATTTCTTGGGATCCTGCTTGCACACAAATCTAGTTTTCATTGAGGACTGGGCTGCCTCTACACTGAGAGCTGGAAGGCTCCTTCTGAGTTGGGTCACAGGACGCTATACATCCTTTTGTGCCAAGTCTCTCTTCTTGGGACTTAAACTGCTCAGAGGAATGGGACCTCTCTGGCGAGGAATTCTGAGATTTTGAACTCCGGGTGAGAAGCAACTTTTCCTTTTTCCTTTCCTTCCAGGCCCATGGAAAAATATGGCTATCCCCAGGGCTCCTCAGGAATGTCCTAGAGGCTTTTAAATAACAACCCTTAATATATTCTAAGAACCTTGCCTTTTTTCCATGGGCCAATTTATCTTTTAATATCATTTGAGGGTTCAGCCCCCATAGCTAAGTGGTTAGGGCGCTGGCCACATACACCAAGGCAGGTGGGTTTGAACCTGGCCCGGGCTTGCTAAACAACAACAATGACAACTGCAACAAAATAATAACTGAGCATTGTGGCGGGCGCCTGTAGTCCCAGGTACTTGGGAGGCTGAGGCAGGAGAATCACTTAAGCCCAAGAGTTTGAGGTTGCTGTGAGCTGTGATGCCACAGCACTCTACTGAGAGTGACATAGTGAGATTCTTGTCTTAAAAAAGAAATCAAAAAATCATTTGAGCAAGCTTATTAACATAACCACAGATGAAAATTCCAAAAGGACGTACCAAAATCTAGACAAACTAAAGCAAAGGTTGATTATTCTAGAACAAAGTCAAACTCCAAAGGCTTCTTAGTTTGGATTAAAACTCAAGTCTCATTGATACTGATCAATTAAAGTTCTCTTTCACAGGGCATTCTCATACCAGCCAGCCACAATTTAGATATAGGACACATTCTTCTGAATTCTTAGCCCATCTGTTGTATTTTCTTCCCACTGATGATAACTTTTAACCTACATATATTCTTCCACTTCTTTTTGAGACGTACTGATAGAAACCACTGCATGTCAAAATATTCAAATTAAAATGAAAGCTGCTATCCATCTAAGTACTCAACTGTTTCTGTCTCACAGGACAGAAATAAATATGACACTACTAAATTTTTTTTTTCTGAGACAGAGTCTCACTATGTTGCCCTCTGTAGAGTGCTGTAGCTTCACAGCTCACAGCAACCTCAAACCCTTGGGCTTAAGCGATTCTCTTGCCTCAGCCTCCCAAGTAGCTGGGACTACAGGCACCCACCACAATGCCCGGCTATTTTTTAGTTGTAGTTGTCATTGTTGTTTGGCCAGCCCAGGCCACGTTTGAACCCACCACCTTCTGGTATATGTGGCCGGCACCCTAGCTGCTGAGCTACAGGCACCGAGCTGATACTACTAACTTTTCGTTATGTTTTTCTCTCAGCCACAGCTTTGCATTGACTTTCTCTACTGTTGTAGGTCACCCAGCTGGTCTGAGCTCTTACACCGGTGGCTCCGAAGCTGAACCTCATGAGGAGGTAGAGGGTGGCACAGGCCTGGCTCCGGGTGATGTCCATGCTGCTGCCGCAGTGGTGCAGCACTCGCTGACACAGGTCCGCACACTGTTCCACCTCCTCCTCGAACAGCATGTCTCCAAACTAAGAGAGACACAAGGGGCCATGAGGCGTCACGTGGCACTCGGATATTCTCTCTGCAGTGTTGAAATATGCAAATGTCTGCTTGGACAAGCCAAAAGCCCAGAAGAGCCAATGCATTGCTCCATAAAGATAATGAGCTACGTGAGTCAGAAGATGAATTTAAGCCATTGAGTCGATTTAAGATGTAATTATGAACTTTATAACCAAGGTCAGGGCTGCATTACTAACTGCAGCTTAGCCAGCTGCATTCATGGTGAAGTCACAACTGTGAAGGAATTAAACCTCAGTTTCCTGAGTTTCTCGGAAGTTATTAGTGACTAAGAAAGAGAAAATGGTCCTAAATAGGGGTGAACAGATCTTTAAAAGATCCTGCATCGAAGACACCAACTGAGATCTTCAATAAAGGAGAAAAAATAATCTGCGTAGACCAAGGATAACCTGCATTCTTCAGACTAAGAGAAATTTATTTCTAAACCTTCTGGCATCTTATGACATAACATTTTTGTAAAAGTTAATCATGGGAACAATATATAAAACTTAATCAGATGACATATTAATGAAAAAGGGTGAAATAGCAAAGTTGCTCAATTAATTTTTAGTCTCATGTCATAGACCTTCTATGAGCAGGCATTTCAAATTTCTAGGGCTAGGCCCACATTCCAAGCAGGAGAGCCACTATTTTTTTTTTTCTCTATAATGATTGCCCATGGTATCTGCACATCTGCTTTCTTCCTAGGAGGACTTAAGACCTTTACGGCCATGCCACTGTGTGGATTTTGGTTGAGCTAGTTAAGAGTTTTACTCTTAATTAAGGGTAAGAAAACACATGTCCCGTGTTTACCTTGGCGATGAGAGCACGGAGTGTTGCAAAGCAGTGAGTCAGGTAGGTGGTACTCTGATCACAGCTCAGAGAGTTCACCAGGACCCTCAGAACACCTCCCAGCAGGTTGTCTTTACAGTCCAGAGCTGAGCTGGCCTGGGGGATGGAAGAAGAGCATCACTGAATCCCTGCACTGTGCTAGTGAGCTGGGATGGTGAAGACACCAGGGACACTCTGACGTTTCATCTCATGGTGGAAGGTCGTGAGGGTTTGGTGAGCTACCACACATGCCATCCATCAACCATAGAAAACAAAGACCCATTTTCAAATGACTTTACTTCAATACTCTCAGTTGATTGGGATTTATACCTAATTCTGGTCTCCTAAATGAAGTCTTCGAGCATCTTTCCCCATTCTGAGTCACAGATTTTGGAATGTTCTTTCTTTGCATATACGGCATACTGTGTAGTTTTCTATGGGGCTCGACACACACTTGTGGGCTTCCTACCACAACAGGGACTGCTTGATGGCAGCAGCTTATTTATTAGCCCCAGCAGGACTAACGCCACCAAGGATAATAACATAAAAATTTCAGCTTGCTTTGAAAATTTCAAATACATTTTCAGGGCTTGTATTAAGTATGTAGCACTCAAAGTTGAGCTGTATAAAATATAATCAATAGGATGCCAAGCATTTAAGTTACAAAGATATCAAAGACACCACATACCTTTTGTCTTTAGGTTTCTACGATAATTACTTTTAGAAAACTTAAAAGTTGGATAATTAACATGCTATTGTGTTTCAACAATATTTTTCCTAGCTCTAAAAAGCAACACTGGATCTACTACCGGATCCAATAAAGAATTCTCAGTGGAAACATGTAAGGACTCATTTTTCAGGGTAATTAAAAACTCATTATAACCCATACTTTTTTGGAATTTTTGGAAATATTACATAGAAGGTGAAATTAGTCTGGTTCAATGTTCATAGTGACCCTCTACTTGTCTATAGCAGGGATGGTAAATTCATGGTACAAATGACTTTCCTTTACCAATCTGAGTCTAAAGCCAACATCATTTGTTGCACAGTACTTTTTTTTACCTAGCGTGGTCATAATTATACCTCTCCTAGTAGACAGTGACCATCATTCAACTGGAGCTAACCCCTCAGAAAAAAACCTAGTTACTCTTTAGTTCTAGATACTAAACCGTAAGCCCACCATCCACATCATAAACTTGGTGCATACTTAGACAGACTTGACCATGAGGGTTAGCTTGTCTAGCACCTAACCCCTTCCAAGTCAGCAGCAAGTCAAGAAACCAGAAGAATGTTCGGTATCTCTGGAATTTGTAAGGTGGTCACTATTGTAAACAGAAAGCTTCTCAACTTTATTTAAACAGAAAAAAAGAGTGCTTTGTGATCATGTTTTCTTTCACAATTTTGTATGAGGAATTCTTTGTTAAATTTCAAGTAAACATATTTAAGTTGAACAAATCAGATCAGGTATTTGTTGTCCTCACCTGGATAATGTTTTCCTGCATATCCAAGATGATTAAATTTGCTTCTGTAGCCAGATTGCCACTGATCAAGGCTTCTTGATCTAACTCTGCCTTTGTTCTAAGAAACAAAAAGAGGTCAAGTTAAAGTGCATATTAAGCCTGGCCAGGTTCTGATGAAGGCAATCTGCACCAAGGCGTAAAGAAATCTTCAGAATAGTCAACCTTGAAATAAAAACAAAGCAGCTGGCAGTGCATGAGTAATTAAGGAGTGCCGAGGCTTTCTGTGATCGGCATCTTGTTAGACAGATTGTTTATGTAAAGACTCTAGGCCATCCTCATCCACACTGTTATTAATAATGAAAACAATTATAAAAATAACAATATGGGTATAGAGGCAATTATTGCTTGCTACCATCAATTATTCTATCCTATCAGATTATTGCCTAAAGCCTCAGGGCCATGCTTGTATTTCATGCATGAAAACCTTCTCTAGATCTGAGCCAGGGGAAGCCCCTTGTAACATGCTGGAGAGAGGAGATGGGATGTGATGTAAATTTGGCAAACAGTGGTGCTGCTGGGTTAGGAAAGGGTGAGCCTTCAGCACAGGTTCTGGGAGAGTCAGTTTCTTAAATTCCCAAAAACTACCTTGGGGTTGCTTAGGCTGTGAGGTCTTTGTCCTCTTCCATTGAGAAGCAAGGGTGCATTCCTATGGGACAGGTGATCGAGCACCCTGCTGGACATTTCTGGTCATTTCTCCCTAGGGATGGAAAATTGCCTGGTGCTGCTTCTCTATTGGTTTCATTTTAAGGAATCATAACATTTTATTCATGAGAGTCTATCTATCCTCATAAAACCCTAATGAAGCTAGAGAGTGATACTTTGTATCACCATCCAAATTTAGGTGCAAAGAAAGGAAGGTATGAAGAATTTCTGTTCCCAAGATGTCTAGCGGCCAAGATGTTACGACTGGGTTGGAGCATCATGCTATCAGCTCAAATATCTCGGACCAGGACTGCCACGTAGCTGTTCTGGGGACCTTTAACCCAATAGTGGGAGCACTGCAGATGCTTACACACTAGAAGCTTCAACAGCACCTCATGTTGAAAATTACTGCTCTAAAAGAGTTAAAATAATTCAAAATAATTGAAAAGTGATCAGAAAGAAAAAGGTGAAAGACACCACTGATAGAATTACAGTACGTTTTCCAAAAAGATATATTGAACACTTATGTGTATAATTTTACTATGGTTACCATTAAAAAGAGAGAGAAAGAAAAAAGAAGAGAAGGCCATAGCCCCTGAGGCTGTGAAGAAATGAAGCATTAGCTCTGACAACAGGCAGTCCACCAGCTAGCTCAGGGCTGAGAACTAACTGAGAGGGAAGGGTAGGCCTCACATGGTAAGACCCAGTATCGTGTTACTGCTGCAAGCGGAAGTGAAACGTTAATTTACACATCGCAGGCAAAGCATGCCGTGGTAGGCTCACTGCATGCATGAGCTAAGCACCTAAGCAGTTCTGTAGCGCCTACTGCATGCATTGTTTTTTATTTTTCTCTGCCTAAACTAGAAAGTCTATAGATTGTCAGATCCAAATATCTTATAAATCAGTTCAAGGAATTTAGAGTAAGAATAAAATACCCCCCAAAAGAAGCATGACTAAAAATACCAACAACTGGGTCTTCCAAATGGCACCTCTGATAAAAATGTATTTATTGCTCTAATGTTTTAAAATAAATTGGACTCCCCAAAGTATCATAGTGAACCAAATTGATTCATTCTTGTGGTAAGAGCAAAGGTACTAACTCATATTCGTTTACAAACATTTATGACATTGCTAATCAAGTCAGCCCCATGCCCCAACCCATCCATGAGGGGTGCTTCATACACCACAAGGATATCCTGCCTAGAGTTGTCAACAATGAGTGTGTGTGTGTGTGTGTGTCTTTAACCATACAATGTTTAGCTCAGTAACCCTTGGGATCCATTAGGCTACCTGTGGCATAGGAGGCATAGGAGATGTGCTATCTATCCAACATGTTTAGTTTTAGCCCTCACAGGTCTAAATTGTTGCATCTAAAGCAATACGTATCAAAATGCATCAACATATTGTATCTATATCTATACCGTATGTTGCAATCTAACAGGATTTTTCTTTCATTTCTTTACAGTTTTTTCCCCTGATAGCAACATACATCATAATACACATTCACTGTAGGAAATACAGCCAACTATACATCAAATATAAAGAAAATATCAAATATTTATTTTCTAATACCCCCAAAACTTACAACTAATATTTTTTTTTTTTTTTTGTAGAGACAGAGTCTCACTGTACCGCCCTCGGGTAGAGTGCCGTGGCGTCACACTGCTCACAGCAACCTCTAACTCTTGGGCTTACGCGATTCTCTTGCCTCAGCCTCCCGAGCAGCTGGGACTACAGGCGCCCGCCACAACCCCGGCTATTTTTTTGTTGCAGTTTGGCCGGGGCTGGGTTTGAACCCACCACCCTCGGCATATGGGGCCGGTGCCCTACTCACTGAGCCACAGGCGCCGCCCTACAACTAATATTTTAATAAATTTCTTCCTAGCCTTGTACTAAGGTGTCTACTCTATGTCATTGGGGATTTGAGATTATACTCTAAAACCAAGTGTCTATACTGCTTTTGTTCCCTTGACATTATACATATCGTAAGCATCTCCCACGTCATTTTCTTTTCTTTTCCTTTATTTATTTATTTATTTTTGAGACAGAGTCTCACTCTGTCACCCTGAGTAGAGTGCTAGGTACTCATAGCAACCTTGAACTCTTGGGCACAAGAGATCCTCTTGTCTCAGCCTCCTGAGTAGCTGGGACTAGAGGTATCTACTACAACACCCTTAAATTTTCTATTTTTAGTAGAAAGGGGGTCTTGCTCTTGCTCAGGCTGGTGTCAAACTCCTGACAGCTCAAGCAATCTACCCACCTCAGCCTTCCAGAGTGCTAGGATTATAGGCAAGAACCACCACGCCTGGCCTTCCCATGTCATTTTCAAAACATTGTATTGGCAACCTAATATTTTGTTATATACATATTTCCCTATTCTTTAGCATGCAGAATATTTCCAATTTTTACAAACAATTTTAAGTAACACTGACATAAATATCCCCAAATATGTATCTTTGTACACATTTCCAGAATGGAAATGTGGATTTGAAATTATGTGGTTTTGGGCACTGTAACCTGTGTTCTCTACTTCCCTGTTCCCCACTCCATCCCCAATCAGCTGCTTTTATTAAACTATCTGAAGTTGCTAAATAAATTTAGTTTTCTTTAAATGCTTATCAATATGATAAAATTTTAAGAGCCTGAAATCACAACTCATAGCTTTGATTATCCTGGCTCCCTGGATAAACTGTATTTACACAGATAATGATGTTTCATTTTCTTACCCTTAGAAGGATGCAGTTGTTGGAGTAATATAAGTAGCCTGGGAAAAACAGTTTTGAACTTTAGGTAAAACTAACACAAAGTTGCTGAGTGACTCACTTATCTAGTTTCTCATTAGCTTGCCGCCACTGTGTCTGATCTTTCTTCCATCTCAAATTTTCATTTAGGCCTGGAAATCGGTCATTCCCTAGGAGTCAAGAAATGCATGATAGGAATTTGATTAGCAAGAAACCCTCTGAGATAATAGAAGCTCATAACATGCTCAGCTGCAGGGCCTCAGTACTGTTTCTATGGCTGTTAAGAGTCCATGCTGGTTGCTGGTGGGAGGCAAAGTCACTGTGCCTGAGCCAGGGTCAATCTGCTCTTCAACTGATAGGCTACGACTTCAGAAGAACCCTCCTTGCCTTTTGTTGGGGTTGGGGAGTACATTTCTCATGAGCAGAGGGTTCCAGTGAAATGCTGGTACTCAGTGAATGATTGGGAAGGAGACTGTGGGTGTTAAAGGAAGGTACCTGACCACTGCTGAAAATGCTGAGCTTCTTTCAAGTCCCCTGACCCCGTGTCCCATGAATAGAACCAGCTGTCTCTGCTTCACAAGGAGCACAGTGAATAAGACCGAGGGTACCTGGGTGTTTATTTGTTTCTAGAGTGATGAGCTCAGCTTTTGGAGATCATTTCTGGTCTGGTAGGGTACCTGGAGAACTGCAACACTCTGAAACCATTTTGGGGAAGTGGTTCCATTCTCATAGCATTCTGAGTGATTTAGGGATATGACCTTGGGTTCAAAATTATCTGATTTCTCCATTGTGGTCTAGAGAGACTAGTCAAATGTCATGAAGAAAGGTCTTATCCTTGAGGAGACAATTTCCACCTTACCCGTGACTCACATTCTTGAGTGTGGCCTTTTACTACCGAGTTTTAATTAAAAGAGGTTGATCTAGGGACATTTTCAGGCTTCCTCTTATTGTAGAACATCACTCTTAGAGGTACAAGGCTAACATTATCTATGTCATGCACAGGATCCCAGAACCTGTTTCTGATACTACCATGAATGTCTCAAGAAAGTGATAGTATCTACCCATGCTGGAAGGACATTACTTCCCACAAAGCATGAGAAACTGTCTAATAGAATGAAGGGCAGGGTCAGGGCAACACACCTGGGTTTCGGCGGCGCATCATCTCCCCTCGGGCCCCTTCCCCGTGGAGCAAAGCCTCTTCCAGCTTGGCCTTTACATCCCTCGACTTCTGTAGGACTTGGGTACTGACTTTGTGAGAGCTCTGTTTTCCCTGGAAAAGACAGAGGCAGGAGGACACTTCATTTGGTGAGGTCTCTGTTGATGTGGAGAACTGTCAAAACTAAATGCTCCATGGTGACATCAGCCAGTTTTGACATGTACTACACAGAGACACTATCGTGGGTGGTCCTGGGGCTAACATTCTGTTAATGAGTATGGGGGTCTCTCTGCAGAAGGCAGAGACCTGCTCCCTATAAAATGATACTATCTATAAATGCAAATAGGTTATGGATTTAAAGATAAAAATAAGAAAAAACAATGATGCTTCTATTGCCCAAACAAAGGGGAAGAGCGTAACAAGACAGGATTGAACTTGGGAGATAAGAACTGATGTAAGATTGAGCTGCCCACACTTACCTTGTACTCAAAACATGAGACGCAGATGAAAAGTAGATCTAAAATCCTGTTTAGTTGCATTGAAGGCAGGTCAGCAATCCACTTCCTGATGAGGCTCTGGTCAGCATTTTTCATGACCCAGAGGAAGCAAATCATGAGGTTGCGGGTGGTGTCGGCATTTAGCACATTGTACTGCTTGTAGGGCTGGAAGGAGGAAGATCGAAGGATGGGGCAGGGGAAGAAGTCAAGCCACAGAATTATCCAAAGTGTTCCCTTAGAATATTGACTGCCTTTCCTTGGCCAGGGAGCTGTCTCCAGGAGCCCAGCCTTGTGTCGGCAGGAAAGCCATGTCCTCTGAGCTGGGCTGCTCAGCATTGCAGCTAGGCTCTCAGCCACAGACTTGAGTACCCTCGGCCTTAGGAATGGTGTGGTGTGATCTTCCTGGACATTCACCATGCTCTACAATCTCAAGGATACAAAAGGGCTTTCATGCTGCTGAGATCTCCCAGTACTTCTCCATGCTGGACAACAGAGGGTTGGGCTTACAGAGGAGAACTACTCTGGCTGGGTGCCATGAATAACCTCACTGTTCAGGATTTAGCTTCTTTTTTACATAGTCCAAAATATAACATAAGGGTCATGAACTGCTCAGCAATTAATCAAATCCGTTAGTGGAGTCCTCTGTAATGGGACTTTAACCACGATTTATGTTTGCCTGGGGGCAGGGGTGTGGGGGTTTAGGCTATTTGCTTCAATACTTTGGCCACAAGTATTCATTTTAGAGTGCTGAACACACTTTCTGTTACTCATCAGATCAACACAAACAATAATAGGAGCTGCGCCCCTGGTTCCTGCAGCGTAGCTAATATCCAGTGGAATGCAGTGGTGAAATTGCAATGAGGTATTTGTCAGTATGTGAGGAAGATGTTAGTTTTGGACGGAAATAATAGAGGTTGTGAAGTTACTTTAACTTCTGAGTTATTCTGAGTTTATTGCCAAGAATGAAAGAAATCTTGAGATATAACTTCACAGGGAATATGTTCTAACAAGTGAACTTTGGGCTTTTGGGTTTCTCCTTCAGAGACAAATAATATAAAAGGCACACTCACTCCGCTTTAAGCAGCTAACAGGGATGAGACAGATATTAGAAAAGTGGAGACTGGGTGCCGTGACTCATGCCTATAATCCTAGCACTTTGGGAGGCCGAGGCAGGAGGACTGCTTGAGCTTAGGTGTTCGAGACCAGCATGAACAAGAGTGAGACCCCTGTCTCTACTAAAAACAGAAAAACTAGCTGAGCTACAGTTGTAGTGAGTGCGGTTAATCCCAGCCAGTAGGGAGGCTGAGGCAAGATTGCTCAAGCCCAAGTTTGGGGTTGCTGTGAGCTATGATGCCATAGCACTCTACTCAGGGCGACAGAGTGAGATTCTGTCTGAAAAAAAAAAAAAAAAGTGAAGGTCATAAAACACACACTATTTCTCAAACTGTAGGGTCAGTGATATCAAATCTGAAATGTCTTTTTTTCCTTCTTGTAACCCTGCCTTGCTGCCTCCCCAGTCCTCATGGAGACAGGGGTTTCCTGAAAACTAGAGGGAAGACAAGAAAGTTGTCTAGCAAAGATGTTAGGTTGAGACCCTGAATTCTCAGAAGAGAGCCAAGTTGAACTCCCTGCAGATAGATACCCTACGACTAGGACGCTACCCCAAAGAAAAAAAGATATTTTACCATAAGGATATTTGCACTCAAATGTTTTTAGCCCCACAATTCACAATCACAAAGATGTTGATACAACCCAAGTACCCTTCAACATGTGACTGGTTCAATAAACTGTGGAATCTGTGTACCGTGGAATACTATTCAACCAGAAAAAGATACGGAATTCATATCTTTTCTAACAACAGCCGGAGAACATTATCCTAAGTATCACAAGAATGGAAAAACAAGCATCACACATATTCAGTACTAAATCAGAGCTAGTAGATGAACAATTACAGATTCACATGAGAGAAAAACTCAAATTCAAGTAGAGGGGGAAGGGGTTGGGTAAATTCCCACCCGAAGGGTACACTGCATGAATATCCTGAAAATAAAACTTCCTGATTGAAAGACACTACAACTTGGACTTTAACCTTACAAAAGCAAACTTTGTAACCTAATCATATGTAGGCCCACATTGGTCTGAAATTTAAAAAAAATTAAGCAGGAGGACGCAATGCTGTCTTGACAAGGGAGAGTCAGAGCTCATCAATGAACAGAGATGAATCCTGTTGTTTTTTTTTTTTGTAGAGACAGAGTCTCACCTTATCGCCCTGGGTAGAGTGCCGTGGCGTCACACAGCTCACAGAAACCTCCAAATCCTTGGGCTTAGGCGATTCTCTTGGCTTAGCCTCCCGAGTAGCTGGGACTACAGGCGCCTGTCACAACGCCCGGCTATTTTTTTGTTGCAGTTTGGCCGGGGCTGGGCTTGAACCTGCCACCCGTGGCATATGGGGCCGGTGCCCTACTCACTGAGCCACAGGCACTGCCCAAGATGAATCCTGTTGTTAAGTGAACAGGGGTTCATTCCCAAAGAACCCTCCTTAAGTCACAAAGCCATGCAAAGATATAGAACCAAAGAACTCTCCTTAGGCTCCCACGGGACACAGAAAAAACTGTAGTCTTTTGCTTACAAAGCACTTTCCCCAGGCGATCAGTCTCCTTCAATTTTTTCTGAAGGTAGGCAAGGTGTGAATAATAAGAACAAGCACCGCTCAAACCTCCACCCTGAGGAGCCATGGTTTGTTCTCCTTTGCAATGATCTCAGATTTCCCAAGTTTTCCTCTTTCCTGGTTTCTTGAACCTTGAACTCAGCACCTTTGGGACTGCCTGAATTTGATCTGCACATCTCTTGCTGTTGCCAGATGTGTGCTCCTCAGCTACCAGCCTCACAAAGACTCTTTCCAGCACAAGGCAGAGAAACCTTCACTGCTTGCACTAAGCTGGGTTCTTCCATCATAAGACGGAAAAAGACACAAAATGAAAATAAACCAGATAAATGCACCAACATACCAAGGAAGATAACATTATTCCACTTGTCTTCAAATTAAAATGATTCCCAGCTATGGCCAGGGCCACATTCTGGCTAATTGCATTCGCCCCTTCTTGTTCTTCATCTGAGCCATTGGTACGACTTTTCCCGCTACGCACATCTGCAGCTGCAATGAAAACATCGAGTTGATGTCAAGCCAAAGGTGGTATTTCCCTGTGTCCCCTACCCAATAAGGGACTGATACTTCTTTGTCACTAAGTCAGTGCAGTCATTTAAAACCTGACATTTAGCATTATTTATCGGATTCTATCTAAAAAAAAGAAAATTTCTAGTCCAATCTGGAGCTGGGCATTTTGTCTTGCCCTTTTAGAGATAAAATGTCCAGTGCAAGATTGGACTAGAAATTAATTATTCAAGTTAATTTTAAGACAACTTATCCTTTCTTGCTGCTTGTCAGGAGATTGCTATGGCAGAATTTCCTAACACAAACAGACACCATGTTTTATGTTTTTTGCAAACAACAATGGTTAGGGTTCATTTGAGACTGCTTCTTTGCTTCACCATAAAAGAAAAGAGAAGGAATGCTTTTATTTCAAGGTGTTATTAGTAGAGATCTCCAAAATGAGTAATTCTGTTATTTTTCATCCTCTGTCATGTATGGGTTTATAAAGTTCATCATATACTAGCAGATCAGTAAATGAACAAATAAGTAATTTCTAAAAAGAAAACATACATAGGACTCTATGTCCTCTCTCTGACCCCCGCCGTGTTAAAAAGGTTTGGTGACCCCTGGTGTGAAGGGTTGCTCATATAAGCATATTAGCATCAGAGCTAATGACAGAGACCTCATCCTGGTTGAGCATTTGGCAGGGGCCCCATCAGCCTAAGGTGAGAAACACAAGGGCTCCTTACCTGTAAAGTCATAGAGCTGTGGCAAAGCATCCAAAATGATGCCAACCAAAGGCAGGTAAAGGGCAGCAATTTTGACCTTCACCTCTGGTTTGACACAACGAGGGTCCAGGTCATGAGAACTTAGCAGGCTGTGGATGGCACTGACAGCTTTTTTTTGCACTTTGCTGATTCTGTTGGCACAACACAGAAAGTTGGAGTGAAGGCAGATAGACCAAATGCTCTTACCCAGTAGAGATCGATCAGAATGCTTCTAAACAATGAGGTGACAATGTGAAAACCAAACAAAATAGGGTAGAAACATACGGAATCCAGAAACAGACTGCCTATCTTCTAATCCTGGAGCTCTATTCACATGATATTTTCAAGTTCATAGTGATGGCTAGGTACTTCCTTTTTATTGCTGAATAATATTCCACTGTATGGATATATTACATTTTATTTTCCATTCATCAATTGATGAAGTTTTGGATTGTTCTCACTGTTGAGCTGTGTTTGAGTTAAGATTTTTTTATACGCATTCCAGATTCAAGTCCCTTGTTAAATTTTTGATTTGCAAATTTTTCTCCCATTCTGTGGATTGCCTTTTCATTTTCTGGATGATGTCCTATGAATCAGAGTTTTAATTTTAATGATGTCCAATTTATATATATTTTCTTTTGTTGCTCATACTTTTGGGGTCACGTCTAAGAAACCACTCTCTTATCCAAGTTCATGGCAATTATGTACGTGATTTCATCTAAGAGTTATACAGTTTTAGTTTTTACATTTAGGTTTATGGTCTATTTCAGTTAATTTTTGTATGTAGTATGAGGTAGGGGTCCAACTTCATTCTTTTGCATGTGGATATCTGCTTGTCTCTGCATAATTAAAAACACGATTTTTCTCCCATTGAACTGTTTTGGCACCCTTGTCAAAAATACATTGACTATAAATATGAGGAGCTATTCCTGGACTCTTAATTCAATTTCATTGATCTATATGTCTGTCCTTATGACAGAACCACATAGCCTTGACTACTTCTGCTTTGTAGTAAGTTTGGAAATTGGGAAGTGTGAGTCCTCCAATATTGTTCTTTTTCAAGACAGCTTTGGCTATATTGGGTCCCTTGAATTTCCACAGGAATTTTAGGATCAACTTGTTAATTCCTGCAAGAAGCCAGCTGTGATTTGAGGGGAACTACATTTTATCTATAGATTTTTTTTTCTTGTTAAATCATAGCTGTGTACATTAGTGCAATCGCCTGAACCCATTCTAAGATGCACCATAGATGTGGCCCCACCCATTACACTTCCTCCACCAAAACCTCTCCCCTCCCTTCACCCTTTCACCATAGTCTTGTGCTATACTTGGGTTACAGCCTTCATGTGAAAGCTATAATTTACCTTCATAGTAGGGCTGAGTACATGGGATACTTTTTCTTCCATTCCTGAGATACTTTGCTAAGAAGAATATGTTCCAGCTCCATCCATGTAAACATGAAAGAGGTAAAGTCTCCATCTGTCTTTAAGGCTGCATAGTATTCCATGGTATACATGTACCACAATTTGCTAGTCCATTCGTGGGTCGATGGGCACTTGGGCTTCTTCCATGACTTAGCAATTATGAATTGGGCTGCAATAAACATTCTGGTACAGATGTCTTTGTTATATTGTGACTTTTGGTCTTCTGGGTATAAACCTAGTAAAGGAATTATAGGATCGAATGGCAGGTCTATTTTTAGGTCTCTAAGTATTCTCCAAACATCCTTCCAGAAGGAACGTATTAGTGGGCATTCCCACCAGCAGTGTAGAAGTGTGCCCTTTCCTCCACATCCACGCCAACATTTCTGGTTTTGGGATTTTGTTATGTGGGCTACTCTTACCGGGGTTAGGTGATATCTCAGAGTAGTTTTGGTTTGCATTTCTCTGATGATTAAGGATGATGAGCTTTTTTTCATGTGTTTGTAGATTGTGCGTCGGTCTTCTTTAGGGAAGTTTCTCTTCAAGTCCCTTGCCCACCCTGAGATGGGGTCACATGTTCTTTTCTTGTTAATACGTTTGAGTTCTCTGTGGATTCTGGTTATTAGACCTTTATCGGAGGTATAACCTGCAAATATTTTCTCCCATTCTGAGGGCTGTCTGCTTGCTTTACTCACTGTGTTCTTGGCTGTGCAGAAGCTTTTTAGTTTGATAAGGTCCCAGTAGTGTATTTTTGATACTGCTTCAATTGCCTGGGGAGTCCTCCTCATAAAATATTCACCCAGGTTGATTCCTTCAAGAGTTTTCCCTGCACTTTCTTCAAGTATTTTTATAGTTTCATGTCTTAAGTTTAGATCTTTTATACAGTGAGAGTCTATCTTAGTTAATGGTGAAAGGTATGGGTCCAGTTTCAATCTTCTACAGGTTGCCAGCCAGTTTACCCAGCACCATTTGTTAAATAGGGAATCTTTTCCCCACTGAATGTTTTTAATTGGCTTGTCAAAGATCAAATAACGGTAAGTAGCTGGATCCATCTCTTGGTTCTCCATTCTGTTCCAGACATCTACTTCTCTGCTTTTGTGCCAGTACCATGCTGTTTTGATCACTATGGATTTATAGAACAGTCTCAGGTCTGGTAGCGTGATTCCTCCTGTTTTGTTTTTATTGCTCAGTAATGTTTTGGCTATTCAAGTTTTTTTCTGATTCCATATAAAACGATATCTATAGATCTTTTTGAGGAGGATTTTATTTCCATATTCATCAGATATTGGTCTGTAATTTGATTGTGATGTCTTTGGTTTTATTATCAGGATAATGCTGGATTTTTAGAATCAGCTAGGAAGAGTTTTTTCTTCTTTTCTTCTTTGGAAGAGTGGTAAAGAATTGGAATTAATTTAAATTAATTTGAAAATACAGTAGAACCTCTGTAAGTTGACCACCCAAGGAACTATAACAAACTGGTCAACAGATGGAGGTGGTCAACATAAGGAACTAGGCCTACTGTACTGATATGTACGTGTGGTCTAGTACATTTTCTAGTAATTTTCTAGTCTATGAAAATTAGGTCAAATTGAGATAGTCAATTATGGAAGTTCTAGTGTATTTGGTAGAATTCACCATTAAAGCCCTGGGTCCTAAGCTTTTCTTTGTGAAAAGTATTTTGACTACTAACTCGATCTCTTTACTTGTTATTGATTTATTCAGATTTTCTACTTATTTTTGGAGCCAGTTTTAGTAGTTGTATCTTTTTAAGAATTTGTCTATTTAATGTAGGTGATCTAATCTGTTGGCATGTAATTATTCATAGTATTCCTTTATAATCCTTTTTATTTCTGTAAGGTTCCTAGTCCCCTCTTTCAGTCCTGATGTTAGTAATTTGAGCCTTCTTCCTTTTTTCATGGTTAGTCTAGCTAAAGGTTTGTCGATTTTGTTGATATTTTCAAATAACTGCTTTTGGTTTTGCTGATTTGTTTTCTATCTCTTTTACTTTCTGTTTCATGTATTTTGTCTGTAATCCATCTTATTTCCTATCCTCTGCTTGCTTTGCATTTTGCATTTTCTCTCCCTTTCCTTGGTCAGTATTCTTTTGACATTTACCCAAATGTCTATTGACAGTAGACAAATTGTTGTGTATTTACACAAAGGAATACTACCTAAAATTGAAAGAAAAATATAGCTGAAAGAAAAAAAAATATTAACTACAAGCAACTGAAGGATCTCAGCAAAATAATATGAAATTCTCTAATAGGCAGTACCCATCTCTGGTGGTAAAAGAACAGTGGTTAAATGTGGGGGAAATGTGACTAAAGGGAACAATAGGAGTATCTTGGGGTGCTAGAAATATCCTTTATCTTTATCTGGCTGGTAATTACCCGTAGGTAACAATTAATTGCTCTTTACACTTAATATTTAGGTCCTTTATTGCTTATAAATTATAGTTCAGTAAAAAGTAAATAAAATAAAATGTAGCATTCAGTAGAGTATCTGAAACCCAGCTGTAGATGCTGTTATTTTTTAAATATACCTTTTTCTTTCAAAACAAAATAAGGATACATCAGAATCTAGGTTATATAGAAAATATTAACCAAAATTTTAAATGAGTCAGATTTGTACACTGTGGCTAAAATAAAATAATTGGAAATTACATTTCAAAAGTTATTCTCATTCTGAGTGCAAGCTTAGTGTCCTGGCAGTGGGTTGTGTTTTGAACAGGATAGTGCAATTTTCTAGCTACTAGATAGTTGTCTAGTATCTTATCACAAAGATTCTAGACAACTCCCAAAAGCTTGGATACACCCAGGTGTGGGGGTATCAGGAAGACCCACTGGAAACTGAAGCCGTGGCTCCTTACGGGGGTCCGGGTACAGAGGTATGTCCTACCGGCCCTTTTCTCACAGATGGGCAGGCGTTGGTGAGTCTATTTATTGTCTTGGTAGCAAAGGGAAGTGCTGATCAATAAAAAGTATTGTTACAGGGAGAAATGTTTCTGAGGGTTTAGCCTGCATGGTGAGGTTATGACAGTAATTCCGATGTCTTTCCAGGAGAGTAACTTACAACACAGTAATCAGGGATGACTGCGTTGCCAAAGGAGTCACACTGTTAATTAGTTACTCTCTGGGGGGTAGAAAGGTATTAAGCGTGTGTGTGTGTGTGTGTGTGTGTGTGTGTTCGAAGAATGTATCTACCTGATTAAACATAATTACGTGATGATCCCTGAATGTATTCCACCCTGTTGCTAGTAATATAACAGCAACAAAAACAGATGTCAGAGCTGTTTCCAGCTGGAATGAAAATAGAAACTAGAAACTATGCTAATATAAATACCAAAGATTATTTTCAGAAATCACTTAAAGCAATGCTATTAAAGAACAATTTTTTTTTTTTTTTTTTTGAGACAGAGCCTCAAGCTGTTGCCCTGGCTAGAGTGCCTTAGCATTACAGCTCACAGCAACCTCCATCTCCTGGGCTCAAGCGATTCTCCTGCCTCTGCCTCCCAAGTAGCTGGGACTACAGGCGCCCACCACAATGCCCGGCTATTTTTTGGTTGCAGCTGTCATTGTTGTTTGGAGGGTCTGGGCTGGAGTCGAACCCGCCAGCTCAGGTGTATGTGGCTGGCGCCTTAGCCGCTTGAGCCACAGGTGCCGAGCCTAAAGAACAATTAAGAAAATGGGTGTGCATGTTTTTATATGAAGGCGATTTTCTTTATGTTCAGACTTTCTTCTCCGCATCTTCTCAGCGCATGTGTCAGTGCAGATTTTTTTTGTTGTTGTTGCTATGGAAATTTGTGTTAGTTACAGGGTAGACAATTTCATTGGGAAAACTGGCAGAGATTTAGTTAGGGTTGAGAGAAGGTGGAATTGAAGCCATGGAAAATGAAGCTTTCTAAGCATATACTCAGAACCTGGATATCTGGAACGAGGCAGAATTTAGAGATAAGGACATGAGATTTTCCACACTGACCTACAAGGAGACAGAGGCTCAGGCCACGGGCAAAGAGCCTGGAGCACGCTTGTTATTTCAGTTACACAAACTTGGGCACCTATAAATGTTTCATGCAAGAACATCTTGTTTCCTAAGTTATAAGCATGTCTTAAGTTATAAACACATTGAGAGAACTTGAGAACTTCCAATTAGACAAAAATCTATTATATACAGCAATTAATACTATGAATTAGTATACTTTATTCCGGAAACTTATTTTGCAACGGGAGTCACAGGAGTAGGCTGTGCAGAGGGGGAGAGGGCTTGATATGGGAGGATGAGTCCTGGGAAGGGATTCAGAAGACCATGGCTCTAGCTTTGGTTCTGCTATATAATTTTGGGCAAGTTCTTTCAATTCTATGTGCCTAATCTGAACGCCAGAAGAATCAATCTCAATTATTTTTCAGTTATAAGGAGCTTTGGATCTGAGTTCCTGAATGGTGAGCTATAGGGAGGCAGGAGATTGTTCTGTGCATTTATATATCTCTGATATGCTCTAACACTCAACTGTGTTTCCCATGGTAAACATTCAGTAACTGCTCAATGGAATCTATATTTTGGAAGCCATAGCCTCTTTCAATTCAATTAGGTAGGTTGCGAGAGAGAAGGAAGAAGGGGCTGGTCTGTGTCCATCTCTGTCCACTGACTTCTAGACTGGATACTGCCACATGCCCCGAGTGATCAGAGAGGTGAGAGGGGAACAGATTCATAAATGCTAGACTTGTGGTATCCTTCTGGCCTGTCTGCAAGAAACCTGATCTGGACATGGGGCAACTGTTCTCAACCATTCCTTCCTTTGTTCCTCTGTCAGCACTGAACCCAGAGGCATCTTACGTTGCCTCTGAGTGCTGTCACCTTTGTTAAAAATAGCTTTGTTCCTGGGGAGTTCACCAAAGCATCTCTAGGAAGCTTGCTATAGTACAGCTGGTAATTCCACTCACTGAACAAGGGAGTAAAAAAAATCATTTGGGGGGTTCTTTCCCCTCCCCCCATCTTTTTGCCTTACCATGGGCACCACTGTCTCAAGACAAGGATGCTTCTGCTTCTCAGAAAGGAGGCACGGTAGAGTATTTTTGTCAAGCTTTGGAATTTGGGTGGCAAGCTTTTCTTTTTTTTTTAAGGAGCATTTTCTTTTTTCGGCTTCACGTCCCATTTTAAAAGTCAGAAACATACCCTTCCCCTTCCGCATCCAAGGCGGCAGCCAGCTCTGTAAAGAGAAGCCCCGTGAGGAAGTGCTGCTGGCGGTACTCTGGGGTCAGGTCAAACATGCCGGCGATCTTCGGGTCCTGGAAACTGGAGCAGGAACTTGAGTTCTACAGAAATGCAAAGAGCAATTTTATGAACAACAAGAAGTGAGATTAAAGAGCAGTGGCTAGGACCTTGCTCCAGCCAGGCTTTGTGAGATAGGCCCTGCTAGTATCCCCTGTGATGGATAAGGAAACCGAGGCACGAGTGGTTACATCACTTTCCCACACAGGTGGGACTGCCAAGTGAAAACATGAAAGTAAGGCACTCGGGGAAAAAAAAAAGGAAGTAAAGCACTCGGTCTGTTGAGAAATGAGTATCACTCATGCATCTGAAGCTGAAGATTAAAATCCTAGAATAAACTCTGCATAGGGAAATAAGAACTACCTCTAATCCTGTGGCTGTGAGCAGACAATTCCTCTAGAACCAACTGCCCGCTTTGTTTAAGGCCCCTGTCACTCAGCTACACTTCTGAATGTGTCTTACGGACATATGAATTTTGTTAGCCTGGAATTAGAAGTGGTGTTGGGCGGGGAAGTGTCAGATTTACCAGTCCCAGGTATAATAATTCTTGGCCTGTGTTTTTACCCTGGGAGCACACTTTATATTTTAATCAAAGCATCTAAAGCATCTCTGGAAATCTTCACAGCTTGGTAAGCCAGGCCTCTGGCTTTGGTAACTTCCTGGGGCAGTCAGAAGGGGCATGTGGGCAGAAGACCTAAGGCAAGGTTAGCCCACGGTAGTCTCAGGACAGAACCTGCTGGGCAGGATGCTACAGAAAGTTTACACGTTTGGAATTGCGGCTTGTAAGTCAGATCTTTCCCAGTTCACATTAAGATGGTCACGTAGCTAACATCTGGATCGTGTTATCTGGCGTAAATGGCTAAGTTTTTTTTTCAAGACAAGCCTTCACCTCTGTGCTAGTATTAAGAAATATGCCACAAAAATAACACCTGATGATGATAACTTTTGCCTGCTGCTCTGAACTAATTATTTGTTCTCTATAAATGAAATGTGACTATAAAACAGCATTTCCTTAAAGTTGTTCTAGAGGACAGTAGTCCTTTGAGCAAACTCTGGGGTGGGAGTGGGGTTTCCATAGTCAGATCTCTCATAAACATCACGTTTATGACATATCCCTCCTCTCATCCTCTTCCACTTCTTGAGTGTCTATAATTTACATTAACTAGTTAAAGATTCTTAGATGGCCTAATCCCAAGAAACCTGGTTAACACAGGGTTTTAAAAACTTATTTGACTATGAAGTCTTGTATTCACATACTATAATAGTTGGCTAATATCAGACAAGGGAAGATTTCAGACTTTTCTATGCTTTTCTGAGTTTTCATAGTACTTATAAATTCCTTGCTGTACTTGGCCTCATTACAGACCGGTAAGCCTAGGAAGAAATTAGTTACTGAGCCTGTAAACTATTAGTTATGATGGTGTAACTGTGTATAACATACTTGGTCTGGTTTGAGTAGTTTGATTTTTCTTCTAATTAATAAGATGAACCTTTGTAAGTTCATATATGATTAAACTAAGCTAATTAAATGAAATAGCCTGAATAATTCCTTCTGTTAGCTCATTACCTGGGAAGATATGGAGGGACAAGGAGATGTTGGAGCAGTATCAGCATTCATAAAAAAGAGGTTCAGATTGAGGTAATGTTCATGGCTACAGAGGATTCTCAGGAACTCCAGCCTCATGGAAATGAGTGTTGGAAGGTTATTGAGTTTGGCTGACAGCTGGGAAAAAAGCAAAAAGAGGAACAAAGTATTTATTATAAGGCAAATGGAGTTGAGGTTGGCGGACACAAAAATATCCTTTCTCTCCAGAAGGCAATCAAATTAATACAAATAAATGGGACAGAGCAGTAGATGGCAAATTCTGCATTACAGGGAGGCCCAATAAGTTTCCATTCATTACTGTTCCCCTTAATAATTTTAGCCTGATAGCTGTCCAAAATGAGGATTCTTGTCCCAACCTTGTCAAATCTATGAAGTATAATACCATGGCAAGCCAGTACTGAAAATAATCTTGAGGTATGCATTCAGTGTAACATAATATAATTAATTTTATAAAAACTCTACTGTGTCTGGGAAACTAAATGAAAGGACTTGACCTCCCATGGGGCCATATGAAACTAATAGAACATGGCTGGATGACTTTAATGCTACGAGTATTCTTTTGCAGTTTCCAATTAAAGGCCCCATTGGAAAGTTCTCCAATCAGTTCCCTAGAGGAAGGCATCAAACCACGTAAGAGAGTATGCACTACCTGCAAAAAGTCAAGGAGCTTACCCGAAAATGACAGCGAGGAAATGGAGAAGAAAGAAAGAGAAAGCTGGAAGACTTACAAGAAAACGTCTTCCGTTAAGAAACAAGCAAACCAACCCACCAAGCAACCATGTAACAGGAATGAAAAGCAGACAGAGGTGACTGTCTGGAAGAAACCCCTTGCTTCCCTCACGTAAGCTGAACAACCAAAAGACCCAGACTCCGAGGCGGCCCCTCTAGAGGCAAAGCAGGGGAAGAAGGGGGTGCTGGGGACCTGGAGCCTGCAGTTTTCATCATAAACACCCTCCCACCCCAGCCTAGGAATATGAAGCATCTCATTCTTGCACATGGACATGCTTCCTCTTCTCTCAGTTGAACAGTATTTTTCTAAACTACATAAATTAAATAAACACATATTTTCAGCCATTTGAGGAGAAGCCATTGTGTCATGAGGCATTTTGCCTATAGAATTAATTCATGGTTAGAAATTTACTTAAATGAATTTATATCCTCCATGCAAGAACACATAACCTTTCTTTCTTTTTTTTTTTTTTTTTAGAGACAGAGTTTCACTTTATGGCCCTTGGTAGAGTGCAATGGCATCATACAGCTCACAGCAACCTCCAACTCCTGGGCCCAAGCGATTCTCCCGCCTCAGCCTCCCGAGTAGCTGGGACCACAGGTGCCCGCCACAACGCCCGGCTATTTTTTGGTTGCAGTTCAGCCGGGGCCGGGCTTGAACCCACCACCCTCTGTATATGGGGCCGGCGCCCTACCGATTGAACCACAGGCGCTGCCCAGAACACATAACCTTTCAATGTGTACTTCTGGCTGACTTTGAACCAGCAGAACCATTAGCAAACTGAACTGATGGTTGGTGGTATGCCCATCACTTACCATTGTCATAAAGAGCTGTTGGGTTAAGTTGGCTATCAGAACTTAAAAGCACAAGATATTTGCGCTTGAAAGAAGGCCCCATTATGGGTATTTTTCATAGATGTCTTGAGACATCATTAATGTCAGAAATTTAAAAAATAATTTGAGTTATGTTTTAGAAAAGAGGGGTAAAATGAATTCCCAGAACATCTTTTCCAAAGGTAACGACCCACAGTGACAGCCTCAATAGCCCTACCCAAGGGATGGGTGTGAACTTGGTGGTGCGTTGTAAGCAACTGAGAGTGACTGAGGAAGTAGATTTGTCTATTGTTAATGACTATTTTTTTTTTTTTTTTTTTTTTTTTTGTAGAGACAGAGTCTCACTTTATGGCCCTCGGTAGAGTGCCGTGGCCTCACACAGCTCACACCAACCTCCAACTCCTGGGCTTAAGCGATTCTCTTGCCTCAGCCTCCCGAGTAGCTGGGACTACAGGCGCCCACCACAACGCCCAGCTATTTTTTGGTTGCAGTTTGGCCGGGGCCGGGTTTGAACCCGTCACCCTCAGTATATGGAGCCGGCGCCTTACCGACTGAGCCACAGGCGCCGCCCCTGTTAATGACTATTAATAAAGCACTACGGTTATAGCCATTGCCCCAAAGTTTTTAAGTGGCAGAAAACATAATGAGATGTGGCGTGGCGCCTGTGGCTCAAGCGGCTAAGGCGCCAGCCACATACACCTGAGCTGGCGGGTTCGAATCCAGCCCAGACCTGCCAAACAACAATGACAGCTGCAACCAAAAAATAGCTGGGCGTTGTGGCGGGCACCTGTAGTCCCAGCTACTTGGGAGGCGGAGGCAGGAGAATCGCTTGAGCCCAGGAGTTGGAGGTTGCTGTGAGCTGTGACGCCACAGCACTCTACCCAGGGAGACAGCCTGAGGCTCTGTCTCAATAAAAAAAAAAGAAAGAAAAAGAAACATAACGGCATACAAAATGATAAAATCCAACAACTTTGGAAAAATACGATTTGCTGCAGGTATTGAGGCTCTGTCTCAATAAAATAAAAAAAAAAGAAACATAACGGCATACAAAATGATAAAATCCAACAACTTTGGAAAAAGGGCATACGAAATGATAAAATCCAACAACTTTGGAAAAATACGATTTGCTGCAGGTATGTCTGAAGCTCATTCTGTATCTAGAGAGCTGGGACCAGGGAATTAAACCATCATGAACTGGGGTCACTGGTCCTGTTAGGCCTCACTGCCTCAAATCATGCTAAGTAGTATCCATGAATGTCACCTGCAGATGTAGAGCATGAAATCAAAGTGTCAAGATCTGGATAAATCTAATCCAGTTTTGTCTGTGTGGAGACCAGGAAACCAATGTCTCACAGGTTCATATTCCCCAGAACGGTGGTTAATGGCATTGCTGGAGTTAGAACACAGGTTTCCTGAGCCCTCTAGGGCTCTCTGGCAGCTTAGACAGGGGAGAGCAAGAAAGAGTAGGCAGCTGAAAGAAAAGAATTTAGAAAGAAAGACTGTGAGGAAGAGAAAAGAAAGGAAAGAGAAAAACAAAAATGTGCATTTTGCAGGGCAAGCACACATCTACTTAGGATCGCCTTGTTTCCTTTTGGGACTGAAAGCTGCCCGGTATGGGAGTAGCAAACCCTGGGCCTACAGTTGTGTTCTAGGTTCTCTTTCTGTAAATCCAACTTAAAGTTTTGAAAACAGATTAACTTGTATGTGAAATGCACCCAGTGACCTGGAATCCTAAACACCTAAGAAGGAAGGCAGGAGGAGTGAAGTACCCCACTGGGACTCCCTTCTGGTGGCTCCTGGGAAGGACAGTCCACGTGAGGGCCAGGAGGGTGCCTGGGATTGGTGATGCTCTGGGACCAAGGATGCCCAAGGATTCTTGTCATCATTCTGCTTCCTTGTCAGGACTTTGTGTAGAAAAGTTAATCTTTCTTTTTGTGAGGGGAGGTCTTATGCAAACGATCCCAACATTGTCTCTGGGTATTGGCCTCTGGTTTGTTTATTTCTTCACTTCAGACGGATACCCAGGTCAGCTCACACCAAACTCAAATTTTCACACATCCAATTATTTTATAAATAATCCACACAATCAGATCATTAGCCTTTTAGCGCTTGCCTGCTGTGCAGACCCATAAAATGTCCTGGGACAGTTGTTGCCTACAGATAAGATAGAGCCTGGTTAGTTACATTGCCCAAAGCTGCTACAGCCCCCGGCGCATTCCCACCCCAAGACTCCGTGTGGAGCTGCAGAGGGACTTCATCTAGATGCACAACCCTGCTCTCCCCAGGGATGATAAGGAGCAAGATGGCGGCCCTGGAGGAATACTCACCTGGTTGCAGTAATGCTTGATGAGGTTGAACACAAAGCCACGATCCATGAGGGACAGAAGGTCATACAGGAAGAAAGCCAGGCTGATGTTGATCTTTTCTGCCTGTTCATTTTCCTTAAAAACAAACATACAAACACCCAAATCACTTTGTGGTAAAACCTGGACATGAACTCCCAGGTCTCTGGAGGGAAAGTTGGAAGAGGCAACTCCTTTATTTCAGCCACTGTCCCTCTTGGGGATGTAAGGCAAAGCAGATGAGTCAGCCAAATTGTAGCAAATGTAATTTAGCTTTTAACTGATGCCATGACTATTAGGTTGAACCAAGTAATTTATTTATGTACTGTTAATACTTTTTTTTTTTTTTTTGAGACAGAGTCTCATTTTGCTGCCCTTGGTAGAGTGCCATGGCATCATAGCTCACAGCAACCTCAAACTCTTGGGCTCAAGTGATCCCCCTGGCTCAGTTTTTCTTTTTCTTTCTTTCTTTTTTAGTAGAGATAGAGTCTCAATCTTGCTCAGGCTGGTCTTGAACTCATGAGCTCAAGTGATCCACCTGCCTCAGCCTCCCAGTGCTGCGAATTTTTGAGTGCATTTCCTTCTGGTCACTTTTTTCCCCCTACACGCATATTTCTATGTATATGTATAATTGGCCTCATTCTCTATTTAAGACTGGGTCTTGCAATTTTTTGATATCCGGGTAACTTTTTTTTTTCCTTTTTTTGGTAAATACTTTTTGGGCAAACTAACTTAAAATACATTCACTGTCTTCAACGAGTCAATATCTTAATTTATAAGGATTACCGTGGAATATCTAATCAGGATAAAAGTGTCAGTTTTTGCCTAAGGAATTTTTTTCCCTCTTAATTGGCAGTATTCCCAGCCTAAAAGAGGTCACTGGCATACTTAGTAAGGGCAAATTCCTTCCTGGATTAATGCTAGGTTTTATTTTAATTAAGTTAATTACTTTGGTATTTATTTATTTATTTAAAGACATGGTGTCACTCTATTGCCCACCCTAGAGTGCTATGGAATTAGCCTAGCTCACAGTAACCTCAATTCCTGGGTTCAAAAAATCCTCCTGCCTCATCTTCCCAAGTAGCTGGGATTACAGGAGCCCATCACAACTCCCAGCTAATTTTTCCATTTTTAGTAGAAATGAAGTCTTGTTCTTGCTCAAGCTGGTTGCAAACTCCTGAGCTCAAGTGATCCTCTCACCTTAGGCTCCCAGAGTGGTAGGATTATAGGTGTGAGCCACTTCCCTGAGCCTCATTTTATTTTTTAATTATTTTGCACCCATTATTTATGGGGAATGTTATAGCACTTCAGAGCAATCAGCGATTCACTTTTTTATGTTTCTGTTCTTTATTCTCAGAATGACAAATCGATTTCCTCTGACATTATTAAAAATCTGGTTTGTAACTATTTTCCTGTTGTTATGATGTACAGTTTGCAAATTCGGGCCAAGCTGACCAGTCACTGTCCTGCATGTAGACCTGGTAAAGAGGTTTTTGCAGTGCCACTGAGAAGTCCTCAAGCTCTCAGCACCCCCCACATGGTTCCCCTGCTGGGTAGACTGTATGTCTGGTTTGGCAGCTCCAGTCTTGGCTTTGCCGGTAACTGTGTGACTTTTGGAAAGTGTATCAACCTCTCTGTGCCTTATTTTCATGCCTGACAATATGAAGATACCATTGCTGTTTTAACAAGGTTTGCCTTGAGGAGTAGCCGAATGACATCTCCTAAGTACCTGGCAGTATAAAAGTTCTTAAAAATGATAAAGGTATTATTAATAATAGACACTGCTCCCTCAATTTTAGAGTTATCTTTTAACATTTCATTTTGTTTCCTTTTATGTATTTTTACAATTTTATTTTGCAACAATTTCTTTCTTTCTTTTTTTTTTTGAGACAGTGTCTCACTGTCACCCTTGGTAGAGAGCCATGGTGAAATAACTCACAGCAACCTCAAACTCCTAGGCTTAAGAGATTCTCTTGCCTCAGCCTCCCACATAGCTGGGACTACAGTCACCTGTAAAATGCCCAGCTATTTTTTTTTGAGACAGAATCTCACTATGTCACCCTCAGTAGAGTGCTGTAGCGTCACAGCTCACAGCAACTTCAAACTCTTGGGCTTAAGCGATTCTCTTGGCTCAGCCTCCCAAGTAGCTGGGACTACAGGCACCTGCCACAATGCCCAACCTATTTTTTGGTTGTAGCTGTCATTGTTGTTTGGCAGGCCTGGGCTGGGTTCAAACCCATCAGCCTCTGTATATGTGGCTTGCGCCCTACTCACTGAGCTACGGGCGCCACCAGCCCAGCTATTTATTTAGAGACAAGGTTTCACTCTGGCTCTGACTGGGTCTCAAACCTGTGAGCTCTGACAATCCACCTGCCTCGGCCTCCCAAATGCTGAGATTATAGGCGTGAGCCACCGCACCTGGCTGAAACAATTTCAAAATTACAGCATATAGTCAGGTGTTGTGGTGGGCGCCTGTAGTCCCAGCTACTTGGGAGACTGAGGCAAGAGAATCGTGTAAGCCCAAGAGCTGGAGGTTGCTGTGAGCCGTGTGATGCCACGGCACTCTACTGAGGGTGGTAACTGTCTCTACAAAAAAAAAAAAAATTACAGCATCGGTGTAAGGATAGCAAAAAGACTACCAAATACCCTTTAACCAAGGTCATCGTTATTTGACATTTTGCTATATTTTCTTTACCATTCTATTTCCCTCTCAGAATATTTCTTCCTAAACCTTTTGTGAGTAGTTGTCAATATCATTACCAATTTACCCCATAATACTTCAAGGTATTTGTTAAGAGCAAGAATATTCTCTTTCGTGTCTATATTAAAACAATAATTTAAACTGTATTCCATATTGCAATTTCTTTGAAACATTTTTCCAGTCCCACCCAGGGGTCTGGTCCAGTATAACATACTGCATTTAACGATCATCATAGTTAGATTTTAGTTACTGTGTTAGAGTGATGCTTATTTTTCTCTGATTATGAAAGTAACACATATTCTAGGTAAACAATTTAGAAAGTAGAGCGTAAAACACAGTTACCTTCTGAGGTTTTACTAAAAGGGCCGCAATCTCCGAGGTGACCACATTAACAATAGTAGTTATGTCATCTTTGAAACGGTCAGAGAAGCGAGTCCTCCGAAAACTGTCCCGTTTGTCCATGTTATGTACATACTGGGCCATGCTTTTCACCTAAAGAGGGGCCGGGGGGAATGTCAACACAGAAATTGGTGACCTGCTTGAACAATGTGGGAAGAGGGGAAAGACTCGGAGAACAGCTCTTTTAACAATGGACTTCATCTGTGCTGGTGGTGCCCAAGCAGCCTCAGTACTAAAATGCTCCTGACCCACGAATGGTTACCATGGTGGCAGGAGGTGGGAAGGGCGTCCTCTTCTTGACCTCAAGTCAGGGGGCTCCCTTCTTGCTACTGAACAAACCAGAACTTCATTCTTTAGCTACAGTGTTAGAAGATTCCCCTTCAATACTGCCTACGTCAGACCTAGGCTGGGCTCCCATCACCATTCAGGCATCACTCAATACACGCCGCAGGTAAAGCAACTGCTCCCTGATACTGTTGCTGATGTGAACAGTCTTTGTCTGTTCCTGAAACTGCAGTAAAGAGAACAGGGGGAGAAATGTTCCTCTTACCTTGAGTTTTATAGTTTTTATTGAGGGAACATAGTTTTTCCAGAAACAATTCTGTAGTTTCCAATAAAGTTATTTCCTGCTTCTATGAATTTTAGCTGTATTGTATGTTGAGCGGGATTTTGTTAGCTAACTGGAAATCTAACCACTACTGGAACATTGTCTCTAGGGGAAATTATGTTTTGAGTTTTATATATACACACCGTAAAACCTCCATAGTTGACCACCTCCCTACCTTGACCACCTCTTTAATTTGACCTAATTTTCGTAGACGAGACATGCACCACATACACATGTTGATATAGTAGTCCGAGTTCCTTACGTTTACCACTTCTGTACATTGCCCAGTTTGTTACAGTCTCTTGGGTGGGTGACTGCCAGAGGTTTTACTGTATATAAAATCTGTCTGTGTGTCAATTGGTGACCACCTGTATTATGACTCCTGAAATAATCTCAATGACTACCACAGTTTTAAATCAAGGGCATAATTATTTTTTGTGCTCCTTCTTGGGACCACGAGATAGATGGGTCAGTACACCCCCCCTTTGATACTATCTGAGGTTGAGTCTTGCCCTTGTTAGCAGCTGCCTAGATCTTCCAGGGACATAGGAAAGATTGAGAGTCCTTGTGGTTGGCTGCCTACGTTCTGAGGTCACTTTCATGAATGTGTCCAGGCTAGTCAGGGTCACTGCAAAAAGAAATGGCCCTGGAAGTTGAGACACTCGCATTCTACCCACCCATCTGGGACCAGGATAGCTGTGTGGAAAGTGACTTCTACTCCCAAGAGCTACACGGGAGAACTTTTATGTACTAACAGCAGATTTCAGTTTCTAAAGATGCAAGACTGGTGAGTTTTGTTAACACTAAGACAAAACAGAAAGAAAACAACAATAAAGAAAAGGCAAAATAAGAAGAGAAAAATTAAAGATAAAAATGCTTTATGCGTTTCATGCTTTCAGGTCATGCCATAGCCAGCTCAGGGAGACCTAAGACATCTGATTCTGGTGCCTGAGTGGAAGAACCATGTTTCCTCTCCACTGCAGGGTCCTGTTTGGTTCAGGACACATGGGTGTATCCAAACCCCATCCAGCAGTACACAGTTGGTAGATGACCTTAATAAGGGGTGGAAACTGGGCTCCATCTTTGTCTGATAAAAGTGTCTCTTTCTCACTACATGCTCCCCACAAAGGACCTTGGAAGATAAAGCCTCTTTGTTTTGGGCAACCCCAATGCTGATTCCCTGCTGGCTGACCCACCCCAGCACCAGGCTACATTCAGCTCCTGCCTGCTGAGTTTGCCATCCTACAACCAGATGAATAATTCTCACAATACTGTTCTTCCAACGAATGGCCTCTTTCCAGAATGTCAGCAGCTTGCCAGCTACTATGTCTTCTTCTCTGAAGACCCACTAGAAATACTAGTACAGGCTTGGCCCATTGTGTAGGGTGGGGTGATGCAGGAAAATCTTTCCTCCGGTATTGGCCTTGTGGCCCATTCAAAGTAGGTGGCTCTAAAGAAGCCCTTAGCCCAGAACTTTGTGTCCTGAGCAAGTAAACTAGGTCACCCATTTACCTCTCAGTCTCCAAGGTCTGGCTCAGCAGTTTCTAGAAGCACAGGGATTTATTCATGAGCAAGTGTGGAATTCGCCCAAGGATTGTGTTTAATAGCGCCAATGCCAAAGTGGTTGTTCATTAGCACTTGGCCACTGACGCAACTAAAGGGTGTTAAAGTTGTTGGCTAAGCTTAAGGAGACTATCATTTCTCTCTTTAAAGCTTCTTGGGGGAAAAAAAACCCTGTTTTGATTTTTAAATAACTTCCTGGGCATCAGTCAGGCAAATACATAAATAGTGCATGGAGGACTGGGCTCCCTGTCTGAATCTGAAATCAATTTCCTTGCAAAGTCCTGGCTGGGGCTGGTGGTTTCCAGCTGCCACTGCCCCAGCCCCCAGATGGATTTCTTGCCCTTCTCTGTCCCTCTGAGGGCTAGGACGGTGATCTCTGTGGACTGCAGCACTTACACTCCCCTGCCCTTTGGCTTCTGGTTGGAGTTGGAGGATGTGAGGCACCTGCTGGGAATCAGTAAGTGGGCGGGGGCGGGGGGAGGGAGGCAGAGAACCCAGATATTAATATTTATTCTTAATGCCCTTATCCCTGTCCCAGTGGGGCTCTGGCAGTGGCAACATTTTGCTAAAGCTCCGGCTCTTTTCGTGTGGACCAGCTTTCTCTAAGCCTCAGTTGTGCCCTTCTCTACCCTTGAGTCTTCAGAGGCAGGGTAGATAAATGCAGTTGCTGCTGGCTCCTGGAACCTTGTCGGGGGCCTTTTGATCAGTGCTTTTTAGTTAACCCTTTTGAGTAAGGCCAATTCTGTTCTGCCTGGACCCTGACAGGTGTCATCTGCATGTTGGCCAATGCCCTCAATGTGCTCAGATTAGGGGGAGCTTCCTTCCGTTCACCATAAGGGACTCCCTGGAGGTTACGAGGGGCTATGTGCTTTAGCTTTTGCTTTCTCTCCTGGGCAAGATCAAGAAATTTTCACCTTTCCTTAGCACCCTGCAGTTGGGGGCAGTGAAGTGCTATCGTTGGAGCCTCCAGTGGACCTGGAGATCCTCTTCATGGGCACCACCCTTCCTTCAACCCCATCTGTAAAGTGGGGATAAAAAAAACTCCTTGTGCCTCAAGGTCGTGTGAAGATTAAATGAGATAATACTTTTAAAAATGCTTAAAACAGTGCTGGTGTATATATATAAAGATGCAGAATACATTTTAAATGTCACTACTTTTTCTTCCACAGGGATTCCATGAAGGACAGAGTCATCGTTACACCTGCAGAAAACACAAACTTGCCTTTAAAAGAGAGCTCTGAGCTGCCTCGTGGAGCCATGAAGGCTTAGCAAAGCTGCAGTCAGTAGGACTGGGGATGAATTACAGTGGAGCCTCTGTAAGTTGACCACCCAAGGGACTGTAACAAACTGATCAACACACGGAGGTGGTCAACATAGGAACTAGGCCTGCTGTACATTGAGCACACGTGGTGTAGGTCCAGTCTATGACGATTAGATCCACTTGGTTAGGTAGGGAGGTTCTACTGTACTAGTCTGAATGATCTATAAATGGATTCTGACCGAAGTGAATCTTCTTCATGGAGAAACTTCATGGTGGGTGGGATATGTAAACAGAAGCAGGATACACAGGGCATGCAGTGTTGGTTTTGATAATTCTCATGCCTCAAGACAAAAGAAAGGAGTGGGTTTTATGGCTAGTCTGTTTCCTGCCCGAGCACAGAGCTCAGTGTCACTGCTAGTGCTCTTGCTCCAAGACTTGTGAGCTCCTGTCACCCACCTTCATGAGCTTGGCATTTGGAACCCCAAAACTTCTAGTGCTGGCTAGATATAAATTCCAAAAAACCCTCCCCTGTTAAGAATTCACAGAGTGGAGGTGGTATGTACCAGTGGATCATTACTGTGTTTAGAAATCACCTGGAAAGACAGGTGAATGAATGCTACTGGCCACCACGCTCCTAATTTTGGTAGTTATAAGGAGGATCTTTTTTTTGAGACAGAGTCTCACTCAGTTGCCCTGAGGTTGAGTGCTGTGGTGTCATAGCTCATAGCAATCTTAAACTCTTGGGCTCAAGCGATTCTCTTGCCTCAGCCTCCCAAGTAGCTGGAACTACAGGCACCCATCACAATGCTCAGCTGTTTTTAAAGATGGGAGTCTCTTTCTTGTTCAGGCTGGTCTTGAACTCCTGAGCTCAAGCAATCTGTCCGCCTTGGCCTCCCAAGGTGCTGGGATTACAGGCATGAGCCACCTCGCCTGGTCTTCAAGGGAGGATGTTAAGAATCTGCTTCATTTTTACTAAGCACCCCTAGGTGATTCTGTTACAGGGCATTAAAACTGGGCTTTGGAAGGTGGTGCCTGTGGCTTAAGGAGGACGGTGCTGGCCCCATATGCTGGAGGTAGTTCAAACCCAGCCCCAGCCAAAAAAACTACGACAAAACAAAACAAAACAAAACTGGGCTTTGGGATGTTACTCAAACTAGGGGTTGGGACCTTGTGAAGAGATTTGAATCCTAAATGCACTTCTGTGGCACGAGCCTGCCGCCTTCTAACGATTACACATCATTTCTCATTCCTCCCCAGAGTGTTTTCTTTCTGTTTCTTTTGACCTCTTTGTTCTCTGCGTCCCATTGTTCAGCATTGCTTCTTTTTTCTTAGGCTTGAACTTCCATATAAAAACTAGAGCTTCGGTGGAAATCCTACCGTTTCTCTCTCTCTCTAAAAAAATACTATTCGCTTAATGTCACAGAGGAAAGAACACAGCGACCAGAAAGCTAACACAATCACTACATTTCAAGGTACTCCTAATCCTCTGAATTGTTTGTATGTACATTTGTGTTTAGTTGGTGTCTATGCTTTTATACTTTTTTCATTTAACATCCTTTCACCACGCATCTCCATCTATCAACATTGACGAATGATTATTCTTAGAAGCTTTATAGCAAAATCCTATCACTTCCATTCATAACGATACAAAAATAGTTAAGAATATTATTCTCCTTATTTTAAAATTAAGGAATTATAGTTGTACCTTTTGCTTTTTTTGCTGAGGAAACAATAGAAGTTTTAGGGGAAAAAGATATACAAGTTTCTTATTTTTTCTAACAAATACTAGTTGGCATTTGTATGATACCAAGTAGTCTTCTGGGGCTGGAGATAGGATAGTGAAGAAGACAGAGCGAATGCCAGAGATCTACTAGCTGAAATAGGAAAACAATTGCAATAAGTGCTAGGAAGGGAATAAACAGGGTGTTTAAAAGGAGAATAAGAGGTGGAGACATATTATAGTATAAGGTAGTCAGAAAAGGCCCTTTGGAGGTGCTGCAGGACACAGTGTGTGCTGGGGGTGCCGGGCTGGTGAAAGGTCGGAGTGGAAGGAGAATCTGAAAAAGGATTGGAAGCTGAAAAGGCCTTCTCAAAGAACCAAGAAGGAAACAACTGAACAAGGTGGGCTGTGCATGAGACGAGGCTGGAGATGGAGGTAAACAACAGAATCCTGCAGGGGCTTTGAGGCTGCGAAAGGCATTTGTGTTTCATTCTCAGCACACTGAAAGTCACTGAAGGGTTTTAAAGAGGGGAGTGACAGCGTCTGTTTAATACGGGCTGCTCTATGCAGAATGCATGTGCCAAAGGCAAAAAATGGATACAGACAGGAGAAGAGGAAGTCACCACAAGGAAGCATCAGAGGGAGGGCAGCGGCACGGCCAGGAAGGGAGCGGGAACACGATGAGAAGTGACAGGTTGGAGGTGGATCTTCAGCAGACTTTATGGAAGATGGATGAAGGGGTGAAGGAGAGAATCAGATTTCAAGAATAAGCTAGGTTTCAGCAGGACCAGCTTGGGGAACAAAATGTTAATTCCCTCCTGCCCCGTTTCCCTGGTCCTTTGCAGCTAGATACGAATGAGCAAGAGTCTCACCAGGAGCTCGAAGAAGAACCAGGCGTACTTGAAGACAGTTTCTCTCACCATCCCGGTGCTGACCACCATCTGCAGGGCAAGTTCCTCGTGGAAATGCTGAACAAGAACCACAAAAACCAGGCGGTTATCCACCAACTCCTTTTTTCTTTCCCCCCACAATTTAATAGCTTGTTAGTTCCTGAATATGTGTCCTAGATGTCCTAGGCCTAAATTGATGCTGAAATAACCTAAGACCAAAGGCCATTTAGGTGGGTAAAGGCTGCATTGGTACTGCACAGGACAGCTGGGTTTGAAGGATGGACTCAGATGGAAACGAAACTGCCTTCTCTGGGGGGAGCATTGAGGGTAGCAGCCGGAACAGGTCCTGTCTCTCTCCTCCCAGATGCTCTGCACATCCTCCCCGTGACCACGTGTGAGCGATTCCACTCTCGGCCCTCAGTTTGCTCATCCATAACATCAGCTGGTGGTAGCAGCGCCTCTCCAACTTGAATGTGTATCCGCATCTCCTGGAGTGCTTGATATCACCGGGTCCCACCCTCAGAGATTCTGATTCAGTAGATCTGGGGCAGGGCCTATGAATCTGCATTCCTAACAAGTTCCTGTGTGATGCTGTTGGTCCAGGGTCACCTTGGAGGACCAGTGGTCCTAACCTTGAGGATGACTGTCTAGATGTATGTAAACTCCCTTCCAGACTAGACAATTTTTGGTTTTACAATCCCTAGTGGCTTTGTGGGAAACATGATTGGTCAGTTTATGAGTGGATCTTGCATTGAAAGGTACAGTGGTATCAGCCTGAGCTCACCCTGTGTCCCGGGTCAGATGCTTTCTGTCTTCGCTTCCTTGCAAGGCATCTGACTACTCAACAGCAAAGGTAGCAGATGGTGACTTCTGTCTTTCTCACTTTCCCCCATTTCCCAGCTTGTCTGGCTTCTGGTTAATGCTTCTGACAGTAGCTTTGCTGGGGAAGAAGTTCAAAACTAAAGGCAGGGTAACCATCTTGTCTTAGTGTGCCTGATACTGTTCTGGAAAGTCCCTGCCTCTTGCAGACCACCTTAGTCCTGGGCAAATCAGAATGGTCAGTCACCCTAACTAAAAGCAAAAATGATGTCTGGGAATTTTCTGTGCTTTCATTCATCTTACACCCATGATACCTAGAACACATTCAGATGAACTCATATTGTTCAGTGAGTAAGAAAGCTAAAACTATGTCACATCCTTCATGTGTGAGTTAAGGTGTTTTTTTCTTTTTCTTTTTTGTAGAGATGGTAGAAGGGGGTGTGGAGGGTGGTCTTGCTGTGTTGCCCAGGCTGGTCTCAAACTCTTGGCCTCAAGCAATCCTCCAGTCTTGGCCTGATTACAGGCCTGCCCGACCATGACTGGCTGAAAGTTTAGTTTTAAAGTCAACACCTAAAGCAAAAATTGATCAGAGCAAAGACTGCTCTTTTTTTTTTTTAAGATTGCTCTTGATATTCCTTTAAACTACCCACAGAGTACAGTATGCATTCAATCCAATTTACTAATTCTTAGCCTCATTAAAATCTGAAAGCCATTTAGCTAAACTAAATGGAGACAAATGGAAAATCTCTGTGCTTGGGAGTTCTAACTACCTAGATCTTCAGTGATGAGTGGAGAATCCTTAGGTACTTTAGCTATACGTTGGTTTCACTTCATTTTGTGACATGAATCAAACCTTAATAATCCTCATACATGTTAACACATTTGCTTGCTATTAGGAGTTTTGAGTGAGCCTCTCCCAGATAGGAGAGGAGTGGGGTTTAATTTTAACCTAGCAGGTGGTCTAACTGTGCAGGTGACGTAATGTAAAGTAACGTGCTCACCTTGATCTTCCCATTGTAGGAAAGACACGCCCAGCTTCAAAGGCAGCCGCTGGAAAATAGGTCAGTTTGACTGCCACCGTCTTATGGTGGGAAAAGATTAGACAAGGATAAGCTGCTTCTTAAAGTAATTTATGCTGCTCCTTGGGCAGCATTATTACAAAAACACCTTGCTCTAGTCTAGAGGTTATATAAAATAGCCAAGCAGTAAAGGCCTGTTTGCTGAGCTATTAAGGAAACATATTGGCTAAACTTTCCCCTGAAATGAAATGTCTTCTGGTCATTTCAGGTCAAAATATAGCAACTGCAAAACCAGACAGGACATGCCTTTAAGGAAGTCAGGCTGTAGGCAAATAATGTTTTTTTTTTTTGAGACAAAGTCTCGAGCTGTCGCCTTTGGTAGAGTGCTGTAGCATCACAGCTCACAGCAACTTCAAACTCTTGGGCTTAAGCAATTCTCTTGCCTCAGCCTCCCGAGTAGCTGGGAGTACAGGTGCCTGCCACAATGCCCGGCTATTTTTTTTTTGTTGTGGTTGTTGCAGTTGTCATTGTTGTTTTAAGAGGCCCAGACTAGATTTAGATCTGCCAGCCTAGGTGTATGTGGCCAGCGCTGTACCCACTGAGCTACGGGCGCCGCACACAAATAGGAAAATGGTATTCGGGTCTAGTCACTAGAAAGGGGCTAATGCTAACTTTTAGAGTGAATGACAAGTTTGTTTGTAGCCTAACCACACCTTCCCTCACTTTTCCTTCTATACTAGCCAACTCCTGGGACCTCTCCCTGCACATACGGTGCTGGGTTACCGCAGTCTGCAGCTTCAGCCCAGGCAGGCAGGGCTCCCACGCGATCGCTCCCTCACCCAGCCCAAAGGGAGCAGTGCTGAGGCTCAATCCCCGCCCCCCCACTGCAGCCTGCTTAATAAACATTTCCCTGCAGCGTTAGCTGTTGCAAATGGCTTCCTGTGTTATTCTTTGCAATTAGCATGCTTACATTTTAATAGGAGTCCTGAAAAACACTCAAGACTTAAGTAGCTACTATAATCGTGAGGAGTAGAAAACTTGGGACAGACAGCTTTTTGATTCCCATTTAGAGCACATGGGCTGTAACTATAATTGGAGAATTTTGTTGGTTTAAGAAATTCTAGTAAGCAGTGTAAAAGCTTGTAAAGTTTCTGAACTTATAGGTAAGACTGATTATGGAGAACTATGAGAACGCATTTCATCTTACTTTTTTTAATCTTGAAAAAAATGATACTTAATTATTGCCATTCACGTTTGTCAAGGATGAACTGTCTCCAGCTCACCTTCTACAGAAACTAATCTTCAAACTGTGGACTAGCATCAGGTGGGAACCTCTTAGAAATGCAAATAAATTTGGGGGCCCTGGCTTAGATTTAATGAATCAGAAATTCAATCAGTTTTAATTCAATCAAGTTTTCCCGGTAATTCTGATGAATGGTAAAGTCAGAGAACCACTGAGTGGGCAGTCAGGCAGTCATAAAATGGAGGGTAAAGTAGTGCTGCAAAAGTGTATGTGTGTGTATGTGTAGGGACGAGGCAAGAGAGCTCTTAGATAGCGTCAATTTTTTTTTTTTTTTTTTTTTTTTCAGTTTTACCCAGGGCCGGGCTTGAACCTGCCACTCCTGGTATATGGGGCTGGCACCCTACTCCTTGTGCCACAGGGGCCACCCAGATAGCATCTATTTTCTTTCTCTTTTTTTTTTTTTTGACAGCATCTATTTTCAATCATAGAGAGAAGGTACAGGCAAATCCTTCTTTCCTAACCCTGTGATTATCTTCCCATTGCCCTGCTCAGTACCTTTTTCTAACCCTGTGATTATCTTCCCATTGCCCTGCTCAGTACCTTTTTGCTGGCTGGCCTTGGAGCTGTAGTCGAAGATGGAACCTCATTATTACCAGAGCAATAGTAAGACATCCGGTTGCAGTTGCGATCAGCAATCTGAAACACATAAACCATGGCTTAATAGTCAACCAACAGTGGTACAATGGAAAGGCCAGCCAACTACCTGGAAATCACAGCCTCGGATTCATTCTGTTTTCAGAATTCATTTTTAATATCTTGTTTATTTATTTTTTGTCTACAAAGATAAAACAATTGCATAAATAAATATAAAACAAAGAGTAGGTGAAGTTACACCTAATTTCACTTGCTCCTGAGATAATCCCTGTTGTTAGTTTGGTACATAGCAACCTATAGTTAAAAAGTAGTTAGGAAATAGGATGCTGAATGGTTTCTCACAACATTCTGACTTCAGTGAGAGAGGAAAAAAAAAAAAAAAAAAGGCGTGGGAACAGTGCCTCTCTGTGGTTTAGTACGGTACTGTACTCAGTCTGCCAAATAATAAATCATCAAAAACCACTCTGAAACAAAGTAGAAAGGTCATTCCCTATTCTTTTAGTTAGAGAAATATTTTTTCCCTTGCTACAAAATAATTAGAAAAATGTTAACCCAGGCTAAACAGAACTATAATATTTTCATTTTTATTAAAGAAAATCACATGATCAAAGCTGTCAATAGGGCGGCGCCTGTGGCTCAAGGAGTAGGGCGCCGGTCCCATATGCGGGAGGTGGCGGGTTCAAACCTAGCCCCGGCCAAAAAAAAAAAAGCTGTCGATAATATCTGCAGGCTACTTCTCTCCTGGGGAATCAGAACATGGGACCTTGACAATGAGGTTGAACCATGGTGTGCCAGCAAATGTTTAACCACCGGCTCTGGCGGGGGAGGGAGGCGGGCCTCATTTGTAGCATTTGCCTATTTCTGTGCTGTAAATATTTTCATCATGGCTGATTTCAGTCTGCCAATATGACGTCATGGAAATGCAGAGGTGGGACCCCAGAGATGTACAGTAGAATACATACCATTGTATGTTATGCCCATCATATAGATACAATAGATGTAAATAATCTCAAGAACAGAGATAATAGCAACGTGCGGCCAAGTAATGAGGAAAAGGATGAGATTTACTTTTTTAAAGTGAACTTTTAATTTTAAAATAATTATTTAAATTGTTATAGTTATTATTAGATGTATAGACAAGCTGCAAAGGTACAACTCTGCAAAGGTACCACAGAAAGTTCTTGCGTGCCTCCCATCTGCTTTCTCTTAGTGTTAATATCTTATAAGGTACCTTTGTCAAAACTAAGACTTTAACACTGGTGCCTTTCCATTAACTAAACCACAGCCTTTATTTGGATTATACCAGTTTTTTCACTAATGTCTTATTTCTGTTCTGTGATACAATCCAGGATACCATTTCATTTAGATTACCTTTGTTTTAATGTAACTTCTTTCATTGTAAATTTATATAATTTTTAATATCTGTTCTTCACAATTAGCTCAAAAAATTCTTGAAAATCGAAAACCAGCTTTCAGAAACAAGCCAGTTCCAGCATATCTCTGGGTTGATTTTCGTAAGTCGAAAAGGGTAGAATATCAATCATTTCAAATGATTCAAATGATCATCAGCATCTCAGGGGATGGCTCCAGTAAGTTCAGTCAGGAGTCAGAGCCTCGGCAGAGGTGAGGACCACTGGTAAATGACTCACCCATCCTGGCCTTTACATTCCCTTCCTCTCACACCGTGTCTCAAGTAGGTGGAATTTATAAGGGAACTGTGTCTAAACCTAGAGATTTTAATTTCTCTTTATCAGGGGAAATTGCATTATTCTTATAGCTCAGCCACCCCGAGGCCATAAATAACTGGGGGGGTGGGGGGGAATTCGGATTACAAATTCATGGTAGCTTTGTGAATATATTAAAAACCACTGGGTCATATACTTTTAAAAAGCGAACTTTATGTACATAAATTATAACATAATTTTTAAAAAAAATTCTGAATAGAGATATTCAACAATATACCTTACTATTATTCCTCACATCTGTCAAGGTCACGATAAACAAAGAAAGTGTAAAAAATTTGCACCAGAAGAGGAGCCTAAGGAGACATGACTATAACATGTAACATGGTACCCTGGATAGGACCCTGGAACAGAAAAACCAAAAAACATGAATTCAAATTAATAATATTCTGTTAACATGGGTTCATTAATTGTGCCAAATGTATCATTCTGTTGTAAAATAGTGACAGGGAAATTGTATAGTATATAAAATAATTTTCTGTACTATATTCACAATTCTGTAAATCTAAAACTATTCAACAATAAAAACTTTATCAAGAAAAACTAAAGAATTCATGGAAGGAAAGATGATATTTAAGGCAAGTCATCAACACTCTCAGGATCTCAGCTTTTATGTGTTTATAAAATTTGGTGTTGCTCCTTGGGATTTTTGTAGGGAATAACTAATCTGTGGCTGTTGATAACTGTAAAAGGAAGATACTAAAAAAACACACACAACAAAAATAAAAAGCCTTTCTAGGCATTAAGAAAAGTTAAAGCAAATTTTTTTTCCTTGGAAATAAAACTTCTGGTATTCATTGACTACACGGGGCTATACCAGCAATGCTCTGAATTGTTTTTTATCCGAGTAAACTGAGCAGATCCTCAAATGCCATTCTCCTCACTGCATCTTTCAGATGGTCTCAATCCATTCAAAAGGAAAGAATGTAGCTCTACAGCTGAAGAGTAAAGCATCTGACGAACACAGAAGGCAGCAATAGTGATTGCTTTTATGTTCTCCAAGTTTTAGTTAAAAAATAAAAAGTTGGCTACACTGGAGCTTGCAGGTTCAAATCTATCCTGGGCCTGCCAAACCACAATGACAACTACAACCAAAAAAATAGTCCGGCATTGTGGCAGGTGCCTGTAATCCTAACACCCTGGCAGGCCAAGGTGGGTGGATTGCCTGAGCTCACTGGTATGAGACCAGCCTGAGTCAGAGCAAGACCTCCATCTCTAAAAATCTAAAAATAGCCAGGCGTTGTGGCAGGTGCCTGTAGTCTCAGCTGCTTGGGAGGCTGAGGCTAGAGAATTGCTTAAGCCCAAGAGTTTGAGGTGCTGTGAGCTGTGTCACCTCTACTGAGGGCGACAAAGTGAGACTCTGTCTCAATAAATAAATAAATAAATACACAAAGAAAAAAAAGCTGTGTCACCTTCCAGGGTTTGACATCTTCCCTACCTTTGAAGACATAATGTTTTTAACTTCCTCATCTGCGGCGGAGTGCGTGATTCCTGCGAGGTCCGGATTACTGCTGCTCATCACCCGGGCCTGCAGCAGCTTCGAGCTCACAGCAGCAGCAGACGTGCGCCCGTACGTGTGGTAGCGGGGGTCTGGGAGGGCCGTGGGAGCACCTGCACCCCACCAGGCATAGATATGTCAACAGAAAGGGGACCAGAGTCACTTCCTGAGCTTAAGAAGGAATGGAAAAGGGATAGGCTTGACACCAGCCCACTAGATTCGGCCTTTGAATTAAGGTCTTATCATCAAGTGCAAGGGGTGGAGTGTGGAGGGAGGCATTCTTTTGGGGGGAAGTAGATAGGGCCTGGGGCACTAATTATTGCCATGGGGAATCTAGCATTGCCAGAGCTTCTGATTTCTCCCAAGAAGCTGAAAAATGAGGCGGCGCCTGTAGCTCAGTGGGTAGGGCGCCAGCCACATACACCCAGGGTGGCGGGCTCAAACCAGGCCCAGGCCAGCTAAAGCAGCAATGACAATTGCAACAAAAAATGCTGGGCTTTGTGGTAGGCGCCTGGAGTCCCAGCTACTTGGGAGGCTGAGGCAACAGAATCGCTTAAGCCCAAGAGTCTGAGTTTGCTGTGAATTGTGACGCCACGGGACTCTACTGAGTGTGACATAGTGAGACTCTTGTCCCAAAAAAAAAAAAAAAAAGCTGAAAAGGTGGGCATATTTTTATTTATTAATAGTTTAATGTTGACAATTTTTTTAATTCACAAAGTCAGGTTTCCTGAGATCCAAAACGCCATAGAGTCACTTGAACCTTATGAGAATAAATGTGTACCATGTATGGATGATTTTTATGTTTAAGTATTTGCATATTTGAAAAATGGCTGTATGAATCTATCAGCTATTAATAGTACTTTAATAATAATAGTATTATTTTTAAAATACTAGTAATATCTGCAATCAAAATTACAGATTTACTTGCAATGAGGGTGCATTGACTAATAAAAGTGCCAAGTTTATTTGGGCCTGGAATTTGGTGAAAAAATTGCTGCTACTTTTTATATCATGCTGACCACGGGGAAATGGGTTATTACTATTTCAAAAGTTCAGTTTGCGGGAAATGACAAAAAGGATTTATTTTCTCATAATAAAAAGTTTAAGAACCACTGCCATTAGGTATCTATTTTTAGCAGGCACGGTGGCTCATGCCTGTAATCCCAGCACTTGAGAGGCTTAGGTGGGCAGATTGCCTGAGCTCATGAGTTCCATACCAGCCTGAGCAAGGAGACCCTGTTCTCAAAAAAACAGCTGGGCATTGTGGCATGTGCCTGTAGTCCCAGCTACTTGGGAGGCTGAGGCAAGATAATTGCTTGAGCCCAAAAGTTTGAGGTTGCTGTGAGCTGTGACATCATGGCACTCTACCAAGAGTGACAAAGTGAGATTCTGTCTCAAAAAACAAACAAAAATATATACTCACACACATATATACATAAGATACATCTATATGTGTGATATATATATATATATATTTTTTTTTTTTCCTTATCGTTAGTATCCTAGAATCCTAGGGATCCACTGGCACTTTTCCATCTTTTGAAAAAGAGGTCCTCAACTGAATCATAAACTAGCAAGTGGGTAAAGGCCAGTGAGGGATTATCAAACGGGCAGACAAAATGGGCTTAGAGCGCAAAAAGAGGTAAGGAGGAAGGAAGAAAGATCTACAGAGAAATTCTTTTGATTTCAGCATTCATATACGTTTTCTATCATTCTGAACAATAAAATGGAACTTCTGGGTGTTTTCTTTTGAGTGACATGGCAACGGGGTGGAGATGAGGCATCCTGCCCGCAGACCCCGCGCCCTTGGAGCTACCTGACTTGGGCGAGTCGCGCTGCAGAGAGGGCAGCCGGAAGACATAGTGCACGTAGGAGGCCAGCAGGCAGTTCCTCCCGTGCTGGTCCTTGCTCAGGTCCTTGCTGTTGTGCAGGCTGTTGGCGATGGCCACCACGGACTCGAAGGCAAACTGGGAGAAGTTGGCTGAGAAACCAAGAGAAAAGTGGGCGATGCCAATGCGTCCTGACCACTCACTGACCGAAGTGACAGGGCTGGTCAAGACTGTGGCCTGGGCAGGGTGAGGCCCAGCATGTGGCTCTGCTTACCACAGATGACCTCACACTCCCTCTTCCGTGCTTCCTTCTCCTGCCAAGTGGCATGATGAGTTTTTGTTTTTTTTTTTTTTTTTAGAGACAGAGTTTCACTTTGTCGCCCTGGGTAGAGTGCCATGGCGTCAGAACTCACAGCAACCTCCAGCTCTTGGGCTTAGGCGATTCTCTTGCCTCAGCCTCCTTAGTAGCTGGGACTATAGGCGTCTGCCACAACGCCCGGCTATTTGTTGTTGTTGCAGTTTGGCCGAGGCCAGGTTTGAACCCACCACCCTCAGTATATGGGGCCAGCGCCCTACTCACTGAGCCACAGGCACCACCTGGCATGATGATTTTTCATGACAAAGACATGACTGTCCAGATGTCTCCCCTGTCTAAACCACGCTGTAACTGGTGCTACTCGGTGGCGGCTACAGACTGACATTATCAGCGTCACCAAGGTGCTACTTAGAAATGCAGAATCTCAGGCCCCACCCTGGACCTACTGCATCAGAATCTGCATTTTTACAAGATGCCCAGGTGATGCTTATATATGACTTCACATGTGTGGTTACACAACTCAGATTCTTGTACAGAGTAACCGAAAAATGTATGCCTATTATGGCAGTCCTCACAGTGGGTCAATACAGACTACTGATTTACTGTATATACCCTCCTGATCTGGAGTTCCAAACCTCCGGAGTTTGGCTCCAACCTACTTATCCAACATAGTACCCTTTTTTGCCCATATTTAACTTCCCTTAAAAGAGGCAATCATCCCATTGTCCCATCACATGGCCACTCTTTCTTACCTCTGTGACTTTTCGCATGCTGTGGTCCTCACCTAGAGAGCCTTCCTTGCTCCTATTTGCAAAATCATACCAAATCTGATATTTCAGTACAAGTCCCAGCTCCGCCAGGAAGACTCTGGCACCACCCCAGTACAGGGCTTAAGTGACTAAATTATGCCCTATCCCAACCAGTCTACTCTGACCCTGGGCATGCCTCTAATATAAGCTTTTGACATTATTCCCAAAGGAAATTTTATACATTGTATTTAATGTGTTAAAAATAAGTGTTTTAAATAGACTATGAGAGAGAAAACAGGAGAGTGATTGCCAGGGGGCTAGGAGGAGGGGCGAATGGGAAATGACTGCTGAAGGCTATGGGGTCTCCTTTAAGACTGATGAAAAGATTCTGGAATTAGACAGTGATGGTAACTGCACAGCCTTGTGACTATCCTAGAAACCACTGAGCTGTACACTTTGAAAGAGGGAATTTATGGTACGGGTATTGTATTTCAATAAAAACCCTGGTCATACTGCATTCAATTTAGAGAGTTCCTTCCCTCCATTTAATATGGGTTGTCTTACTTCTTTAAAATATCCTATTCCTTTGTTAATAAAAAAACCCCAAAAATATCTTAGAGGCAAAATAAAGGCCTCAATTACCAGGAAAGGGATTTAAAAGACTGCCTATATTCATGCAATAAAATATATGGAAAACAAAGCTATAATATTAAGAGCCCTATTTTAATATTTCTGTTTCATTTTAAACATGCACAGAATCTCAGAAAAATAGCACTGAACTTGGCCTCCCTTGAAATCAGAGAGGAAAGAAAAATCACATTGTCTCCAGACCAGGTTTCCGTAATGTAATGGTTATCACATTTGCCCAACGTTGTCCCCAGACCCTTTGGAAAATGATGTTTCATTCACCAGGACAACACCTGCCTGTTCCTGCCTGCTTCTGCCTTCTCCCAGCCCCGAGGCCTGTTACCTGTCTGGCCTGCGATGACCATGGGCTGCACAGACAGCTGGAAGAGCTTGTCCAGCACCAGGTGCAGGAAGAGCACCAGCGGCTCCAGGCGGGACGAGTTCAGGCAGATGATGCTGAGCTTCAGCTCGTGCTCCAGAGCTGTCTCACTGATCTTCTGGTCCAGCACACGGATGGGGAAGGTCACCTGGCTCTCCAGGGAGTGGCAGAGAGTGAAGAACTTCTCCAGGTGATTATCCTGGGGAAGGAGAAAGCAGGCATCATGGGGTCCTTACCCCATCAGTGCTCACCAATGGATTCATAAACACAATCAAACAGCTCTTTATGGGTAGAACTCCTTATCCAGGTTTCAGACCAGAAGTTCTAAGACATGATGTTCTGACCAAAGTTATGAACTTCTTCATAGAACACGGTGCACAAAACAGGACCTATCAATAATTATTAACCAAACAAAAAATAATTTATGCTCTGGCACTGCAGAGGTCAGCATACCAGGTAGACCCATTGAACTGGCAGAATTACAGAGGGAAATGAGACCACAGCAGACAAGTCTTTTGAATCAAGTCTACCCAAAAAGTTGCTCAATGGACAGTGCAGGGACTAGGTCCTTTCATTTAGGTGCTTGATATTTTTGTAAGGTCTTTTTATTCAAATGACAATTAAAACTTAGGCTTGCAAATGCCCACAAAGAACTAAGGTTATTTTTTTATTTATCCTTAGACAAAGATTTTCATTGTTTCATTTGTTTGTTTTTTAGCCTGTCCTTAGGTTTCTCTGCAGCAATTTCATTTTCCCTATTAGTCATCGGGGACTGATCTGAAGTTGGCCTTGACATTCCTTACCTGGGTGTGAACAGAAGAAATAGCCTGCACTTCAATATTAAACACTCCTTTATGTCCTTCGGCCCATTTAATGGGAGGATTCTGTAAAGGGACTTTCTGTGTTAAAGAGAGAGAAAAAAGATGAGCAATCCAATCCCCTTTTCTGATTACAAACAGTGCAAAGCAACTTGCCTATAAATGTCAGGTTTATACAAATAAAAAACTCTCTCAAAAACTACTATAGCTGATGTTGGAGTTAGGAGCCCTGGGTTCAACTTTGTAATTCTGCTCCAAACTAGTTATTTTTACTCTGACAAGTCAATTAAACTCTCTGGGCCTTGGTGTTCTCATGTTGGAGAAGGAGAAGGCTGAACTGAGTGGTGTATCTCTAAGTTCCCACCCAGCATTGATGACGCTGGACTCTAGAGACTGAAATCAAGTAAACTTCCAGCAATTTTCCCATTAATCGGGAATGTCAGGACAAAACGTAGAATGTCTTTATAAGACATGAAATTCTAAAGTTTTTGAGTAACTGAAATTAATTTCCATCTTAACAAAGTGTTGGGCGGTGCCCGTAGTTCAAAGGAGTAGGGCGCTGGCCGCGTATACCGGAGGTGGCAGGTTCAAACCTGGCCCCGGCCAAAATCTGCAAAAAATAAAAATAAAAATAAACCAAGGTGTTTCTAAGCAGCAGGCCTGCTTGGCTCCTGCTTTAATTACTCATAGTGATTCTTTTATACCATTTCTGTGTCAATATGTGTGTGCAGGCCTTAGAGGCAGTGTCTTGCTTTAAGTTCCCACTGGAATTGCGTTCCTCTAGAGATGCCGTTTGGTGTTGAGAGACGGGGGCCTGCTCTGGGTCTGTATCTGTCTCATTTTAATGGAAGGAAGCCTGCTGTACTTGGGAGGGTAGATGTGTGCCTGGGATGCAGACCTTTGGGGCTACTCATAAAGGGCATAGTCACAAACTGGGGCTCAAAGGTTGCCCCAGACCCAGAGAGTGTTAGAAACTTTTTTGAATTGCCAACAAAAAGTTTTTAAAGTTAGAAAATTTCCTATAAAAGACTTCTAGCTTCATTTTAGAACTAGAAGGTATGACAACATCAGTCTTCCAGAATGGCACCAATCTGGAAGGGAAGGCCAGCCGGACCTTGAGAAGGGGTAGACAATCCCCAGAGTGAACAAATGCCACCACGTCCACACATCATATGTTACTCCTCCAATTCCTGTGGGCACAAGTTTGCCATCTATGATCCAAAATGGCACTGTCCAATGGACATATACTATGAGCCATATGTGTACTTTTATTTATTTTTATTTTTTGGAGACAGGGTCTCACTATGTTGCCTGGGCTAGAATGCAGTGGGGCCATCACAGTTTAACCTCTAACTTCCAGGCTCCAGTGATCCTTCTGCCTCAGCCTTCCCAGTACTTGGGACTACAGAGGTATGCCACAATTCCTGGCTAACTTTTGTATTTTTTGCAGAGATGGGGTCTCAGTAAGTGGCCCAGGCTGGTCTCTAACTCCTGCTCTTATGTGATCCTCTAGCCTTGGTCTCCCCAAATGCTGGGATTACAGATGGGAGCCACTGTGCCCAGTATACATCCTTATCTTTTAAGATACATACTAAAATATTTATAAATCAAATGATATTACATGTGGGATTTGCTTCAGAATAACACTTATTGATGTAACCTACGGAGGGAGCTGAAAAGTGTGATGCAATGCTGGTGTGGTCAGGATGGAGAGTCCCCTGGGCTCCCTTTAAGAGGGTGCATTGCCCCAGAGTGGATGGGCAAGAGGACGTGCAGGAAACAGGAGGGGGAACTGGCCCTGGGATCTTTAGAGCAGTGGTTCTCAACCTTCCTAATGCCATAATGTATTTTCATTGTTAAAAAGGGGGTCGCGACCCACAGCTTGAGAACCATTGCTTTAGAGGAATAAAACCAGAAGTAACCACCTGGGGGCTATGACAACTGACCCAGAGGAAATGGATAGAAACTGGCCGGGGAATCTTTTGTAAGGATCCTTGCTGGGAGCAGCTGTTTATCACAGGTGGGCACAATTTGCCTCCTTTTCTGTAATTTATTATTCTGAGGTAGATAATGCAATGTAGGCTGCCTTGGGTGCAGGTTGTATCCACTAGACCAGGAGTCCTCAAACTGCGGCCCGCGGGCCACATGAAGCGGTGTGAATTGTATTTGTTCCTGTTTTGTTTTTTACTTCAAAATAAGATATGTGCAGTGTGCATAGGAATTTGTTCATAGTTGTTTTTTTTTTTTTTTAAACTATAGTGCGGCCCTCCAACGGTCTGAGGGACAGTGAATTGGCCCCCTGTTGAAAAAGTTTGAGGACGCCTGCACTAGAGATTCTGATTTGGTGCCATCTAAAGGAATGAGGTTTCACAGTCAGTTGTTCCTCCCTCCCATCCTGTGAGAACAATGTGTGATCAGAAGACAGTGTGCTCCAGAAAACCCAAGGAGCGTTCTTGGCCACATCTAAGAGAAGGCGAAGTGCGTCTGGGAAGGTGATCCAAGACTGCGGCTGGACAAGAAGCAGCTGGTGGTCAGCTTGCTGGTTACCTCGGCAGAATGCATGGAGTAGTTGGGTGGCAGTTTTTCTAAGGCAACTGGGAGACAGTAGGATCCAGTCTGAAGACGGTCATTTAAGAGAATCGGCAGCCACTGAAACAGATGATGTAAAGAATAAAGCGGTATTTATTACAGCATATAATTCTGGTAATTTATCTAGCTCCCAACAATCAAATGCAACTAAACAATGATTAGATATTGACCGGGGCTCTTTTTGGCAGTAATTTCTGTCAAGTTCTTTGCATTTTAAATTCCCCGAGAGCTCCTGAGATGGTAATATCAATGATTTACTGCTTTCAAAGCCAAAGCAGTAGCATTTTTCTTTACAGCCAACGTTTGTGCGTGTCTGAGCAACATCAGTGTTTATTTTGCCTTTTATATTTTTTAAAGAAATAACTTGTTTCCCCCTTGGGGGAAAAGAACTAGTTGTATATGTGAAGTATACATATTAAATTTAAAAATAACAGACATTGCTTCTTTAAAAAATGAGTATTCTTTCAGTATCTATTAACATGCTAGCTTTCCAGTCCTGAAATTTGATGTTCGCCAAATCAAATCATTTCTGTTCTTTGCCATGATCTGGTCTAGCATGTTTTGCTACTTCTGACAAGATAAAAAGCAAATGACTAGAATTTAATTGTTTATCTCAGCAGGAGCCTTGGCTGCACCAACAGCCACAGCATGAGTTGGCAAGTTACAAACAACTCACTGAATATCCCAGGAGACTTTCTACGGAGGCTCCTTGCTTCTGTTGACAGCTGATATGATAGAAGGTGAACAGGAGGTGGTGATGTACTGTGAGCTTAGCAGGGAGCTTAATTTTCACTTCTTCATAAAAATCAGGAGACCTGTTTCAAAAGCACATGATACACAAACAGCTTTTAGCAAGAATGATGACTTCTCTGACTATGAACTGTAACACCACAGACCCTTTGCTCCTCAGAATTTGCCTGCCTGGTGTTAATGCTTCCCATTTCACATTGTTCTGCTCCTGAGCAGGAAGTCATTGAGACTACGTTATTAGATATAGGTCAGTGACACAACCCGTCACCAACTAAAGCCTTTGTCAGGAAAAACTCCTCCCACATGATGGAAAAAGACAGCAACTTAATTTGAAAAGGGGATGAGGTGCCGAGTCCTACTATGACTCCTTTATCCATTTCCGCCTGGAGAAGAGAGCCTGGTACGTGGCTGCTATCCTCAAGGGACAGCAGAAACGAATGATGCAGGAGAGAAATTGCTACTGAATTAGGGAGTCCTGGAGAGCTTCTTCACGTACATTACCTCATCTCATCTCATCCCAGCCCTGGAATGTGGTTAGCTGACGTACTTCAATGGGCCAAGGTTACACTTATTTTTATTTTTATTGTTAAATCATAGCTGTGTACGTTAGTGCAATCAAGGGGTACAATGTGCTGGTTTCAGATACAATCTGAAATATTCTCATCAAACTGTTCAACGTAGCCTTCATGGCATTTTCTTAGTTATTGTATGCAGACATTTGTATTCTGCATTTAGTAAGTTCTGCCTGTACCCATTCTAAGATGCACGGTAGGTGTGGCCCCACCTATTACCCTCCCTCCCTCCACCCTAACCTCCCCCCTCCCTTCCCCTTCCTTGGCCCTTTCCCCATAGTCTTGTGCTATAGTTGGGTCATAGCCTTCATGTGAAAGCTATAAATTAGCTTCATAGTAGGGCTGAGTACATTGGATACTTTTTCCTCCATTCCTGAGATACTTTGCTAAGAAGAATATGTTCTAGCTCCATCCATGTAAACATGAAAGAGGTAAAGTCTCTATCTTTCTTTAAGGCTGCATAAAATTCCATGGTATACAAAGGTTACACTTATTGATGTCAACCTATGCAGGGAGCTGAGAAGTGTGATGTGGTGCTGGTGTGGTCAGGATGGAGAGTCCCCTGAGCTCCCTCTAAGAGGGTGCACTGCCACAGAGTGGACGGGCGAGAGGAAGTGCAGGAAACAGGAGGTGGAATCGGCCCTGGGAATAAAACCAGGGATAACCACCTGGGGGCGGTGACAATTGACCCAGAGGAAAATGGATAGAAACTGGCCCGGAAATCTTTTAAAAGGATCCTTGCTAGGCCAGGATCAAACCCAATTCTATCTGACACTGCACAGATGTCCCTCTGTTACCTGTGGAATGTGAGTAACAGTTTAGACATGATTCTGTGACTCAACTGCTGCTATATTAATGAGTGTTCTAAAGTATGCACTGGAGCAGGTGTGGAGTGCTCCAGAAGACAAGGGCGTACGCAAGGAGAACTGGAGGTTGCTTCTGGCCACTCCAGTACCTCAAAGTAAGCTGGGAAATTTATTTATTTAACATTATACAACCTTTCTGCATCACAGTGGAATAGAAGTCTCCAGAAGAGTCAAAACCATATTTGAATCTTGAAGATATGTTCTTTTATCAGTTTTAGTTCATGGCAAAATTATGCATCTCTGACACAGGATCACAGAACTGGCATGAATTTCCTTTGTCCCTGAATTTATCAAAACTTTTGGGAAGGGCGGTGCCTGTGGCTCAGTGAGTAGGGCGCCGGCCCCATATGCCGAGGGTGGCGGGTTCAAACCCAGCCCCAGCCAAACTGCAACAAAAAAATAGCCGGGTGCTGTGGCGGGCGCCTGTAGTCCCAGCTACTTGGGAGGCTGAGGCAAGAGAATCGCTTAAGCCCGGGAGCTGGAGGTTGCTGTGAGCTGTGTGATGCTATGGCACTTTACCAAGGGCCACAAAAAAAAACTTTCGGGAAGAATTACCCAGGGGGACTCAGAAAAGCCAGGAGATAATGAAACAGTCTTGGCATATATTTATTTAGACTCCGAAATATACTTACTTATTATGGTATGTAACGGCCGTGTACACTTCCTGCAGAAATTCAGGCCCACTGGACTTTCCAAAGATGACCTGTTCACCAATATAGAAAGGATCAAACTAATAGCACATTTGGGTGTATCAAATTGACTATCATCAGGTTAATAGGGTGTTCCGGTCTCACAGAGCTGTATTTTGTACATTAAGAGTCCTGATTTCTACAACTGGCCCCACTGATGCAGAAGAATTGGCTGTGAAAGGGAAACCGAGGTTCCAAGGGGCTTCATTAGTGACTAAAGGCCACAGGTAAGTGCAATAGAAAAACCTTTGACCCCAACACTAATTCTTCCCTGTGGAACCAAGAAGACTGAGACGTGACCAGAACCTGAATGAACACTTTCACAAAAGAGGGGTTTGTTGGCTCAGAAGGTCCAGTTCTAAAATCTACCTCAACATACCTGGCTGTAAAGGATCAAATTGAAAGCCAACTAACATTCCTAAATCCATTCCCTTGTCCGCCAAGCACCAGACTCCAAATTATAAAGACAGATTTGAATTTTTCTCCTGTCTACCTGCTGGTGGTGTCACAAGAAAGCCCCCCTTTTCTCAAGAGCTGGTCCCATAGGATTAGCTTCTCTCATGAGCCCATTTGTTTGATAACAAGGGCACACTGCATTATGTATTATTCGGTATCTATTTTGCCTCAGGCCGAAGATCCATTCCTAAAAAGTGTTGAGGTGGTATGTTTTTGTTACACATTTTATCAGACAGTACTTCACATTTATTAGCAGATGTGGCCTGAGGCTTGGGTAAGTGTGTAATGCAGCGTGTACATGGAAGATGTTCAGCAAACATGGCAGACACTGGAGCCATCTCCTTACTTTGTGTGCTTTAAAAGCAGTGCAGTCCTATGGGTAACATGGAAAGACTTTATGATTTTTCTTTTCAGTCCTCTAAAATGATCTATATTGCAAAGTCTTTCCACTGAATATGTTAAGAAAGAGACTTTCAGTTTAGCCTGACCTTGTTTCCCCATCAATGTCATGGGAACGAAAGCCTTTGTGCCTGCTGAGTCGCGTTGGCCTGAAACAGACATTCTCTGTACACCGGTGAGCCCTGGATTTGATCCATGTGAATTGACCAGTGAGTACAGCCCACTCTGGTTTGAGGCAAATGTTTATTTCCCGGCTTACCGGCATAGCATTGCTAGCATCTTCTCCACACATAAACTGAATCTTTATTGTAATATTCCGGGCAGATGCTAGCTTGTTAGCAAAGTTCAGCCTCTGTGGGTAGACGTAGAGAAGATTTCTGAAAAAGAAAAGAGAAAGAATCAATAAACAGGTCTAGAGCTTATCTTAACCAAGTTCTTCAGTGAATGCTGAGGTCTAGACTTGTGGGGTGATTACTAGGGGACGAGTGAGTGAATTACTGTTGATTCTTCCTCCTCAGCTGCAGTCATCTGAACATAACCAGCATTGCTCTCTGGTTTGCTACACGTAAGGCTATGCCTGCCACAGATCAGACAGTCTTCATGTCTTAGGATGGAGAAGTTTGCCTAGAGAAAATTGTACCTCTGTTACACAGATAAGAAAGAAAAAAAGGCTCAGCTCATTTTAAACAAAATTAATGGCCATAGATGACAGTGTACATCATTCCTTCATGCCTTCTCTTTTTTTCTTTCTCATCTTTGTGTAGTCGTTTCAGCTTCTTACTAGCATAGCACTTTTGCATGTGGTTTAGCTTCTTTTCTTATTTAAGATGACAGTTCAAACCTCTAAGCTCAATTGCTGTTTAACTGTAACAACAAAAACAACATGAATAATATATCCATTCATTCAACAACTTTAGGACAGGTATCAGGCTAAGCATAATTTGCATACATTTTTCTGTTAGCATTATTACCAGTAAATTCCACTAAAATGTGAGCTCCACAAGGATAGGAATTTTTATCTGATGTTTTTCTTTCACTGATGGTATCTTTAGCAGTTAGAATGGTCCCTGGGACATTCTAGCACAGTAGGTGCTAGGTAAATATTTGTTGAATTAAGGAATGAATGTGTATACACATATATTTAAGGAAGTGTTTTGGTTTTTTTTTTTAGAGATAGAATCTCATTTTATGGCCCTCGGTAGAGTGCCGTAGCGTCACAGCTCATAGCAACCTCCAACTTCTGGGTTTAGGCAATTCTCTGGCCTCAGCCTCCCAAGTAGCTGGGACTACAGGAGCTTGCCACAACACCCAGCTATTTTTTTGTTGCAGTTTGGCTGGGGCTGGGTTCGAACCTCCCACCCTCAGTATTGGGGCCAGCGCCCTACCCACTGAGCCACAGGCACTGCCCTCTTTTTTTTTTATTTTAATTTTAATTTTTACATATACATGTGTTAATTAGGTTTCCTTTTTTCTTTGCCTTCACAAAATTAAAAAGACTTAAAATTTAATAACCATTGGGCGGCGCCTGTGGCTCAGTCGGTAAGGTGCCGGCCCCATATACTGAGGGTGGCGGGTTCAAACCCGGCCCCGGCTGAACTGCAACCAAAAAATAGCTGGGCGTTGTGGCGGGCGCCTGTAGTCCCAGCTACTCGGGAGGCTGAGGCAAGAGAATCGCTTAAGCCCAGGAGTTGGAGGTTGCTGTGAGCTGTATGATGCCACGGCACTCTACCCGAGGGCCATAAAGTGAGACTCTGTCTCTACCAAAAAAAAAAAAAAAATTTAATAACCATAACAATGTTTAAGATAAGGATTAGATTTATGATTAGATTAGATTAGTATTTTTTTTTTTTTTTTTTTTTTTTTTGAGACAGAGTCTCAAGCTGTTGCGTTGATAAAGTGCCATGGCGTTACAGCTCACAGCAACCTCAAACTCTTGGGCTCAAGCGATTCTCTTGCCCCAGCCTCCCAGTAGCTGGGACTCCAGGCACCTGCCACAACACCTGGCTATTTTTGTTGTTGTCGTTGTAGTTGTCATTATTGTTTTAGCTGGCCTGGGCTGGGTTCGAACTCGCCAGCCTGGGTGTATGTGGCCAGCCCCCTACCCACTGAGCTGCCAAGTAAGTGTATTTCTGACTTGAAGAAAAAATAATAGTGACACTAACATTATATCGGACTTATCCTGAGTCAAGTCAATGCCCCAAATACTTCATATTTATTAACTTGTTTAATTCTCATAATTTTCCTACAGATAGGTACAATTATCATTGTCATCATTCCCAGGTCACAAAAGAGAAAAAATGAGATAAAAAGATGTTAAATATAGGGTAGCATCTGTGGCTCAGTGGGTAGGGCGCCGGCCCCATATACCGAGGGTGGCCACTTCGAACCCAGCCCTGGCCAGCTAAAACAGCAATGAGAATTGCAACAACAACAACATCAAAGATATTAAATAATGTGCCCCAATTCACATACCTAAATGGTAGGGTTGGAAACTGAACCCAGTCTAGTTCTATAGTCATGCCTTGAACCATCATGCCATATTCCCTTAGATGAGTCTCCCACTAAAAGTCATAGGATGGCTTTTCATACTGTGTTATCTTGATATGGTCTGGGTCTCATCAACAGTTGTCAACCATATGTGAAACGCTGGCTCAACCCTCCAGCTACGCATATACTATATTAGAGAGGTTAGTGTTGGGAACTAGGTCTGTTTTTAAAAGTCAACTTTCATCAACTAGCTTCACTGTCAAAGTGAGTCTCAAATTTTTATTGTGTAATATATTTCATGGAAAATTTACCATTGCTAAAAGTAAAGATACTTATTTTATTGAGTGTCATAAAACCTCATTTAGTCTTCCACCAGGTCTAGAGGAAAGGCTGATTTTATTAGCCTGGTGGTGCCCGAAAGCCGCACCCCAAACCCACATTCCCCCGTCTGTGCTACAGTGTTCAGCAGAGGGCCGATGAGTGTGTGGGGAAGAGCTGGGAGTGGGTGATCACACACAGTTGAGAAAGACCAGGGCACAGCAAGGTAAACAGGTGAATGTGCCCTGGAGAAGATTCTGCTTATTTGCCCAAATGTTTTGACCTCAGAACTTGTTTTATTTGTCTTTTCATTGTATAGTTCAAAAATTTAATATTCTGAGAAATCACTTAGGAAAACATTGAAATAAACATCCCACACCAAGGAAGGACAAGTAAGAGTACAAGGATTCTCCACTCAAATATCTTGCACAATAATGAAAGCTCTCAGGTGTTCAAGCTGAAAAACAATGCTTGGAACCATCAGGAAGGCACAGGAGCTGTAACTTTGCATGTTCACAAGTTGAAAGACCATGGAGGTAAACACATAGCTTTCCTACATTTCATTCTACTCCCATCTCTAAGTTGGTGATTCACTGGAGGCAGGAAGGGGGTGACAGTGCTGGAACAGATTTGTTCTCTTCCGAGCACTGTGTCCCGTGACCCCCAGGCTGCTCTGGCTTTTGCACAGCGGTCATTACCGTGGCCCTGGTAGCACACACTATTACCCTTGATTTTGGGCCTTTGTTTCCAGCTCCGTCTCACTACTTGTTAGTCTCTTATCTGAGTCATAATTAGTTGCAAATGATCAACTGCATTGACCACTTCTTACATTCAAATGGATAAGATGATAAATGCAAGGCAACAATTTCATCAAAAGGAAGTAAGTTTAACTTAGATGATGGGCATAATACACAACAACTCCACTATCAGTGAAGTGTATATGGCCCACTCAGAAAGGTGGATGTCAGGCCGTGACACAATAAAGGGATTCACACACAATTCTGGGGTGCGTGAGCTCCAGCTTTAAAGATGAGACAGCCCATGAGTTAGCCACAGAGCAGGCAGGGGACCCCGGGCACTGCTGTTTCTATTCTACCACGTGACTATCTCAGCAGCACCTCACAAATCTCGCTCTGCCTCAATTAAGGCAGCCCAACCCTGACACAGGTAGATAGAGTTGAACCACATGTGCTATCAGGAGAGGACGTGGGTGTGGTAATAGTGAAGACAGAAGACAGTTTACAGTTGGGGTGTGGAGTGTGTGTGGGATACAGACCCCTCACTGTCCACTCTTGCTCATCTCCATGGCCACCAGTCAATAAGCAGAGCTAACGTTTATTAAGTAGCAGCACTGGGACTGGTTAAGGGTGTTGGCTCTGGGGCCAATGAGCTTGGATGTGAATCCCACTGTTGCTTGTTGTGGAGTATGGCCTTGAGCAAGTTACTCAGCCTTTCTAAAGCTCCTATGGGGCTGATAACTACACTGATGTCACAGGGCTGTGGTGAGCATTAATGAGCAAAACTTGATAAATGATAGCTATTATGATGATTATTTCCTCCACCCAGTAAATAAGCCAGATACCTGCACAGTCCAACCCACGCGGCTGTCTCTCCACCCCCAACCACGCCCAGGTCTCCACGGACCACTGCACTGCTTTATCGATTGCATCTGACTTCTACACTTGCCCCTTACAATTTTCCTTACCTATTGGTCAGAAGGCTCTTTCAAAGATGTCAAGTAAATTATGTCAGGCCTTTGCACAGGATTCCCAAAATTTCCATCACGGGGCCTATGTGATCTGGCCCTTGGCACTGTCTCTGGTCTTATCTCTCATCACCCTCCCACACTGGCCTTTTTCAAAACCTAGAAAATTCCAAACATAGTCCTTCCTCTTGGCTTTTGTACGTGCTTCCTCAGAGGGCTCCCTGGCTCTCAAAATACCTGTCTTTTCCTCATCTCTTGGATTTTAGCTCACATGTCAGAGGTGAGGGCTTTCCTACCATTCTAATTAATTGATCCTTTCCATTCTTACACACATTTTCTCTCTTTTATAATCATAAGATTGTGATACAGTAAGATGATTATGAAAGTAATATGTGCCCACTTTTTTTCAATCACAAATAATTGATAAGTACAGAAAAGTATGAAGAAAAACATAGCAACCACCTGTGGGTCATTACAAAAGTTTTGAGATAACACAAAAATCAAGAAATGTAAAATCTAACCCTTCACCCTGAGTCTTGTTTTGTCCTAAAAAAGATGGAGACTTTACATCTTTTGTATTAACCTGGATGGAGCTGAAGAACATTCTTCTTAGTAAAGCATCACAAGAATGGAAAAGCAAGTATCCAATGTACAGAACACTAATATGAAACCAGTAGATGAGCAACAATGCACCCACATGACAGAAACACCCCAAATCAAGTGTGGGTGGGGAGGAGAGAGGAGGGAGGGGGATGCTCTCACCTAACGGGGTAATGTAGGGGTGTACAGCACACCTCCTGGGTGAAGGGCTCTACTACAACTTGGACTTCACCTAACAAATGCAAACAATGTAACCTAATCATTTGTACCCTTTATCAATCTGAAATTAAAAACTGAATAAATCATAACTGGTGTGTGTGTGTGCATGCTCACACACACACACACACACAAAAATGTAAAATCTGCTTGGAAGGGAACAAATGAAGCTCTCCCAGCAACACCAATAAGCCGATTACATGAGTGAATGGGAAAGGACACTGTTGACTGTTTCTTGGGAGTGAAATAATAGACACAGTCTGTCTCAAAACTTTCCTAGTAATCACTGCACTGAGGAAAATCTGTGAAGCTTTAGCATATTTCCAATTTAGACATAATACACAAAGATTTGTCTTATTTTTGTGTCACTTAATGTTATTCAATTATGACCATTTCCCCAATGTAATAAAATATTCTTTTTTTTCTTTTTCGGAGTCTCACTCTGTCACCTTGGGTAGAGTGTCCTGCTGTCATAGCTCTCAGCAACCTCAAACTCTTAGGCTCCAGTGATTCTCTTGCCTCAGCCTTCTAAGTAGTTGGACCTACAGGTACCCATCACAACACCTGGCTAGTTTTTCTATTTTTAGTAGAGATAGGGTCTCACTCTTGCTCAGGCTGGTCTTGAACTCAAGCGATCCACCTGCCTCAGCCTCCCAGAGTGCTAGTATTATAGGCATGAGTCACTGCACTAATATGCTTAATAAACGTGATTTTAATGGCTGCATGATATTTGATACGTTGATTGTGCTGTAATTTACACTGGTCTCCAAAAATAAGCCTTTAGATCATTTCCTTATTTCTAATGATAAAGCTGGGATGGACACTTTATATTAGTGTATCTTGCCCCTCTGCGAGTGCAGCAAACGCTTAGAGGAATCCCTTTAAAGTCTTCATTCTCCATTTCCTTATCTTTGAATTAATTGAAAAGGCACCAATCCATCTTTCTTTAATGCAGTGACTGAAGGAAGAATGAGCCAGAGTTTGTAGAAAATGCTTTGAAGTAGCTGAATGAAAGGGGCTGTGTAAACCCTAACAGTAGCAGCCCTGCCCTGGCAGGCTGCTGCCGCCACTCTAATCTCTCTGCTCCCCTGCAGGTGTCCTGCCACCCGGCCCCACACACCTGCAACACTGGCCAACAATTTTGCACATTGTTCACCCCTGTGTTCAAACATCACCATCCCAGGTATTCCGTGTCCTGCCCCACACCACATGCGCTGTCCACAGAGCACACAACGGGAAGGCAACTTTGAGAAAATTTAGTCCTTTAGTCTAATACCTCTTTTTTTGCAGTCTGGGTAACGAATTCCCAGGAAGCATAAATGATGTGTAAATTTTTTTTTTAAAGAAGATGTATTCTCCCAAGCATCATCATTTTTCTTACCATCGGCAAGCACACTACGCGGTACGCTTTGTAAACTGGCATGGCTTAAATAAATGACTACAGGATAAGAATGTTCTCTCTTGGGAAAGAAGGTCTGCCTGCACGGTCAGTAAACCAGGTAAGAGTAATTATTGACAAACTGATAAATAGGCTCCCATGTTTCATACATGATAAATTAAATGTCTCACGTTAGCCAGAGAAAAGCCAAAGCATTATGAGAGGATAGCCCATGACCTTGGTGGGGCAGCCCATGACTTTGAAGGCAGAGGTCTTTCAAAGCATCCTTAGTAACTAGAGGTCCAGTGTATGTGCCAGACATTTAGGATCATCTCACTTCTACCAGACGTGGACAAAGTGTTTTTTTTCAGTCATATGCATCACAACATAAAGAATTGGACATTTGGTATTCAGAAGCAATTTTCTTTCCAGAGCCCCTCCAGATGGCTTTTCCTAATTACAGATTGTTCTGGAAACTCCAAATTCTTTTCACTGATTCAGCATCAAGTCCTCAACTTAATTTTAAAACTGCCATAATTGAGCAGCTCTGGGGTTAAAGTGTGGAATTTGGTCATTTTTTAGATCAAACTGTAGACCACACACTCTATGCTCTTATAGAAGATGAGACCATCTTCTATATTCTTTGCTGAGAACAGCTTAACTCAGGGACCTTGAGATCATTCAAAGCCATAATGCTAAAAACGTCACTTTGGCTTCTCCCGACTTTTTCCTATTCTTTATCTGGTGCAAGGAAACAAAGAGAAGAACCTTGCCCTGTTACTTATTCCCATGGTAGATAACATTGACGTGCTCTCCCCAGGGCTCCGACAGCTTGGAGCTAAGCTTAAGGAGCGAGTAAACTACAGCAAAGAGCATGCAGGGCACTATATGAGCAACTGAACACTTCTTTAACTGAGATTTTAACACAAGTCAGCCAGCAGGGAAGAAGGGAAGAGGAATTTAGAGGACAGCTGAGCAGCTCGCCTGGAGGATGAAGGTCTCTGGTGGCTGGATGGTGAGCTCCAGCCATCAGATGGTGGCAGGGATGATGTACAGGGACAAAGATGAGGAGTTGGTGGAGCTGAAGTTGGAGGATGCTGTGTTCTTCAAGGCAAGTGGACTGTGTTACAAACGTGATGGATGACATCATGGTGAGTACATCATTACTGATCATTTGAGTTGGCCATTATTTTAACGGATTGGAAAATAGGCCAGAGAAGGTAGGAGTCACAGATTGTTTTTTTTTCCTTCTCCTATGAAAAAGGGCTGGTTAAGAAGAGGGGAGGTGCAAACGAACCCTTCACGATGCACATGTTTATGTATCATCCATTCCTAGAGATGATAACCTAAACCATGTTTTGAATTAAAAAAATCTGTGTCATTACTGCATCCGCCAAGGAGTACATGGAGGACCAATCCTCCGTGTCGCACAGCCAGAATCCCAGCCTTCTGAGAATATTTCACTCACAGCAGGATTAACTGTAGATGTTCAAGGTCAAACTATGACCTTGATGCTTGTTTTCTTGAGTGTCTCTTAGAAATCGGAACTGAAGGGAGTTAAGTGGCTTATGTGCAGTGTATTAGGCCAAATGAAAATTCAGAAAATAAAATTTTATCTCCAATAAGGCTGTAAATATGCAAAAACTGAATATGCATGAAAGGTAAAGGCTTGAAGGTGATGTGGGGAAATGAAAAAAGGAAATTTGACTTTGAAATGGAATTGGTGTCAATTTTGGTTTTCTGTTATTTGAATGTGGAAACTACAGCAAAGTAATAATCTCAAGTGTGTGTGTGTGTTTTTTTTAGGAAAGGAGAAGTCCTAATTTTGTGGCCTGGGTTATCTTCATTGTCTTCCGAATCTCAGCAGTGCTTCTTATTTAAGCCGCTTTTACACTAGGGGAGATGGGTTTGTATGGAGGCCTTGTAAGTGGCCCTAATAAGCAAAATAATGGGGTGAAATTGTCATTTTAAAAACTGCAAAATTCTGCACAAATATAAGGTGAACAAGTCAATTTCCTCACCTGGAATACAAAGGTTGGGGTCAAGTCTGAAATGCAATGATCTGTAAGAACTGTTTGTAAACTGCAAGCTAAGATCCAAATTAAGATGATCTTTCTAGGATTGTGTGAAATAGCCAGATGACTTATAAAAGGCAATTTTAATAACCCTGCAGGATTTTAAGGTGTTTATATATGTCACTCAGGGAATTGATCAATCTAGAATTCTCTCTCCATCTTTCGATTCCTCCCCTTCTCTGTCTTCAATTTGGGTGTGTGTCTTCTTCTGCCCCTTAGTCTCCCCGGTCTCTGTGTCTCTCTGGTTACCACTTCCCAATTTCCCTGGATCACAGCTTCTCAGAAAACAGTGAAATGCTCTTTTTGAGGGAGCACGCCACTTCTCTGTTCCACGCAGTTACCAAGTGTTTGACAATTTTCTGCTCTCAGCTGGGATTGGGTTGTGTATAGGGCTATTTCAATTCTCAGGTTGACAAGCACAGAGCCCAGGATCTATGAATATCTGAGGATTCCCCCCAAATATTTGAGACCCCCAAAATTAGCTCCAAAAATATGAAAAGTAAAACTTCAAAATCAAAATGAACGAATTTTTAATTAAATGTCTACCAAATGCAAAATTTTGTCAATTAGCCAATGGGAATGCCATTGAGTTGAACCTGCAGGGAAAAATGTTCCCTACTTTTCAGGCAGCTATAAAATTATATATAAAGCATATGTAGCACATGAGGAAGTGGATATATCTTAATATATTTTAAGTAACACGTGGCCAGGTGCTTCCAGCTTAAAGAGATCTTAAAAATGCTTTGTATGGAGATTGGGGGAAGGGAATAAAATGCCAGAGAAAATCGGTTTTTCTATTTCATTCATTTTTTTTATAGCTTGAAATACAAATGTTGGTTTAATGGCAAACTACCAGCAGCATGCAATTCTGATACAATACCATTGAAACAGCCTTAAACATAAAAAGCCATTTTTCTAAATAAACACTTACAACCCAACAATTTTGGCAATTTCAAAGTAATTTCTTTTTCTTTCCTTGTGCTTTAAGACTTTCCCTCTCTAGCCTTTTTTTTTTTTTTTTTTTTGACAAAAACAGAGCCAAAGAATTGATGAGCTATTTGCTGAACTGGAAATGCAGCAAAACCACCTGCACAAATGAGATGCCCTCATTCAAAACCTACAGGGAAAAGGTTGTTTCTTTTTACTCTCTATAGTAATTCGTCATCAACAGACTGATTCCATCAGAGTGAACTTCAAATGTCTGCTGGTATCAGTAACATCTTACGATTATCTGGTGTCTTTTACTCAAAAGAAAATTGCACAGCTAGATACATTATTTCATGGTACTTGTGCAAGGAAAAGAGCTGAGGAGGTGACTTTATCATTCATGTTTCACTGCCAGGAAGTGTATTTTAAATGATTTCCTTCCTCCTATGTGCAGGCGCTGATCTAAACACCTATGACAGGTATTGCCGTTGGTCTCAGTCAGCAGTTGATAAAACAGAGGCACAGAGAGCATGCGTAACTTGTACAAGGAACACACTAGCAAATGGCACAGTGCACTTCAAATCTAGGCGCTCTGAAGCTAGACCCAGTGATTGTAGTCCTGCTACTTTTTTATTTTCACAGCAGAATCTCACTCTATTGCCCTGGGTAGAGTGCCATGGTATCATCATAGCTCACGGTAACCTTAATCTCTTGGGCTCAGGTAATCCTCCTGCATCAGCCTCCCAAATGGCTAAGACTACAGGTGCCCCCAACTACACCAGGCTAGTTTTCCCCCCCTATTTTTAGTAGAGACAGGGTCTTGCTCTTGCTCAGGCTGGTCTCAAACTTTTGAGCTCAGGCAATCCGCCCACCTTGGCCTCCCAGAGTGCTACGATTACAGGCATGAGCCACTATGCCCAGCTCACTGCTATTTCTAAGAACAAAAGTAAACAGTCTCTTTGGTCAATAATCAGACTCACCAGAAGTTTACTATAATGTGGTATTACAATATTTATAAAGGCTAAAGAATGTTCCTCTAAATAAACTATGAGAAGGCTCCGTGCCCATAGCTCAGTTAGGGTGCCAGCCACATACGCTGGGGCCTGCTAAACAAAAATGACAAGTACAACAACAACAAAAATAACTCGGCGTTGTGTCGGGTGCTTGTAGTCCTAGCTACTTGGGAGGCTGAGGCAAGAGAATCACTTAAGCCCAAGAGTTTGAAGTTGCTGTGAGCTGTGACTCCACAGCACTCTACCCAGAGCGATGTAGTAAGACTCTGTCTAAAAAAATAAATAAATAAACTATGAGATGTTTGAGAAGGTTTGAAATAGCATGGTTACAATAAGAGTGCTGACCCCAGGGTTAAGGGGCCAGCTGCTGCCTGTGAGGATACCCTCAGCACCTCTTTTTGATCCTGTGCCGTTTCCCAGGGCAGGAAGCCTTGTGGGATTCAGACAGGTACCCTGCAACATGTTTGACTCTCTGTTTTTCTTGCTCTGATTTCTGAAGACAGAGCTTTGTCTTGTTTTACAGAGACAGTGCACTGCTCTGTCATCCTGGCTGGAGTGCAGTGGAGTGATCACAGATCACTGTAATCTTGAGCTCCTGGGCTCAAGAGATCCTATCTCAGCCTCCTGGGTAGCTGAGACTACAGGTACATACCACCACACCTCGTTGATTTAAAACTTTTTTTTTTCTCAGAAATGGGGTCTTGCTAGGTTGCCCAGGCTGTTTTCTAACTCCTGGCCTTAAGGTATCCTCTTCAGCTTGTCAAAGTGCTGGGATTATAGGTGTAAGCCAATACACCCAGCCTAAATAGAGGTTTTGATGTTTAAAATACACCAAGAGCAAATTAAAGGTAGAAATCTCAAAGCTTAATATTTTATATGTTCTACAATTATCTGGGAAACCTACAAACCTAATGTGCTTGCATTTTTTAAGTGTGAGCATGCTTTGTGAATGCATGCACATGAGCCAGCAAAAACTTTGTTATTCAAAAGGTGGTCCAGGGAGAAGCAGCATCAGCATCAGTATAGCTTCACCTGGGAGTCAATCGGAGCTGCACCACAGCTCTGCTGAATCAGAACCTGAAATTTAACAACATGCCAGGTGATTCAAATGTACCTTCAGGTTTGAGACATACTGATCCAAAAGAACTGGTTTGTTTTCAGTTAGGCAGACAAATGAATCTTACAGTTCATTGTGCTTCCCCTTTTTGCTTGGCTGCTAGGAAGCTCAAATTTGTGGGTGACTAAGGAAGTGGTCTTTGACCAGTATATGGTATTCTACATACATATTAACCTTATCTAAGTTGAGATTGATTTCCCTCTACATATCTACCTTTCACCCAGAAATACCCTGGTTCTACGATCTCTATAAGCTTCCTCAGATACTTTTTAGAATGAGAATGTTCAAATAAATGCATAAAAATAAAACACCTGCCAGGGATGGTGGCTCACGCCTGTCATCCCAGCACTCTGGGAGGCTGAGGTGGGCAGATTGCTTGAGCTCAGGAGTTTAAGACCAGCCTGAGCAAGAGTGAGACCTGGTCTCTAAAAATAGCTGGGCATAGGGCGGCGCCTGTGGCTCAGTTGGTAGGGCACCGGCCCCATATACCGAGGGTGGCGGGTTCAAACCCGGCCCTGGCCAAAACTGCAACCAAAAAAATAGCCGGGCTTTGTGGCGGGCGCCTGTAGTCCCAGCTACTCGGGAGGCTGAGGCAAAAGAACTGCTTGGGCCCAGGAGTTGGAGGTTGCTGTGAGCTGGGTGAGGCCACGGCACTCTACCGAGGGCCATAAAGTGAGACTCTGTCTCTACAAAAAAAAAAAAAAAAAAATAGCTGGGCATTGAGGTGGGCACCTGTAGTCTCAGCTCCTTGGGAGGCTGAGGAAAGAGAATCACTTTAGCCCAGGAGTTTGAGGTTGCTGTGAGCTGTGTGCCATGGCCCTCTACCCAGGGTGACAGAGTAAGACTGTCTCAAAACAAACAAACAAACCATTTGCATTGTCCTGTCTTGTCATTCTGTGGCCATGGTCTCATGCCATTATTGTGTTTACTCCTGTTTTCAATATTTGAGGTTAGATCAAAGCACAAACTCAAGAAAAGAATCAGTGAACAATGAAAATGGGAGAAGACCCTGATGTATATGGTGGGAAAAGGTTCTATCTTCAAAGTCAGAGCAAAAACAAATCTGTCCCAGGGCAGCAGTCAAGAGTCCCACAAGGCTGCCTGCCCTGGGAAACAGTTCCAGCAGTGTCCTCCCAGGAGCAGCTTGCCCCGCAGTGACCTTTGTGCTCTGCGGGCCAGGCTGCCGTGCTTTGTAGACATGCAGGCACTGTGTTCTGAATACCAGGGACCTCTACTCCCACCACAAAAAAGCAAATGCAGTTAAAAAGCCAGTGACAAAATGTTATCAAATTGTTTAGAAACACTATGATAAATGACCCAATACAGTCTCTCTACAGTCTTGTTTAAAAAAAAAATGCATTCAAAGTTAGAAATGAGAGAGAAACAGAGTAACAGCCAACCCTAATACCTCTTACCATAGCACTTTTAAAGATTTCTTTTTTTGGAAGAATCCATGCTTTCTCAATTGATGAACTGCAATTTGAACATCAGACAAGGCAACTTTATATAGAACAACTATATGACTACCAACCACCTCTGAACATGAATGAATTGATACCCACAGCTGCTATATTTGTACAATGCCTGTTCTTTTACATCAATCCTCACCCCAAAAATGGAGTAAAAGATAAGTAAAAGTTTCTTTTAAGTGAGAGATTGGGTAAGTAACATTCTTTCTGTTGACTAAAGCAGACCCTCAAGAATGTTACCTTTTAGAAACAGGTGAAAGGAGCTGTCCTTAAAATCCACTTACTTGTTTTAAGTGCAAATAATTTTCAATAGCAAAAACCTAAAGGGAAAGCTGGGCTGTTTACGGTCTTAGGTCTTATCCAGATCAGATTCCCATTGAAAAGAATCACAAATATCCAAGTATTTGAAACTTGTTGGGAAACCTGACTGCTTTACGAAAAAAGAATAGTCTTTCTCCAATTCTGATTGAAAATGTTTTTTAAAGCATACTTTATTAAATTAACTGAAATATTTCCAATTTAAATAACCATGTTACTAAATTTCCTTTTGAAACACTTTCTAGATTTAATGTTATGCAGACTTGATATATGAGCTTGCATTCACGTAAATCTACAGACCCTTGGGATGTGAGTGCAGGAAGAAGAAATGGGGTGCACGAGGTGCTGGGGTGAGGTTTAAGAGGGGAAATGAGCTCTTCCTTAGTACAGTTTAGGGTTTCTCTCTACTACTTTTTTTTTTTGGAGACAGAGTCTCATGTTGTCACCCTCGGTAGAGTGGCGTGGCATCACAGCTCATAGAAACCTCAAACTCTTGGGCTCAAGCCATCCTTTTACTTCACCCTCTCAAGTAGCTGGGACTACAGGTGTGCACCACAATGCTCTACTAGTTTTTCTATTTTTAGTAGAGACAGGGTCTCACTCTTGCTCAGGCTGGTCTCAAACTCCTGAGCTCAAGCGATCCACTGTGTGAACCACCATGCCCGGCCCGCCACTGCTCTTAATGTAAGAGAATGCCGGGGAAAGTAATCTTTGTGAAAACAAATGTTCCACCTTTTCAGGCTTATTTGGAGTGTGGTTTAGTGAGGGTAGGGGTTTGAGGATCTTTCCGTCTTTAAGGATCTGTCAAGAAACACTCGTTTTTCTTTTATTAGGGAGCAATGCACTGCAGATGTCCTAGAAATACAGCAGGCTGACAGAATGCTCCATGAAGAGCGGCAACCTTTAAGTCTACGGGACGAATCCGCCCTCCCTCGCTCAGGCCCCGCCCCTCGACCAGCCCCCACTCAGCCCCGCCCCCGCTCAGGCCCCGCCCCTCGACCAGCAGGGGGGCCGCTCAGGCCCCCACCCCTGCCCTTTGAGGCCACACAGCCGGAGCTTACGCCTTTCTGTAGCTCGGTTAAGAATGGTGCTAGCAGCTGCTAAGATCACGCCCAGAGTTCTCCAACTCCTGGTGTTTTTACCCAGCATAGTTCCTTCCCCTTGAGTGTGATCCGGACCTAGTAACTTGCGTCTCATGAACAGAGTATGACAAAAGTGTGGATGCTACTTTTGAGATTAGGTTACAAAAGGCCCTGGCTTCTCCTCTGCTTGCTCTCACCAACTGCCACGTGGTGAGCTACCGTATGAGACCAACGTGGCAGGGAACTCATGGAAGCCTCTGGCCAACAACTAGTGGAGAACTGAGGCTCCGAACCTGACAGCCCAAGAGCGGCTAGATTCTGTTAGCAGCCGTTGGGTGGGGGTGTGGAAGTGGATCCTCCTCCTCCTGACCTTGAGCTCCCCACAGCTGGGGCTGACATCCTGACCGCTCCCTTTGAGGACTTCACATCAGAGCACCTGGATAACCCATGCAAACTGTGAGACAACTCTTTAAAGCTGTGAAGTTTTTGTCAGGGAGCAATATTAACTAATGCAAGTACATAAGTTTTTGAAGTATACGTCTAGTATACCTTGATAGTTAAACACGTGTTTCCTTTAAAAAAATTGGCTTTGGGGGGTGGGGCCTTGGTGTGTGTCACACTTTATGGGGGCAAGACATAATTGCAAGAGGGACTTTACCTAACAATTGCAATCAGTGTAACTGGCTTATTGTACCCTCAATGAATCCCCAACAATAAAAAAAAAAAGTGGACAAAGGAACTTTCTATAAATAACTTAGCAATAGTAAAGTATCAGGTGGAGAGCACTGGCATTATGACCATTCCCTTTTTCAGCAATCTCATACAGAAAATCTTCTTTGTCTTTTTAAATGTCATAATTGCATAATTATAAATGTTATGCAAATATCCATTCATTTGCTGAATGAAAACTCCAAAATACCAAGCATCTTCAAACTTTGGAAAATGGATAAATATCTCTAGGACAGTATTTTCAAATGATGCGTTGAGGTAAATACAAATGCTTTTGTACTATGGGCAAATCTTTAAAAAAATCACTAAATCAGAAATTCCTTGAGGAAAAAAAAAAAAATTGGCTTTGCCTGGCAAAATTTCTGCCTCAACTGCATCTCGTGGTCTAAAGAACCCAATATAATATACATAAAATATAATGACTATAGGAACATATCCTTAATCACGAAATAGCCTCTTTGGAGTCAATCCAATCTCCAAATAAATGTAAGAACTTGCTAAAAATTTAAATTTTTCTTTGGTTGTAGTTTTGATTCTATTAACTGAATGTCTCCTAAAGATGTTGAGATAGTATTGTCCATTTTTTGAGACTTTGGAAAAAAATAAGAAAAAGTTAACTGATGACTCCATTATGAACCTCAGAGTCAAAGCATTCTATGATAGATATACTCTTATTTGACAATGTGAATGTTACTTTTTTCGCATTATTATTATTGCTCAATAAAAAAAGATGTTTTGATAGGTTAGATGAAAGATAAGAAGAATGTTAGAAAGTAACTACCACAAACATCCTTTTCCCCTAAAGCAACAAAAATTTTAAAGAAAGCTTCCTGCAGATAAAAACAAACGTTTCAATAATATTTGGCTTTTTTCAAGACCTAAAATTCAAGTTTAAAGACACTGGTTGGAGGCCAACTCTGGACTGTGCTGTGTTTTTGTATAAGGCCCTCAGAGAGAATTGTCAGATGGGGAACACCATGAACCAGCCTGCCTATTCCTTTATTTATTTATTTATTTTTTGCAGTTTTTGGCTGGGGCCGGGTTTGAACCCTCCACCTCCGGTATATGGGGCCAGCATCCTACTCCTTGAGCCACAGGTGCCACCTCCTTTATTTATCTTTTTTGAGACAGTCTCACTCTTGTTGCCCGGGCTAGAGTGCAGTGGCATGATCATAGCTCACAGCAACCTCAAACTCCTGGCTCATGCAATTCTCCTGCCTCAATCCCCCAAGTAGCTGGGACTACACATGGCCACACTTGGCTTATTTTTTATATTTTTAGTAACGACAGGGTCTCACTCTCTTTCAGGCTGGTCTTAAACTCTTGCGTTCCAATGGTCCTCCTGCCTTGGCCTCCCAGAGCGTTAGGATTATAGGCATGAGCCCCCTAGAGTGTTAAGATTATAGACGTGAGCCACCGTGCCCTGGGGCCTGCATGTTTCTTTAAGGGACAGAGGGAGCACATTTTTTCCAAGCTTTCCAAATAGTTTCCTAACACAGATCTGCCAGCTGATAAAAACACATACACATACCAGAACATTTCCAGTTTCAGCTGTTGCTAAAGATGATCTTTTTTTCCTCTTTTGGTTTGGTGCAGACTTTAATAATCCCCTACTCATTTAAGGAAACAGCCAATGTATAAGTCAATAATGTTCATTGAGGGCGGCGCCTGTGGCTCAAGGAGTAGGGCGCCGGTCCCATATGCCGGAGGTGGCGGGTTCAAACCCAGCCCCGGCCAAAAACCACAAAAAAAAAAAAAAAAAAAATGTTCATTGAAATGCTTATTTTATCATTATTGATGTTAATATTGCTAGATGCCTTGCTTTAGGTTAGAGAAGAAACCATCAGAATTGGGAGAAACAGCAGGTCTACTAAGAAATAAATAATCCAGCTGCCCCTAACTATCTCTATAAACCTATACCTGCTTCAGACACCTGGTGAGAGAGAACGCCCATCTGGGTTTGGAGGTAGAACATTCAAGGGTCTCCAGGTGCTGCATGACCAAGTTGCATCACATGCCATTTCACAGATCGGCGTGGTTGCTTGTGGCTCTGGTGTCTCTTTGTGCACTGGGGTTTTTACTTTCCAAGGACAGGCAGTCCCCTCCTGTCTCTTTCTGACACACAGCAGGAACTCACATATTGGTGAGTGAGTGACCACCATTATTCACAGGGCAACAAGTGTTGCTAGACGTGAACTTTTCACAGGAAATATATTCTGCTTCATCTGTCCCTGAATACCACTGGCTGAGGGAGGAATTAGAGGAAGTGTGCCCACTCCCCACACTCGCACCCGTGTTACAAGTCCACATGGGGTTGTATCCAGTGGTTAACAGTCTTCTTACAATCTTCGCTTCTTTCTGAGCTACAAAGAGCCCATTTTTGGCTGCTGGCCTGAGTTAGGGATTTTCATGCTAGAGTTTGGTTTAGTTGTAACTGCAGCCTGGGAGAAGACAGTGTAAGTCACATAAAAGCACAACCAAGCATGTTAGGTGGGGATCACTCCTCGTAGTAATGATAATTCTGGGCTCACCACTGTGTGCCCTGGCTCCCGTAAAACCAGTTACCCTGAGGAGTAATTAGGCCCCGAGACCTATCGCCCAGGGCTCCCACCTAACTTTGCAGACGGCATCTTCAGATTTGCAGAGCCACAACCTCTGTGCTGGGCCTGCCTTGGGGCTTGTGTTTAGCAACCTCAAATGTCCCCTCTGCTGCTATCTCCACCTCCTCCAGACTGCCAATCACTTGGAGGCACTGGCATGCCTAGGGGACACTGATTAGGTAAACGCCAAATTTCCGGACTAGTCCTGATTCTTACAGGGATCTTGCTGAACTCAGGGAACGTTCTACACTGGAGTTGAAAACCCTAGGTAAAATGCAAAAATGCAGGGTTTACATGATGCTGGCTATTGTCAGAGAAATGCCCAGGGAAGACTGTTGCCATGACATCTTTTTTTTTTTTTTATTGTTGGGGATTCATTGAGGGTACAATAAGCTAGGTTACACTGATGGCAATTGTTAGGTAAAGTCCCTCTTGCAATCATGTCTTGCCCCTATAAAGTGTGACACACCAAGGCCCCACCCCCCTCCCTCCGTCCCTCTTTCTGCTCCCCCCCATAACCTTAATTGTCATTAATTGTCCTCATATCAAAATTGAGTACATAGGATTCATGCTTCTCCATTCTTGTGATGCTTTACTAAGAATCATATCTTCCACTTCCATCCAGGTTAATACGAAGGATGTAAAGTCTCCATTTTTTTAAATGGCTGAATAGTATTCCATGGTATACAAAAACCACAGCTTGTTAATCCATTCCTGGGTCGGTGGGCATTTAGGCTGTTTCCACATTTTGGCGATTGTAAATTGAGCTGCAATAAACAGTCTAGTACAAGTGTTCTTATGATAAAAGGATTTCTTTCCTTCTGGGTAGATGCCCAGTAATGGGATTGCAGGATCAAATGGGAGGTCTAACTTGAGGGCTTTGAGGTCTCTCCATACTTCCTTCCAGAAAGGTTGTACTAGTTTGCAGTCCCACCAGCAGTGTAAAAGTGTTCCCTTCTCTCCACATCCACGCCAGCATCTGCAGTTTTGAGATTTTGTGATGTGGGCCATTCTCACTGGGGTTAGATGATATCTCAGGGTTGTTTTGATTTGCATTTCTCTAATATATAGAGATGATGAACATTTTTTCATGTGTTTGTTAGCCATTCGTCTGTCATCTTTAGAGAAGGTTCTATTCATGTCTCTTGCCCATTGATATATGGGACTGTTGTGTTGCCATGACATCTTTAACCTAAAGAACTGCCACAATCCTGTCCCAATGAATAAACACATCTTGGACATGGAGAGGAAAGCTTTCTACCCTTACAAGTTCCTCTTCTTTTTTTTTTTTTTCCATGTTAAGGTAAATTTTATTAATACATATTATACTTCAGACACCCTAACTCTTTGTTTATTTTTATTGTTTGGGATTCATTGAGGGTACAAAGAATTAGGCTACACTGATTGCATTTGTTAGGTGAAGTCCCTCTTTACTCGCTCCCAAGAGGTGTGTCACATGCTGGGCCAGAGTTCCTCTTCTATTCCACTTTCTCAGTCCCATTCAGGCAATATTACTTTGCCTATTGAGTAGACCTTATGAACTAACAGAGTTGGCTTCATCTGCACAGAATATAGCTTGTCAAACAGAGCCCAGCCTTGATTCTAGGACCAGAGAAGCAAAACAGCAAAGAAGACTATCGTGTGATTATCAATTTGCTAATGGGCAGTTCCAATGGCAGCTTTGTGGCATTTGAAAAAACTGCAGATAATCTTTTAGTCCTGGCAATCAGTGAGCGAGAAAGGCACTCCTCATGGAGGCAAGGTAAACAGTCGGCCTCCTTCAGCCATGACAACGCTGAAGGTCACCCACCATCTGCCCTGACCTGCACAAGCCAGGGCTCCACTCTCAAAACAAGGCTACAGAAAGACTGATTTCCCCAGGTTTAATCCAGTCCTGGATGAGGAGATGACAACAAAAACCTTCTCACTAGTGGAGGCCTGCCCTAGTCACTCACTCAGAGCTTAGTATCAGCTGGAAATGGACCATACGGGCCAATCAGGGAGGCCACCTAGGCCTTGCCAGGACCTGCAGAGCAGATAATTATTCTGGAAGGCAGAGAAATTAGGGATGTGGCTGGCATCCCCTGGTGGCCGTGTGGTGCCACCAAGCCCCTCCCAGAGGAAACACACCAGTGAGCGAGGCTAATCACCTGGCTTCCTCCCTCCCCTTCCACATGCCAATCCCAAAAAGCATGTCCTGAATGAGCTCCAAAAGACCGTTTTTCATCTTGATGGGAGAAAATTATACAGGCTTCTTGACACCCTCAAGCAGTTTGCAATCAGGATGGGGATCTGGGGCACAGACATAAGTATCGATAATCTGTGGAGTATTTTATATTTCACAAAGCATTTTCATGAGCACAGTTTCTACTCATCCTCCCCCAAAGCCAGTTGCACAGGGTCATCCCATTTTACAGAAATGAAGCACAACCTCCTGGCTCTGACCCTGTGTGTGTTCCTTGGCATCAGAGCCTCCTTGCATGACTCTGAACGTTCCCCTGTGATAACTCTACCACCATACCTCCCAAGTAAGGCTGCACTTTTTTTTTTTTTTTTGAGACAGAGTCTCACTCTGTCACCCTGGGTAGAGTGCCGTGGTGTCATCATAGCTCACAGCAACCTCAAACTCTTGGACTCAAGCCATTCTCCTGCCCCAGCCTCCCAAGCAGCTGGGACTACAGACGCCCACCACAATGGCCAGGTAGTTTTTCTATCTTCAGTAGAGATGAGGTCTTGCTTTGCTCAGGTTGCTGTTGAACTCCTGAGTTCAAGTAATCCACCAGCTTTGGCCCTGAGAGTGCTAGGATTACAGGTGTGAGTCCCCACGCCTGACCAAGGCTGTATTTTATGTTTCGTTTAAACAAAATATCACTGATTTCAAAATAATTCATGGAGAGGGATTGTGAGCACAAGTGTTATCATTTGCTCATCCACAAAGTGAGTACAAATCACTGATTGTGGTTTGTTTTTTACAAAAGAGAAAGCAACCATCAATTGATCAATTCCTTCACCCTCAGGTGAAAGAAAACCTGCTTGAGGAAAAGGAATGATCTGGCCTGCTCACCTCTCTCCAGTAAGGATCTCAGGGATGTTAGGAAAGAGCCAAGGTGGTGTGTCTGAGTCCTGAGTGGTACACACGTTGGCAGAATCCAGTTCCACACTCACAAAGGAAAAGGTATTGCAACCAGGGAATAAATATAAAGGTCAAAGACGCAAGATGGGCAGGAGAGGACACAATTCCAAGATTGAAATAAGCCAAGCTTGAGGAGCTCCGGGAGGTTTCTGGAAAGATGGTGTGAGGGGAGGCCAAGTTCTCACCCCCGACAATAGTAAGAGAGAGAAAGAGCAAAGAAGTTCAGAAGAGCTTGGGGGCGGTGCCTGTGGCTCAAGGAGTAGGGAGGTGGTGGGCTCAAACCCAGTCCCAGCCAAAAACTGCAACAGCAACAACAACAAAAAGAAAGAAAGAAAGCAGATGAAATTAATGAAATTAATTGAAGAATAATTTCCACGTCCTTACTCAAGTTCATCCAAGCCTGAGCCAAAGAGAATGAGTCAGAATTCTAGGCTTCTCAGTTGTTTTTTTTTCTTCTCCTCTCCCCACATATTCAGACAATATAGGGTATAGTGGTGCATGTCATCCTTGAGGACGTTAGTGGGCACTTTGATAGAACAGAAATATAAATCTACTAATGGGATAAAGCTGCTCTCTGCGAGTCTATGAGGGAATTGCAGGAAAGCTGCTGAACTTGTCTTTAATGGGAGAGAAAGCTGGGCCCTTGTCACCCCTGTGTGAGGTTAAGTGGAGTGACACAAAGGGAACCACCAGCTTGGGTTTAAAACTCTTGAGAAAGATGAGGAATGTGCTTTGAGATTTTCTTATTGCTAAGTGTATAATTAATTAGCCTGGGCATGGAAACCCCTTAGAAATCATTGAAACAAGTCATTGAGTCCTTCCAATTTTATCCTCATGAAGCTGTCCTAGTTATAGTTCCACAAAAAGTTGCATGGATGTCAGTTGAAACAAAGGAGGCAGGACCATTTTCGAAAGTTTTATAATCTTTCTAGTATTGAGGCCAGGTAAAGGAAATACATTTTTTAATTATAAAAAATACATGAAATCTAATTAGCCATGGCTTTAAAACATTAACTTATTACACTGTCAAAACTCAGATCTTTGAAGGACTCATAGTTTTGTTTTACTTTGTGCTCTGGGGTTTGCTGGCACCCCCTGCCCACACCAACTTTTGCCTCTTGGAAATCCCCCCCCCAATCTAATATTTTGCCTTAGGACATGCAGCTTTCTGCTGAGAGGGCCACCAGCGGCCTGAGGCCTGAAACCACAGGACACCCATTAACAGAGAGCTGTGAAAACACCCCTGTTGTAGAGAAGGCCAGACCCGGATGGGAAGAGTGGATGAATGCTGACATCTGGGGGCATCTGAAAAGTACATGGGAAAGGCAGAACTGAGGACAAAAAAGCTACAGAGAAGCGAGGCTCTCCCTCGCCCCATTAAATAGGGAAGGAAATAACAGGGAACGATTCCCTGCAGGATACAACATCAGAAGAGAGCAAGCCTCTTCAAAACACTGTTTTTAAAATAGGAATTTAAAAAACCTAACAAAAGGATAGAAGTCAAAGAAAGGAAGCTTTTTCAATTTAGGCGCTCCTTTTCATCTAGACAAACGACTCATCATCACAATCAAATACAAGCCCAGATCTGCCTCAATTTCATCGCCACGTCTCCATTTCTTTTGCCTTCACCCAACCTTACCCTGCAACCTGTGTAAAAACAGGATGCCCCACAAACCTGCCTACTGAATTCTAGGTAGAGGACTAATGGGGAAAAATGACGTGCACACTGTTAAATTCATGGCAGGATTTTCAGTCAGGACAGTTCTTCATGGACTGTAATGCCAAAGCACGGAGGACTCCAGTAGAAGGAGTATAAAATAAGGAGACTAATACGGAGCTGGGAATCGTGCAATCAGTGACATTGATGTACAGAGCCCTGGGTTCAGAACTGCCTAACTCATGAATTCCACATTGTTTTGTATGAGGCAGGACTGACTGGTGAATGTGTAAATATGTGGAGTAAACTACTCCCCCCAAAGGGGAAGATTCTGCTCGCCCTCTCTCTACTCCATGGGATGCACTTCTTGGTCCTCCTCCCGACCACATCTTCCCCCAAAGTGCCAGATGTCTAAGATCATGATGTAATAACAAAAGAAAGCAGAAACCGATAGGTTACAACACAATCTTTGGCAAAAATCGAAAACAGGGATCTCTTGGTATACTGGAATGTTTTTCTGTTGTTCTTGGCTTTGTGCTTCAAGGGCAAAACCCTAAATGTGTGTTTTATTTCAATAAATCACGACTCCACCTGTTTTGTAATGGACAAGGGAAGTTGTGCCTGAATCTAGAAAATGGGCAGAGTGTGCCCTCGCGTGGCCAAATGTTGTACTGAAATGTTAGCTTTGCAAAACCTTGCAATTGTTGCTAAGAAGCCTTGGGTAAGTGGTTTCCTCCTGAATTTTTTTCATTCTTATAAAAAGAAGGATTGCTGAGTTTTGGAGCAAGGAATCAAGGAACGTGAAAATTGTGCTCCTGATTTATTTTTGGAATCAAGTTAATACTAGTGCCAGAAATTCACTTTGCCTTTCTCTCTGTTCCTTGGCTCATTCCAGTGACCAGATTTTGCCTGAGCTGCTGCTACCCTTCCTAAGTAAATAGTTTGTTTATAAAAGCTTTGCTTCCACAAGCAACTGCTTGCTAAAACCAATCAAACAGTGGATTGGAATTCCAAATTGTCTAATACTTAAAGCAGAGTTCTTTAAACATTCCTTTAAAGGGTCAAAAGCAGGAATTATCAAATAAGTTTACACATGTGAAGTATTATATGTATAAGAGATTTCATTTATAACAAGGCCTGGCATATTGGCATTCAATAAATTTATAGAAAAAATGAAAAGAATAAAATCCGCTACACATCATCCCCCCAAGCTGTTTCCAAAGAGGGAAACTGGATGGTTGGAAGTGAGAAGTGGTAGAGAGAATTTTTACTCTAAGCACTTTTGTATCTTTAGACTGCCTATTCAAAAATACTAATAAATTCAAACAACTAAAGAAACAATAAAGAATGAGAAGCTATTCCTCTGACAGTGATTTAAGTAAGGCATGGTGATTTACAAAGGCCAAAGCTGTCATAAACTACCAATTATTAATTAGCAATGTCACACAGGTATATGGAATCTAACAAGTGTCATGCAGAAAAGCTGTTGTCTTCACTATGGCACCTTTCCTGTGGGGTTGTAGATTCCTGACAAGCAACCATCTCACCTCAGATACAGGTATGCTGGAATTGCTTCCCAGATTGGGTGTATGAAGTTTCATGCACCTTTCTATTCCATTTCTAGCAGCTGGCATCATTTTTGGATGATGCCCTAGAGCAGTGGTTCTCAACCTGTGGGTTGCGACCCCTTTTAACTGCATTAAAGGCTCGTGGCATTAGGAAGATTGAGAACCGCTGCCATAGAGTAAAGGCACTCATTAAGGGTTATGGAAGCTTCTCTTCCACGAGGAGGAAAAGAAAGCTTTGATTCTTAACAAAGGAGAAAGTCAGACTAGCAGGTCCCTCCTTCTGAATGGGAGTCTCCAAGTGGGGCTCACGCACGCTGAGGCACAACCACCCTCCCTCTAGCACTGAGAGGCTCCACTCTGGATATAGAGCTAACTGGGTTTAAAGTAGGAATCCATTTCCTTGGACAAAATTAAGTCTCTTTTAAGGATAATCCCCACACCCTGACTCCTTTCTAACCCCTGCATTCAGAGATATTTCTGATTTATTCTTTCCTTGGAAATTCATTCCCTAAAGCATAAGTCTCTTCTTTCAGGAGCAGCCAGAGCATCTCTCCGGAGCCATTCTTCCTGTTAGGCCAGATCAGACTACTGGTCTGAGAACATACAGCTCCAGAGGAGGCTTGAAAACAGCTAATTATCCATCAAAGAAATCATGTTCTCACTGACATGCTTGTTCTCAGCAAGCACAGTCCTCCACAGCGAGTCTGATAATTGGATAAACAAGGCCTCAGAGGCGCTGGGGGCTGGAACGAGAGATGCAAATGCACTTTATGCAGCTTTCTTTAATGTAATCACCAGTTAAAGGGATGGCAAGGAGCTTAACAAGCTCATTACAACCTCAGTGCCTGTGATCTCTGCGCAGAACCGGGGGCAGCCACGGGATAGAATGCCCCTGAAGGCCTGCTGGGGCCTCGGCCTCAGCCCCTGCTGTTTTCATCCTGCCCCCACCAGAAAGCAGCTGGTGACTCCATTACCCACAGCTGGGCCCCATGGAAACTAAGGCAGGAGTTGGTTCAAACGTGTTCCCAATAACTAGCATTTCCTTAATCTGAGCACAGACAAAGGAATGCCAAACCGGGATTTGGATAATCTTTTTTATCAACCGCATTTTTCCAGTTGTTCTGCTCTACTTTCAGAATTGCTGTCCTTCTGCTATGATTTCCGAAAGTCTCACGCCTGGCTCTAGCTCATGGGACAGTGGTCTCGCTCTGTGCCTCTATCTCATGGAGGCTGGATGTAGCAAAGCAGAGGGTCCAAGGTCCTGGTTTGAGAAATCCTGGTCACTGCTGGGATTAGCATTTCAGGCTCTAGAAGGTGTTTTCTTCCATAAAAGCAAGTGTTTGTTTCATGAATGCCCAGCCCTCATCGACTCAGGGGATGCTGCTGGGAGTCCTGTGCAGTTGCCCAGCCCTCATCGACTCACGGGAATACTGCGGGGAGTCCTGTGCAGTTCTACAGTAGGTCTACTCTAGATCTTTGCCTTAAGGCAATTTGAATAAGGTCAAGACATGGGGGCGAGGGTGAAGGAAGGGGGGGTGGCAGAAATGACTTAGAATGTGACTTGAATGGTGCCCCTTTACAGCGTGGTGACCCTGACTGAGGACACCTGAAGAAGTGGGAAGACGGTGGGGCTGAGGGTTGGAAGGCAGTGTCAGCCTCTGCCAAGCCAACTTTGAGGTCCTGTGGCAGATGCTCCTTTCAAAGAAGAAAAGGTACCTTGGGTTGTATTCACACGGTGTTAAATTGAATCACCAATATAAGAATTCTTTTCTATATATGTGACTCTTGTCACCAGTGGCACTCAAGGGCACACAATGTCTTCCATTAAAACCAGGTAACCATTTCCTCCACCCAAAGGGATGCTGCAGTTTAGGGGAAGGGTACACTCATTTGAAATTTGTTGGTATAGGCAATGACTGGCCCAATACATCGACGTATTCTCCACAAGTTCCAGGTAGAGCAACTTCTCTTTGCCAAGCTACGTTTCAAACCTATGAGGTGAGTGAATCCTTCACAAGGTAAGGAATTGTCTGGATTTATTAGTTTGTAAATCCTCAATTTTCCTCTTTTTGATTTCCTTAAAGGGATACAGATATAAACAGGGTTATTGGCATGGTAATAGCAATGTCAATAGTGACAGCTATCCCTCAAATCTAGACAGCTATCTAGAATGATAGCCAGAATCTTTAAGTCAAAGGAAAACTTATCTAAAAGAAACAAGAACCGCTGTCCCTACCAAAACGATAATGCTGTTGGGAGAGAGACTTTAGACATCACCCGTTAATGAGCCAGAGTGAACAAATTTACAGATATTTGGGGTGGCACCTGTGGCTCAAAGGAGTAGGGTGCCGGCCCCATATGCCAGAGGTGGCAGGTTCAAGCCCAGCCCTGGCCAAAAACCGCAAAAAAAAAAATTTACAGATATTTGCTTGAAAAGAGAATTTTATTGAGGGAGGAGAAGAAGGGGATAGAAAAGCCATAATCTTACAGGTTTCTTGAGGTATGGGGAGATAGCAAAAAACAAAAGCAGGAGAAAATTGACAGAGATGAGAAGATGTGGTTGCCCAAAGCAAACCTAGTTAATTTACCCATTTTACCTGGGCTTCAGACCTGATTTGCTTCGTTCCATTTCTGTTTTATAAATGTAGGAAAAGTATAGGAAAGGGCCAGATTACTGTCAGGACTAACTTAATCCAAACTATTACAAAGCATGTGAGGGCTGGAGAAGAAACACTAAAAAAATTGACAACCTCATGAGAGACTGAGACGAGATGCTCTTAAAGTTCCCTAAAGTCTGCATGGAGTTAAGACTCTCAACCACGTTCATTAAATCCCTCTTTCCTTAAACAGACTATGAAACATGGCTGCCTGGGAGCTCGGAGAAGGGGCTACAACCGAATTGAAGGGAAGTATCGTCTATCTTTCCCAAGAACAAAGACACCTGGTTTCCAGGGCATTTTTCCACAGTGTCCAGCAGAGTTAAAGGCCATTCATTCTGTGCTTGTGGGTCTGTTTCTCATGATACCAAGTCGGGTCCGCAGTAATCCGTTCAGACCTGTCCTCCTTTGCCCTCCCACATTACCGAATCGCTCAGTGCACTAATGCATTCCAAGTCCTGCTGTGATATAATTAAGGGATAATGTTTGCAGCAAGGAGTACCCAGAGTTGTAAATGCCTGCCATGGGTGATTAAATGCTGAGAGGACACTGAATAACTACAGAATTCATCTGGTGCAAGTTCATTCCAATGCCACACATTTTTTTTCACCAATCATAGGATAAGGTTTCTAAAAAGATACAAACACACCTCTGTAAGTGAACACTTCTATGCCTCCCTCTTACTCTGGGGAAAAGTCCTGAACCTACTGTACCCTAGGAATGCTTAGCTAGGAGGGGCACTGGGGGCTAAGTTTGTACTTAAGGAATAAGGATTGAAAATGAAGAGCTGCTTCCGGAAGGGTTAGTGTGGGAAATGCATGAGCAGTTCCCAGTACCCCGTCCCCTCTAACTGTGCCGATGGTTGTTTGTGTTTCTCGCTGCAAGTTTTGCCCTCAATGAATCAATACTTGTCCCTTCCTGGTCTCAGTTTTGTACACCTGGAAATGTGAGGCTGGGGGCTTGGATCGGGCTCAGGGGAACTCTGAAGTTCTTCGTGTTTCGGTCCCACATATGTCACAGTGGAAAGTGAGGAACTGGAAAAAGGGAACTCTTACACTGCTGGCAGGATTGCAAACTGATATAATTTTGGAAAAAAGTGGCCATACGACTACTATTGAAAATGTGTATTGCTTGTGCAACCCAGAAAACTCACCTTTAGGCGTATTCCTCGGGGAAATTTTCACATATGTGCACAGAGAAAGAAAGACAAAAATGCTCACTACAGTGTTTGTAAGAGCCCCAAATTCATAAATGTCTATCGATAAGAAAATGGATAAATAAAATTTGGCCTCCTTGCACAAAGGAATACTATACAGTAGTTAAAAAGAATAAAATAGCTCTATATAAATCAATAATGATATTTCTAAAATACAAGCTGTTAAAAAGTTCCCATTGGTTACTTGTGTGAAAATTTGGGTAACTAAAAAGAATAAGTGACATTTACACAATTAGGTGTAACACTGAGTCAATAAAATTCATGAGTTTGTAGCCAAACCAAAAGTGAAAAAGGAAGAAAAATATCAAACTGTTAAGTGAAAAAAACAAAGGGCAGTCTAACACACGGATTGAAGTCATTTATGTAAATTTAAAATGAATATAAAAAGAATAGCATTCATTGTTCACAGATATGTGTATGCCCATGTGTGTGTAAAACCACAGAAAATGGAAGAAAACATGTAAATTCATGATAGTGACAATGTTTAGGAGGCAAGGCAGGAGTCTGTAACTAGAAGCTGGGGATAAAGAAGACTCCAACTTCATTAGCGTGACTTTCTTTTATATAAAAAATATAAAAAAAGCAGTGTTATTTCTGGGTGTGAGGAAAAGATGATTGCTATGTGTCTAGCATTCTTTTCTGGATTAAAAGAAATGTTTTCAAAATAAAAAATAAAAGTGCATGAGCAATAATGCTTTGCAGATGTATGCTGACAAGCACTTTCCTCAGAACCACAGGACGAGGTCGGTGGTCCCAGGTAGCCCAACTGCCAGGCCTGTAGTGTCTGGCTCTGTGCCCTCCAATGGGGTAGTCACCAGCCACACGCAGCTAGTTGAATTTAACTTAAAATGAATTACATTTAAAGAGAATTAAAATTTCCTTTGGTGCACTAGCCACATTTCAAATGCTGACTAGCCACAGGTGGTTAATAGCTAATGGCTATTGTACTGGCAGCCCACATACAGAACATTTCTGTCATGGCTACAAATTCTATTGGATAGCACTGGTCTTGAGCTGAAAACCTGTTTTTTCAACAACTACAAGATATCAATCCCATTGCTCTTTCTCCAACATGTCTTTTCTGCACAGAGAAAAACCAAGGTCATGACTTGGAGAATTGTTTTCACTTCTGGAAAGAATATGTCCACTATAATCCTAAATTACAATTACGTCTGAAGTAACACTTTCCTGTTAAAGACAATTAGATGAACAATCTTTTGAAAAAGATCTAGCAATCATCTATAGTTACATAAATATCACATTTCACTTTCCCCAAAACTTAGGAAATAGGAAGATAGGTTGAAGGATTGATGAAAGCATTATCCAAATAAAGCTTAGAGAATGGGCTCGGCACCTGTAGCTCAGCAGGTAGGGCGCCAGCCACATACACGGGAGCTGGCGGGTTTGAACTCTGCCTGGGCCTGTCAAACAACAATGACAACTGCAACCAAAAAATAGCTGGGTGTTGTAGCGGGCGCCTGTAGTCCCAGCTACTTGGGAGGCTGAGGCAAGAGAATTGCTTAAGCCCAAGAGTTTGAGGTTGCTGTGAGCTGTGACGCCACAGCACTCTACCGAGGGCGACATAGTGAGACTCTGTCTCAAAAAAAAAAGAAAAACTTAGAATATGAGTTTCAAAGTTTTCCACAAGCATGTGTTTCTCACCTGTACACAGTATGAGGGACATACACTTCTCGTATTGGAAATTCCAAAATCTCTTTGTGTGGACGTGTCCGGTTTTCAGGAAAAGGTCTCAGAGGCGACATCTCAGGGGTCAGACAACAACTGATTGTCTCTGGAGCTGGAGAGATCTCCAGCTTGAGCAAGCCTAAAGAGAGAAAATAGGGCTGTTTTAGTAAAGAAGTTGGCATGTTATGAGGGAATCTGGGAAGGTTGTGGGACTAGATTCCTTTCACAAACATAGGTGTGAAGACATGGACCGTAACACAGTCCTGTCTCAAAACTTTCGTAGCGACCTACGCAGGATAACTTGTGACAATGTAAAGGGTTTGGAGCTGATTTCCTTTAGTTGGAGAAAAGGGGTGTTGTGATAATTTTTTGAGATTTAGTTGTTATGAAATAAAAGCAGCAATAAATAAATAAATAAAATGAGTAGAAATGGATTAGAGGATTTTTAAAGTTCCTTCCAAAATTACCTCGCTACTCAATAGTACCTAGGTTAGAAAATTCCCTGCGTTGCTAGCAGTAAAAATGGGTAGTTTTCGAACTGGGGTTCCCTTGTACTTGAGGGGGCTACAGAAGTATCTCAAGGGCTATTGACCTGAGGATAGGGAAGGTACCTTTATTTTCTACCAAAAGCATCTCACATTTACTTTTTTTTTTTAATACTAAGGGTTCCATATAAATAAATAAAAAGGGTTCTATTTTATTTGACAAACAATTCAAACAATTATCTAATTATCTGAGAAACCAGATCTAAGTCATAAGGTATATATTTATAGGATCGATCCTTTAAACAAAAATAGAAAACATTAATAGATTTTCCAAAAATGTATATCAATTCAGAGTCTTAACTTCCTATACAAAAATCCCATGTTTCACTTAGCAAATAAGATTTTATAAATTCTTTAGGATTAGACAAATAATGTGTCCAAACACAAATGGCAATGGTACAGCTAAGGGAGGATAAAGATAAGCCATTCGCACCTGGAATTGACTTGACGCGTCTCTGTAAGGATGATGATCTTTTGAAGTCAGCTAAAAACTTGAATAAGTCTTCATCACTAAGGCGATCTCCCTCCTGCCAAGAAAAAAGTCAGGGTCAGGGTAGATACACCACCAACTCCTGGGTTGGGAACTGGAGATTTCTGGGAAGATTTTTACCTTTAAGTTTTATTCTCATGAGACTGTCCTAGAAATTAGGATTATAGGCAACTCTGAAATCATTCAGTTCAACCTCTTGTAAACTATTCCTTTCCACTCACTCTTTACTCACCATGACTTAGCCTCTTACCCACCCTTCTGGGAAGAGGCTTCTACTGCACTCTAAGGAAGCCTGTTTGACCAGTAGAAATCTAGGCCAAAAGCTTCTCCTGTAACTTCACCTACTGATGCTAGTTTTACTTCCTGGAATGATTGTATTAAGAATAAGTTCACTTTCTTCTGCAAAGATTTAAAGTTGGAAAAAGCATTTTTCCTGTCTCACACTTGAACAAGAAGCTTAAGCATAAACACTACCCTCCATGTGCCCACTATGGGATAGGAACTGTGCAAGGACCACCACGTGTGATCTCCAGTTCTTACAGCAACCTGGTAGGGTAGGTAGGTACATATGTCTTATTTCCAATGAGAAAAGTCAGACAGTTAAGACAAGAACCTTGGTCCCTAAGGTAATACATCAGAAAGGGGTGTATCTCGAATAGAAACCCTTTCAGACTCGATTTCTATTATGTGGCATGGTACCCAGGTCCCCTCAGGATCCCTTCCACGTTGAAGTTTGTTAACCTACTTCCTTTAAATGCCCCCATGAAGACTATTTGAGCTATGGAAACCTTTCTAAAAAAGTCAAACCAAGTCTTAAGTGAAGTTTTGTTTTTAATTGTGGCAAAATACATATCATGAAATTTACCATCTTAACCATTTCTTTTTATTTATTTTATTTTTTTGAGACAGAGTCTCACTATGTCACCCTCAGAAGAGTGCTGTGGCATCACAGCTCATGGCAACCTCAAACACTTGGGCTCAAGTGATTCTCTTGCCTCAGCCTCCCAAGTAGCTGGGATTACAGGCACCCACCACAACGTCCGGCTATTTTGTTGTTTGTTGTTGTTGTTGTTGTCATTGTTGTTTGGCAGGCCCAGGCTGGGTTTGAACCTGCCAGGCCCAGTGTATGTGGCTGCCACCCTAGCCGCTGAGCTACAGGCACAGAGCCACCATCTTAACCGTTTCTAAGTGTCCAGTTCAGTAGTGCATTTACAATTGATGTCTAGAACTCTTTGATCTTGCAAAAATAATATGAAACTGTATTCTCTTTAAACAATAACTCCCCACTCCGCTTTCCCCAGACCCCGACAACCATCATTCTACTGTTTGTCTCCATGCATTTGGGGACTCTTGGAAGTTTCTTATTTTTATTATTTTATTTTATTTTTAATTTTTTTATTGTTGCAGTTTGGCCGGGGTTGGGTTTGAACTCACCACCCTCAGTATATGGGGCCAGCACCCTACTCACTGAACCACAGGCATCACCCGGAAGTTTCTTATTTTTAAATTAGTCTTGATGTTTACTGAGATAACAAAGAGCACCATCTGGAATGGTCGCCCTCTCTGACAAGCAGGCTGCTCTGGAAACTTGCAGAAGGAACACAGGTGAGAAGGAAAATAGCTAAGCCAGCAAACCCTGACCCATAGCCTAATAGAAGAATTGACCAAGATAGTGCAAACAGGATCGTTGGTATTAACGTGAATGAATCCTCTTCTCAGTTCAAACAGTGAACACTCCTCGAGCGGTTACTGTATTGTAGGCACTCAGAGATGAGCTCTCCAGTCCTCAGGTCACTGACCCTCCCCCCAGCCACATGAAGTCACTGCCATCATCCCTGTTTTGCAGATAATAAGACTGAGGCTTGGTGAGCACTATGGTTTGAATGTCCTCTCCAAGATTCATGTTGAGGATTGGTCCCCAATATGGTGGTGTTGACAGGTGCAGCCTTTAAGAGGTGATTGGGCCATCAGGGCTCTGCCCTCATGAATGGATTAATCCATTCACAGATTAATGGATTAGTAAGTTAATAAATTAATGAGATGTCATGGGGGAATGTGACTTTATTTTATTTATTTATTTATTTTGAGACAGAGTCTCAAGCTGTCACCCTGGCGTCACAGCTCACAGCAACCTCCAGCTCTTGGGCTTAGGTGATTCTCTTGCCTCAGCCTCCCGAGTAGCTGGGACTACAGGAGCCCACCACAACGCCCGGTTATTTTTTGTTGCAGTTGCCACTGTTGTTTTTTTTTTAGCTAGTGGGGCCAGGTTTGAACCTGCCACCCTCAGGATATGGGGCTGGCGCCCTACCCACTGAGCCACTGGTACCACCCCAGGAACAGTGGCTTTATAAGAAGAGGAAGAGAGCTCTGAGCTAGCATGCTCAGTGCCTGTATCATGTGATACCCTTTTCCCCTTTGAGACTCTGCAGATTCACCACCAGCATGAAGGCCCTCACCAGATGTGGCCCTTTGGCCTTGGACTTCTTAGCCCCTATAACAGTGAAAAATAAATTTCTTTTCTTTATAAGTTACCCAGTTTCAAGTATTCTGTTATAAGCAAACAAAAAATAGACTAAGACAGTGATATTAGCTACCTGTACTCCTCCTGGGGGCTGCAAGACCCATGCCAATATGGGGGCAATCCAGACATGCTATATTAATGTGAAGAGATACCTGCTTGAAAAAGGTGTTAATGGTCAAGGTGGTGGGTTTGAAGTTGGATCCAATCCCATTTTCCTCCACGGAGAGAGCTCTTTCAGAAAGTCTTCTAGACTGGGCCAAAGTCCTCCGTTCACCCACTGAGCTTCTCCCTTTAAAGAAATCAACTGTCATTCTAAAGCATGCCCTTGGGTTTGAATCCACGGAAGTTACTAACTTTCCCATATATAAGACCTGTTAAAAGTCACTGAACAAGAACTTTGATTGTGGCCGTCCCCTGCGTGGAAATCCGGGCAGACCAGATGCCACACAGCAAGAGTCCAGAGCCGTGGCCAGAACAGGGTCTCCTGATAAGCTTTATTTAGTCAGCACAGTGTTTGCTTTTGTTTTATTTTTGTATTTGCATTCCCCTGGGAGAGGCGCGTACTCAAATGCCCCCACAGGCATTTGGGACTGTGTCCCAACACACTAGGGTCAGCGTGTGTACATTCTGAGTCTCAGCTTTTCTCTGCTCTCATTGTGTGGACCGGGTCGCAGAACTGAGTGTCTGCCTTGGTTGACTTAACAGGAATTAGAACCCCAAAACATACCTAATCTTGGGCTGGCACCCCAATGCTCTGCTTAGTTGTTTCTCAGCCCCTTTTGGAAGTTTGGTGGAAATCTCACTTCCTTTATACTACAGAACTCAGAGTTCGGAGGTAAGTAATCAAATTGCTTAGAATTCTAGTAGCTCCAATTCTTGTCTTTAAATACATCCTCTTAACTTTATTTTGTATTATCTGTTGAATTGGAATGTCTTTCTACCACTCCCCACCTAAATGTACCATATTGCCTCAGTATAACAGGTGACTCTTCTGGTTGCTTCTTAGGAATCAGTCTCTGTAGTCAGACTAATTTATCCTTGACCTAGAGATTACTGAAGCCTCGGCAGGCCTACGGTTATGTAGCTTATGGTACCTTCTCAACTCCACACAGATGTCTTTCAATTAAGCCATATGGGTCTCTGCAGAAGACAGCATTAAAAACAACTGTGGCGTGAGGGTGAGGATGCGGCAAAGTGAGGTTACTGGACAAGTCAGAGATCACCAGGGGCCCTGACTCCTGACAATGAAACAATAACTCCAGAGTAACAGCAGCAATAAAAAGATGCCTTTTCTCCCACTTCCCTGCTAAAGGCAGTATTTTAGAAGTGGTAGAGCTAAGGAATGTAAGAAATGTGAACATGGACGTAATATTTGCTTGATACAAAGGCATTTAGGTGAACAAAAACCCCACCACAGTGGGGTGGATCTACCGAAAATTCTGCAACCCTCTTGAAAAGTTCCATACCCAAACAATTGGATGAGGTGATGAAAAGGAAATACACTAAATAAATTAAAACAGTAACTACATATTTTTTTGGCACCCACTTTTTCACCATACTTGACAAAGAAAACTTTAAGGGACTAGAAATTTCGCTGTGAAATCTGAGTTTTGCTTTTTTGAAGACTTTGTCTCAGAATCTTTTCCTATGTTATGTTAGGCCTACGGTTATGTAACACCATAAACGCCAACCATGGTGTTTTTGTGTAACACAATAGAGACAGTTACTACGTTTTCTTGTTATTTTTATTATTTATTTTTATTTCTTATTCTCTGTGCCCTGGGTAGAGTCTTGTGGCATCACAGCTCACAGCAACTTCAAACGCTGGGGCCCGAGTGACCCTCTTGCCTCAGCTTTACAAGTAGCTGAAATTACAGCGCCCATCACAACGCCCGGCTAGCTGTTTCTTGTTATTTTTATTAAATTGGAAGAAAAACCAGAGTATGTTTCTTGTTATTTTTAAAACCTCAGTTTTCAGGCTCAGCGCCTGTGGCTCAAGCTGCTAAGGCGCCAGCCACATACACCAGAGCTGGCGGGTTCGAATCCAGCCTCGGCCCGCCAAACAACAATGATGGCTGCAACCAAAAAATAGCTGGGTGTTGTGGCGGGTGCCTGTGGTCCCAGCTACTTGGGGGGCTGGGGCAAGAGAATCGCTTAAGCTCAGGAGTTGGAGGTTGCTGTGAGCTGTACTCTACCCAGGGTAACAGCTTGAGGCTCTGTCTCAAAAAAAAAAAAATTAAAAAATAAATAAAATTTCACTTTTCAGAAGGGGTGGCTGCCAAAAATTAACTTTTTAAAGTGTCAAACCATCTAGAAAATCTTACTCTAAGAGTATATTTAATTTCCATAAGAGCTCATGATAAGTTTTTGGAGGATTATTATCCAAGCAAGCAAATTAATCCATCATCATACTTTAGCTCCCTCTTCCTTCCCACCATTCCCCAAACCTACTGCAGCCCCAGTCCCCCCCAGGAAGCAGCTGACCTCAGAGCTGGAATGCTGGGAGCCCTTCCCTTCCCACTGCAGGTGGAAATCTTACCAACCGTGGGCTCCACATCCATTACCTCCCTGTCAAGGGTGGATACATTGAAGAAGTTTGCTAGGCTGATGGGCGCCCAGGCAAAGGGCATCCGGTACTTCCCCAAACGTTGGCAGAAGGATTCAGCTTGAAGTTTTAGTTTTTCAATCTTTTCTTTACTCTAGAGGAACATGGGAAGAAATATCAGTACTGAGTCCGCTGCCTCTGATGTGACAGCTATCCCCAAGGTTCAAACCCTACTGATTAAAAAAGAGTGCATAGGCAGAAAAATGACTCAACTTGGGCCAGAAGTCTAGCTGATAAGGAAATAGATTTAAAAGTGAGGAGTTTAATGAAAGTATATTCAATTAATAAACTACACCTTCAGCTAAAAAAAAGTCTAAGGTTTATTGTACCAGCTAATCAATGATTCTTTTGGTGGCTAGCATGCGACTTAGATTTCCAAAAGAGACTCTTGGAATAAAAAGTTTAGTATAGATGGGGTGCAGTGACTCATTCTTGTTGTCCTAGCACTCTGGGAGTCTGAGGCAGGAGGACTGCTTGAGATCAGGAGTTAAGAGACCAGCCTGAACAAGAGTGAGAACCTGTCTCTAGAAAAAAGTAATTGGGCTTTGTAATAAGCATCTGTAGTCCCAGCTACTCAGGAGTCTGAAGCAGGAAGATGGGTTGAGTCCAGGAGTTTGAGGTTGCAGTGAGTTATTATGATGCCATTGTACTCTAGCCAGGGCAACTGAGTAGGGGACTCTGTCTCAAAAAAAAAAAATAAAGTTTATCTACCAAGCTCCCATGTGAATCTATTTTTCAAAAGTTACGTTGGAAAATTCGAAGAAATTCTAAAAAGTTTTCTAACAACTCCTTATGAAATTTATAACACTTCCCAGGTATTCTTTCTAAGTTCAGAATAAAAGATAGATATAAAAACAAGTCTTAAGCTCAATAAATCTTACATGAAATTTTTGAGTCTGTAACAGAATACTGATTAGGTAAGTCTTATTCCAAAAAAACCATTTTTAAAAAATCTTACTGGGAACTTTTGTAAATTGCTACTAAGAAAACACGTCCTTTTCTGAGCTCAACATCTACCCTGTGCTAATGAATTTATGATGTACAGTAGTGATGGGCAATTCCCAATTATCCATACCAGAAATCACAATGGTACATGCTGTTGAGAAAGGCCAGGAGACCTTTGGTACTGTTTAGTTTTGTGAGCCTTCTGTGGCCCTCCTAATCAGCTGGATCAGAGCCTCAGAACCAAGATAATAGGAGTTGGCTTTGTCCCAGCAAGTTACCTAGTCATACATTGATGTAGGTTATCATTAGTGAGTTCAACGATTTATTTCTTTATTATTATTTTTTTTTTTTGCAGTTTTTGGCCAGGGCTGGGTTTGAACCCGCCACCTCCGGCATATGGGGCCGGTACCCTACCCCTTTGAGCCATAGGCACCACCCCGATTTATTTCTTTAAGAAGTTATCATCACTGGCCAGTTTCTTTTTCTTCATTTAAATTCAATGTATTACTGTCTCATACAGGGACAGATTATAAACTAAACCCTATTAACTCTTTTGTGAAACACTTCTAAAACCACCTTCCCTTTTAAGATGTCACCATTAAGCAATTTTCAGATATCATACCTTTCCACCATCACTTTCTTTGATAACCATGTAGGGTTCTGCACAGTCTCCAATCTCTCCCTGCTGAAGGACTTTTTCAATCTATCAACAAAAATAACATCAAAATAAAGCACATGAATTACACCCACATAAAGGAATCTGTGCAATAATCAAGATTATATTTTATGACAATATTTGATGACATAGGAAGATGTCTATGATATATGTTTTTTTGATGTAAAAAAATTAGTATGAAGGGTACCATATGGTTTTATAAAGAAACTCATTGAGGCATATTAAAAGGATGACGGTAGATCCACAGCAAATGCAACAGTAGTTATCTTTGCATGGTGGGATTATGTGTGATTTTTATCTTCTTCCTATTGCTTATGTGTATTTTTTATTTTTAAACAGTAAACATGTATTATGTCTACAATAAAAAATGCAATAAACGTTATTTTATAAAACAAAACCCATGAGACATGTGTAGGAAGTGGAAAGCTAATTTTCTTTATTATTGCCTACAATGTAAAAAAGAGATATGGTCTCTGTAAAAGTCAGGTTGGGGACTAAAACTTTCCACAAAATGAATAAACGAACAGAATAAATTGTCTACGGTTGTCTCCCTGGTATTGCCTATTAGGCTAATTTTCTGGATTTAGCAGACTTGGAAAGAATCTCCAAAGCACTGGGATGGGCAGCATCTCTGTCTCCAAAGCACTGGGACGGGCAGCATCTCGGTCTGGTGACAGGGACGGACGCTTCTCCTGTCAAGCGTCTTCTTCCTTTTTGCTCCAGGCAAAGAGCTGGCTGGCTGGCTGTCATCAACTTGGATATCACGTTTGAGGTAATGGTGAAACTAACAGATAATAGATTAAGTGTGTACGTGACTAGAAAGGCATAAAATCAAACCCTAAATAAAGAACTTGGCTACATGCCATCCCATGAAAAAAAAAAAAAAAAAGAAGAAAGACAAGGAGAATTTGAAGTTTCCTAACTCCCTGCTAAACGAAAATTGAACTTAGACGATGAAGAGAAAAACAAGTAGATTTAGTCCCATAAGCTGATGTCATTAGCTGAAATGATCCTTGAAGAAGGAATTTGGGTCAACATATTTCAATGGGCACATATTCTTCACAGGCCTTACCAGTGAAGCACAAGTATTTAAAACAGAATACCCAGAAAACATCCAGAGGGGCGTTTAATGGGATTTCAAAGGAAGTGGCAGGAGGCAGCTCAGTAGACACCTGTTTTAGTGAGGACTTGAAATCGGAAGTCCCTCTTCTCACAAAAGAACTCCTCATTGCAATAACATGAAGAGACAGCTGATCCCACTGAGAGATGCACGGTGTTGAAAACACAGACTCATAACACTTGAGCTAGAAATGACCAGCACTTCCGTTAATCAGCAATCATTCCTTCATTCATTCCAGAAATGGACTCCTCATTCTCTTGATCACACAACAAGCATCATCCCTATTCTTCTGAAAACCAATAATCATGGCCCCTATCCTCCTGAAGCTCATAGTCAGGAGCTTATCGAACAATTGGAAGGCAGCTGATTTTTCCATGAATCCAATGGATTAAAAATGTGGTCTTTAAAATGAATTTTGTACAGAGATTAAGAACTTTTTAGTTAGGACCCTGAAGGAAGGAATGGGAACGCCCTGGCTTCATGCCCTAGCCGTATTAGAATGGAACACAAAGGATAGGGTTCTCCAGCATCTGGAAGAAGGGGATCCAGATTTGAGCAGACCAGCAGATACTACTCACTTTACTGCGCTGGGCAAAGGTAACTCCAGGTACTCCGTGAGAAGGAGCTGCAGTCCACTGTGTGGACCTTCATGATTTATGGAAAAGTGTAGGAAAGAGTCTTCATAACCGTGGAAGGGAGGGCAAAGGTGCCTATTACAACAACCTGGGAAATCTGTACTTTGAAGCGGCTACTTTCTGCTGTATTCAGGAAGGCTGGTTCCATGCCTGGATGTCCATTTTTTTTTTTTTTGTAGAGACAGACTCTCACCTTACCGCCTTCAGTGGAGTGCCATGATGTACACAGGACTCACAGCAACCTCTAGCTCTTGGGCTTCCGAGATTCTCCTGCCTCAGCCTCCCAAGCAGCTGGGATTACAGGCGCCTGCCACAATGCCCGGCTATTTTTTGGTTACAGTTCAGCTGGGGCCGGGTTTGAACCTGCCACCCTCGGTATATGGGGCCGGCGCCTTACTCACTGAGCCACAGGCACCACCCAGCATGTCTATTTTTTAAAAAAGATTCACTCCATCCCTCACACTCTATCCCTCAATTGCAAAACAAATACTTTATCTCCTTTACACAATCTTGAATTAAGCCTCTAAGCCTGAAATAACTCCTGTAAGCAACATTACATGCAATACCAGAGCTAGATGACTCCTCCTAAAATACAGTTAAGATCTTGGTGTCCAGGTTGGGAATAAAAACAAGAAAGTAGCCTTTCTTTGTCAAATGACATCTGTGTGGACATATTATACCAGTCACCATATATTTAAAGGGAAAGAAACAACGACGATGGCGTTACAGTAAAGAAACAGAAAGCAAACCAGGGACGGTCTTGCTGTGTAGATCTAAATTTCTCAATTATATCCCGACAACATAGAGTATGTTTGTTATTGCCAAAGGAATGTATTCACACTTCTGGAAATTTTGGAACATATTTCATAAGTGATAGTAACCACTTGGTAAAGCGCTGTTATTTGGCAGACGACTATGAACTAATCCAAATGACATCATTCGTTGAGAAGTAGAGTTTTAAATACAATTTGGCTCTATCGAACTAGTGTTGGTTTCCCAGGCTGAGAAAGAATTTTTAATTTAACTACAGGGCTGCCATATTGGGCTTTCCGCTCATTTTTCTGTATGACTGAATAATATTGCATGAAAAGGACACATATTTAAAGTTTGATGACCATAGATGTGTCTTTTCAGCAACAGAAGTTTAAATATGTCTTCCATAAACTGAAGTAAGTTCCCCTCAGTAAGCTCTCATAATCTTTGTAAAATGGTGTCAAGGAAGCTGGAACAGAAAGACACCTGCTGCCTTTTAAGGAGCCTCCAAGTGACCCGAGGTTTTTGGAATCTATATACTCCTGCCACCATGAGATCGCCGGGAAATCACTGATATCATGGACATGAAACACTATGCTGGCTAGAAAATGTTTCCAATACAGAAGGCTGGGTGCACATGAAATCAGACATCTGGGGGCGGCGCCTGTGGCTCAGTTGGTCAGGCGCCGGCCCCATATACCGAGGGTAGCGGGTTCAAACCCGGCCCCGGCCAAACTCCAACCAAAAAATAGCCCGGGCGTTGTGGCGGGCGCCTGTAGTCCAAGCTGCTCGGGAGGCTGAGGCAAGAGAATGGCTTAAGCCCAGGAGTTGGAGGTTGCTGTGAGCTGTGTGAGGCCACGGCACACTACCGAGGGCCATAAAATGAGACTCTGTCTCTACAAAAAAAAAAAAAAAGAAATCAGACATCTGGATTTGTTGTCCTGTTTTGTTTTAAAATTTTGGTATAACGAGTCAATAAGACTGATTATTTGGCCTTATAAAAAATATCCAATGTTTATTGACATATAACCAGTCATTTTGGTATATAAAGAAAGCCTGTTCTTTTTTTTTTCTTTTCTTTTTTTTTTTTTTTGAGACAGAGCCTCAAGGTGTCGCCCTGGGTAGAATGCCGTGGCATCACAGCTCACAGCAACCTCCAACTCCTGGGCTCAAGCGATTCTCCCGCCTCCACCTCCCAAGTAGCTGAGACTATAGGCACCCGCCACAATGCCTGGCTATTTTCTGGTTGCAGCCGTCATTATTGTTTGGTGGGTCCAGGCTGGATTCGAACCCACCAGCTCAGGTGTATGTGGCTGGTGCCTCAGCCACTTGAGCCACAGGCGCCAAGCCTGTTTTTTTTTTTTTTTCTTTTTTTAATATCAGCGAAGAGTACAGTCTAGAATGAAAGTTTCTTCTACCTATTGTCTGACTGATTTTGACTCTCATTAAGCACACTCGGTCTGTGACATGAAGACAGAAAGGAAGAGTGAACCTGGGCAGCCACAAGCTGCAAGAGCCTGGACTTGGGAACATTTAACTATGGGTCTCTAGGAAAAGTGAACATCATTAGGAAACTCTAACAGGGAGATTTTATTTATTTCTGCACAGTACCCTCTCTGAGCCAGGCAGCTGAGGGAACTTTTCTCAGTTAGGAGGAAGGGTACTGAAGTGGTTTGGATCATCTGCTCTTCAAATCTCATGTTGAAATTTGATCCCTAGTGTTGGATATGGGAGGTGTTTGGGTCATGAGGGAAGATCCCTTAGGAATGGTTTAGTGTCCTCCCTGAAATAATTAGTGTTTTCTGTATTAGTTTACATAAGAACTGGTTGTTACAAGCACCTGGTACTCCCCCATCCCCACCCTTGTTCCTTTTCTTCCTAGAGACACACCTGTTCCCCTTGATTAGGAGCTCCCTGAAGCCCTCACCAGCAACAGATGCTGGGGCCATGCCTCCTGTACAGTCTGCAGAACCGTGAGCCAAATAAACCTCTTTTCTTTATCCAGTCTCAGGGCCTCCTTTTTAGCAGTATGAAATGGACTAACACAGGTACATAAGATGGGCCAGGCTTTATTCTGTAGTTATGACTACCCACAGAGGTCAGCATGATAATTCCCACTTTTCAGATAAGGTAACAGAGTCTCAGAAAGGTCAGGCGATTACCAAAGTCACGTAGTTACTAAGTTGTAAAGCCAGGGTTCAAACCTGGAACTGTCTTGACTCCAGAACCATAGTCTTTCTAGTGTCTAAAATAGAATTTGTTTGTAAGGGAAAGGGGTAAGTTGAGAAGGGAATGATGTGAATCTCACAAAGGACATGTAGACATGTTCTGATGTCTGTCTCATCCCAAACATGCAGGGAATAATGCAGCGAGGGAACATCGGGGGGTGCCAATCGGAACGAGCTTAACTACCTTGACCACCAGGTAGATGTCTGAGGATGGGTAGGTGACCAAGAAGACAGCAGATCTCGCCTGGCTTGATGTGGCAACAGAAGGCGTGTGAGCTCGCAGAAATGCTTTGAACTGGTCCGAGTTCAGGTCGCAGTGAAAATTTTCTGAGATCTATAAATGAGCAGCAAAGTGAAAAATAAGTTAGACCTATTGTATTCATGGTCTAATGTTAAAAGAGTGAAAATGCCATAAGGAAATTCCACTGAAAGAACAAGTGTAGGCATAGATATGGTTTATGACAAGCGGCTGCTGGAAAATCTAACAATTTTTTTTTTTTTTTTTTTTTTGAGACAGAGTCTTATTCTTTCGCCCTACGTAGAGTGCTGTGGTATCAACATAGCTCACAGCAACTTCAGACTCTTGAGCTTGAGCAATCCTCTTGACTCAGCCTCCCAAGTACCTGGGACTATAGGTCTGTGCCACAGAGCCTGGCTAGTTTTTACTATTTTTTAGTAGAAATGGGGTCTCCCTCTTGCTCAGACTGGTCTCAAACTCCTAAGTTCAAGCGATCCACCCGCCTTGGCCTCCCAGAGTGCTAGATTACAGCTGTGAGCCACTGCACCTGGCCCTGACAAATGTTTTGTCACAATTTCTAGATATTTTGGAGCCATTTGAGAGATCTTCCTTGAAACATTAAAATGTTTGTTAGCCCAGGGGCAGTGCCTGTGGCTCAAAGAGTAGGGCACCAGCCCCATATACCAGAGGTGGCAGGTTCAAACCTGGCCCTGGCCAAAAACCGCAAAAAATAAAATACCGCTCTCAAAAAAAAAAAAATGTTTGTTAGCCCAGAATTTTCTGAGAATCAGTGAAGTGCTAGGTAACACCACAGAAGAGCAGGACGTTGCTTCCACCCTTGATTAGCTTACAATCAAGAATCAGAGAAAAGGCAAAGTACCTAACTACAGTGAAAGCAAGATAGAAGTCACCAGTGTCACACAAAGAAGCATGATGGAAGTTCTAGGGAGTGACAAGTCATTTTCAGTTGGGGTAATGAGGAAAGTTTTCAAGGAAGAAGCGCTGGAGAGAGATAGGCCTCAGAAGAAGATTCTGACGGGCAGAGGTAGAGAGTGAAGGTGTGCCAGGGAGAGGCACAGCACAGACAAACAACATCTCAGGGCTGGAACGCCTGCGGTGAGCTTAGTTAGCAGGGGTCCAGATTGACCCTGACTAGGCTACAGAGGGAAAGAAAATATACGCAGAGCCATACTGAAAGTCTGATAGGGAAGCTAAAGAGTTTGTTCTTTTTTTTTTTTGTAGAGACAGAGTCTCACTTTATCACCCTCGGTAGAGTGCCGTGGCGTCACAGCTTACAGCAACCTCCAGCTCTTGGGCTTAGGCAATTCTCTTATCTGAGCCTCCCAAATAGCTGGGACTACAGGTGCCCGCCACAACGCCCGGCTATTTTTGTTGTTGTTGTTACAGTTTGGCTGGGGCTGGGTTTGAACCCGCCACCCTCGGTATATGGGGCTGGCGCCCTACTCACTGAGCCACAGCAGCCACCCAAGAGTTTGTTCTTAATGTTGTAGGGAGTGAGGATCCATCAAAGATTTTGAGCAAGGGCATAACATGAACAGTGCTCCATAGCTCACTTGGTGCAGTTACGTAGGAGCTAGTGCAGAGCTGGGTTCTCCCCTTGATCTCTAAGACAGCTTTGGTGAGAGGTGGCTGTTGGGGCAGATACTACATTTACCAGCCTCCCTTGCAATGAGGGGCAATCATGGGACTAAATTCTCTCCAACAAATTGTGAGCTGAATAGAAGGGTCCAACTTTCAGACCCTCTTTCCCCATTTTCTGAGGCATCAGTGGCAGTGACATGAGTGATTTGCGGAGAGCACATATTGAAGGAGGAGGCACTATGGCCAGCCTGGGTTCCTGAGTGACTGTGTGGAGCACAGGGATCAACCCCCTGACTTTGGATTGTAAAGAAACAAAGACAAGAAACTTCTTGTTTTTTAAGCCAGCGGTTTTCAAAATGTGGTTCCTGGACCAGCAGCTTCAGCATCACCTGGGAACTTGTTAGAAATGCAAATTCTTGGGCTCTACCCACTAAATCCGTAACTCTGCGGGCAGAACCCAGAAATGTTAAATGTTTTAACGAGTCCTCCCAGGGGTTTAGATGCATGCTCAAGTTTGAGAACTACTCCTTTAAGCCACTGAATTTTGAGGTCTACTGTTTTAGCAGTTAACCTACCCTAATACAAATCTCAGTGACTATTAATATTTATCCGAGAAATATATGTTTCCTTAAATACAGAATGGTTATGGGCTAAGAGCGGGCAGAAGTATCTATCTGACTCTAGGTTTTGCTATGCCCTAGGAGTTAGAAAATGACTAAGCATTAAAACACTCATGGAAAAGTCTTGGGCCACTGTTTCCATTAAAAGCACATTACATTTGGTAAGGTCTTTGCCCTGCGGCAAATTTAGACTTTTCCTGCACAAGATGACTCCCGTTTGTGACGAGCCCATTTCATGGTGCAAAGAACTCTCAAACCAAGGAAACATGACATGTGTATCCAAGCTGGTTAAATACATTTAAATTGGTTTGTTTTACACATAATCCCACGTGTTGACTATTTCATTTCTCTCCCTGTCCCAATCAGAACACCACTTCCAGCAGGCTTTTCCCACCAATTGCAAAGGCTGAACAGAACCGGACCCATCAAGGGTCATTTGCTTTCAAATCTGATGCATTCTTGTTGCATAGAAATGAAATTTTAAAACATAAACCCAAAGAATCATGAATAATATGTGTACCTCAGGGATATACAGGGTGTGCAATTTGCACATGGGCTTTCTGTCCACCCTGTGTTCTTTGCTTTCTTACCTTTTTCCTTTCTTTAACATCATAGAGGGCAATGCTGGCAAACAGAGGCTCAATTTCAATCTCAAACCTATAAGAGAAAGAGAGAAAACTCTATATGGCTTTAATTTAGGTAATTTTGAATCTTTTGAAAGTTCCTAAATATATAAACTGGTTCAAAAAGTAAATAGATCCCAGAAGTATTTAGAAAACTCCAAATATATAAGAATTAAAGTGGGAGATTAATGGGAAAATATGGGAGGTTAATGGAAGATTCTTAATCATTTGAAATCATGATGGATGTTACCAAAATGTGGTGGATGTTTTGGGGATGTCTCCAAAAAATGCTTGCAGGTTGCACTGCAAGAGAGAGTGGGCTGAACGGACCTTTAATCCAGTGGTTCTCAACCTTCCTAATGTCGCGACCCTTTAATACAGTTCCTGTGGGTCGCGACCTGCAGGTTGAGAACTGCTGCTTTAGTCTGACCCAGCTTCTTACCACTGTACTTGCCGTGTTTTCAGAAAGTAGACAGTCTCTGTTATAGGTAATGGATTTGTCTGTGTTTTCACATTTTATTGGCAGGATGAGAATCTCTATTATTCAGTCCTAAGGGATGGGGCTCTTTAGACAATAACAAAAGAAAAGTTTGATTGCTTTACAGCGGGACAGTCAGAGGAAGATCATGTCAGGACGTGGAAGAACGTCTGGCCCTTCCTAACTCCATTACTGAGGAGCTGCTGAGCTGAGGTGGGGGAAGGGATTCAGCACAGCAGATAAACACTGAGTGCTCAGACCCCACCAGAAGGAAGGAGCCCTTGTATTAGCCTTAATTTTCAATTTCCCTCGAAATGGTGAGACTGAAGAGAAGGCATGCCTACAGCAGAATCCCACGTCAATAGGTGCACAGGAACACCAATAAGCACTGTCCAAGTTTCTCAGCTTCACAATCGTGACCTTGGACACTGCCTGCGGAAGAATCAGTAGAGGTCCTTGCCCACCATCACTTCAAAGGTCATGCAAATTAGGCCACATTTTGTTTCCAGGCATGTGTGAGATGACAGGCTTATCATCGGATAGATATGTCTCAAAAGAGGACTTTTTAGAAGAATATTTGGACAGTGTAAGCACAGACAAAAGGGTTAGTTGGTCAAATGAGGCGGTTTGCGATATTGGCAGACTCACAAGCCACTGAGTCAGAGAGACCTGGGCCCTGTTCCTCTTCCACCACCTGCCCAGACTGGGATCCTAACCAGGTGACTCACCTTCCCCGGTTCCATTTATTTACCGGCCCTTCCCATTTTCCAGGTTACTGTAAGGTTCACATAGGCGATGTGTGTGCATGTACTTTAACAACAATGTGGAACAGCATCGTTATTCACAGTAGCCCCAAAGTGGAAGCAGCCCCATTTCCACAACAGATAAACGGACGAACAAAATGTGCTCTTTCTACATATACATGTACATATAATGTGCTCTTTCTATATATACATGTACATATAATATTCTGTCTTACCAAGGAAGGGCATTCTGACAGAGGCTACGGCGGGGATAAACCCCAGGATGTGATGCTAAGTGATACAAGCCAGGCACAAAAAGATAAATATTTTGTGATTCCTCTTACACAGGCACCGAGAGTAGTCAAATTCAGAGAGACAGAAAGTAGGATTGTGACTGACAGCCGCTGGAGAGTGAGGGGAATGGGGAGCTCGTGTTTAATGAATATGGGGTTTTGTACGGGAAGAAAAATATTTCTGGAGATGAATGGCTGTAGAATAATGCAAATGTACACAGCGCCACAGAACTGTCCTTTAAACGTGGTTAAGGTAATAGATTTTATGTTATGTGCATTTCACCATCAGAAAACCCGATGTTGAGGATTTCCATGTTGATTCTTCCTATTATTAGATCATAGCCATTAACTGGGGCCCTCCCTGGCCTAGGCTCCCCAGCTCTCATCAGGTTGCTCCCTAATACCCAAAGGGTCTGAATATTGCAACTTAGGCACTGAGTGTTAAGTTCTTTTTTTTTTTTTGAGACAGTCTCACTATGTCACCCTTGGTAGGGTGCCGTGGTGTCACAGCTCACAGCAACCTCAAACTCTTGGGCTCAAGCAATCCTCTTGCCTCAGCCTCCTAAGTAGCTGGGACTACAAGTGCCTGCCGCAATGCCCGGCTATTTTTTTAGAGGCAGAGTCTTGCTCTTCCTCTGGCTGGTCTTGAACTCCTAAACTCAAGTAATCCACCTGCCTCGGTCTCTCAGAGTGCTAGGATTATAAGTGTGAGCCACCGCACTTGGGGGAGAACTGACATTTATTAAAGACTTAACAATTATGCTCTGATAAGTGCTTTCCACAGGTCAACCTTTTTACTCTTCACTACAGTGTAAGGCAGTATTATCTACATTTATACACGAGGGCAAGGTTCAAAGAGATTAAGGAACTTGTCAAAGGCCACAAAGTTAGGAAGTAGCACAATGAGGGTTTGAGCCCAGCTCTTTCTGATCACAGGACCTGGGCTTTTCTCACAAGTATTTCTCCAACTCCCCAGAAAAGCAGTATTCTGAAGCACAGGAAGAGTTCGTTAGCAGACAGTTTTCTTGGTATCACCTAGTGAACCAGAATCTCTTAAAGAAGATGACTATGGGAGGGCTCCCCAAATCTACATTTAAAACAAACTCTCTGGGTAAATTTTATGCATGTTAAACGTTTTTTGTTTTTTTTTTTTTTGGTAGAGACAGGGTCTCACTCTGGCTCAGGCTGGTCTCGAACCTCTGAGCTCAGGGCAGTCCACCCACCTCGGCCTCCCAGAGTGCTAGGATTACAGGCATGAGCCACCATGCCTGGACCTGCCTGTTAAAGTTTTATTACCAAGAAAACTTTTAAGAGCTGAGGCTACTTTGGATAGGATGGTATTAAATCTTAAAGTAAAAGATCCCCCACTTAAAATATAAAACAGAAAAATACTTGGTTGTCATCCTGTTTTTTTTCTCAGTGCTATAAATATTTGGAGAATTTTCCCCAGTCTAATTCTTTCTATATCCTTGAGGCTTTATTTCTCAAACGCAATACAGATATAGTTAAAAAAACTCCACAACTTAAAAAAATATCCCTAGCTGCTAAAATCTAGAGCATTATAAATAGAATTCTGCATATCAAAATCAATGGGAAAACATCTGCCATTAACATTATCTTTAAATTTTTACTATCCAGACTTTCACATTCTAGGTTTACCAGTAAGACTTTGTTTCCTTTCTTTTATCCTGTTTACTCAAAGTAATTATACCTAGTGCCATTTCGTTGGTCCATCCGCTCCTTGCAGGTGTATGTTAGTATATAAGACACTCGAGTCCGCCACGTGTACTGGGCAAACACATCCATTCCACTTAATTTCTGCTTTGGCATTTGGGGAAACATCATTAGAAAGTGGACCTGACAGTTTTCATTAAGAGAATTCCAAGTGACTCCATTTTTAAAAAATAACACGTGTTTATCTTAGTGGGTCATGTTTTCCCACCTGTGAGCACAACTGCCTTTTACTTATTGGAAAGGTCTGGAAGGCTTGGTGACAAGCATCCTCCAATCCCAAATGGCACAGGTGCTGCATCTAAAAGTAGCCTGGTTGTACATCCTGTGGGGGTGGGTGGGAGCTGCGGACAATAGCGGAGACGTCCTAAACAATGAAGAGGAACAGCACTTCCACTCACTCCCACTGCTGGCTGACAGGCTGGGAGCTCTCACTTCCGGGTCGGCTGGCCAGGGTTGGCATTCGCCTTTTGGTACTCATTACTTGATACAGAGCTGGTGTGTAGGCTGCTCATTTCTGTGCACAAGGCAGAGGCCCTGGTGCCCCCATTGATAGAACTGGCTGGGGCTGGGGGCTACAACATGAAGACAGCACTCGCACCCATGTGGACAGCCATGCTAGCTTGTGTTCTGAGACAGAAGAAGGTGGCGGAGGCTATATGTAGAATCCCAGAAACTTATAGTATATGAGAACGTTGAGACCACATGGTCTAACAATGTCATTTATAGGTGAGAACTCAAAATCCCATGGACGGGTGGCGCCTGTGGCTCAGTCAGTAAGGTGCCGACCCCATATACCGAGGGTGGCGGGTTCAAACCCAGCCCCGGCTGAACTGCAACCAAAAAATAGCCGGGCCTTGTGGCGGGCGCCTGTAGTCCCAGCTACTCGGGAGGCTGAGGCAGGAGAATCGCTTAAGCCCAGGAGTTGGAGGTTGCTGTGAGCTGTGTGAGGCCACGGCACTCTACTGAGGGCCATAAAGTGAGACTCTGTCTCTACAAAAAAAATAAACAAACAAACAAAATCCCATGGACATCTCCCAGGATTGAAACAGAGTCTTGAATCTAGAAGTCAGCTACCTAAAGGAAACCAGGTGCTGCTTACGGGACCCAGGAATTGGTTTCAAAAGATGGCTCATCCTCCTAATAGCATATGAAAAATATTGAGGTTATGTACTTTTGCTTAGGCAGAGTACTTACAACTTTAATATTTTCTTTTTTTTTTTATTGTTGGGATTCATTGAGGGTACAATAAGCCAGGTTACATTGATTGCAACAACTTTAATATTTTCAAAAGGGTCCCTGGGTTTATCCCAAATGGAAGAACTACTTCCTTCAAAGAGGAAGAGAGATGTGGAAGCATGCTGGGGGGTACAAGGGTACACAAGACACTCCATCGGAGAAAGAGAATGCTGGATATCTTTAGTTTGCCCTTTAAAATTTCTCATGTATGTTTTATAATGTGGATAGCATTTTAATATGCTAGTACAAAACATGTACAAAACATGTACACTCCCTAATACACTTATACAGAACACGTGACCTTTTTTTAACTATAAAAATATATAGTGGAAAAGATGGGGGACAATTGCTTTAAAGGAGATGTGACAAATAATTGGCTCACAAGTGAAATTGAACTGTAGACATGTTTTGTGTGGTGTTTAAAAAAGAAATGAGAAGATATTTAGGGAGCCAGGGAATTATGCTGGAAAATCTGGGTTTTCAGCTTTTCTTTATGAAAGAAAGAAATAAGACAATTGACAAAAATGGATCTGTTTCCTTGGATGGCAAGAGTTGGCTGTAGCTAGTAGTGGGAGCCCCCCTTACCACAGTTTGCTGCAGTCTCCACCATTTCCTTTTGTCCCTTGGCACAGAACTGGGCTTCACTTGCATTTATCACTGTTTTTAACAGTGGTGTGCTGGTAAACATTTCATAAATAATCTCTGGGGGCGGGGAAGGGTGCTCATTGGTAGCATTTGCTGATTTCTATGTTGTCAATACTTTCCTCATGGCCAATTTAAAGTTACTGATGTGACTTCACTGAAAATGGAATTTTCAGCTTTTGTCTGTTAGTAGGCATGGACTCCAGCACAGCACTCACTTTACTGGTTTTTTTCTTAATGGAGGCCATTTACCTCAGTTACTTTACTTGCCTGACCTTGGTGACACCTGTGATTGCCTTCCTCATTGTAGAAGAATGACTGTCAAAACTTGGTCGGAACAGAGACCAGGAAGAGATCCCAAACTCTGCTGTTTCCATGGCTGCCCACTGTTAAAAATGTGCTGGGAGCTCCTCCCTGATTCAAGCTCTGATGATAAAGACACAGTGCGTCTCCAAAAGGTGAGAGAAATCTCAAAGCAGTGGCAGTGTGCGTGCTGATACTTACTTCAGGGTCAGCAACTTCATCAGGATTCTGTTGCCCAGATGTTCCTTAGGACATTCTGGTACCGGACGTATTTCCACGGCATCCTCCTATGATTAACCACATCACAAAGACATCATCAGTGAATCCCATGTGGAACTGCAGTTGGAGCTAACCTAGGGATGGGAAGGCTGCCGCCCTCCATGGCTCAAGTCAACTTCCATTTGTTTTATTTCTAATAGCCAAATAATACTCTGCCTTTTACAAGAGTTTTACCAGAGTTTGCCATCCCACCTCCAGCCTTCCAAGTCAGCCTTTACAGCAAACATTTTCTCCTTTCAGAAAAGCAAGCATTTAAGACAAAGAGACTGAAGGAAGAAGGAAGGAAATGTGAACATGGATATGGCTTAGTAACATCCACCAGATGCCATTGCAAAATCTTACACCTATTGTTGTCTTGTGTTTTTTCCTTTTTGCCTGCTCTAAATACATATTTAGTGTATTTCTCATGCTGAGGGCTTTCCTAGTGACTAGGTGAGCTTCAGCCTTGAGATCTGAGGCAGTCTGATCTTGCAACACAGAGACTCTTTCTCAGTTCACTGTTTTCTCAAGTAGATGACAGAGATTTGGGATTGAATTTACAGGCTCTATATTGACATATCTAGGTAATACTTGCTAAAGTTCTAGGTACAAAAAAGCTTAGGAATGACAACAAATTAAGAGCCGTATCTATTTTACCACACAGGGGCTAAAGACTTACAGAGAAATAACAAGACCCGATTGAAACTTTAACATTTAAATCTGAACTTTCACTGAATCTTAAATACATTCATGTTCGTGAAATTAAACAGTGCAAATCCTTGAAAACTTTAATTCCCACTCTGGCAGTAGGTTATCCAAATGCGTGAGCAGTTTGCTGCTTGCCAAGATTCCCATGAGTCATGTATAATTGTCTTTTCCTGGCTATAAATACTGGGAGCTTCCCACCAAAATACCTGATAGCAACCAACAGCATTTTTACAATAGCAGTAAAGTCACCTTCCTGGTGAATCTGTACCCAGTTTGGTGGGATGATTGAAGTGGTAAACTCACCACTACTCCAACCTCTCTTTCCCTTCAGCCGGCATTCCTTGTGATTACAGCCGGCCCTCTCGCTGGGTTTGTTTCATAGGAGACACTGCTGTGATGTCCACTCAGAGCCTCCTTCAGAGGAGGCTGGAACTTTTAGGATGATCAGAACAGACCCATCTGAAGAGAAGGGTCTCCACATTGAAAAACTACCTCACAGTATGGACTCTTAAGACTACTTTTGGTTTGGATTCTAATCTTTGGAATCCATTTTTTTCATTTTGTTTTGTTTTAGAGGAAGGGTCTCATTCTGTTGTCCAGGCTGGAGTGCTGAGGCATGTGATCAGTTACAGCTTATTATTGCCCTGAAAAAGTTCCAGGCTCACGCAATCTTCCAGCCTCGGCTTCTGGAGTGGCTGGGACTATAAGGCATGTGTCACCATGCCCAGCTAATTTTTTATTTGTTTATACAGACAGGGTCTCACAATGTTGCCCAAGATGGTCTTGAACTCCTGGCCTCACAGGATCCTTCCACCTTGGCCTCCCAATGTGCTGGGATTACAGGTGTGAGTCACTGTGCCTGGCCTACAATCATTTTTTAAAAAGCTTTTCATTGGAAAATTCTAAACATACTAAAATAGAGAGAATGCTGTTAATACAAGGAATTACCATTTACTCATCACCTAGCTTCAACAATTTCAACAATTTCAACTCAAGGCAGCTGAGTTTCATCTATACTCTCCCTTACTACCTTCCCCACTCAATACTGGATTATTTAGAGGCAAGTTCCCAGGCATTATATAATTTCATGTGTTGATATTTCAGTCAGTGCATTATCTGTGAAAGAGAAAGACTTTTAAAAACACATAACGGTAATGCCATTATAACTCCTAGAAAAATGAACAATTTCTTCTTCTTTTTTTTGGAGACAGAGACTCATTTTGTTGCCCAGGCTAGAGTACCATGGCGTCAGCTTAGCTCACTGCAACCTCAAATTCCTAGGCTCAAGCAATCCTCCTGTCTCAACCTCCCGAGTAGCTGGGATTATAGATAGGTGTGTGATACCACACCTGGCTAATTTTTTCTATTTTAAAATTTTTTTAGTAGAGGCAGGGTTTCATTTTTTTCATACTGTTTTCCGGCTCCTGAGCTCAAGTGATCCTCCAGCGTTGGCCTCCCAGGGTGCTAGGCTTACAGGTGTGAGCCACCGTGCCCCGCCTAACAATAATTTCTTGCTGCCACTAAATAGTTTTGTTGGTTTCTCCAACTATCTCGGTTTTTTAAAAGTTAGTTTGTTAAGTCAGAATCCAAACAAGGTCCACATATGACATTTGGATGATGTATTTCCTAAGTCTCTTCTAATCTATGTGAATTTCTTTAACCTTTACAGCTATCATAAATAGGAACTTACTCCCAAAGAAGCAGAAAGAGGAAATGTGAAGCTTTAGTGAATACCTATTGTTTCATCATCCTGGGAGATATACATAAATGAAGGGACTACAAGAGACAATGAGAAAGAAAGTATGAGAAACCATATTCTTCCATCTACCGACCCGGTGGATCTTAGGGTTCACTTCCTATTTGCCTACCTGTGATTTCATTAAGTGAGCCCATACATACCTGCCCCCTTTTTTCTGATTGGTTTTTAGTTAAGATTTATCACTTGTAACCAAGAGCTCTGAGCAAACCCCACTATGATTAAGGGATCAACACACAGGATGTCTTTCGTAGAATTACAGTGAATCAAAGAACTTGCCCTGTAGAAGTTTGGGGGCTGAGTCCCACTTTTGCCTCTCCTATACTCAGTCATAACTTGGATACAAGAATTTACCTCTCTTCTAACTTTCCTTACTGGGAAACCAAGTAATGATAACGCAAACAATTTTGATCAATATGTCATAGAAATCAGCATATATAATCATTTTGGAGTAGGCATTCATTTACCTTTCTTCCATGGGATTTTCTTGGGAGAAAGTACAAATTACAAGTGCAATTTCTGTGAGAATAGCTTCAAAATATTGAAGGACTGGTATAGTGGCCCTCAACCAATTTACAAATAACTAGTGCATAATTACAAAGCACTCCTCTCTACCATAAAAGCTGACCCCATTAGGACTTCTGTTAGATTTTAACTTTCAGTCCTAACTGAGTTTCTGCATGGATTTAAAGACCATGCAACCAAGTTCATTCAAAAACAAGTCTATGTTTCATCCTCTTAATCAATTCAGATGGGACATCCTCCCATCTCATGCCACTAGGGAGACTTTGACAAGCTGATGGCACCCTGGATGTATTCTCCTCGACTATTTTCTCTTTTCTGGTATCTGTTTTGGTTCCCTTTATTACATGTTAGCATCTCCACCATGGAATTGGGAAGAAGAGGAAGGCAAATCATGGTCAAATCATCAGATTTCATAATTCTCCACAAATCTGATAAAAAGTTTCATGTTGTGAAAGGAAACTGGAAAGTTGTAAGATATGATTTTTAAAATTTCATCTCTGGATTTCAGTCATGTAGCTAATGTACCAAATAGTCATATGCAGATAGATACGGAAGCAAGCAAATATGAAATCTGGAGTCAACGAGTTATGGTCCCCAGTTTTATAATTTATCTGTTGAATCTTTTTTTTTTTTTTGAGACAGAGTCTTACTATGTCACCCTCAATAGAGTGCCATGGCGTCACAGCTCACAACAACATCCAACTCCTGGGCTTAGGCAATTCTCTTGTCTCACCTCCCGAGTCGCTGGGACTACAGGCGCCTGCCACAATGCCCAGCTACATTTTTTGTTATAGTTGTCATTGTTGTTTGGCAGGCCCCAGGCCAGGTTCAAACCCGTCAGCTCCAGTGTATGTGGCTGGCGCCCGAGCCTCTGAGCTACAGGGATTGAGCCTATCTGTTGAATCTTGAACAAGCTGTTTAACCTCTCAGATTCTTTTTTTTTTTTTTTTATTAAATCACAGCTGTGTACATTGATATGATCATGGGGCATCATTCAATAGCTTCACAGACCGTTTGACACACTTTCATCACACTGGTTAACATAGTCCTCCTGGCATTCTCTCAGTTACTGTGCCAAGACACTACCTCTCAGATTCTTAATTTCTAATCTGAAGAATGGAGATTATAATATTGTCTACACTATTCATATCTTTTAGAATTTATTCTTTTAAGTTGACAAGTAATAGTATATATTTATGGGATACAATGTAATGTTTTTATGTTTGTATACATTATAGAAAAATAAGTTAATTAACAAATTCATCACTTTACCAACTTATCTTTTGTGTGTGTGTTTATGTGAGGGGTGAGAACATTGAAAAATCTATTCTTTTAGCAACTTAAAAATACACACTATTACTAACTGAGGTCACCATGCACTGCAATAGGTCACTGAAACTTATCGCTCCAGGCTAAGACGTTGTACCCTTTGATCAGCATCTCCTACACTTCCCCACAGCCACTGGTAATCACCTTTCTACTCTCTGTTTCCATGAGATTCACATATATGTTTTGGATTCCACATATATGTGAAGCACTTCATTTTTAATCTGCCTCATTCAGAAGAGGATTTGAGGCTGTGAACAGAACAGCAAATAAAATAGATGAGAACATGAAGATAGTTAAAAAGTAAGGATTAGTAAAGAAAAAAAGGTTGTAATAAATTCAGGACACCAATCAGTAAGCTGCCATATTTAGCAGAGGTGAACAGAAATGTACTCTAAGAATTTAGGAGAGTCAGTTACAAAAAGAGCAGAGTCTCTGAAGTGTGCATGTTGCCTCAGTGAAAGGATAAGAGATCCTCATTCTCTTCCCAAGACTTGCAGATAATTTTCCTTTAGATCCACTGGATGATGCTGGATGGTGGGAGGTGCTGGATGATGAATCAGTCAACATCCACGACAGTATTTCCATGGTGGACATGATATCGTATCTCATGATTTCTGCTTCCTTTGTCATCCTCTTTGCTGACCAATGGTAAGCTCATCAAAGGAGGGGGGCAGTTATAAGACATGTCAGGCTCCCTGATGGTTTTGCTTAAACCAAGGACTAAGTTTCAAATACTTAGAGGCATGGATGGATGGTATATTTTTTATGCAAGGTTTCCCCAAATCTTATTTCTTGTAACAGAACCATTAATAAAATGGGAGAGCAGAGACATACTGGTAACCTGTCCTGGCGAGATTGAGAAGTATAGACAGCCTGACATGCAGAAGGGAGAACTGAGAGCCTCATATAAAATACAAGGAGCTGGAACAGACAGAAGGCTTAGATAATGGTCACTCCTTATTCCATCCCCAGGTAAAGTCTAACTTATCACACTGTTCTGGGTCAGTCCCATAAATAAAGATGAGGACAATCAACATCTCAAAGTCTTGCACTCGGGGAGATGGCTATGATTATTTCAGCCTGAAATTGTTTTCACAGCAGGTATCTCTAGTTACTCACAGAGACCCTTAAAAAACAACAAAGCACTAAAGAACATCAAACTTTAAGTAAGGACTATGTTACAAATAGATTAGTTACAAGTAGACCCTTGAAATTAAATGGGATTAAATGAGATAATATCAGTGAACCTGTTTTGTAAAGTGCTATGAAAACCCAAGTTATCATTCATTATCAGAATCCCATATGAATGCCGATCAGTAATTGTCTCTGCCATGACCTAGGCCTGCCTTAGTGGAAAGCAGTGGCAGAAGTCATACAGGGAAGCATTCGTACATCACGGACTGCTCTACAGTAATAACGCACAATAACATCTTCCTCGCGACTCTGAGTGTCTCCACCATGGAGACAGTGGTACCCACCTCATCCACTGACGGGTAAAGGGCAAAGAGCTCAGCCTGCCGATTGGTCCTCCGGGCCTCCTCGTTTTTCTTCTCAAAGTCCTCGGCACTCACATGTTGCAGGAGGTTTTCTAGTCGCTGGTCAGGCTGCAGGCTGCGGAGGTCAAAGTCGCAGGCAGTGAGGGGCCCTTTCCCAGACCCATCGCACAGCACGTTTATGTGGCGGGGTCCTGTCTGTGAGAGAAAACAGCGGGTTTCAAATGAGAGCAGAAGAATCTGGGATGTCTCCAGACTGCTTCAACCTGGGACTACAGACTCTCAGTTTTCTGAAGAAACTGGGAATTTGACAAGAATGATGTCTTAGCTTCCTGGCTAGACTATCCTACAATTATATGTCTCCTTCCCAGCTGGAAGCAGGTAGCTACTCATCAGATGTCAATAAACCAGTCTTGAGCAGAAGTCTGAAAACAGCCCTGTGTTCCTATTAGCTGCTGGCTTGTTCTTTCCCAGAGGTTGGGAGCCAAGTCACTTAATGAACCACACTCCTGTCTCACGCTCAAGCAAAACAGAGCTGGAATAGGGTGTGACAAAAAGGAGGCTTGACTGGGAAATAAAGACACCCCTTCTTATTCTCCATGGCAGAACTTGGGTTCTGAAATTGGAAAATAAAGTGATCGGTGAGGCTTTCCAAGTTAAACTTTACATAAACTCCAAAGTTGAATGTTATGTTTCCAGTGACAAAGTTGGGGGAGCAGGGAACACTTTCCTACAGAACTTCAGCAGTTACAGGAATAAGCACCAAAAAGAAAAAGAAAAGAAAAAGGGAAAGCATTTGGTATTCAAGCAGTGTCCACTTTTAGCTGTGTTTATTTTAGTGTGTTTGAAAAAAAAAAGTCTTAAATTTGTCACAAAGGGGATGCTTTATTCCATTAGAAATGTCTTGGTAATTGGGAACTACACGCCTAACCAAAGACCCAGCAAAGAATATGTAACTGTAAGCAACAATATGCTCTAAGACTGTTAGATGGGCCAGCATCTGCAGTTTTGAGATTTTGTGATATAGGCCATTCTCGCTGGGGTTAGATGATATCTCAGGGTGGTTTTAATTTGCATTTCTCTAATAATTAGGGATGATGAGCATTTTTTCAGGTGTTTGCTGGCCATTTGTCTGTCATCTTTAGAGAAGATTCTATTCATCTCTCTTCCCCATTGATGTATGGGATTGTTGGTTTTATTTCTTGTGGATTAATTGAAGTTCTGTATAGATCCTGGTTATTAAGTGTTTGTCTGATTCAAAATATGCAAATATCTTTTGCCATTGGGTAGGTTGGCTATTTGCTTTGGTTGTTGTCTCCTTGGTTGTACAGAAGCTTTTCGGTTTAATTAAATCCCATTTGTTTATTTTTGTTGTTGTTGCAATTGCCATGGCAGTCTTCTTCATGAAGTCTTTCCCCAGGCCAATATCTTCCAGTGTTTTTCCTATTCTTTCTTTGAGAATTTTTATTGTTTCATGCCTTAAATTTAAGTCCTTTATCCATCTTGAAACAATTTTTTGAGTGGAGAAAGGTGTGGGTCCAGTTTCAGTCTTTTACATGTAGACATCCAGTTCTCCCAGCACCGTTTATTGAATAGGGAGTGTTTCCCACAGTGGATGCTCTTGTTTGGTTTATCGAAGATTAGGTGGCTGTAAGTTGTTGTAAGTTAGATGGGTCATTGATCAACATCTTCAAAATTTATGGTAAAATATTATTCTCAAAGTTCTACTAAACGGACACATTATGGTACAATTTTTCCATACTATACATTGTTGGTGGCATCTGCTTCATAAAAGTGCTACTCTGTTAGATAACTTTTACCCAAACGAGCAATAATCAACATTAACACTTTAATTAGTAATACATTTTTAGGCCTTTTAATTTCTATTACTCAAAAAGCTTCATTTTTAAATTCGGCTTTCTGACTCTGTGCTTGTGCCCTTGACACTTTCTCAATGAGTTTCTGCTCCTCAAAAAGGAAAACCTGCTTGATCCCATCAGGGATCATGTGGTGCACGTCTGGTCTATGAAAATTAGGTCAACTTATGCAGGTTGTCAATGTGAGGAAGTGGTCAACTACCAAAGCAAATAGACAACCTACCCAATGGGAAAGGATATTTGCATATTTTGAACCAAACACTTAATAACCAGGATCTATACAGAATTTCAATTAATCCACAAGAAATAAAACCAACAATCCCATACATCAATGGGGAAGAGAGATGAATAGAATCTTCTCTAAAGACGACAGACGAATGGGTAGCAAACATATGAAAACACATGTTAGTACACACATATGAACTTCAGGTCGCACAGCACAGCCCCCTTGCAGCCTGCCTTGGCATACGCCACATGCAGATTTTAGTGCTTTTCCAACTTTCTTGGTATAAAGCTAAACAATTCTCTCACCAGGGGCTCAGAGCAGCCTAGTTTTGCTGTAGGTTGTGTTGTAGGAAAGCCTACAGTGGTATGTCAAATTCTGGCTACTCTGAGAGTCCCTCTGCCAGCTCCAAGGACTCTGCTGAAAGCGGCTGGCTCCTGCCATGTCTCAGCTGGCAGCTGATTATAAAGGGAATAGAGATGAGGAAAAGAATTTCATACCTCTAGACCAAGTCTCTGGAAGAGCCAATTAGTAGTATGTACTTTTGTTTTTCTTAGAATTAGTAAGACTTTGGGGAAAATGAGTTTAATTTCCCACTTATTTATTTTTATTTATTATTAAATCATAGCTGTGTACATTAATGCAATCATGGGGCACCATACACTGGTGCTAAGTTTAGTTACAAGGACGTCAAGCTACACTATATATGTTAAAAGTCTGAAAAATGCTCATATCCTTTAATCCAGAAATTTTACTTCTAAGAATTTATTCTAAGGGTATAACCAGACAATCGTGCCAGGATATGAGATAAGAACATCTCTGAAATATTATTTGTGATAGCAAAATAACAGAAAGAAACTACCCCCCCAAAGAGGAAGCATGAAAAGGTTCAGGAACTTTCATACAATGGAAAGTTACATAGCCATTACAGAAAAAGGAACACGTATTCATCAGAAAAGAAAGATAATCACAGTATATGGTTAATATGAAAAATGAAGCTATAGAAGTCACACATTATACAATATGATCTATTTTTTATGAAATTCAGAAGACCCTCCATAGTTGACACTTCCCCATATTGACGACCTGCTTACGTTGACCTAATTTTCATAGACCAGACGTGCACCACATGTACATTTCAGCACAGCAGGCCTAGTTCCTTATGTTGACTGCCCCATGATGACCAGTTTGCTATGGTCCCATGGGGGGTCAACTTACAGAGGCTCTGCTGTGTGTGTGTACCATGGAGTCATATCATATATACATTTGACTTGTATAAATTCAGGCATTTGGCCTCACCGAAGAAGAATGTGCCCAAGAACGAGCGTGGAATGAAACATGTTGCAGTCACCTCACAGCCTGAGCATCTCGCCACGAGGAATATCATCCTAACACTTTAAGACACACAACTTCCATATAATTTGGCTCTTTTAAAAGTTTTTAATTGACACAGAATAATTGTACGTATTTAACTGACACATACTTGTACATATTTTGGGGTACAGTGCGATATTTCAATGCCTGTATACAACATATAATGATTAAATCAGGGTAATGAGCATATCCATCACCTCCAACAATGATCATTTCTTTGTGCAGGGAGCATTCAAAATCTTTTCTTCTAGCTATTTGAAAATACAGAATAAATTATTGTTTTTTTTTGTAGAGACAGAGTCTCACTGTACCACCCTCGGGTAGAGTGCCATGATGTCACACGGCTCACAGCAACCTCTAACTCTTGGGCTTACGCGATTCTCTTGCTTCAGCCTTCTGAGCAGCTGGAACTACAGGCGCCCGCCACAACACCTGGCTTTTTTATTTTTTGTTGCAGTTTGGCCGGGGCTGGGTTTGAACCCGCCACCCTCGGCATATGGGGCCAGTGCCCTACTCACTGAGCCATAGGCGCCGCCCAAATAGTCTGTCTGCAGTGCTATAGAGAACACTGGAACTTATTCCTGTTATCTAGCTGTAACTTTGTATCTATTACCCAACCTCTCTCTATCCTTCCCAGCCTCTAGCTACCATTATTCTCGTCTTTACCTCTATGATATCAGTTTATTTAGCTCCTACATCTGAGTAAGAACAGGCAATCTTTATCTTTCTGTGCCCGACTTTTTTCATTTAGCATAATTTGCTCCAGGCTCATCCATGTTGCTGCAAATAACAGGATTTCATTCTTTTTATGGCTGAATAGCATCCCAGTGTGTAAATATCCCACATTTTCTTGATCCATTCATCTGCCGATGGACACTTAGGTTGATTCCATATATTGGCCACTGTGAATAGTGCTGCAATAAACATGGCAGTGCAGGTATTTCTTTGATATACTGATTTCCTTTCCTCTGGACGTGTGCCCAGTAGTGTGGTTGCTGGATCATGTGGCCAGTGTGGCTCTTAAACCCAGTCAACTGACTTAATCTAGTCCTCTGTTAGTAGGCTATTGGACAAAGTGTGCTTTATGTGTGCTGGTCTTCACCTGCGATCTCTCAGCTCCACAGGCACCCGTGTATACGCTGCTCTGTGATGCTGGGTCTGGGACTCAGCCGACCATGTTTCTGCTTTCCCTGTGGCTCCCTATAAGTTTGTTCAATACAGGCATACAGTGGCACAGGCTACTCAGAGGAGGAAGAAGGGACTTGCCGTTCCTCTCATCTACCTTCAGGTTCTTTTGGAACTTCCAGATCCATCCTCCTCTTACCTTCTTGAGAGTATCAGCACCAGCTGGTCAATTTCTCCTCCCAGGAGTCCAGACTCCCTGAGGTCTTTCTTATGAGATCCTGAGACACCACCAGCTGGGCAGTGCCCTCTTCTCAGGCTTCTCAGAGATTTGAGTCCTTGCTATGAGGCTCCTCTTCTGACCATCTAGGTTCTGATAACTCTAAGCTCTTCCCCTCGACCTGAGTTCCTCAAATTGTGGTCCTGGGATCGGCATCATCGTCAACACTTGAGAAATGCTAATTAGAAATTATCAGGCCCCACTCCAGACCTACTGAATCAGAAATCCTAGAAGGTAGGTCCCAGCAACCTGTGTCAAGGGGATCAAGCCCCCCAACCCTGGGATTCTGATAAAGCTCAAGTTCGAGAACCACTGCCCTAGACCCCAGGCACGATGCTGTTTCCTGCAGTTATGATTTCAGCATGACCTCAGTTTTTCCCTTCTGCTTTTCTCAGTCCTCCAAAACATGTTTAATCAATACCCTGTGTAAGTTACTTCTGTTGAAATACCTGCAGTGGCTTCTTCCTGGCTAATACAAGGAACAATTGGCCATTGTGTAGGGAAAAAACTAAATTTAGGCAAAATTACCAAGGAAAAATCCCTTAAATCTCCTGTAGAGTAGAGCATCCAAGTATTCCATCCCTGCGGAAGCCTGTCAGTGCCAATTCAGCACTGGAATTGATGGCTGGTTCCTCTGTGGAGCAGTTTGTTGTAAGTGGTTGGCTTGGCTTTAGGGACCATGTCGTTTGAAAAATAACTATTATTTGCCTCTAATCTATTCATCATGGTGAGATGCCTGAGCCATGAGGACACATGAATGCTGATAACTATACTAGTTTAGAAGATGTTCTGTGCAAACTTGGACAAATTTGTTCTTCTCAGTTTCTCATCTATAAAATGGGCAGGTTGGACTAGAGCACTAACTTTATAAAAAATTAATCACAGTAGGACATACATAACATAAAATTTACCATCTTAATAATTTTTAAGTGTGCAGTTCAATTGTATTAAGAACATTTACCTTGTAGTACAACCATTACCCCACATATCTCCATAACTTTTTTCCCCTTGCAAAGCTGAAACTCTGTACTCATTAAATAATAGCTCCCCATTCCTGTCTTCCCAGCCCCTGACATTCCCATTTTGTTTACCCATTTATTTGTGGATGGACACTTGGGTTGCTTTCCTCTTTTGGCTATTGTAATAATTTTGCTGTGCGTATGGGTGTATAGAGCTTAACTTTAGGGGACGTGAAATTTATTTGGCTATTGTTCTTTTGCTATTATATGCAAATGAATGCTTGCTTCGTTTTCTGGCTTCCATTTTTTTAGAGTATTTTCTGGAGTTGTTTACATGGACCCCAAAGCCATGGACAAATGGGCACTAAAAAAAATTAGTTACAGAATAATATTAAAAGTTCATTTCACAATACATATACTTTAACCTGACTTTTAAACTGTAATCACTTTATAATAATAATGATGGCAACAACAATGCTGGCCAGCATTTACCCTGCACTACGCACAGTTGGCATTGTTCTAAATCTTTTACACATAGTGATTGATGCCTTTAATACTCAGATCATTTCACAAGTTAGTTATTAATAAATAGTATCATCCTTCTTTTTCAGGGGAAAGTTTAATCACCCCGCCTGAGGTTGTAGAGTTAATATGTGGTAGAATCAGTAAGAAAATGCAGGCAGTCTGACCTCAGTGGGGAGCTTCCTCCAAACACTCTGCAGTCTGCCTAGGGGCACCACTGAGTCTCTACAGGAATTGTTCTAGGGAGAGGCACAAGATGTCCTCCTCCCCTAGTTAGAGCCCCTCCACTTTATTTATTTATTTATTGTAGTTTTTGGCTGGGGCTGGGTTTGAACCCGCCACCTCCAGTATATGGGGCTGGCCCTCTACTCCTTTGAGCCACAGGCGCTGCTGGAGCCCCTCCACTTTTATCTATTTTAATCACTGACCTTCTTGCTTTTTGTTTGAATGCTGATTTCTGCAGCTACCAAGAAATTTGAAAAAAAAAAAAAAATCACTGACTCAGATAATAAAGTTCCTCCTACTCAAACACTCTATGAGGCTAACCTTTATTTTGGTTTTAAAAAATTGACAGCATGCCCTGGGCAGAACAGCCTAGTAACCCAGTAACCATGTTTGTTGATGGGAAATACCTGAGCAGTGGGTTCACTGCACTCCAAGGTTTCTGACTCAAACGTCTGTTTCTGAAGCGTCTTGTGAAAATCCTTTCGAGATCCAGTCTTTTTAAAGCCGCAAATCTCTGAACTTCCTTGGTTTCTTTCATTGTTGATATTATTTAATTTGAAGACAAAAAGAGAGAGGGAGAGAGAGGCAACACCATTAGATTAAAATAAAAGAAATGGCTTAAGTGTAGACATGGTGTTGAGAGAGCTTTCAAAGAGAAGACCGATTACAATTCCTCACATCTAATTATGCACCAGGACTAATACAAGGCTCTGTTGTAATGAGACACACACTTGCCTCCTGGCTGGCTCATTATTAAAGGCAGGAATGGCCTGGGAAAATGCCACTTCAGAGGTGCGGTCATTTCAGCTGTGGGGCATTTGGCTCCCAGCTGAAGCTAAACTATGATCCTAGTGTGAGAGGTTGGAATGAATCAAGCCATGTGCCGAAGCAGCAAATAGAGATCGTTTGAAGATAGAAATAGAGCAAATCATTTCATCTCCACATTTATGTTCTTTATAATGAATACAAAAGGCAAGACATGGCTCAGAAAAAAATAGAAATACACGATTGATCTACTGAAATTCTTTGCTAACATTCTGAATTCTCCATCCTGTGAACTTCATTTGAACATTAACATGGTGTTTAAAAAAATGTGCCGCTATGAAAAGGGTTTAAAATAGACTGTCTGGCGCTGTCAGTGGAGAAGTGGGACTGGCATGCGAAAGGCAACAGATATTCCAGTGATGACTCGAGAAACCCGCATGTGGATTCCCCAGTTTTACGACGGAAAGGCTTCCTAGATAACATGCTGCAATGCCCACTGCACAAACACATGCCGTTTTGCTTGATGTCCTGCACTTTTCGAAAAACTACTGGGCAAGCTGGTAAAGGGACCTGAAGTGAGGGCAGAATGTACCAGGCAGATCAAACACCAGACAGGTAGAGCAGGAAACGCAGGAGAGCTACCAGCCACGATCCCAGAGGGAGTAGTGGCACCCACGGAGCATTTGATAGATTTTAATTGCTCGAATCGAATTAACTAAAAATAAAAATGAGATGTTGCAGTGTCGTCCATGGGGAGAACAGGACTCTCTCCCTGGATTTTATTGTGCCCTGAAGACAAGCAGTTTGTTTTGAGCAAAAAGAAATAAAAAAACCAACTAGAAAAGAGCAAAGATCAGCTTGTGACTAATTCAAGTCAAAGTAGACTGTAATTAGCCATTTTCAACGTCTCCTGGCCATCTGAATTACCCTGACCCAAACCTGGATTGATAGGGTGGGGTAAAAGGCAGGCCAAATTGAGAAAATGAAAAAAAAAAAAAAGAAGAAGTAAATGAATAACATGTACTCTGATTAAGGAAATAAAACTAAACATTTAAGAAGGATTAAAAAAATATTCAGAATGATGTCTGGTTTGGGATTCCAAGACACCAGCAAAACAAACAAAAATTAAAATATACAGCATAATGTCCATCAACATCAAAGAAGAAAAAGTATTTTGGAGACTCTTTTAAGCAAGTCTTCAGAAGTCACAATGATTTAAACTATTTACAAAAATTATTTTGGTGCCACTTGCTCCAAGTGTCCAAATAGTATCAGTATAAAAGAGTAGAAATACATGCAAGCAAAATTATTTTGTAAGATTTATTTTCTATTAACAGAGTTCTTTGAGAGAAATCCTTACCTGGGATTTTACAAGCCTGCTAGCAACTTAAGTTATCCTCACAACATAACAGTTAGGCAGTAACATGGATATGTATGTTGTGGGGGAGCAGGTTTCCTAAAGACATTCCATAAAACGACTGTTTTGGGGCTTTCTCTAAGGGCTCTAAGAAAAGAAAAAGCTGTGTGTGATCTAACATGGGGGCGGAGGTAACCAACTCAAATAGCAGCAAATACAGGTAAATGTTAAGTTGTGGGCTAAGATTACACTATCCTGAATGACAACACCCTGAATCTGTGTTTGTTTTTCCTGAAAAATCCGATCTTAAGGGGAAAAATTACCAAAGAAATCACCTAACATGAATTCATTTTAAGATCAAAACAGTCAATTGAAATTAAAATTTCTCACTTTGGTATTTGCCCTTTGCGTGCTGTAGGATCTGTATACTCCAAAAGGTAATAACGTCAAAGTTTCAATATTACATGGCTGTTTACAAGGAAACCTTCTTAGGTCACAGGAATAAAAATAAGGAAGCAGCCTCGCTAAAGGCAGCTCAGTGACCAGAACTATATGTAAAGTGTTAGCTTTATTTTTTGTCTTATTAATAAAATACACCTATTTCTTTCTTTCTTTTTTTTTTTTTTTTTTTTTGAGACAGAGCCTCAAGCTGTCGCCCTGGGTAGAGTGCTGTGGCATCACAGCTCACAGCAACCTCCAACTCCTGGGCTCAAGCGATTCTTCTGCCTCTGCCTCCCAAGTAGCTGGGACTACAGGTGCCCACCACAACGCCCAGCTATTTTTTTTTTTTTTTTGGTTGCAGCGGTCATTGCTGTTTGGCGGGGCCGGGCTGGATTTGAACCCACCAGCTCAGGTGTATGTGGCTGGCGCCTTAGCCACTTGAGCTACAGGTGCCAAGCCAAATACACCAATTTCTAATAGTGTTTACTTGCAAGTGAACAACACACACACACACACACACACACACACACACACACGCAGAATTACAGAAATGTGTCTGCTTCCAACATCCTTAAGTCACTTCTCTGTCCATGCTTCTATTTCTTCATTGTGTGAAATTGTGGACATAGGTGAATGCCTCGAAGTTTTCTCCAGCTTTAAGATTCATGATAAAAAGTTTATACACTGTATATGAAAAAATGAAAATCAAACTTTCGTCTCAAAAATGCTTAACTTTTAGGAACACGAATTTCATGTGGCTTCCTTTTGCAAATGGATGCTTGCTTGCTTTCCGCTTTCCATCTTGTTAGAATGTTTGCACTCCACAGCCAATGACAAATGGGCATTACAAAAGTAACAAGGTAGTGTTAAAAGTGTATTTCACAATATATATACTTTAACCTGATAGATACACCAGCCTTTAGGGTTTTGCCGTGAAAGCATTAAGGCTAGCATCTTTCGGCTGGCGTGGATGTGGAGAGAAGAGAACACTTCTACACTGCTGGTGGGATCGCAAACTAACACAGCCTTTTTAGAGAGAAGTATGGAGAATCCTCAAAGATTTACAAGTCGACCTTCCATTTGACCCTGTAATCCCAATACTAGGTTATCTGTCCAGAAGAACAAAAATCATTTTACTACAAAGACATTTGCACTAGAACGTTTGAGTCTCAATTCATAATTGCCAAGTTGTGGGAGCAACCTAAGCACCCATCAACCCACGAATGGATCAGCAAACTGTGGAATATGTATACCATGGAATATTATTCAGCCATTAAAAATGATGAAGACTTTACATCTTTTACATTCACCTGGATGGAAATACATTCTTACTAGTAAAGTATCGCAAGAATAGAAAAATAAATATTCAAAGTATTCCATACTGATATGAAATCAATATATAAACAATTACATGCTCATAAGAACAATAAAATGTGAATATAGTCCAGTTAGGGAGTAGAGGGAAGCAAGAGGGGGAGAAGGAAGGAAGGACATGAGGCGGGTTCTTTTTTTTTTTTTTATTGTTGAGGATTCATTGAGGGTACAATAAGCCAGGTTACACTGATTGCAATTGTTAGGTAAAGTCCCTCTTGCAATCATGTCTTGCCCCCATAAAGTGTGACACACACCAAGGCCCCACCCCCTCCCTCCGTCCCTCTTTCTGCTTTTCCTCCCCCCATAACCTTAATTGTCATTAATTGTCCTCATATCAAAATTGAGTACATAGGATTCATGCTTCTCCATTCTTGTGATGCTTTACTAAGAATAATGTCTTCCACGTCCATCCAGGTTAATACGAAGGATGTAAAGTCTTCATTTTTTTTAATAGCTGAATAGTATTCCATGGTATACATATACCACAGCTTGCACCTCAATTTACATGAGGCAGGTTCTAAGCGAATGTGCATGTTGTGGTGGTGTGCAACACGCCCCCTGAGTGAGGGGCTCTCCTACAAATGGAACTTTACCCTGGAAGTGAGAACAATGTAACCTAGACATTGTACCCTCACATTAATTTGAATAAAGTTAAAAAAAAAAAAAAGACTAGCATCTTTCATGATTGTGTGTTTGAAACTAGCGCAAACATCTCTCCCCTTTCTCACACCGGCTTTAGCATCTACCTCTCCATTTTAAGATCCCAGAAAGTAGTAAAGCTCCCTCATGGCAGTGAGGGTGAGGGAGAGGCTGGCTGTGGAGGAGAAGTCAAGGGTTGGCAAGCATGCAAGATGACTCATTCCAGAAGTGCTGGCCCCAGGGGGAACCACCACCAGGTAGGTAGTGAGACCACTGGCCTGATGCCACTGGCTATGAGAGCCCAGCCTCATTACCCCACCATGATGACCGAGTCAAAGACAGCCAAGTTTCTGCTGGGCCTATGTGCAAATGGGAGAAAGCTGGGGAAGCAGGCCAACTGCTGGAAAAATCATTTGCATGAAATGGACACTATTGCTTCCCAGGAGAACTGTATTCCTTTTCTTAAAAAGGACTGTCTGGCATGGGAAGTCAGAGCCCAAATGATATGAGGAGGGCATCCAGGCCTGGGGCAGCCTGGCTTGTGGTAACGGAGCCTGGGCTGAGCCTTCCTGAGTCTGGATTTGTGGGGAAGGACTCTGTGCACAACAGGTCGAGAGTGGCTTTGGTGACACCCACAGCTGGGCTGCTCTTTGTTATTGCACAGGCTGGTAAGCCTGGCTTGCTTTGCACACTTTAAAAAGCAAACAGCTAAGCACCTTGACGGCCAGTACAACAACAAATGCATGTCATAATAAGCAATTATTGATCAAGGAGACATTTTTATGATGTTTTGGGGAGTAACTGAATTATATGCACTGATGTGTTTGAATTTTAATTGTTTACCAGTTCACTGGGAGTAAAATATGGAGTAATAAAACAGATGATACCCCATTCCTTGATATCCCAGCTCTCCTTGAGCACGACCTTCCGTCAGAATTACCTTAATCACTCTGGATGAGAGGCAAAGTCTAAGGGCTTTTATGGTGCAGCCCATAACACTCATGAAATGTGTTATACACATTATACTGCAGATAGTACACCAAGAATAAACAGTATGTAAACAAGTTTAATTACTTAAGAGTTTGGCTTTCTACCAAAACAGCAAAAATATTCTGAAGTTAGTCCCTCTTCGGTTCATTAAGAGAAAATGACAGAGGAAATAATACTTAAAATATTTAATATCGGGGCAGCGCCTGTGGCTCAGTGAGCAGGGCGCCGGCTCCATATACCAAGGATGGCGGGTTCAAACCCAGCCCCGGCCAAACTGCAACAACAACAACAAAAATATTTAATATCACCCAAAGGATATCATCAAACATTAATCTGCACAAAACATATGGAAATAAGATGAGATAAACAAGCGGATATGGCACCATCCCAGTCATTAAACCAGTGGTCATTTTCAAAAGTCATGGGGGGAAAAGGACTATTATTTGTAGAGGAAGGACACCAAGAAACTTGGGGCTACAGACCCGAAAGACAGAACAGAATTCATTCAAGGAATCTTCCAATTGAAGTAACACCGACAAACATTTCAAGTAAGAAAATACATTTCCCCCCAAAGCAGATAATGTACTTTATGTTTCTGAGTAGTTTAATCTTTCCCTATCAGGTTAGAAAGAAGTTTTAGAACTTTCCTCTATCGATCATAGGCAGCACTATGTGTATGATTTAAATGTCTCAATTACAGAATGTGAGTGGCAAATGCCCTATAGAATAACGAGAGTAGGAGGGAACACAAGTGGCCATTACTCCACTCCTCTGCGGCCTAAGTGGAATTCAAAGCCATTATCACAGAGAGCAAGGGCATAAATGCCTATCTCTGGATATTTATAGAGAAATGTAATATCAGCAAGGAGATAATTGAGAATAAAAGAGCTAACTAAATCAGTGTCTGACTGCATGATTCTGGATGACAAAGACACGTCCCTAGAAGGCAAAGTGGCTTCATTAAGGAAGACAGGTCCTTCCACCCACGGTGCGTTTAAATATATGGGATAGGGAGTTTTATTCATTCATTTGACATGCTAATGTAAGTGCTTTTTCTGTATTTACTACTTATTAAACATAATGAATAATAGCTAGTATATATTGAATTATTACCATGTGTCAAGAAATCTTCTTAGTACTTGATATATTTTAATTTATTGCATACAAAACTTATGAGTAAGTAGTATTCTAAATCTTATTTTCCTAATAAGAAAAGTGAGGCCCGAAGAAATAAATTAATTGGCCTTGGGTCATACAGCTAGTAAGTGGTGGAGCGAGGATTCGAATCCATGTACTCCTGCTCCAGAGAAACCACCATTCTGTAAAATAGTCTAATAAACCATAGCAAAGTAATAGACCGTATATTTAATGAGTCATTACTTAGCGCCAGGCCTAGATGTCTATCCATTGCTTTTAAGGTACAATTATAATTCATCCTTTTTAAGGTACAGTTCAGTGAGTTTTGACAAATGCATATGGTGTGTAACCACCACTATACTCAAGATAGAGAATGGTTCCAGCACCCCGCCCCCAATTTTCTCCCAGGTTGTTTTCCTACTGCAAGGCCCTGGCAATCGCTGACCTGTTTTTTTATCTCTATGGCTTTGCCTTTTTCAGAATGTCCTATCAGTAGCATCATGGAGTTACCTTTTTTGTTCGGTTCCTTTCACTCAGCCTAATCCATCTGAGATTCACCCATGTTGTTGCACACACCACGTATCAGTAGTTTGTTGCATTTTATTGCTGAGTGGTGTCCCATTGTTTGGACTTATCAGAGTCTGTTTATCAAGTACTCCATTGAATATAACATGAGTTGTTTGAGGCTTGTGGCAATTATAAATGGAACACCTATGAGGTGTTTTAAGTATTTGCATACAGATTTTTATGTGAATATAGATTTTCATTTCACTCAAGCAAATACCTCAGAGCAGGATTTCAGGGGTAGGGGTAAGTGTACATTTAACTGGGAATTTAGAAGACCTAAGTGAAGGAAACTCAGGGATGGAAAACTCTATTCGGAAAGTAGGTGGAGTAGCTTCTTGATGAAAATGATAACTAGAATAAGATCAGATGAATTTGAATTTTTTTTAATCACTAATATCCAGCATTGTCAGGAATATGAAGGGAAAGGGTAATTTCTTGCCTGCCTGGTAACGTAGTAAGTTAGCACAACATTTCTGGAGAAGAAATTGGCAGTAGTTACCAGAACGTACCATGTACACTGGCTCCATTTCTACCTTCAGAAATATCCACGTACATGTGAAAGGGCAAATGTGTATAGATGTTTGCTTTTATTTGTGGTATTATTTGTGATTATGAAAAATGCCCATCAATAGAGAAAAATTCAATAACTTATGAAACATTCTCTTACCCTTGGAACAAGAGGTAGCATTTCAAAAGAATGGGCTATATCTATGACATGGAAAGATGTTATTGATCAAAATTATATATGTAATAAAAAACATACACGTATCTGCACATGGGCATTTACACACATAAACAAACGTATCTTTACATAAAAAAAAAACAAATAGCCATATGTATTTGTGAAGGCAAGAAAAGATCGGGAAGGCCACGCAGCTGCCTTTGTGTAGTAAAGGGTGAAGAGCAGGGAGCTGGTGGGTGGTGAGGCATGAGACTTGCTTTTTACTTAAAGCATATCTATGTTACCTGACCTTTTTCAAAACAGGCATATGTGATTTAGTACGTGAAATAAAAAAAATAAAGGAGAGCTAAATAATCACTAATTAACAACTGGCCCACAACCCCTATTGCATCCTCCCCCAACTTCTTAGTAAACCATCTATGAAGATGCAGAAAGAAATGGAACTCATCCACACTTAATGAACATAACTCAATGCCTGAATCTGAACAGAATCTCTGTGGATCAGAGGGAGCTGAGGAGAGAAGGATGTCCCATACTCTGCTTCCCCAAAGGGGGACTCACTGAATAAAGACAAGAAGATGTGTCTCCTTTCCTTCCTGGAAATCCTTGAACATTTAGTGTCCATACAGAAATCTGAACTCTCCTTCTTCATTATTGATGAGGGCACACACAGATTGCCCTGGTTTCACTCAGCTGAACCACCACCCTCTCCTTGCCCTTTTCCTTCCACCATCGTTCTATAAACATACAGAAACATCCCACAGAATACATCTGCGCTGAAAACGTACTGTGTGGCGTTGGGAGATGAAGAGCACTGGCAATAGTGTCTTAGATTTTCCCCGCAAAGAAAATATTACAGATACATGTACAGACAGAATAATTCCTTGGAGGCGTGGATGCCAGGAATTGTAGTTTTCATGGTCAGAGCGTCAGATTCAGATCACCAGAGAATCAGACAGAGAAGTAAAAAAAAAGATGCTCTCTCAATAAAACACTGGTCAAACTTTGTCAGAAACTGACAACGGGTTTTGAAGTTGCATATTCCACCTGTCCACCAGCTGGTTCTGGGAAGGGAGCCGGTCCAGTACACAAGCGTGCAGAGAACTGGGCAACAGCAATCTCCACCCCTCCTATGCTGCCAAAGATAACGTTAAAGCAGATATTGCATTGTTTGGGGAGGAAAAACACAAAAACTTGCGTAGAATAAATACATGGATAATCATTGCTTTTTCAGAAAAATAACAACAAATGGAGTCAAATAAGGGAACAGAAACAATCAAGTGGCTAATGAGCTGAATGAATACTTTGATCCCAAATCCTAGAAAATAATAGGTTTATGAATAAATTTTAAGCATGACACTAAAAGTAGAAACCATAAGGAAAAATACCAACATAGATTTAATTACATAAATAATTCTGAATGTTAAAAAGTATAAACAATTTTGTATATTTTTTATTTTTATTTATTTATTTTTTTACCATTTGGAAAACAGTTTATTGCTTTTTCTTCCAAAGCTTTGTTAACTTACAAAAAAAAAGGATCAAAGCTTACAGACTGCTTAGTTCAGACTAAGAATGCAAGAAGTAAGACCCTTCTATGTGGCCACTGGCGGCAGCTGTGCACTGACGCGTACAGTGAGCCCCCCGCCTTGCAGCGCTGCCTTCAGAGGACTGCGCTCCTCACACACTGACGTACTTAGATTGTTAGTCAAGTCGCTGCAATGGTACAGAGGTTTTTTGGTTTGGGCCTTTTTTGCCTTCCTACTATAAAAGTGAAATTTTCAGTTCATTTCTGAAAAATAAATTGGTCAATAAATTCATTTTGTTCTGCTTCTACTTTACAAAGCTTCACATTCAACCTGATACCTTTCCAGCTGCATCTTCTTTTCTGCTATTAGTGCTTCAAGTTGCTGTTGTTGGGCTTCTCTCTGCTTCGCTATAGATTTGAGCAGGTTCTGAGCACCAATGGCCTTCATCTTCTCGTTTTCTGCTGCTTTTGCAAGTTGGTCAACAAGCTCAATTAAACCGCCGACTATTTTCTGAAACTGGCCAATTTTGTCCACAAAGTCCTTGCACTCTTCCTTGAGCTCTATCGTCTGCTGGGTAACCTCTGGATCCAATACCCGAAGCTTGTTCAGCTCATCAAAATGCAGCCCTGCTTCACCCAGGATGTCCTTGGCCATAGCTGTTTCCCTTGAGTTCACTAGAGAAGTTCTGCTCTGAAGGGGTGACAGTGGCAGTCAGGAGGAGGTGTGTCATAGGAGCAAGGGTCAGGAAAGAATAAAGTCCAGCTGCTTGTCACAGGCATCGTTCATTCAACACACATTTCTTGAGTGCCTACTACATGCCAACACTGCTAGATGCTGAGGGTACAAAGACGAATGCAACATGGTGCCCGCCCTGCCCGGTCCAGTAGTGGTGGCCTGCTGCAGCCCAGGCTGAGGTGAGCAAGAGCTTCTCTCTGGTCAGAAGCAGCCGGTGCCTGGCCAGACAGCACCGGCTGCTGCCACCTGTTTTATTTTTTATTAAATCATAGCTGTGTATATTAAGGCAATCATGGGGCACCATACACTGGTTTTATAGAGCATTTGACATATTTTCATTGCACTGGTTAACATAGCCTTCCTGGCATTTTCTTAGTTATTGCGTTAAGACATTTCCATTCTACATTTACTAAGTTTCACATGTACCCTTGTAAGATGCACCGTAGTCATGTGGGTCATTCTCACTGGGGTTAGGTGATGTTTCAAAATGGTTTTGATTTGTAAATGCCACCTTTGAGTCTGAGGCCACATTTTAATTCACTTTTTTTTCCCAGTAGAAATTCATCAGAATGAAAATAAAACAAAAAGGCTCCATTCTTTATGTTTAAAATGTAACTTTCTTCTTCTAGAAGTGAATGTATAAACAAAGGGTGGTACTCCATACAAGGGAACATTATTCAGCGATAAAAAATGCACTCCCAAGCCACACAAAAGATGCTGAGGAAGGAAGTGAAATTACAGAGACAGTAAAAATCATAGGTAGTTGCCAGTGTGGGGTGAGGGAGAAATAGGTGGAGAGCAGGGGGTTTTCAGGGCAGTGGAACTATTTGGTATGATACTGTAAAAGCAGATTCATGTCACCATACATTTGTCAAAACACATAGAATGTAGAACACCAAAAGTGAACACTAGTGCAAACTATGGACTTTAGTTAACAACACATCAATATTGGTTTGTGAGTTCTAACAAATGTGCTACACTAATGCAAAGTGTTACTAATAGGAGAAACTCTACGTGTGTGGGGGTGTGTGGGGGGTGAGATGGTGAGGGAGTACACGAGAATTCTCAGTACTTTCCACTCATCTTTTCTGTAAACCCCAAACTATTCCCAAAAGGCCTATTAATTTAAACAATTAAAAAAAAACAATATGTATAGATAAAGAGAGGGAAGAAAAGAAACTTACTTCCGGTTCACAATTAGCCACTCCCGAATATAGGTCTGCACACAATCCCTGACATGAGGGTCCAGTTCAACCCTATTGAGGTGGAAAATGAAAGGAAAACATGTTATTACCAGGTAAAAGCAACAAAACAATCCCTTATTAGAACCGAGGAGTGCAACATGATTTTAAATCCCTATCAATGAGAATGCTAAGGCTGTTGCCGCCCATTCATTCCAGGTGTCTGAAGTAGTCCTAAGGCGACAGCATTTTTACTTGGATAAGATAAACATGTTGGTATTTTATGCTTTGTGAGTTTTCTTTATTATAGAGAATCATGTTAAACTTTAACTGTCCCTCAAGGCATTCTGACACAAGACAGGTAGAACTTGCTGTTATCAAATACAAAACAAGAAAAATGAGCATAAATACCTATTCCGACAGGGTAATTTGGACATATTTTTTGCGCTTGTGCAACCTTGTTAGGACATGCAAGTTCTCCTTTTGGAAAGCCCAGAAGAACAGTAGTCTTACACTTTGGTGAATGTGCAGACATTAATCTGACGGTTCTGTCCTACTTGCTTAGGAGTGCGCCATGAGACATACGCTCAGTGTTTCAGAGTCTCGAAATCAGACAGAACAACAGTAGCTTTCTGCTATTGTTGCGGTTGAGTTAGTACGAGAGATAAACAAGCCTTCATTTTCTTGTTCTTAAAAAGGGGATAAGATGGTACCTACCTGTGGGCTTACTATAAATATTAGATGAGATATTGCAAAGATTAGGCATGTGGTCTCTGGGCCCCAACTGCCCACATCTCAGCTTAACCCCTTAAAGCTATAGGACCTTGAGCCAGTGGGTCAACTCTTCTTGGCCTCCCCTTAAAGTGGTAATAATGAGAAGTGTGCTTCCCTGAAAGACTTGTAAAGAAGTCAGGGTGCAAAGTGCTTAGAAGAGTCTGGCGTTTAATAATACCTGCACGTGAAAGTTCACACATGTACCACTTACTATGCACTAACACTGATGTAATCACTTTACCTGTATCAATCTAGGTCAATTTCAATCAGACCGATAGGGTAGGCACTACTATTATCCTTATTTTGCAGAAGAATGAGATAACAAGGATCTTTCTCCCAGTTGCATAGCAAGTGGTGGGACAAGGACTTGAAGGACTTGAATCCCTGCCCTGCCCAGGGCAGCTCACCTGCAGAGCTCATGCTCACAACCACCACCTTCATAGCTCGACATAAAGTCCTGGGCAGGCCCAGGCTGTTCAACAGGACTCAGTTATTGTTTACTCTGATGATGGCAATGATAACGTCCCCTGCTTTAATTACGCAAAAGACCTTTTGGCAACCATTGAAATAATAAAGGTCATTTTAAAGTTATCAGACAGCTAATGGATGAGCTATAAATTACAGAAACAAGACAATATTATACTCAAAAAGTGATGTTAAGTAAAAATAACCTTCCTTATCAAGTCTTACAACAAATCCTCCTTCCTCTAAATTTACTGCAAATATTTTAAACAGGTTTTCCCAAGATTCTGACTTTATTTGAAGATAATTAACCAAAACTTTCACACAAAGAAATAAAATTAAATGACACTCTACCAACGGCAAAATAATAAACAAAAGGTGTCACCTATACTAAAGCCACCCCCTGAATAAATGGACTGAAAATGGAGGAAAATGTTTTTCGAGAATATTTTTGCTTTCTGGGAAATGTGCATCTTTATGTCATTAGAGCTGCTCATATGGTCAGCTCTCCTATGAGAATGGGAACTGTCGGAACAAGAAAAGTCACGGTCAGACCACATCACTGTCATTCAGCCTCCTCAAAGTATAAGTAAAATCCCAAATACAAGTAGAATACCACAGAGTGCTCAGGGCAGGAGCTATGTTTCATGATCTTCTTTCTGGGACTTTTTGGGGAAGATGAGACGGTTGGAAATGTCCAGGATTATGTGAATCTTAATTTTACTTTCAAAATGAATGCAAATAAAAATTCATACTAAACCTCCAAAGGGACATTGATTTTTATACTATGGAAGCAACAGGATTCCATGGTTAGTTTGATGCCAAGAGCCAACGCCTGTACCTATCATCTCAAACACCACTCCCCTGAAGAAACTCCAGGCCTAAGTACCTATTCCCATCACTCTACAGTGTTGTCCCTGCTGTTTTTCCACTGGACAACACTTTCTTCAGGGGAAGGGACTTTGGCTCACTCATCTTTTTTCCCCAGTATGCAGCACATAGTAATAGTCAATAAATGTGGGCTGACTTTCTAACTTGATCCAGTCTCTTTCATGGAAGCAGATAAAATGTTCTGAATGGATTTTGTGAAAGCTCTTAACATTTTTACAAATGGAGAAACTGAGACTTTGTGAGGTAATGTAACTCACCCAACGCCACTGAGCTGGTACCCGGGCAGTCCAGCCCCACAGCCTGCACTTTTAGCCTCTTCTTGAGCATTTTATTTTGTCTCACTGTGTCCCTTGAGCCGGCTTAGTCGACACACAGCTTTTCAAAGTCTCCAGCCAAACCAATTTGAACACAATCTACACCCAGGTGAGTCTCAAATAGTTGCCCTGCACATCTTCATGAATTAGGTAATTTTATTTTTTTCAAAGAGGTTCAGATCTAGGGCATCTCCCCCCTCACTGATAACGGTCATGATAGTCACAATCCCATCAACATTTTAAGAAAGAGATTTACCCTTCCTCCGGCAAAGAGGGCTGCAAAGTCCTAAATTCCTTTGGTGTGAAGACCACGTCCAAGTCATCATCCGTGAAGTCTCCCAGCTCCTGGGCAAGCTCCACATCCAGGCTGTTCAGATGTGTCATCAGAAGTCCTTCAAAGTCTACTGGCTCCACAGGTTCATAGAACTGAGGCTGAAGGGGTAAAGAAAGGAAAAAGTTGGTCCCCACCCTGTTTTCTGGTAAAAGCACACAGGCAGTAGTAGATGTTTGCCTTGCCTTTCCTTTGGACTTAATAAGTACTTGGCTGTTGGTGTAAAACAAAGTGACTCTGGAGGAGCTGTCAAACACAGACGCAGTGATACGGAAAGAAACGCAGCATAGAAAGTCGAGTCATAACACGATGAGCAATTAAAATCATACCCCAAGGCGGAATTTTTCTTAACCATAATTGCAACTTGATGAGGAATCCTAAGGAGATCCAAAATGAGATCACGAGGCTTTGCAGCATTTTTATAATTTCTCCTGCAACAGCTCTCTGAGGCCGTGTTTTATTTACCCAAATACAGGGAAGTAGGGAGGGAAGGCAATTTTCCAGAAAATCAGGCAAACTCAACACTCCTTTGGCTGAGTGTTCAGGCACCGTGTTTCCTTTGGCCTGAGTTATCCTATAGATTGGTTCTTGAAAGCACTTCATATATAATCACAACTGACAATGAACCCCACTCGGTGGCTGTAATGCTCCAGGACAGTGATTTTCAGATGTCGCTGAGCTGCCTGGTGCTGGTCTGGAAGAAATTTTCGCTGAACTGCAGCTCCATGAGCAAACCCAGGGCAATTTGCTGAGTTTTCACATAGCTATTCTTGGTTTAAAAGGATTGCTTTTTGCTCCTCAATTTTATCTTTCCACTTTGTGGAGGGTGGGAGAGACTAAAAGAAATGGTAGAATAGATGGTAATTTTAAGATTTTTTTTTTTTTTTTAGTTCATAAAATTAAAAGTTGGCAACCATTTGTCAGTCACCAAACAAAAGATTTTTTCATTTCTGTGGAGTCCAAAGACCTGGGAAGCACTGCCTTAAGAAAGTAAAAGAATCACTTTAAGTAAATTTGTGTAATAAAAATAGTCAGAGCAGCAGCCCTACAGAGTGTTAATTCAAGGCAAACTATTTGGAGTCATCAGCCCAACAGGGGGTTCCTTCTATTTCTACCCTTAAGTGGGCCAACAAAACAAACACCCCAGACAAGGACAGATCCCAAGGAAGTGCTCACAAAACCGGTTTTTCATCCCTTTGAAATATACACCAGCAAGGACTTCAAGTCGGAGAGGAGAAACAAAGTGCTGTTGAAGAAGCAAAAGGAAATTAGACGGGAGAGTGGAAATGCAGCTTGCCCTGCCCCTCCCCACTCTCGCTGTCCCTAGAGGTGAGGACATGAGTGACTGTCTGGGGCTCTTGAAGGTGGCTGACTTATATAATGCCCTCCACCAGGGAAAAGGAGGGCGGACGAGAAGTGACGGGACAACCACAGTGTTGACAGCAAAGCACCCCTAACCTCCCCAGGGCTTCCAGGTAGTAGGAAAAGGGCAGAGAGGTTTCCATGGGTTCTGACTAGGGACCAGAAGGTCAGCTGAGGAGCGGACTACGGTCCTTACAAGGGTGCGCCTCAAAATGAAGCAACACAGCCCCGCAGGCAGAGGAGCTGGAGATCCGCCTAAGCAGGAGCCAGGTAGGAGTTTGCAACAGGGCACTGCTGAATCCTGCCAGAGGGAACAACAGGCAGCAGCTACGCACAGAATCGGTACATCTGTCACAGACACCTGCACAGGACCAGTGCCAAGGGGAAAGTGGACTCTTCCACCCCGCCCCCACCCAAACACCACACATGGAATAGCTTAGGGTCAGGGACTGACTCATTACTTTATTACTTTAAAGTTTATACCCATTGAATTAATAATTATTGAACACTTACTATGTACAAAGAGATTGCACTAGGTCATTATATACATAATCTTATTTAATCCTCCCCGGAACCCTAGGAAGCATGCATTACAGGTTAAGTATCCCTGACCCAAAATGCCTGGGGCCAGAATTGTTTCAGGTTTCACTTTTTTTTTATTATTATTATTGTTCTGGGATATTTACATGTACATAAGGGGTTAAGACCCAAGTCTAAACACAAAACTCACTACCGTATGTACATAGCCTGGTAATTTTATACAATATTTTAAATAATTTTGCATATGAAACAAAGTTTTGGTTGTATTTTGATTCTGAACCATCACATCAAGTCAGGTGTAAAATTTTCCACTTGTGGTGTCCTGGAGGTGCTCCAAAATTCCTGGATTTTGAAGCATTTTGGAGCTTGGAGGCTTGGATTAAGATGCTCAGCCTGTATTCTCATTTTATAGGGGAGGAAATTGAGGGCTAGAGATTTAATAATTTGCCCATGATTACATAGCTAGGAAGTAGCCCATCTAGAATTCAAGCCAAGGCAAGCTTGTGTTCTGTTTTCTTGCTGTTTTTTTTTTTTTTTTTAATTTCTTTATGTTCCTAACCACTACAATTTTGATTGTTTTCTTTTGTGGGCTTTCCAAGAAATCTCTGATCTTCTGAAATTATTAAAACACTAGGCAATAGTAAAGTATGTTTGGAAGCAAGTCAAAAAATACATTTACCACGACCCACAAATTCCACTCTGAGCTTCTCATGAGATTAGCTGCTCAAAGGAATAATAAAGTATTTGCATAAATAAATAAATGTGATGGTAAATGTAAATTTGTTGCAAAGACTATCAATTACTCAAGCAGGAGTGCTGAAAATATGCATTTAAAAATTATATTGAAGCCCAATTCGAAGCAAGGTGAAACAAGTACTAATAGTAAGTAGAAACTTTGGAGAAGTGAAGTTTGCCTGTAATTATCAGAGAAAAAAAGTCAGTTCCGGCCAAAGTGAAATATGTGTCATGTCCCTGAAATTCAAAACCACAAGTGATGAATGTCCTGGCTGGCGGCAGCATCTGTTCCCTACAGGACAGACTACTCAAGGAGAACCCCCTCATTCAGCAGTTATTTGCTCAGCATCTCCCAAGTTCAAGTCAGAGTTAGGCATGAGGAATCCAGAGGAGCAGAGGGAGTCCCCATGGAGCTGCAGTCGAGTCAGCCATGAGATGGGGAAGTCTACAACCTTCTCACATGTACGAAATGCCATCTTTGGGGGAAGGGATTTGGTAAAGGGCACAGTATCACCATGAAGAGCTAATTGTGGGGCAATGTACCAAGTGCAATATACTCAATTGATGATAAGGCCATAATTCTGGAGGTCTGAATCTAATCCAGGACCAAACAGACTGGAAACACAACCAGTAATGACAAAACTACTGGGTATAGTGCTAGCACCACACACAATATGGCCTTTAATAGGTTGCCTCTTTCACCCTTTCTACTGAAATAAAGTGGGAGGAAACTGGTCTTTCCAAAGGTGTTGTAAACTAGTCTTGCCCTAGGCAAGTGGGTAGAGACCTCAGCTCCTGTTCACTAGGCCTGAGTGGTCCTTCCTCTTGCAAATTCAAATAATAAACCAGGAACCAAAAAAAAATTCCTGTTCTCTGAGTTATCTGAAATCTAAATCTCAAGAGATTTTATTTGAGGGAATCAAAACATATAAATTCAAATATACACAAAAGCAGCCAACACATATACTTAGTGATAAGCCAATGAAAGAAACAAACATCTAAAAGAGTGACTTTGATGTTGGCAGTGCGTTTAGTTAGGGATGAAGTTTGGGAATAGGGTGGGGCAAGGGGTAGTAGATCTTCTAAGATCAGTCCAAAGGACTCGGGCCCTGGCAAACTTAAAATCCAAACATAAAAATTAATTATTTTGTTTTCAAAATTAACAGCAGAACTGTTGAGCTATATGAGACCTTCTAGTCATTGAGGATCAAAGACTATTTTATTTGTTTTATTTATTTATTTTTAAACTTTTTTTATTGAGGCAGAGTCTCACTTTGTGGCCCTCAGTAGAGTGCTGTGGCATCATAGCTCACAGCAATCTCCAATTTTTGGGCTTAGGCGATTCTCTTGCCTCAGCCTCCCAAGTAGCTGGGATTATAGGCACCTGCCACAATGCCCAGCTTTTTTTTTTTTTGTAGAGATGGGGTCTTACTTGGCTCAGGCTGGTCTCGAACCTCTGAGCTGAGGGCAATCCACCCACCTTGGCATCCCAGGGTGCTAGGATTACAGGCCTGAGCCACCATGTCCAGCCTATTTGTTTTATTTTTTAGACAGAGCCTCACTCTGTTACCCTAGGTAGAGTGCCGTGGCATGATTACAGCTCACAGCAACCTCAAACTCCTGGGCTCAAGCAATCCTCTTGCCTCAGCCTCCCCAGTAGCTGGGACTATAGGCTCCCACCACAATACCCAGCTAGTTTTTACTATTTTTAGTATAAAGGGGTGTCACTCTTGCTCAGGCTGGTCTCCAACTCCTGAGCTCAGGGGATCTACCCACCTTGGTCTCCCAAGTGCTAAGATTACAGGTTTGAGCCCCCATGTCCAGCCCCAAAGACTAATTTAAATGGTATGATCCTAAGTAATTTCAAAAAAGTCAACTTTATACCAGGAATTACCATATTGTATATATCATTTATTATATGTAATAGCATAAGAAACAAATCAAAATAAAAAACAATTTAAAAACTTTTTTTTTTTTGGTCGGGGCTGGGTATGAACCTGCCCCCTCTGGTACATGGGGCTGGCACCCTACTCCTTTGAGCCACAGGCGCCACCCTAAAAACTATTAAAAAAAAAAAAAAAGGCTCAGTGCCCCTAGCTCAATGGTCAGGGTGCTGGCCACATATATCAGGGCTGGTGGGTTCGAACCCGGCCTGGGCCTGCTAAACAACAATGACAACTACAACCAAAAAATAGCCGGGCGTTGTGGCGGGCGCCTGTAGTCCCAGCTACTTGGGAGGCTCAAGTAAGAGAATCGCTTAAGCCCAAGAGTTGGATGTTGCTGTGAGCTGTGATGCTTTGGCACTCTACCCAGCATGACAAAGTAAAACTCCGTCTGAGAAAAATCAATCAATCAATCAATAAATAAATAAGAAAAATACTTAAGACCGCAAATGATACTACACCAGGCTAGACCTACTGTGATGGCTTCATGATGTGTCAATGCAGCTAGGCTGAACTAGCCCTCAAATTCCCTTTCTAATATACTTCTAGTCAGGGTGGGCTCTGGGAGTTTCCTCTGGCTAGAGCTGGAGGACAGCACGGAAGCTGCAGCCATGTTGTAGGGTACATATACCTTCTAGTCACACACAATCAAACACAATGTAAGTACTTCTGTAAAAGGATGTTGCCAAGTTATCAGTTCACTTCAAGTTAATCAGAAGAGAGATAACCCTGGGCGCACCTGACCTCACCAGTTGGAAGCCTTTTCTAAGAAGGTAGAGGCTCTCTTAAAGTTCAGAGACTCCCAGCTTCAGCTCATGCCTGTGTGGCTCCATTCTGCTTGCCATCTTTCCTTCCTGTGAGCCCGCGGATCTCTGGCCTGCTCAGCCAGCCACCCCACAGAGGGTAAGCGAATCCTTCACCTCCATCCATACACGTCTCCTTACTGGTTCTGCAGCTCCGGCTGAGCGCTGACTGATACACCCCCTTTCATTCACTCAAATACCCCTGGGGTCTGGCAGGAATCAAACACTAGCTTAGGAAACCTTGTCCCTGCCCTCAAGCAGTTTTCAACATTTCTCTAGTCAAGGATTGTACAGTCTTTTTTTTTTAGCTATTTTTTTCAGTGTTCTGGGCAATAGACTAGAAACACACAGAAAAAAGATTATAAATACCCTAACAGCTTAAATGATCGCAGCCAAATATTCATTTTTATTTTTATTTTGAGACAGTCTCATGTCTCTATGTCACCCTCGGCAGAGTGCCGTGGCACCACAATTCACAGCAACCTCAAAGTCTTGGGCTTAAGTGATCCTCTTGCCTCAGCCTCCCAAGTAGCTGGGACTACAGGCGCCCGCCACAATGCCCGGCTAGTTTTTTTTTTTTTTTTTGGTTGCAGTTGTTTAGTTGGCCCGGGTTGGGTTTGAACCTGCCACCCTTGGTGTATTGTGGCTGGCACCATAACCACTGTGCTACGGGCACTGAGCCCAAATATTCATTTTTTTACAGTAAGGAAATTTAAGCTTTCCCTTGTCCCCGCATGCATATCAAAGGTAGTAAGATTCAATTTGTTCTGAAATTGAAACTTCTGACAATGCCCGAACCATAGCTGTACAACATTAATCTACATAGCACAGTGTAGTATACAGATGGCACAGTAATAACAAATCGGATCAATATTTCACAAATAAGGATACCGAAAACAGGGAGGTTAAATGACTTGACCCAAATCACATCGACAGTTACAAAGGAACTGGATCCTTTATTATAGCACTGGGAAGGCCTCATGCTGCTCTGGGTGGTTATGGAAACAGGGCATGACGTCTCCAGGGAGTGCACCTCATGGGTATCTACCCTTGGAGGGTGGTCCTCACACCTACATGGCTGTTCAACAGACGAGTCTTGTCAAAGTCCCGCACTGAATTTGGTGGTCCTTGTTCAGTTTTGGTTTGTCTACAGCACAATTGATCACTTTCTCCTTCTTGAACTATTTTATTCCCATGGCATAAATTATTCCAGGCCATCACCGCCTCTGAAAACCCTATATACTGGGAAACTCCTTAGTCCCTGGCGAGTTGGGACAGTGGGTCACTCTAGGGATACCATTTTTTTCTAGGTCCTCTTCCTACTATGCAGCACCCTGGAGTTCACTCTTAAAACATCTCACTCCCAGATCTTCTCACCCACTCTCCTGGCTTTAAATATATATATTTTTAACTACGAATATAAATCAGCCACGAAATTTTCCTCAGTTAAACGAATATATATCAGCCACAAAATTTCCTCAATTAAACCTCAGCATCGCCACATGGTCATGCAACAGATGCCTCAAAGACCTCTCCAAGGTAACAAATTCAAAACTGCTGATCTGCATTTCCTGGGCCTTCTAAGCCTCTGTACCTCAACAAGAGGCAACCACATTTCCTGGGCAAGTGCCTAAAACTTTGCAGTCAATGTTGATTCTTCTCTTTCCCTTGCATTCTACAGATAATCCCTCAGAACATCCTATCCACTTTGCTTCTGAAATATACTGTATCCAGAATCCAATTACTTCTTACCTTCTTTACTGACACCACCCTATTCCAAAGTACCATCATTGCTTTCCTGACTTATTGTGACATCTGCCTAACTGTCCTTCCTTCCCCAGTCTATTTTCCAATAGCAGGTGAAACCACCCTTACAAAAAGTCAGATTGCACTGGGCTTGTGCTCAATGGTGCCAGTGGCTTCCTGTCCTAATTGGAGAATAAGCCGACCTTCTTCTACGGTCTCTGAGGCCTGAGACTCAGCCCTGCTTTTTCTATGATCTCCTTTCCCACTGCGCACTCTGTTAGGGTTGCATTCTGCTTCCTTGCCACACCCTCTTGCCTTGGGGACTTGGCACTTGCTACTCATTTTGACAAGAATACTCTTTCTTCAAATATCTGTCAAGTTCATTCAGGATTCTGCTCAAGTATCTCCTTTCTAGATAGAGGACGTCACAGACTACCCAATTTAAAATAGCATCTCTTCTGTGTCACCCTTCCCTCTCTCTGCTACGTTCTTCAAAGCCACCCCCAGTAGGGTCTACATTTGCTTACCCGTGTTTGTCTCCCATTCTAAAATATAAGCTCCATGAGGATAGACACTTGGCTATATTCATGACTGAATCATCAGCTCCTATAGCAGTTCCTAGCACACAGTGAAACCCAATAAATATTTCCAGGATGAATTATTAAGACAATCCTCAGGGCTCTCTACGATCTTTAAATGAAGCTGAAGGCAGTGACGTGCTTCTGACTGCAGTGGTTTAAAAACCTTTTGCTTTATGGACTAGATTAAACACTTTCTGCTTGCACCAACAGCAATTCTCCACTGATGCTGCTGAGCAGAAGGTGCGGACACGTCACCCGGGGCCTCAGTCCATTTTCCACCAAGACTGGTCTCATTGTCCTGCTTTACAGGGATGACCGTGCCTGCTTGGTGTGCAGAATGCTTGCCACTCTTTTGTTCTATCTTCCATTGTGAAGTTGCATGAAAACTATACTGAGGTTTCCATTTTCCATCAATCCCCCCAGTGCAGTCAATCAAAACTAAGGGTAGCCCAACTTGAAAAGTACCAAAGAACAACAGAAGCAGGACAAAAGGGCCAAATTTATCAAGCAATTCACCAATCTTAACAGTTGCTTTAATGCACAGAAGCCCATACACGTAACAAAAAAACAAACAAACAAATGTCTTCTAAGGTGTGAGATGACTTTTTTTTTTTTTTTTTTTAACATAAATGCTGTATACAAACATGTCTTGTAACCATGGTGTTTTGGTACATATCCAGGATGTGGCTTTTTACATCCTTTTCTTCAGCCAGAGTCGTTATGGTCCAGTTGATTCATTCCATTTCATTTCAAAACTTTTCTATTCTCATTTTTGAAAGTAGTATGTTTCCCTCCATAAAGAATGTCGCTTACTGTTCTTAACCATGTACACAGTGTCTCAAATCCTCTTTACTTCCTTAAGACACAGACCCCAATCCTCTCTTGTCTTGTATATTTCAATTCACTCTCTACTTCCAACAATCAGAAAATAGTATTTTATAGTTTCACATGACACATCGCATATGGAGTTGTTTGCCTGTGTAGGTGGCTGGCATCCGAGGGTCTCTAGTGACCCTGCTACCACGGCAACTGCAACAGAGAACACAGAGGCCAACAGAGGAGACTCCACGTGCTGGGCTGTTTATGAGCCAGAGCTACTTTCTGTGGCTCTAGTCACAAAGGATTCTGGCAGGAGTGTGACATAGACCCAGGAAAAATTTATCATCCTGTCCAGAAAACCAACTCTAAATCATGGATACCTTTCATGTTAAAAAAATGCAAAAATTTTAAATATTTTATCTACTTTGAAAATGGGTATACACAATTATCACCACTAACATTGGAAATTAGAGTTAAAACCCCAAAGCCCAATAAAACAAAAAGAAAACAACAAACACATACCCTTCCTCTCATTTGATTTATCAGATTTATGATGGAAGCCACCATATTTGTAAAAGGATATAGGTGTAGGATTAGCAAGTGGTCCTTGACTACCACACCTTCTGTAATTCAGAGCATACACAGAGGGCAAAAAAAGACATTTTACCTTTCTTACACTATTTCTACCTTTAAGTTTCAAGTTCTTTAAATGACCCTCAACGTGGGCTACAAGTTAAAGTCTCCAGGGAACTTTAAAATACTGATTGCTGGGCGGTGCCTATGGCTCAAAGGAGTAGGGCGCTGGCTCCATATGCCAGGGGTGGAGGGTTCAAACCCAGCCCTGGCTAAAAACTGCAAAAAAATAAAAATAAAAAAAATAATAATAACACTGATTGCTTCTCCACACCCCAGGGAATTGTGATTTAATTGTTCTGTGGTGGGTCTGGATACAGGTATGTTTCTAAAGGTCCCTGGGTGATTCTAATATATAGTCAGGGCTGAGAACCCTTCCTCTAAGTAAGTGGTTCTCAATCTTCCTAATGCCTCCTAATGCCATGACCCTTTAATACAGTTCCTCATGTTGTGGTGAACCCAACCATAAAATTATTTACGTTGCTACTTCATAACTGTAATTTTGCTACTGTTATTAATTGTAATGTAAATATCTGATAGGGAGGATGTATTTTCATTGTTACAAAGCGGTCATGACCCACAGGTTGAGAACTGCTGCTCTAAGTCTTCTCAGCCTTCTCCATCAAGCCTAACAACTGTTCTTCTGAAGACCTGCCCACCTGAAGCCAGTACAGATCCTCTGTATGACCTGTCCTCCCAAACGGATCAGAAAGCCCTTCAGAGCTGAAACCATCATTTATTCATCTTCTTCATTTAATCTCTCACTGTGTCTCCATAGTGCCCAAAACAGATGACAGCAAGATTAGCCACCATGTACACAGGGTGTCCATGTATAGAATATAATCGTATTCACCCAATGGGAATAATAATTGGTGAATAATTATTATTCCCATTGGAGCAAAAATAGAATTATATCCTAGAGGAATATTATGTCAATTTTGCAAATGAGGAAACTGAAGCTTTCAGAAAGGTTAAGTAACTTGTCCCAAATTACACAATTTTTTTTGAGACAGAGTCTCACTTTGTTGCCCTTGGTAGAGTGCCTTGACATCATAGCTCACAGCAACCTCAAACTCCTGGGCTCCAGCAGTTCTCTTTCCTCACCCTCCCAGTAAACTACTGGGAGGACTATAGGCACCCGCCATAATGCCCAGCTTTTTTTTTTTTTTTTTAAGAGATGGAGGTCTCGCTCTTGCTCAGGCTGGTCTTGAACCTGTGAGCTAATGCCATCCACCCACCTCGGCCTCCCAGAGTGCTAGTATTACAGGCATGAGCCGCCACACCTGGCCCCAAATTACATAATTAGTAAGTGGCAGTTATACTTCACCCCAGAGTCATCTGACTCCAAGTTCGTCACTCTTGCAAAACAGCAACAAAAAAATTATAATTGATTAGGTTCGAAATAACTTGACTTCAATTAATTACTTTCAAAATTAACCATTTGTATGTATCAGAGGGTGGGGTTGTTGAAATGGTGGCTATGTAAATAAAGGTAAGAGAAACAAAGGTCAAAATGCACTTGCCCTTGTTTTTCAAGATACCAAAATACAGTAGAATCTCCATAGGTGACCACCTCCTTAAGTTGACCTAATTTTCATAGACTGGACATGTACCACATGCACGAATCAGTACAGTAGGCCTAGCTCCTTATGTTGACCACCTCCATATGTTGACTGCTTTGTATAGTCCCTTGAGTGGTCAACTTACTGTACTCCAATGCACAATCCATGGCCTCTCATGTAAGAAAAGATTCCTAAAGCCGCTTCAGGTTGAGACTCTGCAGACTGAGATTGAGATTCTCAGGCTGAGAATCTTCAGTGGTTTATAAAGCACTTCTTTGCTTTGCAAGAAATGAATTGTGTTGAAATGTTCTATTATCTATGAAAAGAAATATTTTTCTTAGAAGAAATAATTTTTTTAAAATAAAAGGAAATCAGCATTTAAGTTGATGATTTATTTGGGGGAACCCTCATTTAGGGAGATGACTCAAGGGAAAGAACAGCCTCTTTATTCTGATGTTACAACATGACAGAAAGTAAACATTAGATTTTTCTAACAGACTGTTAAGAAAAAAAAAGGAATAGAATTCAAGTCTCTTGGCTCCCATGCCTCCTGCTCTTCAGGTAGAAGGAATAAGGGCAACAGACTGTGCTGTTACAGAGTAGAGAGATAGGAAAGGAGATTCAGAAAAGTAAACAGCAATAACCAGGAGCAATGCACTTTAACGAACATTCATGTGCAAACTGAACCAGGATTACATGATCGGGAGGAACACACCATTCATAGTTTAACACTTTTGCTTACTTTTGTACTTTCTTGATATCTTCCCTTAGAAAATGTGTGGCTAAACCACATAACTTGACTACCTAATGAAATAATTTATCAAAATTCCCTTTCCTCAAAAACTACTGAGGAGGCAGCAAACTACCAACAGAATATTTGCAACTATTAGGCCATTGCTTTTCTTTGCAACTTTACATAACAAAAAGAATTTTTCCTGAACAAACTTCAGGCTGCAACATTAAAGTAAAGCTGGGGTGGAGAGAAGGGGTTAAAGCCTTTTCACCAAACTTCCTTAAAGTCTCTTAATAGTGGTGTCCACACCATCTCCCTGGACAGCTACTGCAGAAAGCTGCGGTCTTCATTCACAAAAAGGCAAACCACCAGGATCCCCTGCCTTATGTAAAATGTAAAAGCGTACCATCACTTTTTAACTAAATCATGCCTATTTGGAGATACAGTTTGAGTCAGAAAAATTTTTAAATGTTTTCGTTTTCAATGAAACATATATTAGCACCAAATTAAACCCACAAGCATATCTAATTTATGTCGGTTTACAGCGCAGGTAATAGATCTGAAAATACGGACATGATGCACTTGATGTGCTTGTATTGTAACCTGCAATTTTGAAACAGACATAAAAGTACAAATAGGAGGGCAGTCTAGGAAGCCGCTAAATCATAAATAGACTTTTTGAAGAAATGGCATCACAAATTACCTCTTGCGGTACAAGGTGCTATCTATGTTTTTTTAGTACCACTCTTTCAATACTGACACAATACACAAAAGTATCCTTCTGAAATAACCACAAATCACTCCGGTAAAACATACCTTTAAAAGATACACAGTTACACGGCGTGTAAATTGTTACAGGAGACAAAATGGCGGCTACCGGAAGCTGAGTGGAAGGTTACAAAATTTCTAAGAGCAGAAGTGGTTTTGAAGTAATAAGAAACAAAAAATAACCTAACCTCCTCCAGATAACCACGAGAACCAGCAAGAAAGTGCTGTGCAGCTGTGTGTGAGGAAGTGAGCACAGGAGGGCTGGAGCCTGCTCACCAAGGAAGTGAATACTCCCTTCTGGTTTTACAAACCATCTCATTTTAGTCAGAGCTATCTCACTTGGCACATGTCTACCATTTAGTCTGCAAATGTTATTATATATATATATATATATATACACTCAACAGTTGGTGTTAATATATAAATGTAGGCAACCTTCAACTTAAAAGTGAAATGTGTTTTAAAAATGAAGGTTTGTACATACTGAAAGATTCTAATTACAGTATCTGAAGTTCCAGATGGGGCAAATTTACAATAACAGAAGTAGATCAATGATTGCCTGTGTGGAGGATGGGGTTTTGGAGAGGAGATCAGCTGCAAAAGGGCACAAGGGAACTTTTTAGGATAAGGTAATAAGTGTTCCCTATCAATTAAGTAGAGGTTAAACAACTCTAAGTTGCCCAAATTCATCAACTTAACCCAAATGGGTAAATGTTGTTATTCTGTCGCTATGTAAGTTACACATCCAAGAAAATGATGTTATGAAATGAAGGTTTGTAGCTTGGCTTTTTAGAATTTGGAATACACTTTTCAAATTAAAAGCATACTACATGGGGTGGTAAGGTTCCAGGTTGTCTCTGTTCCCCCAAACAGTTTGGATGAAATTGAGCAGCCTGGATGTCTGCTAAGTCTAGAGAGGTCAGAACCACAGCCCATGAAGGTCCTCTTTGCACTCTAAGCCCTGGCTGACAGAGGGAGAAGAGATACCATCTCATGTGGAAAAGCAGCCATGCAGTTAGGAAGCAGGGGCTGAAGACCGTAAAGTGGTCATAGGAAGATCTGAGGAGAATCAGGAAGCAAACACACCCACTGGGCCCTTCTACACTTGACTGTTTGCAGAGTCAACCCATAATCATACTTACTAGCTGAAGAGAGGGGAAGCCAGAGGTAGTTAGGCTCTGTCGATGGTACTGGCCCAGGTTTGGTGGGAGAGTAAACTGTTTCCTTATTTCCGCTGAAGAATACCTTGGATTAAAATAGAAAAATCTAAATGAAACGATTATTTTAAAAAATCATCACAATCATAGATGCAATCTTTGCTATCATGTTATAAAACCTGTGGTTTGGTTGGGCAATGGGCATAATTGGCTAAAATGCCTCTGTGGCCATTGGTGGACATTATATAATATTTTTTTAATTTATTTATCAAATTAGCCCAAATGGGTATTTATTTTGAGATTTATTTTGAGATTTTATGTATGTATTTTGAGATACAGTCTCTGTCACCCTGGGTAGAGTGCTGTGACATCACAGCTCACAGTAACCTCCAACTCTTGGGTTCAAGTGATCCTCTTGCCTCAGCCTCCTGAGTACCTGGGACTATAGGCACCCACAACAATACCCAGCTAGTTTTTCCAGTTTTAGTAGAGATGGGGGGTCTCGCTCTTGCTCAGGCTGGTCTTGAACTCCTGAGCTCAAGCAATCCATTTGCCTTGGCCTCCCAGAGTACAGGCATGAGCCACTGTGCCTGGCCCTATATAACACTTACTTCTGACAATACAAACCCTTAAGAAATTCAGAGGCTAGGATCCCTGCAATCATGGCTGTTGCCCAATACTGGAAGGATGATGGCAGGAAAAGAGAGTCTGAAGCCCAAGGAAAAGATCCAGGGCATTTGCCTCCGTCTCCCTGGCCATTCAGAGGAGTTGGCACTACGTGAGGGCTTCTGATCTCTGACTAGAGTCCTGTAAACTCTGAGCGGCCATTCCCATTTCAAGCAGCTGAACCCTTTGGTTGGCTGCCTTCTGTGACAGAGGACCATTAGGAGAACCTCCCTGCCATCACCTTAGAAGCTACCTGCAATTCCCAAGGACTGTATTTTCCCCAAACTGCTCCAAGTGAAGCGATCCTTCGCGTCAGCCATAATGACACTGCTGACTCTTAGCCAACACTTCTGTTATCCAGGAGCCACATGTGTGATAGAAAATTAGACTCAGTAGACACTGTCTACTCACAGCCATTGGCATGAGTCTGCTGGCCAGTGATCCCCAGCTTACAAACTGGCTGACTTCTGAATGCTCATTTCTTAGCCATGTGTTTCATTAGCCATTTTCTCATTCCATTATTATGTTGGTGGCTGGATTGTATTTAACCCACAATTAGGTCAAAGCATACTATATCAATACTACTACTGATAGAACTAGAAACCAGCAGAGATTATTAAGGATCCAAGGAGGTCTTATATTAATATTTTAAACATCTTTTCTATTCAATGTGCCATTAAACATGATTTTAAATAAAATATTTAAATATTATAAGGTATAGTATATTTTCTTTGTAAATATTAGCCACCCTGTGTGATGAGGTTTCTAACCCGACCTGATTTACACCCAGTCTTAGCAATGTGATACAACTAGAGAGGCAGGGAACCTGGATTCTACTCCCAACTTTGGCATCCATTATCCCTCCTCAAGAGCACCCCAACTTCCTTTCAGGATGCCCACTCAGGTCGTGCACTGTCTAGGGAAAAATCAAAATCAAAGGGTGGGCATAACCCAAAGCAGGGCAATCGCCCCTACCCCAGGATTCTAAATGGTGAACAGAACGGAAGGAAACAGCTGGAGCACACTCACACTAGTGGCAGCCCCTGGCATCATCGTGCCATGGAGCAAAACCCTGGAGAAAGCTGTAGCAGCAAGCACAGGTTGGACTCTGTCATTTTCTAAAGCATCTTCATTATCTAATGTTTTAAAAGTATAAGTAAATAGTTCTTTAAGGAGTAAGTATTCTATTAGCCATCAGGGACACGCAGATGGAACCACAGTGAGATGCCATCTCACAACCACTAGGATGGCTATCACAAGAAGGATGGGCAATAACCCGTGTTGGCAAGGGTGTGAAGGAGCTAGAGCACCCTTTTGGAACTTTTGGAACAC